>NC_090359.1:8459911-9063887 GCF_035084215.1 Heptranchias perlo
ACCGAAGAGAGTGGAGCCTTAATCCAGCGCCTTAGACCGCTCGGCCACGCTACCACCTGCTAAAACTTTGCCTTCAAAATCTGATATCTGGTGATTGAAATATGGTTTTCTTGCATTTTGACCTTTGAGTCGAGGATTTTCCATTGAACCTATCAAATAAATGGGCTTTCTGAGCAATAATCATGCGACGTGTTGGCGGTGATGGATTCCTAATCCATTGTGCTCTGCACGCGTGGTTTTGTATCTCATCCGCACCATTATTGCATTTACCGTTTGATGTGTTGGTAACTTCCTGAAATTCAACCAGAATTCTTGGGCCTCGCTCGGAAGCCACGGTGGATGAAATTTGCATTGCTCGCTGAACTCTGCTCAAATCAGCAAGGTCGTGATTGGTGCACGGAGGTGTTGCGAGTGTTCGATGTGAATAACGTGAAGTGTCAAGCAAGTGCACAATGACGCCCCGGTAAATCGAGTATCTGTCTGCAGATGCTACCTTACCAGTTGAGTGTTGGAAGCAGTTTCTGGATTTATTTTTGAGTTTTCACGATTGCCGTTTTCGTGACAAACTGAAACTTTCCTCAAGGGCGCAGCTTCAAGCACAACTTTCTTGTGCTCTTCGCACACAAAAGATCGCACTTTACTTTCCGACACACGTTTTAAAATCTGCCGAATCCGCACACAGCCTCGTGCAGCACGAGAATTTGAAAGACCTTCCCTCATGGCCTGTAATCGCTCCTTTTTCGCCACAGGCCCTCTTTACAATTATCCTCTACTTGATTCAATCACCTGGATCACAAGTTTCGACAAGTAACTTGTGGACTGAAACCGATTGAAACAACTGGAACCTCATTGATTGTGGCAGCAACTTCCCACCAGCAGGGAGTGGATTCCAGCTGCATTTTGTTTTTTCGCCCTGCAGTTGCAAACAAATGAACCAAAAACATTGCAATCTCCACCAAAATTCGAACTCGGATCGCAAGATTCAGAATTTAATGTGTTTAACTTTACTCCATGGAACCCATTAATGAAGGTATGCCGCACCCTCCATCCAAAGACACTTCACTCTTTTCTCAGCACGGCCATGTCGCTGCATCACTGACTGTTGCTGAACCTCTCCCATCAGCAAAACTGCAAGAAGTGGACAATTCCAAACTGCCACTTTGACTCGGCCCGTTCTCATCGATACCTTCAGCTTCCACCCTTTCCCTTCTGCTTCGTTCCGATGCTCTGCGAATCACACAGCTGCTCGTCAAACCCACCGCTTCCCTCGTGACTGTTTCTGTTTCAATCTGCTCAGCGCAGATTCTGCTCCTATTACAGTCTTGCCGGATAATCTGTGAATAAATATTTCAAGGCACTGAAGCATGAAGATTGGCGTAAAACAAAATGTAAACCTTGCCCGAGGACACGATCCAAGCAATGCCTGCATTTCAAGAGCCAGAGCTTTGAATTTCGACATGTTTGCCTGCTGAATGCATATTGGAAAGAAAAATTCAGCAAACACCATTCTTTGGTGCAGTGACGCGCAGCATTGCACATGAAGCAACTTTCTCTTCTGAAGATTTGGGAAACCAAAAGATAGGCTGAGCTGACAGAGTCAGAGAAAGGTTACAGCACGGAAGGAGGCCGATCGATACATCGAGTCCTGCCAGCTCTGTGCAAAAGCAATCCAGCCAATCCCACTTCCTCGCCCTGTCCCCGTGGCGCAGCACATGTTTTCCTTTCAAGTATTTATGCAGTTCCCTTTTGAAAGCCACGATTGAATCTGCCTCAACCACAACCCCTGGCAGTGCATTCCAGATCCGAACCACTCACTGACTAAAAAAGCTTTTTCCTCAAGTCAGCTTTGGTTCTTTTGCCAGTCACCTAAATCTATGTCCTCTGGTTCTTGACCCTTCCGCCAATGGGAAAAGTTTGTCTCCATCTATTCTGTCAACACCCCTCATGATTTTAAATACCTCTCTCAAATCTCCTCTCAATCTTCTCTGTTCCAAGAAGAACAACCCCAGCTTCTCCAGTCTATCCACGTAACTAAAGTCCCTCATCCCTGTAATCATTCTCGTTCATCTTTTCTGCACCCTCTCATAGGCCTTCACATCTTTCCAAAAGTGCGGTGCCCAGAATTGGACACAATACTCCAGTTGTGGTCGAACTCATGTTTTATAAAGGTTCATCATGAATTCCGTGCTTTAGTACTCTATGCCTCTATTTATAAAGCCCAGGATCCCGTATGCTTTTCTGAACCGCTTTCTCAGCCTGTCTCGCTGCATTCAACGATTTGTGCACATATACCACCAGATCTCTCTGTTCCTGTACCCCTCTTCGATTTGAGCACTCTAATTTATGTTGCTTCTCCTCCTTCTTCCGACCAAGGTGTATCACCTTGCATTTTTCTCGGTGAAATACCTATATCCACTTGCAGTCTATCACTATCCTCCTCACGGTTCACGATACTTCCAAGGTTTGTCTCATCTGCAAATTTGGAAATTGTGCCCTGTACACCCAAGTCCAAGTCATTAATAAATATCAAAAGCGGCAGTGGTGCGAGTACCGACCTGTGGGAAACATTACTGCACACCTCCTTCCAATCCTAAAAACAACCGTTCATCAATCCTCCCTGGTTCCTGTTACTGAGGCAATTTTGTATCCATGTTGCCACTGTTCCTTTTATTCTATGGGTATCAATCTTGATGACAAGCATTTATGAGGCAATTTATCAAACGCCTTTTGAAAGGTAAAAATCACCACATCAATCGCATTGCCCTCATCAACCCACTCCGTTACCTCATCAAAAACTCTATCAAGTTAGTTCAATACGATTTGCCTTTAACAAAAGGCCAAATTTATACAAGGAGCTCGAGCCTCATTGATTGAGGCTGCGAACTGCCCACTAACAGGGATGGGATTCCAAGTGCCATTTGTTTGTTTCCCCAAAAGTTACAAACGAATTTGACAAAAGTTGAGGTTCCACCAAAATTTGAATTCGGATCGCTGGATTCAAAGTACACAATGCTCACCATTACACCATGAAACCCATTTATTAAAACAGGCGGCCACCGACCTTCAAAGATACTGGGCTCGTTTATCAGCATCGCCATGGAGCTGCATCGTTGACTGCACGAGACAACTGGCAAACCTCTGCCATGAACAAAACTGCAAGCCCTGGTCAATCCCAACCTACCACTTTGGCTCCACCCTTTCTCATCCGGACGTTCAGCTTCCCCCTTTCCCTTTGATAAGTATGGATGCTTTGCCAATCACACAGCTGCTGTCAAATCCATCGCTTCGCTCGTTGCTGCTTCTGTTTCAAACTGCTCAGCGCAGCTCGTCTTGTTGGATAATCAGTGCATAACCATTGCAAGGCACTGATGCATGAAGTTCGGGGTAAAAAGAAAAGAGCTCGATCCTCACTGATTGAAGCTGCGAAATCCCCACCAACAGGGATTGGATTTCAAGTGCGTTTGACTTATTCTGCCCTAAACTTGCAAACGAATCGGACAAAATTCAAGGTTTAAAGTTGGATCGCTGAAGTCCAAGTCCAGAAGGCTCACCATTGCACGATGGAATCCAACTGATTACTTCTGCCGGCACCCACCAGTCAAAGACACTTGGCTCTTTTCTTAGCACTGCCATAATGCCATATCACTGACACCGCGAGGCTACCGACAAACCTCCCCCATCAGCAAAACTGCAACTTCTTGCAAAGAAATGCCCGAGGACATGATCCAAGCAATGCCTGCCTTTCAAGAAACAGTGCTTTGAATTTCTACATGCTTGACTGCTGAATGCAGATTACAAAGAATAGCTCAGCAAACACCCTTCTTTGCTGCAGTGAAACTTAGCATCAAAGAAAAAACAACTGTCTCTTCTGCTGACTTGGGAAAGCTGAAGTCCGGTTGAGCTTATGAACTGAAACCGATAGAAGCAACTGGAACCTCATTGATTGAGGCAGCAACTTCCCACCAGCAGGGAGTGCATTCCAGCTGCATTTTGTTTTTTCGCCCTGCAGTTGCAAACGAATGGGACAAAAACAAATCAAGTTCCACCGAGATTCGAATTCAGAACGCTCGATTCAAAGTCCAGAGTGCGCACCATTACATCATGGAACCCATTCAAGAAGGAATGACGCACCCGCCATCCAAAGATACTTGGCTCTTTTATCGAACTCGGGGACGTCGTCGATACATTGGAGCCAGCGCTTTCAGGAGTGAAGTTGGCAACAATTCTGCACGAAAACGTTTGGTTAAGGTAGGCTCTTTCTTCTGCAAATGAAAGTTAATGCTCGCGCCATTGTTAATTTTAAATCTGTGATTTGGAGATGTAGTTGATGGACTGGGGTTGACAAATGTAAGGAATCTTACAACACCAGGTTTTCGTCCAACTGTTTTATTTGAAAATCACAAGATTTCGGAGGCTTTCTCATTCGTCAGGTGAGCGAGTATGGGATTCCATGGAAGGTTACCGCATTTATAGTCAGAGAACAATACCTGGTGATTACAGATAATCTTTCCAACTGCCCGTTGTCAAGGCAATCAAAGTGTTCAGACAGAGTGATGTTACCTACAGGACCACCGAATACACAAACGGCCAGAACAAAAGACAGAGAGAGAGTGAGAGAGAAACATCCGAAAGGAAGAGAAAGACAGAGAATGAACCGTTGTGTGAAAAACAGATAACTTTCTTTCACTGGTGGAGTTACCTATAGCGTGACATGAACCGAAGATCCCGGTTGAGGCCGTCCTCATGGGTGCGGAAATTGGCTATCAATTTCTGTTCGACGATTTTGCGTTGTCGTGTGTCTCAAAGGCCGCCTTGGAGAACGCTTACCCGAAGATCGGTGGCTGAATGTCCTTGACTGCTGAAGTGTTCCCCGACTGGGAGTGAAGCCTCCTGTCTGGCGAATGTTGCGCGGTGTCCGTTCATCCGTTGTCGCAGTGTCTGCATGGTCTCGCCAATGTACCATGCTCTGGGGCATCCTTTCCTGCAACGTATGAGTTAGACAAGGTTGGCCGTGTCACAGGAGTATGAACCATGTACCTGGTGGGTGGTGTTCTCTCGTGTGATGGTGGTGTCTGTGTCGATGATCTGGCATGTCTTGCAGAGGTTGCCGTGGTAGGGTTGTGTGGTGTAGAATCATAGAATCATAGAATCATAGAAGTTACAACATGGAAACAGGCCCTTCGGCCCAACATGTCCATGTCGCCCAGTTTATACCACTAAGCTAGTCCCAATTGCCTGCACTTGGCCGATATCCCTCTACACCCATCTTACCAATGTAACTATCCAAATGCTTTTTAAAAGACAAAATTGTACCTGCCTCTACAACTGCCTCTGACAGCTCGTTCCAGACACTCACCACCCTTTGAGTGAAAAAATTGCCCCTCTGGACCCTTTTCTATCTCTCCCCTCTCACCTTAAATCTATGCCCCCCTCCTTATAGACTCCCCAACCTTTGGGAAAAGATTTTGACTATCTACCTTATCTATGCCCCTCATTATTTTATAGACTTCTATAAGATCACCCCTTAACCTCCTACTCTCCAGGGAAAAAAGTCCCAGTCTGTCTAACCTCTCCCTATAAGTCAAACCATCAAGTCCCGGTAGCATCCTAGTAAATCTTTTCTGCACTCTTTCCAGTTTAATAATATCGTTTCTATAATAGGGTGACCAGAACTGTACACAGTATTCCAAGTGTGGCCTCACCAATGCCCTGTACAACTTCAACAAGACATCCCAACTCCTGGATTCAATGTTCTGACCAATGAAACCAAGCATACCGAATGCCTTCTTCACAAACCCTATCCACCTGTGACTCCACTTTCAAGGAGCTATGAACCTGTACTCCTAGATCTCTTTGTTCTATAACTCTCCCCAACGCCCTACCATTAACGGAGAAGGTCCTTGCCCGATTCGATCTACCAAAATGCATCACCTCACATTTATCTAAATTAAACTCCATCTGCCATTCATCGGCCCACTGGCCCAATTGATCAAGATCCCGTTGCAATCCTAGATAACCTTCTTCACTGTGCACAATGCCCCCAATCTTGGTGTCATCTGCAAACTTACTAACCATGCCTCCTAAATTCTCATCCAAATCATTAATATAAATAACAAATAACAGCGGACCCAGCACCGATCCCTGAGGCACACCGCTGGACGCAGGCATCCAGTTTGAAAAACAACCCTCTACAACCACCCTCTGTCTTCTGTCGTCAAGCCAATTTTGTATCCAATTGGCTACCTCACCTTGGATCCCATGAGATTTAACCTTATGTAACAACCTACCATGCGGTACCTTGTCAAAGGCTTTGCTGAAGTCCATGCAGACCACGTCTACAGCACAGCCCTCATCTACCTTCTTGGGTACCCCTTCAAAAAACTCAATCAAATTCGTGAGACATGATTTTCCTCTCACAAAACCATGCTGACTGTTCCTAATTAGTCCCTGCCTCTCCAAATGCCTGTAGATCCTGTCCCTCAGAATACCCTCTAACAACTTACCCACTACAGATGTCAGGCTCACCGGTCTGTAGTTCCCAGGCTTTTCCCTGCCGCCCTTCTTAAATAAAGGCACAACATTTGCTACCCTCCAATCTTCAGGCACCTCCCCTGTAGCGGTGGATGATTCAAATATCTCTGCTAGGGGACCCGTAATTTCCTCCCTAACCTCCCATAACGTCCTGGGATACATTTCATCAGGTCCCGGAGATTTATCTACCTTGATGCGCGTTAAGACTTCCAGCACCTCCCTTTCTGTAATATGTACACTCCTCAAGACATCACTATTTATTTCCCCACATTCCCTAGCATCCATGCCTTTCTCAACCGTAAATACCGATGTGAAATATTCATTCAGGATCTCACCCATCTCTTGTGGTTCCGCACATAGATGACCTTGTTGATCCTTAAGAGGCCCTACCCTCTCCCTAGTTACTCTTTTGCCCTTTATGTATTTGTAGAAGCTCTTTGGATTCTCCTTTGCCTTATCTGCCAAAGCAATCTCATGTCACCTTTTTGCCCTCCTGATTTCTCTCTTAATTCTACTCCGGCAATCTCTATACTCTTCAAGGGATCCACTTGATCCCTGCTGCCTATGCATGTCATATGCCTCCTTCTTCTTTTTGACGAGGGCCTCAATCTCCCGAGTCATCCAAGGTTCCCTACTTCTACCAGCCTTGCCCTTCACTTTATCAGGAATGTGCTTACCCTGAACCCTGGTTAACACACTTTTGAAAGCCTCCCACTTACCAGACGTCCCTTTGCCTGCCAACAGACTCTCCCAAACAACTTCTGAAAGTTCCTGTCCAATACCATCAAAATTGGCCTTTCCCCAATTTAGAATTTTAACTTTTGGGCCAGACCTATGCTTCTCCATAGCTATCTTAAAACTAATGGAATTATGATCACTGGTCCCAAAGTGATCCCTCACGAACACTTCTGTCACCTGCCCTTCCTTATTTCCCAAGAGGAGGTCAAGTTTTGCCCCCTCTCTAGTCGGGCCATCCACATACTGAATGAGAAATTACTCCTGAATACACTCAACAAATTTCTCTCTATCCAAGCCCCTAATGCTATGGCTGTCCCAGTCAATGTTGGGAAAGTTAAAGTCCCCTACTATTACCACCCTATTTTTCTTGCAGCTGTCTGTAATCTCCTTACATATTTGCTCCTCAATTTCCCGTTGACTATTTGGGGGTATGTAGTACAATCCTATCAAAGTGATCTCTCCCTTCTTATTCTTCAGTTCTACCCATATAGACTCAGTCGGCGAACCCTCGGATATATCCCCTCTAACTACTGCCGTGATGTTCTCCCTAATCAAGAAGGCAACTCCCCCTCCTCTCTTACCTCCTGCTCTCTCTTTCATATTGCATCTGTACCCTGGAACATTGAGCTGCCAGTCCTGCCCCTCCCTTCGCCATGTTTCAGTAATCGCTTTAACATCCCAGTCCCATGTACCCATCCATGCCCTGAGTTCATCTGCCTTGCCCATCAGACTTCTTGCATTGAAATAAATGCAGTTTAATCTAGACTTCCCTTGGTCGTTGCCCTGCTTTCTCAGTCCATCTGTCCGGTCATTTTCTGTACACTCTCCCTTACTGCCTTTTGTTTCTGTCACCACTTTATTTCCCACTGACTTCCTGCATCGGTTCCCACCCCCCTGCCGTATTAGTTTAAACGCTCCCCAACAGCACGAGCAAACACTCCCCCTTGGACATTGGTTCCAGTCCTGCCCAGATGCAGACCGTCCAATTTGTACTGGTCCCACCTCCCCCAGAACCGGTTCCAATGTCCCATGAATTTGAATCCCTCCCTCTTGCACCATCTCTCAAGCCACGTATTCATCCTAGCTATGCTGTCATTCCTACTCTGACTAGCCCGTGGCACTGGTAGCAATCCTGAGATTACTACCCTTGAGGTCCTACTCTTTAGTTTAACTCCTAACTCCCTAAATTCAGCTTGTAGGACCTCATCCTGTTTTTTACCGATATCGTTGGTGCCTATATGCACCACGACAACTGGCTGTTCACCCTCCCCCTCCAGAATGTCCTGCAGCCGCTCCGAGACATCCTTGACCCTTGCACCAGGGAGGCAACATACCATCCTTGAGTCTCGGTTGCGTCCGTAGAAACGCCTGTCTATTCCCCTTACAATCGAGTCCCTATCACTATAGCTCTGCCACTCTTTTTCCTGCCCTCCTGTGCAGCAGAGCCAGCCACGGTGCCATGAACCTGACCACTGCCACCTTCCCCTGGTGAGCCATCTCCCCCAACAGTATCCAAAACGGTATACCTATTTTGGAGGGAGATGACCGCAGGGGATCCCTGCACTGCCTTCCTACTCTTCCTCTGTCTGTTGGTCACCCATTCACTATCTCCCTCAGTAACTTTTATCTGCGGTGTGACCAACTCACTGAACGTGCTATCCACGACTTTCTCAGCATCGCGGATGCTCCAAAGTGACGGTGTTTTCGTGAAAACTGGGTAATTTGCTGCGAACGATGGTATGTTTGAGGTTGGGTGGCTGTTTGAAGGCGAGTAGTGGAGGTGTGGCGATGGCCTTAGCGAGGTGTTCGTCGTCATCGATGACATGTTGAAGGCTGCGGAGAACATGGCGTAGTTTCTCCACTCCGGGGATGTACTGGACGACGAAGGGTAATCTGTTGGTTGCGTCCCGTGTTAGTCTTCTGAGGAAGTCTCTGCGATTTTTCGCTGTGGCCCGTCTGAACTGTCGATCGACGAGTCGAGCGTCATATCCCGTTCTTACAAGGGCGTCTTTCAGCGTCTGTAGGTGTCCATCGCGTTCCTCCTCGTCTGAGCAGACCCTGTGTATTCGCAGGGCCTGTCCAGAGGAGATGGCATCATTGACGTGGTTAGGGTGGGAGCTGGAAAAGTGGAGCATCGTGAGGTTGTCCATGGGCTTGCGGTAGAGTGAGGTGCTGAGCTTCCCGTCTTTGATGGAGATTCGTGTGTCCAAGAAAGAAACCGATTCTGAGGAGTGGTCCATGGTGAGCTTGATGGTGGGATGGAACTTGTTGATGTTATCGTGTCGTCTCTTCAGTGATTCTTCGCCGTGGGTCCATAGAAAGAAAATGTCGTCGATGTATCTGGTGTACAGCGTTGGTTGGAGGTCCTGTGCAGTGAAGAAGTCCTGCTCAAACTTGTGCATGAAAACTTTGGCGTATTGGGGTGCGAATTGGGTCCCCGTGGCTGTTCCTTGTGTTTGGGTAAAGAACTGGTTGTCGAAGGTGAAGACATTGTGATCCAGGATGAAGCGGATGAGTAGTAGGATGGCGTCTGGGGATTGGCTGTTGTTGGTGTTGAGTACCGATGCTGTTGCAGCGATGCCGTCATCGTGGGGCATACTGGTGTAGAGTGCCGAGACGTCCATCGTGGTGAGAAGTGTTCCTGATTCAACTGGTCCGTGGGTGCTGAGTTTTTGTTGGAAGTCTGTAGTGTCGTGACAGAAGCTGGGGGTTCCCTGTACGATGGGTTTCAGGATGCCCTCGACGTATCCAGAGAGGTTCTCACACTGGGTTCCGTTGCCTGATACGATAGGACGTCCGGGTGTGTTGGCTTTGTGTATCTTTGGGAGGCAGTCGAAGTCTCCCACGCGGGGAGAACGTGGGATGAGAGCGCGTAGGATGCTTTGAAGGTCTGTCTCGAAGGTCTTGATCAGTTTGTTGAGCTGGTAGGTGTGTTCCTTCTTTGGATCTGCGGGTAACCGTCTGTAGTATTCCTTGTTGTCCAGTTGTCGGTATGCTTCTTTGCAATAGTCCGTTCATCCCACTAAATATTTTTTGCCTCTTCTCGAATTCCTCTATGTCCTATTTTTATAATATGGAGACCAGAACTGTTCCCAATACTCCAAGTATGGTCTAAACAAGGTTCTACACAAATTTAATATAACTTCCCAGCTTTTCAATTCCATCCCTTTGAAATAAACCCCAATTCTTGGTTTGCTCTTTTTTCGCCTTACGATCCAACTTCGCTACTTTAATCATCTGTCCGCCCAGATCACTCTGCTCCTCTATCCTTTTTTTATTCCTTCATGGGATGGGGGCGTTCCATGGCGAGGCCGGCATTTATTGCCCATCCCTAATTGCTCTTGAGAAGGTGGTGGTGAGCCGTTTTCTTGAACCGCTGGAGTCTGTGTGGTGAAAGTTCCCCCACAGTGCTGTTAAGGAGGGAGTTCCAGGATTTTGACCCAGCGAGGATGAAGGAACGGGAATATATTTCCAAGTCGGGATGGCGTGTGACTTGGAGGGGAACGTGCAGGTGGTGTTGTTCCCAAGTGCCTGCTGCTCTTGTCCTTCTCGGTGGTAGAGGTCGCGGGTTTGGGAGGTACGCTCGAAGAAGCCTTGGCTCGTTGCTGCAGTGCATCCTGTGGATGGTGCACACTGCAGCCACAGTGCGCCGGTGGTGAAGGGAGTGAATGTATAGGGTGGTGGATGGGGTGCCAATCAAGCGGGCTGCTTTGTCCTGGATGATGTCGTGCTTCTTGAGTGTTGTTGGAGCAGCACTAATCCAAGCCAGTGGAGAGTGTTCCATCACACTCCTAACTTGTGCCTTTGAGATGGTGTTAAGGCTTTGGGGAGTCAGGAGGTGAGTCACTCGCCGCAGAATACCCAGCCTCTGACCAGTTAGACTCTTATTATCCAAGCAGTATGTCGCCCCTTATTCTTTCTAACTAAATGTAATATCTCACACTTATCTATATTGAAATTTATTTGCAAATTACTTGCCCATTCTGCAACTTTATTAATGTCTTCCCGCATTTTGTTGCAGTCCTCCTTTATATTAACGATAACAGCCCCGCACACCGCAAAAAAAAAATGATGTCATCTGAAAATTTTAAAACTGAGCTTCCGATTCCCGAGTACAATTCGTTTATTTAAATGGTGCACATCAGTGGTCCCAGCACCCATCCCTTCGGAACACCACTTCCCACCTTTTGCCAACCTGAGTAACTACCTTTAACCCTTCTCTCTGCTTTCTGTCGCCAGCTTGCTACCCTTTCTGCTACTTGTGCCCTGACTCCACATGCTCTGACATGAGTCATGATTCTACTATGCAGTACCTTATCGAAGGCATTTTGAAAATCCAAATACATTTCATCGTCGACGTTATCCTTGTCTACCCTTTCTGTCACTTCTTCAAAGAATTCATTAACGTTGGTCAAACGTGACCTTCCTTTTTGCAATCCTTGCTGACTATTCTTTTTTTATTTTTTAAGTTTCTGATGTTTTTCTATTACATCTTTGAATAAAAGATTCTATTATCTTTACTACCATCAAAGTTAAGCTAATTGTTCTATAGTTCCATGGACTGCTTTTATTTCCATCTTAAAATTTAGGAATCACATGAGCTGTCTGCCAGTCCTCTGACAATATACACTGTTCTAATGATTTGTTCAATATATATGTAATCGCTCCTCTGCTATTGCTTGCCTTGTTTCTTTTACGATTCACGGATGAAATCCACCTGGAACAGGGATTGTATCCTCTCAAGGTTTGGTTAGTTTATCAATTATCTCCCCCCTTTCTATCTTAAATGTCTTTTGACATTTTTATTTCTTCTTCTAATATCATCCTTACCATGTCAGTCTCTCTGGTAAATACTGAGGCAAAGTAATTATTTAATGTTTCTGCCATATCGCTGTCATTACCTGTGAGTTTATCGTGTGTATACGTTAGTGCCCCAATGTCTATCCCGATTTTTCTTTTGCCAGTTGTGTGTCCGTAGAATACTTAATTATTTCTTTTTATATTGCTTAATAATTCAATTTTGTAGATTCTCTTTGCCTTCCTGCTTGTTATTATTACCCTTTCCCCAACTGTTTCGTAATCCGTTTTGTCATCCTCTCATTTGTTGTCTATGTATTTCGTGTATTCCTTTTTTAGTTTCAGTTGGGCACTTATTCCTTTATTCTTCCATGGTGTATCATTACTGGCTGGTTTTTCTTGTTTTTCAGCAGGATATATTTCTCCTGGATTCCACATATCACCATTTATAAACATTTCCCACTTCTGTTCGTTTTGTTTTGTTTATCAGTATTTTTTACAGGTTATTTTCTCCATTTCCATTCTCATCCCCTGAAAATGTGCGTTCTTCCAATTCATCATTTTGGTCTTTGACTTACTTGTGTGCTTCACAATCTTTACTTAAACCTTATTATGTTGTGATTGCTATTGCCTAGATGCACCCGGATACTTACTTCTATTTTCTGTTCTTGTTCATTTCCCATTACTAGACCCAGCAGTGCATCCTCTCTTGTTGGGCTGTTTATATAATGGGTAAGAAAGGAATCCAGCACACATTGTAAAAACTCCATTCCGTGTATCACTTCACCGACCTCTTCTTGCCAGTTCATCTGGGGATTGTTAAAATCTCTCATCATTATTATTCTATGTCCTTTACTCGTTTCACAAATGTGCTTGCATATTTCTTCCTTCACCTCCTTTCCGCGATAAGGTGGTCTGTCGTATACCCCTATTAGCATGATCGATCCCTTCTCACCTCTTGTTTCAATCCATATGGATTCTGTTTCTAGCCTTCAGTTAGTTATATATATATATATATATATATATATATATAAAGCAATGGCCCGAGTAACGACACCTGGGGAATTTCGAATCATAGAATATTTACGGCGCCAGCCGAAAATGAGCCACGCAGATTCGTCCCACTTTCCAGCACTTGGTTGATAGCCTTTTCAGTCGCTGCACTTCAGGTGCACATCCAGGTACTTTTAAATGAGCTGATGGTTTCTGCTTCTACCATCCATTCAGACGCCACTGTCTACCTTCCTCCAGTCCGAAAGAAAACTGTTCACCACAATGTCTGTTTCCTATCACTTAGCTAATTTCGATCCATGCTGCCACTGCCCCATTTATTCCACGGGCTTCAATTTTGCTTACAAGCCTATTATGTGGCACTTTATCAAACGCGTTTTAAAAGTCCATAACAGATCAACAGCATTGCCCTCATCAACCCTCCAGTTTGCCTTATCAACATACGCAATCAAGTTTAACAAATCCATGCTGGTTTTCCTTTATTAATCCACACTTGTCCAAACAACTATTAATTTTTTCCCACATTCTCGTTTCTAAAAGCTTCATGCACCTATTATTAATTTGCTTGTCTCATTTTGATGCTTTTTATCGCTCCCCCAGTCCACTTTTCCTGTATTTGTGTCAGACTTTTCTTTTAGCTCGATGCTGCCTCTTAATTAATCCGTTGGTCATGGTTTCTTACCTGCACAAATAGAGTTTTTGTATTTCATCGGTGTGTTTTGGTTTTGGATTCGACAAATAATCCTTTGAATACTTACTACCTTGGTCTGCAGGGTTATCCTTTAACAGCACAGTCCAGTTTACTCTGGACAATTTATAACTTTTCCCCTCGATGATTGCCATATTTAAATTAAAAGATGGCATTTTTAAGATGGCTCCTTGGCTGTTAGCTCCATAGAGAGCTCCTTTGCTGTTCAACACGATCCTTGGCCATCCTTTGCCATCCGATGCCCTTCTCCCCAAATCTCCTCTCTTACCCTGTTTAACATCCACTGGCTCTTTTGGTGGGTGCATTTTAGCCCGAACTACAAGTTTAAGCTGCAACTATAAATTTACCTGGGCCCACTCCCCGACCATGTCTGCTCTTTGTTTTCATCAGTGAGCACTGGTTCTTTGCTCAATTTTGGCTTCCAAATTCCTGGACTTTCCTGGACTTTAAGACTACGCCACTCCACTGGACTTGCACTTGACTGCACTTCATTGCATTGTTACCGTTAGCTGCTATGATTGATGCCCATCTTCCACCACTGCTGATATCTGCTGAACTTATGACTATCCTAATGGTCCTACTATTATTTTTTATCTTCATTTTGCTTCAGTTCATGGTTCCTGGTTATAAATTCAGTCCCTGGGACATATTAAATTTCTCCGCCGTTTCTTGATCTTCTAATGACCTTCAATTTCCCCACTGTTTTTCTGCCCGTGATTCGTTCTGCACACCTCCTAGCTCTTCATTCACAAAGAAATACCTCCAGCAATGCGCCCTCTGTTACTCTTCCCTTCAAATAACTTCTGGACTCACTCGCTCTCCCCACTTGCCTCCGAAACTGGACATCAGTTCGTCGATGTTCCAAGCTGACTCCACCATACCTACATCAAATTTACCCTGCTACGGTACTTCTGGCTTTAAATGTGGACTCCCGCCTATTGTCTCATTGTCTCCTCTCCATTTCCCATTTATTAGCAGGACATTTAGGGATGGACAATAAATGCTGGCCTTGCCAGCGATGCCCACATCGCATGAATGAATAAAAAAATGTCCAATTATATCGTCTATATGGAATACCAGAAGGTATTTGATAAGGTTCCTCTCAAGAGATGGTTAGCGAAATTAAAAGTGCATGGAATTGGAGGTAAGCTTGTGAAATATGTTCGTAATTGATTAAAAGGTAGGAGACAGAGAGTCGGTGTATATAGACGAAAGAAGGAGGGGCCGTTCTCTTAGAGCAGAGAAGGTAAAGTGAAGATATAATGGAGGTGTTCTTACTCATGAAGTGTTTTGATAAAGCAAATAAGGAGAAACTGTTTCCAGAGGCAGAAGGGCCTGTTACCAAAGGACGCAGAATGATAGTATTGGCAAAAGAACCAGAGGCGAGGTGAGGAGAACTTGTTTTTAAAACAGCGAGTTGTTATGATCTGCAATGCAGTGCATGAAAGGGTGGTGGAAGCAGATTCACCAATAACTTTCAGAAGGGAATTGGATAAATATTTGACGAGTGAAAATTTGTGGAAAGGACAGGGGAATGAGACGAATTGCACACTTTTTCAAAGAGCCAGTACAGGCATGAAAACCGAATGGCCTCCTTCTGTGCTGTATCATTCTATGATGCTATGATTCTATGAATGCATTCTGATTGGCAGAATGTGGCAAATAGCGGTGAACGAAGGAATAGAGAGTTCTATATCGAAATTTGCACGTAACACTAAATTAGGAGGCACAGTAACGTGTGTAGATGGGAGCAGAAAGTTACGAACGGACATTGCCAGACAAAGAGAGTGGGCAAAAGTATGGCAGATGGAGCTTAATTTGAGGAGGTGTGAGGTCATCCACTTTGGATCCAAGAAAGAAAAATCGAAGTATTTTCTTTGTGGCGAGAGACTAGGAAGTGTGAAGGAGTAAAGATATTCGTGTGTCAAGGAACACAAATCATTAAGTGCTCCTATACAGGTACAAAAAGCAATCAAAAAGAATAATGAAGTGAAAGCCTTTATCTTAAGTCGGCTGGAAAACAAAAGTGAGGAAATGATGCTGCAGATGAACAGATCCTTGTTCATATTCCATCTGGACAACTTCGTTCAGTTTTGGGCACTGCAATTCAGGAAGGGTTGGAGGGAGTGTCGCCCAGATTCAACTGAATACGTGGGCATAAAAGGGGAAATTATGTGGACAGGTTGCATAAACCTGACTTGTATTCCCTTGAGTTTATACGGTGGGAGGGCCATTTAATCGGCATTTAAACTGGTAAAGAGATTCTATAGGGTGGTTCCATAGAAACCATTAGCTCTGGTGCAGCGATATAGAACAAGTGAGCAAATTCTTGCAATTAGAGCGAGGCCGTTCAGGAGTGATATCAGGAAGCACGTTGGACACACAAAGGGTAGTGGAAATCAGTGGATGCTGGCAAAATTGAAATTTTCAAGAATGCGATAAATGGAGATTTGTGAGGTGAGAATATCAAGGGAAATGGCTTGAAAACGTGTAAATGGAGTTCAGGTACAGATCAGCCATAATATGATTGAATGACGGAACAGGCCAGAGGGGCTGCATGGTCTGCTCCTTGAACTGTGATCCTGTGTAAGTAACCAAGTTTGTAAAAACACTTCTCCAGCGGAGGATACTCGACACACGTCATCGACTCATTGCCTGAGATAAAAACAGGAAATGCTGGAAATACTCAACGGGTCAGGCAGCATCTGTGAAAAGAGGAAGGGAGAATAATTTTTCAATCGATGACCTTTCGCCGGAACGTTATCCCACGTTCGTCTCCACACAGACTCACTGTGACCTGCTGAGTTTTTCCAGCAGTTCCTCTTATTATTTCAGATTTCCAGCATCTTACTTCATTCTTTCTGTGAGATGTCTTTCCGCACATTAAAGGTGCAGTTTGGCACCGCTGTATTTGCTGAATTCCGAAGAATCTCAAAGCCCTCGCTTGAAAGTCACAAATAGGGAAATGGAACCAAGGTGAAAAGAATGAGATCCCCCTGGGATTTGATGCCAGGAACTCCTACTCATTCGACAGGCTTTTTTAAGCAACGAAGGCACGGAGCCCTGAGGGACATCCTCGCCACCACATCCGGTCACGACAAACGCTAGCAGCCACTTAATGCTGTCTTTTAGGGTTTAAGTCAAGTTTTTGTCATCAAATCGCTTTGTCCTTCTCTTTCTCTTATCCATTCCCACGTGTTTCTAAACACTGCCTGAATCTCGGCTCTGTTTATCCCCGTGACCATCTCTGGTTAATTCTGGGTCAATCCGTGTGCCTGGGTTTGTTTTTGAGTGAGCCGGAGGCTTTAAGAAATGTTCTAAAACTTCCTCAATGAATCACCCAGAGCTGACCAATTTACCTGAGATTTTGCTCGCTTAATTAGCAGAGCAGATCAGACACTTATCTCCCTTACACTGGGAAACCAACGGGCCGAATCTTCTGACAATGTTCCGTGTACCGGGAGGCAGCAGATAAAGCATTCGGTCTGGAATCATGAGTCCATTAATGTTTTTGTCATCTGACGTAAGAAAGCTTCGGATCTTGTCACAAGAGGAGAAGAACAAACATTGAACATTTTCATTTCCGCCTTTGCACTCTGGGCCAGCGAGTTCTGGTCGGTATTTTAAGTTCTATTCTTGCCAGTTGTATTTGAAGGCAGATTAAAGCTTTGAGATGTTTATTTTCGCTGCATGAGATCGCTCCCATCGGGTGAACGAATAAAAGCGTCCATTCTTTACCGGACTCTAATGGACACCAATCGGCCTGGAATGAAGCATCCAGCCTGAGAGGAATGACACAGTGTGAGCACCAGCTGGCATTTGAAGAGCAGCTTTTTGAAATGTTCCAATATTCTTCATCGGGAAAGATTGGACAGAAAAGGAAATCTGTCGTATACAGCGCTTCAACTGAACGAAAACCAGGTTCTGCTGCGCCAGTCACATGAAGCCCAGTCGAGCAGGAAGCTCTCTGTACCGCTTAATGAGGGAAGAAAGAAAGAGAGCAGAACAAGCCCAGGTTATGAGGCGAGATGGATCTTTTCATCTTGAGAATTAACAACCACCACAAGAAAACATTCCGTCATTACGCAATGCGCTGGAATAATTTCCAGTGACCTGGATTGCAGTTACTGCTCAAGTGGCGGGAGGAGTTTTGAATGTTGAACTCGAGAATCGACCTGTGTACACATTTTAAAAAGTGTCTTCTTTGATATGGGAAACATAGGGATCGACTCCAAACAGGTTTCTCCGAGATTTAAACGCGCATTCACTGGATTCAAAGTCCACAGTGCTCACCATTACACCAAGTAAAGAACGCAGAGATTGCGTTGTGCACGCACCATTCAAAGAACTCTGGCTCCTTTCTCAGCACATACACACACATACACGCACACGTACGCAGACATACGCACAGACATGCACACATACACACAGATGTGCACTTACAAGCAGGTACATAGACACACATACACACAATCGCGTTCATATGCATGCGCTCACACCTGCACACAAAAACACACATACACACATTGACGCACACATACATACGCGGCACACATGCACACGCATCCACACAATCAAATCGGCATACGCACATGCTCACAGATATATGAACGCACAAGCACACACGTACACACACGCGTATGCACACACACAAACTTGTGGAACTGCTTCCTGTGAGGAAACGTGGACTTGAGATAAATCTGCTGATATTCCAATGTGGTACATCAGAAGAACTGTAGATTCATGGCCAAGGTCTGAGCGTGTGCAGTCCGGGGACAGGTAGCAGAATGGATAGTAAGCTGGCTACAAAACAGGAATCAGAGAGTAGACGTTAAGGGTTGCTTCTCAGACTGGCAAAATGTGGGCAGTGGTGTTCCACAGGGATCGCTGGTGAGTCCATTGTTGTTCACAATTTACATTAACTATTTGGATTCGGCAATCAGAAGTACAATTTCAAAACCTGCGGACCGCACCCAATTGGCAGGTATAGTTAATACAAAGGAAGAATGTGTCAAAATACAAGAGGACATTAATAAACTTGCAGAATGGGCATGTCATTGGCAAATGAATTTAAATATAGATAAGTGTGAGGTGTTGCATTTCGATTGGAAGGTTAAGGAGGTCGCAGCGACCCGGGATTGCGCAGTCGCGTGAGCCGGGAGTGTGCTGGACTGCGACTCGAGCACACTCCCTGGTCTCCATACAGCACAATCCCGTATCCCCATTCAGCACACTCCCAGGTCCCCATTCAGCACACTCCCAGGTCCCCATACAGTTCACTCTGGGGTCCCAGAAGGGCTCAATTCCTGGTCCACACACAACATTCTATGTTTATAAAAGACTTTTGGGTTCCCTTTTATATCAGCAGCAAATATTTTCTCAACATACCTCTTTATCCGTGTTCTTCCCTTTTTTAGACCTCCTCTGTACTATCTGCATTCAGTCTCGTTCTCTACTGTATTATGAAGCTTACATTTGTCATAAGCTTCCTTTATCTGTTTCATTTTAATCTCTATACCTTCTGGTGACGAGACGATCTGCCGGTGACGAGACGATCTGACACATGGCATCGACCGCCTGGTCGGGGAACTGCCCAATCGGGTCCATCCTCTCCTTTCCCCGCAGGACTCTCAGAACATTCCGACCCGACCATTGTCTGACAGCCTTGTGGTCGAAGGGGGTGCTCCACAGGAACTTCTAAACCAGGTGGAGGGGGAATATCCAACTGGATGGGATATCCTGCTTCTGCTCGGCCAAAGTGGACAGACCCAGCCTTCTCAGTTTGTTGGACAGGTAGATACTCAGCACGTAGTGACACTTGCTGTTTGCTCTACATATTCTGATGCAGCCACACACAAAGATGGCCATCAGGATCTGAGCGGCATTGGGTTCGCACTTCCCCCCTTTGTCTGGGGGCTTGTACATGGTGTCCCTGTGGACGCGTCCTACCTTGGACCACCAGACAAAGTAGAAGATAGCTCGGGTGACTGAGACTGCACATTGGCGGGTAATGGGCCAGACCTTGGCCAAGTGGAGCAACACCGCGAGTCCCTCAAACCTTATCACCAAGTTCCTACCGGTTCTGGAGAGGAAACGCCTCCCCACAAAACAGGCTTCTATTTGGCCTTGATGACCCGCTCCTCCCAGTTCTTGGTGCAGGCCTGAGCCCCCCCCCCGCCCCCGAACCACATCCCCAGAACCTACGGATAGTCGAACCTAACGGTGAAAGGGAGAAATGATCGGACCTCTCCAGTTAGATTTTGTGGGGCGTTTCCCAGGACTCCCCGGTTTGAGTTTGGAGGGGTGTTTCCAGGGTGTTCCTACTCGGTGTCTGCAGAATGTATCCCGGGACTCCCCAGTTAGATGTTTGTGGGGCATTTCTTGGAACCTCCAGTTAGATTCTCGTGGGCCGTTTCCCGGGTTTCCCTATTTAGATATTCGTGGGGCGTTTCCAGGGTTTCCCTATTTCAATGTTCGTTGGGTGTTTCCCGGGTCTCCCCAGTTTGATGTTTGTTGGGTATCTCCCGACTCTCCACAGATAGGTGTTTGTGGGGTGTTTCCCCAGTCTCCGCAGTTTGTTGTTTGTGGAGTGTCTTTGGAGTCTCTCAATTAAATGTATATGGGGTGTTTCACGGTCTCCCCCGTTAGGTATTGAATCGAATCTTAGAATCATAGAAATTTCGGCCAATCGTGTCTGTGCTGGCCGGAAAAGAGCTATCCAGCCGTATCGTACTTTCCAGCTCTTGACCCGTAGCCTTGTAGGTTAAGGCACTTCCAGTGCACATCCAAATATTTTTAAAATGTGATGAGTGTTTCTGCCTCTACCACCTTTTCAGGCCGTGAGTTCCAAAACCTGAAAACCTCTGGGTGAATATATTTGCATCAACTTCCTCTCATCCTTCGACCGATCACTTTAAATCTGTGCCCCCAGGTTATTGACCTCTTTGCGAAGAGAAATAGGTCCTTCCTGTCCACTTTAGGGAGAACCCTCATAATTTTATATACCTGAATCTCCCCTCAGCATAACCTCCATAACATAACCTCCCTGCACTTATATCCTATCCCGGCTAATAAAGGAATGTATCCGATATGCCTAATTGACCATCTTATCTACCTGTTGTGCTACCTTTCGGGATCAGTGGACATGGACTCCAAGGCCCCTCTTTTCCTCGACACATCTCAGTATCCACCCATTTATTGTGTTTTCCATTACCTTGTTTGTCCTCCCCAAATGCATAACCTCACACTTCTTTGGATTGAATTATTTTCACCAATTTTCTGCCCACCTGAACAGTGCATTGATACCTTCCTGCAGTTTACAGCTTTCCTCCTCACTGTCAACTGCACGGCTATTTTTTGTATCATCTGCAAACGTCTTAATCATGCCCCTTACGATTTAAGTCTATATATACCACAAACAGCAATATACCTAGCATTGAAACCTGCGGAATTCCACTGGAAGGATCGTTCCAGTCACAATAACACACTTTGATTCCTGCAACTGAGGACATTTTGGAACCAACTTGTCACTTTCCCTTGGATCCCAGGGGCTATTACGTTTCTGACCAGTCTGCCATGTGAGACCTTGTCAAAAGCTTTGCTAAAATCCATGTCGACTACATCAAACGCGCTACCCTCATCGACCCGCCTGTTACATCATCGAAAAATTCAAACTTGGCCAGGCACGACCTTCCCTTAACAAATTCATGCTCTCTGTCCTTGATTAAACCGTGCCTTTCAAAATGACGATTAATTCTGTACCTCAACATGTTTCCAACAATTTGTTCACCACCGAGGTTAGGCTGACTGGCCTGCAATTACCCAGTCTATCCTTTCCCCCCTTCTTAAACAACAATACAATATGAGCAGTCCTCCAGTCCTCCGGCACCGAGCCTGCAGCCAGAGGAGCATGGACAATGATGGTCAGTGACTCCGCCATTTCCTCCCTTGCTTCTCTTAACAGCCTGGGTTGCATTTCATCCGGACCTGGCGATTTATCTACTTTCAACTATGCTGAGCACCATAATATTTCCTCTCTCGCCATGTTTATCCCATCCAATATTTCACATTCCTTCTGCTTAACTATAATGGCTGCATTGTCTCCCGCTTTTTGAAGAGAGACGCAAAGTATTCATTATGAACCATACCCACGACTTCTGCCTCCACACACAGATTACCTTCTTGCTTTCTAATAGGCCCTATTCTTTCCTTAGTTACCCTCTTGCTCTTTGTGTATTCATAAAACATCTTTGGGCATTCCTTGATTTTACTTGCCAATATTTTTTCAGGCCCCCTCTTTGTTTTCCTAATGTCCTTATTAATTTCATCCCTTCACTTTATACACTCCTCTGGGCTTTCTGCAGTAGTGAGCTCTCGGTGTCTGACATAAGCTACCCATTATTTGCCTTATCCTACCCTGTATGCTCCTTGATATTCAGGGGGCTCTAGATTTGCTTCTTTAACCAATATTGTGACTCAACCTCCATTGTTATCTTCTCTCTATCTCGTCTGAAAATCCTGCAACCAAGAATGTTGATCTGCCATTCCTGCCTTTCTTTAAGCCATGTTTCAGTAATAGCTCTGATACTTATTTCCACCTGTCTATCCGTGCATTCAGCTCATCAGTCTTATTCACTAAACTCCTTGCATTGACGTATATACCATTAAGTTCTGCCAAACTCCTGGATCCAGCAGCTACAGGCTGCCGTACAGGGCACAGACCCGTAGCCTCAGGGATGCCCTACAATGGGGGCTACATCACTCTCGATACAGATAAATTGGTATTTTATCGCAACTAATCATAATTGCCACAGAACTCGGAAAGTGATGGTTTGATGGACACATAAGTCCACCGGATATCATCGGAGGGATAGCTTGGTCCAACGACTACTTGAAACAATGAGCTCGCCGGATATAACGGCAGATATGACAGCAGTCGTGAACTCATGCATAATATGTGCACAATAAGAACCAGTAATTAAAACAAAAGCAACAATGGCGCATATAAAGATTACACCTAGGCCATGGGATACACTGCAGATTGATTATATCGGACCTGTAAAAAGGACCTCATGAGGCAAAGAGTATACTTTCGTGGTGGTACATTATTTCCCAAATGCGTCGAAGCCTTTCTAGTTAATAAGGCTACAGTGACTCAAACGGCAAATGTCTCATTGAGCACGTCTTCACCCAATGGGGTCTGTCCAACACAATTGAATCTAACCAAAATGTGGAGATGCCCGTGATGGACTGGGGTTGACAATTGTAAACAATTTTACAACACCAAGTTATTGGCCAACAAATTTATTTTAAATTCCACAAGCTTTCGGAGGCTTCCTCCTTCCTCAGGTGAATAGTCGAGGAAGGAGGAAGCCTCCGGAATCGAACGAAGGCACTCATTCACCGGGCAGATGATTAGACCTGCAGGACTTTGGGCATTGAAAACAGTTTTCACATCCCATATAATCCCCAGGCTTCAGGGTATGTGGAGCGAATGAACTGCACGATTAAAAACCGGTTGATAAATGCTCCATCCGAGTCAGACACACGATGGAATACTCTTTTACCAATGATTCTTATGGCTATTGGATGTGCCCCCGGGAAAAATACCGGGTACACTCAATATGAGAGAATGACTGGCCGCAAAATGCGCCTGCAGGAAGTATGGATGGCGGGCCATATGTCCCAGCCTCAATTAGATTAGGTGGAAATGGACAAACTGCAGAATCGACTGGGCCAATAGCAGCTGCCCTGAACCTAGGTACAGTATGCCCGAGCAGGTCCCTCCAGACATCAGGAACCCGAAACCACGGGATTTAACATAGGAGACCAGGTGATCATCTGCATCTACACATCTCAAGAAAATTGGGCACTCACATTTGAAGGCACCTATCTCGTAATAGTCCAAGTCAGGCCCAATGTACATAATGTGCACTGTGAAGGAGAAAACCGAAAAGGAGTTCGATGGGTCCATATCCATCAATAAAAATCATACCAGGGATGAGAACTAACAGGTCACATAGAAAGCATGCGCACAACAATACTGGAAACTGTAGATGAATTGTGGCTGCACCCTGAGCCAATGAACATAACCGACCGGGAGATTCGAGTTCGACACAAGGCACCAACACAGAGGTTGATCTCTGGAGATTATGTCTGCATGTGACACGCCCTCGACTGCAAACAACAAGTAAAGTAAAGCGGGTGCCAATCAATCCTCGATTCAGAAAACAGTAGAAGATATTATGATCTACACTGATAAGATGATATACGCTGATACATTTATGCATCAGTGCCTTGGACTGTTGATGCACTCATTTTCTGAGAAGACGAGCTGCTCTGAGCGGTGCGAAGCAGAAGCAGCGATGAGGGAAGCGATAGATTGACAGTAGCTGTGTGATTGGCTGAGTATCTATAATTAGCAGAGGGGAAAGTGGGGAAGCTGAAGGTATGGATGAGAAAGAGCTGAGCCAAATTGGCTGTGCTGAGAAAAGAGCCAGTGCCTTTGAATACTGGGTGCTGTGTGATTTAACGACTGTGTTCCATGGTGTAATCGTGAGCACTCTGGACTCTGAATGGAGTGATGGAAGTTCCAATCTTCGTGGAATCTTAATTGTTGTTGTCCCATTTTTTTCCTTGTATGATTTTTATTGATGGATCTCCTGCTTTTCGCTTTTGGTCTTGACAGTACACTTTATGTAAAATCGGGCCGACTTTGTCTATTGCATAACAGAGGCGTTCAAATTGGAGTTGCCAATTGCCTTGAGACGGGTTGATGCAGATCATCAACTGATCTCATATGTTAAATCTCGCGGTTTTGGGTTCCAGATGTCTGGAGGGACCTGCTCGGGCATACAGTACCCTCGGTTCCGGGCAGCTGCTATTGGTCCAATTGTTTCTTCAGTTTGTGCATTCTGTTGTCCATTTCCACTCGTCTAATTGAGGCTGGGACATATGGCCCGCCATCCACACTTCGGGCAGGAGCATTTGCGGTCAATCCCTCTCTCATGTTGAATGTACCCGGTAATTTTGCACGGGGCATCTCTTACAGCCATGAGAATCATTGACAACAGGTTATTGCATCGTGTGCCTGATTCGAATGGAGCCTTTCTCAATCGTTTTTTAGTCGTGTGGTCCATTCACTCCACATACCAGAAGCTTGGGGATTATATTGGATGTGAAATCTGGTATCTATAACCTAAATCCTGCAGGTCTCATCACCTGCCGGTGAAATCAGTGTCTTGTTCAGATTCAAATGTGTTGGACAGACACCATCGGGTGAAGACGTGCTCAGTAAGGACATTACATGTTTGAGTGGCTGTAACATTATTAATTAGAATTTGGAAAATAATGTACCATCACTTCGGCATACCCTTTGCCTGTTGAGGTCATTTTTAATGGTCCGATATAATCAATCTGCAATGTATTACATGGTCCCGATGTAAACTTTATCTGACCCATTGTTATCTTCTTTTCAAGTCCTGGGTCACCCTGTGCACATATTATGCATTGGTTCACGACTGCTGTCACATTTGCTGTTATATCCGAACACCACATTGTTTGAAGCAGTCGCTGAAACAAATTCCGCCGCGCTGGACGTATGTGTCCATCGGACCACCTCTTTTCCAAGTTCTGTGGGGATGATTATTCAGTTCCAATGATAAGAACATAAGAAATTGGAGCAGGAGTCGGCCAATCGGCGCTTAGAGCCTGCTACGCCATTCAATAAGATCATGGCTGATCTGATCCTAACCTCAAATCTAAAGAACACAAGAAGTAGGAGCAGGACCCGGCCACTCAGCCCCTGGACCCGCTCCGCCACCCACAGGGCCTTGACCGATCCGAACTCAGCTTCATGACCAATTTCCTGCCCGCTCCCCGTAAACCCTAATTCCCTTTATTTCTAGGAACCTGTCTATTTCTGTTTTAAATTTATTTAATTATGTAGCTTCCACAGCTTCCTGGGGTAGCAAATTACACAGACCTACTAACCTCTGAGTGAAGAAGTTTCTCCTCATCTCAGTTTTGAAAGAGCAGCCCCTTATTCTAAGATTATGCCCCCTAGTTCTAGTTTCACCCATCCTTGGGAACATCCTTACCGCATCGACCCGATCAAGCCCCTTCACAATTTTATATGTTTCAATAAGATCGCCTCTCATTCTTCTGAACTCCAATGAGTAGATTCCCAATCTACTCAACCTCTCCTCATATGTCCAGCCCCTCATCCCCGGGATTAGCCGAGTGAACCTTCTTTGTACTGCCTCGAGAGCAAGTATGTCTCTTCTTAAGTATGGAGACCAAAACTGTATGCAGTATTCCAGGTGCGGTCTCACCAATACCTTATATAACTGCAGCAATACCTCCCTGTTTTTATATTCTTTCCCCCGAGCAACAAAAGCCAACATTCCGTTGGCCTTCTTGATTGCCTGCTGCACCTGCATACTAACTTTTTGATTTTCTTGCACTCGGACCACCAGATCCCTTTGTAATGCAGTACTTTCCAGTTTCTCGCCATTAAGATAATAACTTGCTCTCTGATTTTTCCTGCCAAAGTGCATGACCTCACATTTTCCAATATTGTATTGCATCTGCCAAATCTCCGCCACTAACCCAGCCTGTCCATATCCCCTTGTAGGTTTTTTATGTCCTCCTCACTCTCTACTTTCCCTCCGATCTTTGTATCATCCGTAAACTTTGATATGTAACACCTGGTCCCCTCCTCCAAATCGTTAATATCGATTGTAAAGAATTGGGGACCCAGCACTGGCTACTGTTTGCCAGTCCGGGAATGAACCATTTCTCCCAACTCTCTGCTTCCTGTTAGATAACCAATCCTCCACCCATGCCAGAATATTACCCCCAAACCAGTGATTCTTTATCTTGAGCAATAATATTTCATGTGGCAACTTGTTGAATGCCTTCTGGAAGTCCAAATACACTACGTCCAATGGTTCCCTTTATCCAACCTGTACGTTATGTCCTCAAAGAACTCAAGCAAATTTGTCAGACATGACTTCCCCTTCATAAAGCCATGCTGACTTTTTCCTATTAAATTATGTTTATCTAAATGTTCCGTTACTGTCTCTTTAATAATGGACTCCAAAATTTTACCCACCACAGATGTTCGGCTAACTCGTCTATAACTTTCAGCCATCTGCCTACTACCCTTTTTAAATGAGGGTGTTACATGAGCAGTTTTCCAATCTGCCGGGACCTTTTCCGAGTCCAGAAAATTTTGGAAAATTATTGCCAAAGCATCCACAATCCCTACTGCCACTTCCTTCAAGACCCAAGGATGTAAGCCATCAAGTCCAGGGGATTTATCCGCCTTGAGTCCCATTATTTTACTGAGTACCAATTCCTTAGTGATTTTAATCGTATTTAGCTCCTCCCCCTACTAGAGCCACCTGATTGTCCAGTGTTGGGGTATTCTTAGTGTCCTCTACCGGAAAGGCTGATACAAAATATTTGTTCAGCATTTTTGCCATCGCCAAGTTTCCCACCATTAATTTCCCGGTCTCATCCTCTAAGGGACCTACGTTTACCTTAGCCACTTTTTTTCTTTTTATATAACTGTCGAAACTCTTGCTATCTGTTTTTATACTTTTTGCTAATTTATTTTCATAATCTATATTCCCTTTCTTAATCAATCCTCTAGTTATTTTTGCAACTATTAGGAGGCCTATATACTACGCCCACTAGTGTTCTTTCCCCCTTATTATTCCTTATCTCTACCCAACCTGTTTCATTATCCTCATCCTTTGTCCCAATATCATTTCTCTGTATTACAGTGATTGCTTCCTTTATTAACATAGCCACCCCACCTCCCCTTCCTTCCTGCCTGTCCTTCCCGATTTTTAAATACCCTGGCATATTTAATTCCCAGTCGTTGTCACCCTGCAGCCATGTTTCTGTAATGGCCACAAGATCATACCCATACATAGTTATTTGTGCAGTTAACTCGTCCATTTTGTTTCGAATGCTACGTGCATTCAGATAAAGAACTTTCAAATATGTTTTGTGACACTTAGTTCCTGCTTTTTCCTTTTTTAACACTTTACCTTTTACTCCATAACTTTTGTCCCTTCCTGACACGCCTTCCTCTGTCTCCCTGCTCAGGTTCCCAAATGCCCTGCCACATTAGTTTAAACCCTCCCCAACAGCACCAGCAAACACTCCCCCGAGGACAGCGGTCCCGGCCCTACCCACGTGCAGAACTTCCGGTTTGTATTGGTCCCACCTCCCCCAGAACCGGTTCCAATGGCCCAGGAATTTGAATCCCTCCTCTTTGCACCACTCCTCTAGCCACGCATTCATTTGAAATATCATCCTTTTCTACTCTGACTCGCACGTGGCACTGGTAGCAATCCTGAGATTTCTACCTTTGAGGTCCTATTTTTTAATTTACCTCCTAACTCCCTATATTCTGCTTTTAGGACCTCATCCCCTTTTTTACCTGTATCGTTGGTGCCTATGTGCACCACGACAGCTGGCTGTTCGCCCTCCCCCTCCAAAATGTTCTGTAGCCGATCCGAGACGTCCTTGACCCTTGCACCAGGAAGGCAACACACCATCCTGGAGTCTCGGTTGTGGCTGCAGAAACGCCTATCTATTCCCCTTACAATTGAGTCCCCTATCACTATAGCTCTTGCAATCTTTTTCCTGTGCAGCAGAGCCACCCATGGTGCCAGGAAGTTGGCTGCTGCTGCCTCCCCCTGATAAGTCATCCCCCCAACAGTATCCAAAGTGGTATATCTGTTTGAGAGGGGGATGGCCACAGGGGACCCCTGCACTACCTGCCTGCACCTCTTACTCTGCCTGGTGGACAACCATTCAATTCCTGCCTGTACACCCTTTCCCTGCGGTGTGACCAGCTCGCTAAACGTGCTATCCACGTGGTTCTCAGCATCGCGAATGCACCAGTATGCATTCATCCGCAGCTCCAGTGCCGCAATGCGGTCTGTCAGTAGCTGCAGCTGGATACACTTCCCGCACACATGGTCGTCAGGGACACAGAAAGTGTCCCTGATTTCCCACATAGAGCAGGAGGAGGATGACACGGGGCCGAGCTGTCCGGCCATGACTGACCCTTTAATTGAATTAAATTAAATTAAAATTAAATGGATCCCACCAATCACACTGGATTTAAGTGATATACTAAAGGGCCCCTGCTTTACAGTCGTCCCCGCTACACAAAGGGACCGTAGTAACCACAAAATATATTAGATTAACTTAAACCAAGCAAAAAAACAAATTATGCCTCATACAGTTATTTCTGGATATATTACTCTAGTTAAGTAGTTTAAGCTTTAATTTTAATTAGATACCAGTAGTTTTATGCTTCTAGTTTTTAATTCAATTTTACCCAATTCCCTAAATCAGAGAAAAAAACTAATACTCACCAGCCAATCACCTACCTGCGGTCCTGTGACGTCATTCCTTGTTTTTTCACCGATTGTCTCTCTGCCGCTCCGAGTGCGAATCGGCCCTCGAGTCTGGGCCTCGAGTCGTCTCCAAGTACCGCGCTCTCTCCAAGGTCCGCTCCCGCTGCAGCTCCGCTCCGAGTGCGCATCGGCCCTCCAGCCTGGGCCTTGAGTCGTCTCCAAGTCCCGCGCTCTCTCCTAGGTCCGCTCCCGCCTGTCGCTTCGCTCCACACCTGCACACAAAAGCACACATACACACATTCACGCACACATGCACATTCGCCACATGGACACACGCATCCACACTCAATCAAATTTACACACACACATGCTCACACTTACATGCACGCAAAAGCACACACGTACACACGTGCGTACTCACACAAACAAACCTGTGGAACTGCTTCCTGTGCAGAAACGTGCTCTTGAAATATATCTGCTGATATTCCAAAGTGGTTCATCAGCAGATAAGTTACCTTATTTTAGTCTCATGGCTAAAATCTGAGCATGTGCAGTCAGGGAACAGGCAGCAGAATGGATAGCAAGCTGGCTACAAAACAGAAAACAGGGAGTTGAGGTTACGGCTACCTGCTCAGACTGGCAAAAGTTGGGCAGTGATGTTCCACAGGGTTCATTGTTGTTCACAATTTACATTAATTATTTGGATTCGGGAATTCGAAATACAATTTCAAAATTTGCGAGCGGCGTGAAATTGTGCGGTATAGTTAATACAAAGGAAGAATGCGTCAAAATGCAAGAAGACATTAATAAACTTGCAGAATGACCATGTAATTTGCAAATAAACTTCAATATATGTAAGTGTGAAGTGGTGCATATTGATTGGAAGAATAAGGAGGCCACATACTTCTGGGATAATAAGAGTCCAAATGGGACAACGGAGCAGAGGAATTTATGGGTACCGATATACAATTCACTAAAAGTAGCAACACAGATTATTAAGACCATAAAAAAGGTAAATCAAGCACTGGGGTTCACTTCTCGAGGGATATCATTGAAAAGCAAAGATGTTATGTTAAACTTCTACATACCTTGGGTAGACCACACTTGGAGTACTGTGCACTGTTCTGGTCTCCATACTTTAGAAAGGATATCCAGGCATTGGAGAGGGCGCAAACAAGATTCACAAGGATGATGCCAGAAATGAGCGGACATCCTCATCACGAAAGGCTGAACAGGTTGGTTCACCTTTCTCTAGAAAAGAGAAGGCTGAGGGTTCACGTGATAGAGGTCTTTAAAATAATGATATTGTTTGATAGGGTAGACCGAGAGAACATGTTTCCAATTATTGTACTGTCAAAATCTAGAGGTCCTAAATAATATAGTCACTAATTAATCGAACAGGGAATTCCGGAGAAACTTCTTTACCCAAAGAATGGTAATAATGTGGAACGCACTACCACAAGGAAGAGTTGAGGTGAATCGCATGGATGCATTTAAGGGGAAACTCGATCACAACATGAGGGCGAATGGAATTGAAGCGTATCCTGATAGGGTTAGATGAACTAAGGAGGGAGGAGGGACATGTGCAGCATAAATAGACCAGTTGGGCTGTGTTGTAGTTTCGATGTAACTCGATGTAACTCGATAAATGACTGAGAAGAACTCTGTGCTGAAAATGTGGTAAAATGCCGGGACTGAGGTTAAATTTGGGGTTTGAAAATTGCTGGTCACAGGTCACAGGTTTGGCTCCGTTTGATTTTCCGAATCAACATTCCCAGCAACCACTCTGAAGAATCCGAATTTCCTCCTTTAGCTGCTGGGCTACCATCAATAAGTTTCCCTAAGATCTGCCATGCCTGACCAATTGATGCCGGAATTGGAAATTTTGGAGGAAGTGAAGGACCGCCAAATTTTGCTTGAATTTTGGGAGATGTTTGCGAAATAAGTAGACGTGTGTGAAGTAAAAAAAAGAGAGCTTGCCTTCATATAGCGCCTTAAACGACCTCAGGATATCCCAAAGCGCTTTACTGCCAATGAAATATTTTTGAAGTCTAATCACGGTTGTAATGTAGGCAATACAGTATATAATGCTTATAATATATAACGTAGAAGTACATTTAGTTGTGCTGTGTGACTGTTTATAAGGCGTGTCTATTAAACTCAGTATAAGCAGGCAAAACAGAGTCGCTGTAGCCACACATTTAGCAGCTATTTTGCTTTTGCACCAATAGAGAAATTCTTACTGCTCCTCCCTATTTTGTTGCTCTCTCTAAGAGCAGACTTTCGGGAAAGTGCATTGAACTTCAGTGACGGTAAAACCACCCTGGCTTCAAGTTGAACAAGGTTGAACTGGCGACACCTGTATTTGACAGGGAGAAGTGTTTAACATTGTTCCCGAATTTCAATAAGAGACAGCACGGAAAGATTTGTAGCGCTGAATGTCACTCGGATGGTGATTGAAGTGAGAGTGTGGGTGCTAAAAGGTATCAGACTTGTGAGAAGAAAGAAATCAGATCAGCCCAACCGAACTCAGTATTAACCAACCAATTGACAAATTTCAAATACAAGTGGTTTTTCTAACTATCCAAATGTTTCTGATAAAAGTGCTGATCAGAGAACAAAGCCATTTTCTGAGATGCCCGCCTGAGTTGACAATGCAGCGTCTTGGCTGGACGGGCAGAAATTGTCTGCTGTTTTATCTCTCTCCTGACCACTGCCTGAGGCTGAACTAGACTGTTCGCAACCTTGGCGTCCTATTTGACTCTGGGCTGAGCTTCCGACCCCACATCCGCTCCATCATGAAGACTGCCTACTTCCAGCTCCATAATACTCCTGGCCACCAGTCCTGCCTCAGCTGATCTGCTGCTGAAATCCTCATCCATGCCTTTGTTACCTCGGGACTCGGTTACTAAAGTACTCTCCTGTCCGGTTTCCCACCTTGCACACTCTCTAAAATAGAGCTCATCCAAAATTCTTGCTGCTCTTGTCTTAACTTGCACCAAATCTCCTTCACCCATCACCCCTGTGCTCGCTGACCTACATTGGCTCCTGTTCCGGCAAAGCCAATGTATTAAAATTCTCGTCGTTGTTTTCAAATCCTTGCATGGCCTTGCCCGTCCCTATCTCTGTAACCTCCTCCTACCCTACAACCCTTCGAGATGCGTTCCTCCAATTCTGGCCATTGAACATTCCCAATTTCCTTCGCTCCACCATCGGCGGCCATGACTTCAGCTGCCGAGACCATAACTTTTGGAATTCCCTCCCTAAACCTCTCCACCTCTCTCTCCTCCTTGATGATGCTGCTGAGAATCTATCACTTTCACCAAGCTTTTGGTCGCTGTACTAATATCTCCTCATGTGGCCCGGTGTCAAATTATGTTTGATAACCACTGCTGTGAAGCGCCATGGGGCTTTTTACTACGTTAATGGCGCGATATATAAAAGCAAGTTGTTGTTGTTTTAAAGGATTTGAACAGAGGACTGTCAGAACTCTGCCTCGTTGAGCTTTGTACTCTCGGGACAGAGATATGTCAGTGCCACGTTTGCATACATTGCACAGAATTCACAGCACAGGGATAACCCATTCGGCCCAACTGGTCCATGCCAGCTTTATGCTCAACACGAGCATCCTCCTACCCATTGGAATTGTATCAAACCGCTTCATTTGTGGCCTTTTAATTTTCAGAATCCAAATACACGTCAGGGACCCTTTTCAAAATTCCAAGAAACGTGTTCAGGAGAATCCTTGTTTCTGTTGTACATGATGTAGGAATCATGGGCAGGTAACCCATGAGGTCCACATCAGCTCATTTCTGACAACCTTTTTCTCATTGGTGAGAACCAAAAAAAGCACTTTATCAAGTGGGTAAAACGGCAAACTTTTCCCACACGGGGATTGGAAAAGGCCGCTTGACCTTCCAGCGGATCTTTAACTGGAAGCTGAGTAATTTCACCCGTTTACACCATGAGACTAGGAAGCATCTTTCCATTCCCAATTTACAGACTTGACAGTTCAAAGCGATGTATATCTGCTTCAAGAAAATAGGAATTGTGCATTTGTTTTTGTTTAGATTTAAAGACATGTGGCCCGCCCTTTCACCCAATCAATTGTCGCCAATTTCCCCACTCCCTCCTTTAAACAAGTAAAACTGAAACGCTATTATAAAACTCTCTTCTGCTTTTGTAACATGTTAGGCCGGAGGAACCTAAGGGTCCACAGGGCAACACTAATAAGTGGATGCATTTCGGAGCACGCCAATTGTATCGTCAACGAGAATGGGACTAGATATGAGGGACTTCAGGAATGTGGAGAGACGAGACAAACTGGGATTGTTCTCCTGAGAGCAGCGATGGTTAAGGGAAGGTTGAATAGATGTGTTCTAAATGATGAGGGGTTTTGAAGAAGTAAATAAGGAGAAACTGTTTCCACCGGTAGGAGAGTTGGTAACTAGAGGACACAAATGGAAGAAAATTGACAAAGAAACATAGCGAAGACAAGGAGTGTGGTGTTTCGGGACAGGGAGCGTCCTGTACAGAAACAGAGAACTGTGTTATACCGAGACCCGGGAATGTAATATACCGGGACCTGGAAGTCCGCGATATCGGGATCGGGGAGTTTAAGAACATAAGAACATAAGAAATTGGAGCAGGAGTCGGCCAATCGGCCCCTCGAGCCTGCTCCGCCATTCAATAAGATCATGGCTGATCTGATCCCAACCACAAATCTAAAGAACACAAGAAGTCGGAGCAGGACCCGGCCACATAGCCCCTGGGCCCTCTCCGCCACCCACAGGGCATTGACCGATCCGAACTCAGCTTCATGTCCAATTTCCTGCCCGCTCCCCATAACCCCTAATTCCCTTTACTTCTAGGAAACTGTCTATTTCTGTTTTAAATTTATCTAATGATGTAGCTTCCAAAGCTTCCTGGGGCAGCAAATTCCACAGACCTACCACCCTCTGAGTGAAGAAGTTTCTCCTCATCTCAGTTTTGAAAGAGCAGCCCCTTATTCTAAGATTATGCCCCCTAGTTCTAGTTTCACCCATCTTTGGGAACATCCTTACTGCATCCACCCTATCAAGACCCTTCACAATCTTATATATTTCAATAAGATCGCCTCTCATTCTTCTGAACTCCAATGAGTAGAGTCCCAATCTACTCAACCTCTCCTCATATGTCCGCCCCCTCATCCCCGGGATTAACCGAGTGAACCTTCTTTGTACTGCCTCGAGAGCAAGTATGTCTTTTCTTAAGTATGGAGACCAAAACTGTATGCAGTATTCCAGGTGCGGTCTCACCAATACCTTATATAACTGCAGCAATACCTCCTTGTTTTTATATTCTATCCCCCTAGCAATAAAAGCCAACATTCCGTTGGCTTTCTTGATCACCTGCTGCACCTGCATACCAACTTTTTGATTTTCTTGCACTAGGACCCCCAGATCCCTTTGTACTGCAGTACTTTCCAGTCTCTCGCCATTAAGAAAATAACTTGCTCTCTGATTTTTCCTGCCAAAGTGCATAACCTCACATTTTCCAATATTATATTGCATCTGCCAAATCTCCGCCCACTCACCCAGCCTGTCTATATCCCCTTGCAGGTTTTTTATGTCCTCCTCACTCTCTACTTTCCCTCCCATCTTTGTATCATCTGCAAATTTTGATATGTTGCACTCGGTCCCCTCCTCCAAATGGTTAATATAGATTGTAAAGAGTTGGGGACCCAGCACCGACCCCTGTGGAACACCACTGGTTAATGGTTGCCAGTCCGAAAATGAACCATTTATCCCAACTCTCTGCTTCCTGTTCGATAACCAATCCTCCACCCATGCCAGAATATTACCCCCAATCCCGTGATTTTTTATCTTAAGTAATAATCTTTTATGTGGCACCTTGTCGAATGCCTTCTGGAAGTCTAAATACACTATGTCCACTGGTTCCCCTTTATCCACCCTATACGTTATATCCTCGAAGAACTCAAGCAAATTTGTCAGACATGACTTCCCCTTCATAAAGCCATGCTGACTTTGCCATAAGGCGACCGGGGATTGTGCTGCATCCGGACCTGGGAGTGTGCTGTTCCTGGATCCGGGACCGTGCAGTACCAGGACTCTGGAATGTGCTGTACCTGGATCCTGGAGTGTGCTGTTCCGAGACCCCCGAATTTGCTGTACCGGGTCCGGAGAGAGTGCTTTTCCGGGAGCGAGGACTTGGTGCTGTGCAAGAACCTGGGAGCATACTATACTGGGACTCGGGAGTATCTTATGCTGGGACCTGGGAGTTTGCCGTACCAGGACCGGGGAGGTGCCGTATTGCGACCATGGAGCATGCCGCACCTGGATCCGGGAATTTGCTTCAACGGGACCTGGGAATGTGCTGGATCTAGACCAGGGACTGTGCTGTACCGGGACCCGGAAGTGTGCTGTACAAGGACCCTGGGGTGCGCTGTACCTGGACCGAGGAGTATGCTGTACCGGGACAATTCATTGTGCAGTTCCGGGATGCGGGAATGTGCGTCACCGGGTCCCGGGATTGGAGCAATATTGATCTGCTGCAGATCTCTTTGTCCTCTTACAATCTCTGTAACGGTGGACCGAGTTATCACTGGGCTAAGTGTCGTTTCGTTCAATTCACAACCTGCTTTATTCAACCACAGGTAAAAGATACAGAACACTCAACATCTGCGCGGAAACTGTGACAAATAATAAAACACACTTAGACTAAGGAGCAAGGTTTGATTGGAATTAATGTAGAAACTTTGATGCTGTTTATCTACTTGTCCCAGTGACGGTGCACAAATTAATAACCTCCACAATCTACCTGCTGCCTTGACTGTTTTCTGGTTTCGATCTTGGAATTCAAAAAGTCTTCCTTCAAAGGTCGGCAGAGATAACAGAGATTTATCAACACTGAGGTGCTAAACATCTTCTGTTTGACCGGACATTGTTCACAAATGGATTATTTATGGAAATAATCACAAGGGGTCATTCCCAAAAAAACCGGAATGCGAGCTGAGCACAGGACTGTATAAAGCAGCTAACCGCTCTTGGGCAAGTGTACGGTCAAACCGCATCTGCAGATAGATCATGTCTGGGTCCTATCTGGTGAAGAATGGCTACATTAACTTACTTTTAAGACAGAACCAGGGTGTGAAATGTTTCACAAAACATTAAGGCGAAAAGAAGCCCCACATTAAATTCGACAGAACATCGAACAAAAATACCTGAAACTGTGAGAAAGTGTGAGATCTTCTCATCTAATTAATTTGACCATCATTGCGAGGGGATATTTCACTCCATTCCTCAACTCTTCTCTGAATTTCCTTTGGGTCACTGCATAAATAAAAGTGTTCGTGCAGCAACTCAGGAGCTGGAGCATGAAGCCGATTTCTCGTACAAATGTGGGCAGGGGAACAGGATATCCCAAATAATCCAACCGTTTCAATATAGAACACACCATGAACACCACCCATAACAGGATGAAATTTCCAGATATAACAAATAGTACAACGATCGATTTCCTTCGGTTCTCCATCTCTGGGTCACTGGAACTCTTCCCACTGCTCGGACCCCGGATTCTCCTGCGGGCTCTGCTGGCCACGAAAATGTGTCTGACCGTCAATATATTGAACAGTACAATCAAAAGAAATGGAACAAATGGAGTGAAAATATAATGCATTAATTCAATGGCCGCCCAGGCCAGCGAACGAGATACTTCGGGTGTCACGCGGCAAAACCAGGGACTGTTCGAAAGCCAATACTCATTTTTATACAGAAAATACCAGAAAATGTTCTTCAAGCCGCTCAGCACGGTCACTGTTCCGAGAACCACAGCCGCCGTCTTCTCGGTGCAATATTTAGTTTTCAGCTTCTGGCAACAAATGGCCACAAATCGATCAAAGGTTAAAGTGACCGTGAACCAAACACAACAATCCATGACTGCATAAAGCAGGACGGCGTGGATATTACACAGTCCAACGTACCACAGAAATATAAATTCGTCCCAATAAACAATAGGAACCTGCCTTAATATCAGATCGAAGATAACGACCAGTAGATCTGCCGCTGCCATGGCCACCAGGTAGCGAGTGACACATTTGGAGAGACCGCATTTTCCACGAGACAGGATCACAATCGTCACCACGTTAACTGGAAGCAAGACGGAAATTGGGAAATGATTCACCAGACTCAGGAAAAACACTAATTTGTTGCGTTTCCAGTGAAATAAAGGAAGGATCAGGTGAGAGAACAAGGACATCAATGTTCTTCACAATAACCTGAAATGCACCAAGAAATTTGCAGGTTGGCTTTGCCTCCAGTGATGGAATCTGATTATTTTAGCTGTGACGGGCTTTGTAATCAGAGTAATGAATCGGCAAATAAGTGAAGCAACGGGATAGAATGAAACATCGTTAAAAACGGAAACTTAGTTTGGAATGAATATCGAAGCAACCAAACGGAAAGTGAGAGCCTCACCGACACCTGAGCAGGGGCGGGGGGGGGGGGGGGAGGATAGTTGAGATTCTTGCATGTTTGAATTGTAGTGTGTGTGCGTTAGCTACTGGGGTGATACCTGGATTTCATGTCCCGAGGTGGGGAAGGGATAAATGGTCCCTGGGAGGAAGAGGAATGGTGAAATCGCTAATGCCCTTTGAATGGAATAGTGAGCGAACAACACCCAATCTGTGCTCATACGTTGACGATTGTCACTTGTTCAAGGCATTAAAAGCATCTGGACAATGGCACAAATCGAACCCGCCCATCCAATGTTTTAATGTACATACGAGATAGGAGTATCGCAACATAGGAATTGCTTGATCAAAAAACACCAACGTCCATCGAGTGCACCTTCTACCTTCATGGTAGTCACATGATACAACAATAATGGAGTTGGCGACAAATCATAGCAATCAGTCTCTATCAATCAATTAATGAGGTGAGGAAAGACCCGAGTTTAGAAACGTTTGAGAAAGATAGATCCAAAATCACCTTTTCCTTCCCAAGCATGTGTCACTAACCATGTGTCATGTCTCATATTACTCAACTGCTGCACCCAAAATGTTATTTTCTGAACGAAAGCTCGCTAATGAATCAATACTCACTGTTTCCACCGTCTCCCTAAGGAGCCTGTTCCATAGGTTGGCTGCTCAAACACAGAAATATTCTTTTTGCAGCTTAGTTTTGACTTTACCCCCCAACTCACCCTTCAATTGCAGGCCTTGACCTTTACTGTCCTATTGTTCTCACAAGGTGAAACGGAAACAGCCTGCCGTGGTCCACATTATCTAGTCTTGAAATAATTATTCCACTTTTCTGCTTCTGGTCTAAAATACTAAATATTTCAATCCCTGTTCGTTTTCTATATTAGAAGTGAGGCCCAATCTGATACTCTGCTCCCTGATTCCCAATGGTCAATCATTGGATGAACGGAGTTACAGTCACGATAAGCTCCAAGATCGGCAATTGGATTTTCAGGGTCATGTGTGATGCTCCGCACCAAAAATACAAAGGTAGAAAATGACAATATAATGTCGTTAATTTTGCAGGCAAGTTTTCTATTTACATTACAGGTAACATTTGTAACAATCGTGGAATAATATGCCTGGTAGTATAATACACAATAGATTCAGAGAATCATAGAAAGTTACGGCACTGAAGGAGGCGATTGGGCACATTGTGTTCATGCCAGTCGAAGCGAGCAAACCAGCTTGATCGCACTTTCCAGCAATTGGCCCGTCGCCATGTAGGTTACCTCACTTCAAGTGCACATCGATACTGTTTAAATGAGTTGAGGGTTCTGCCTCTTCTACCCTTTCAGGCAGCGAGTTCCGGACTCCCATCACACTCTGGGTGAAAATAATTCTGCTCAGTTCCCCACTAATCCTTCATACCAACCTGTGATTACAAATCGATCTGAATTCTAGTCAAATAGTGTTAATCTTGCTCTTTCCCTGAAGTAGTGGGAATTCAATAAACTTCCAATTCATACAGCGAAAATGCACGATCAAATATTGAATGAGTTTCACGATCAGAATGCGACCCTTACATTGATTGAGGGTCTCGATCAGAGAAACAAAGCACTGTACAAACCAGGCACGGGATTAGATTATCAATGCAGATCAATTATTAGAAATGAAACCATTAAATGATCTGAATAAATTAAATAGTAGCTCACTGAACCATTCTAATTTAACCATTCAGAAATAGTGACACCAATGCAGATCATGAAGCGGTGGAAAGCGAGAGAGTTGAACCAGATTGGATCATCAATGCATTTGTCATTTATCTGGTAGGACTCATCTGTACAACTAAATAACGAAATTGAGCCGAAATTGCAGAGCGTGTTAGATAATAAAACGTTTCTCACTTGTCAGTCGGACTCAGTATTTACAGCAGAATGCACACTTTTAATTAACAGAAAGATCCAGTAACATGACGTGTGTTGTCGTCTGAAAGAAGACCGGGATCTTAATAAGATCGCCTGGAATGGGACTAATAATGGCAACTAAGGACACACTTTTCATTGAACTGACACCAATGAATGGGAATTCACATCACTGGACCATGGGCCATCATCATACACACAAAAGAGCAATGGAAAAAAAAAACATAATTGCACTTTGAAAGCGTCTTTCACAACCTGAGAACCTTCCAAAGTGCTTCACAACCAATGAAGTTTGCAGTGTAGTCACTGTTGTAATGTAGGGACAGTAATAAAATAAAGAGATGAACAGGCGGACAAAGAAGCCGCGTACAGATAAACTCGGCTTCCTGAAGTACCAGGTGCAGATTGTATCTTACCCGGGACACCGAACGCAGCCAGGATGGGGTAGTAAATCTTTTGTATGTCATTAAGCGCCCATAGAATCTGGAGCTTGATCATAAAACTCAGAGACATTATTTCCCCTCCAGTAAGAAGCGATGATTCGATGGTTGGTCCTCGTGCTGGGATCAGTTCTCCGATTGAAACATTGAGTGGATTTTCCTTAATTATAGCAGAGCGAATTCAACCGTTCGGAAAATGAGGTCCCGCGCTGACTGGGTTTAATCACAGTCACTGAACAAACACACTGTTTACACAGGAGATACTTCAGAACTTGTCTTCCTGGAGACTTGAATATCCACTAAAATCATAAACATACAAGTTGGTGTTAAAGGGCAACCCCGAAAAACCGAGATATATCGGCTGGCTTTATAAACATACCCCGGTAAACCCAGATATATCAACTGGTAATCGCAGTAAACCGCGATAAATACAGATGTGCAGGCTGGTGATCTTAGAAAACCCTGATCAACTCAGATATTTTGGCTGGTGATCCAAGCAAACCCTGATAAACCAAATATATATGTTGTTGATCCCAGTGAACTCCGATTGACTCCTATATATAGGCTGGGGATTGCAGGAAAACCTGATAAGCCCCGACACTAATATATCCAGATATGTCGGCTCTTGTGTCAGCAAACTGTGATAAACCACGTGACAGGAAACAAAGAGCAGTGGTGAACGGTTGTTTTGTCGGACTGGAGTTAGGTGTCCCTTCGTGTTCCCCAAGGGTCGGTTCTGAGACCACTGATTTTCTTCATATATATAAATGACTTGGACTTGGGTGTAAAGGCCACAATTTCAAAATTTGCAAATGACACAAATCTTGTAAGGGTGGTAAACGGTGATGAGGATAGCGATTAGACTTCAAGAGGATATAGACAGGCTGGTGGCATGGCGGGCACGTGGCAGATAAAATTTAACGCAGAAAATGCGAAGTAATACACATTGGTAGGAAGAACGAGGAAATGAAATATTAACTCTATTGCACAACGAGAAAACGGTTAAAAAAGCAGACGGGATCCTGGGCTTTTTAAATGGGTGCATAGAGTACAAAAGTAAGGAAGTCATGGTGAAACTTTATAAAAGACTGGTTCGGCCACAATTGGATTATTGTTTCCAGTTCTGGGCACCCGACTCTAGGAAAGATGTGAAGGCCTTGGGACGATGCAGATGAGATTTACAAGAATGATTTCAGGGGTTTGAGTTACATGGATAGGCTGGAGAAGCTGCGGTTGTTCTCCATGGAACAGAGATAGTGGCGAGTAGATTTGATTGGCGTATTCAAAATCATAAAGAATCCAGACAGAGCAGATAGAGAGAAACTGTTCCCATTGGCGGAAGGATGAAGAACCAGAGGACATAGATTTAATGTGATTGGCAAATGAACCCAACATGACATGAGGAAAAACGTTTTGCCACAGCGATTGGTTAGGATCTGTAATGCACTGTCCAAGGAGGTGGTGGAGGCAGATGCAATCATGGCCTTCTAAAGGAACTGGATAAGTACTTGAAACGGAAAAAATGCAGGGCTACGAGGACAGGACTTTGGACTGGGGCTCGCTGGATTGCTCTTGCATAGATCTGGTGCAGATTCGATTGGTCAAATGACCTCCTTTCGTGCTGTAATCTTCCTATGATTCTATCACTCTATATTGATCACAGTAATCGGTAATAAACTACGATCTAACGCTGGTGATCAAAGTTAACCACAATCAATCTACATATTTATATTTTGGATGGTAATCCCCGCAAACCCTGATAATCCGAGGTAGAAAGTCTGGTAATCCCAGTGAATCCAGTGATAAACCCAAATATGTAGAGTGATCATCATAGAAAACCCACTGATGAAGCCAGATACATAGGCTGGTGATCCCAGTAAACACGAGAAGCCCAGATATATGAACTGGTGACCCAAGTAAACCCTAATAGACCCAGATACATAAGCTGCTGATCGCAATAAGCCCGATCAACCGAGATATATAGGCTGGTGATTCCAGTCAGCACAGTGATCAACCCAAATATATGGATTGGTGAACCCAGAAACCCCTCATAAACTCAGATATAGAGGCTGGTGATCTCAGTAAACCCCGATAAACCGAGATACATCGGCTGGTAGTGCCAGTGAACCCCGATAAACGTTGATATATGCTTATGATCCCAATTAATGCCAATGAACCCATATAAATAGGCTGGTGATCGCAGGAAACCGCTCTTTTAAACGCAGATATATATATCGGCTTGTTATCCCAGCAAATGCAGTTAAACCCCAATGTGTAGGCTGATTATTCCAGCAAATGTCGATAAACCCCAATATGTTGGTTGGTGATCCCAATAAAGTCATCCCCTTTCGCCCCCACCTCAATGAATTTCGAGCTCGACACGTTGCTGAGCTCTTCTTCCGTCGCCTTTGCCACCTCGCCCACTTCTTTGGACAGAAATATTCCCCCCGCACAGCAGACCCTTTCTCCCGTCTTCAGAATTCTAGTTCCACCCGGACCCCTTCCTGTGGCCTCTTGCCCTCTCTTGAACTTTTCCTTCCGAACTGTCGGCGTGACTTCGGCCGTTTCAATTTATTTACTTCTCCCACTTATACTCACGTACTTCCACCGAACTTAGAGCACTCCGTTCTCTCAGGTCCAACCCAGACATTGTCATTAAACCTGCTGAAAAGGGCAGCACTGTTTTTGCGTGGCGAACAGACCTCCAACTTGAGGAGGCTGAACGACAACTCTCCTACACCTCCTCCTACCTCCCCTGGACCATGACCCCACCGCCCAACATCAAGCCATTGTTTGCTGGACCGTCAATGTCCTCATCTCTTCTGAGATCGTCCACACACGTCATCTGACCTCATATTCCCCCAACCTGGCATAGCCCTCTTCAACCGCCTTCCCACGATCGACGAACATGAGACGCATCAATTCAGACTGTTCTTCCCACTTGGAACTTATTTCTTCCCAGCTCGACTCTAATTTTTCTCCCCTTGTTCAATCTGTTCCAACTTACATTCGCGTTTCCTCCGACGCCGTCCGCCATATCAACAGCTTTTAATTCCCAGTCCCGAACCATCTCGTTTTCACCATGGACGTCCAGTCCCTCTAAAACCTCCATCCCTCACCATGTTGGCCTGCGGGCCTTCCACATCTTCCACAAATCACCATCCTTCTCCGCCTGACTGAACCTGTTCTTACTTTGAACAACTTCTCATTTGACTCCACTCAGTTTCTCCAAATAAACGGTGACGCTATTGGAACCCTTGTGGGTCCTCGCCCTGCTTGCCGATGTGTGGTAGACGTGGAACATTCCTTGATCCAGTCCTACTCAGGTCCCCACCCTCAACACTTTTTTTCCGGTGCATTGATGACTATATCAGTGCCGTTTCCTGCTCTCGCCCCGAACTGGATATTTTCATCAACTTTGCTTCCACCTTCCGCCCTTCCCTCGACTTCACATGGTCCATCTCCGAATGTTCCCTTCCCTTCCTCGGATTCTCCATCTCCATTTCCGGGGATAGGCTGTCAACCAATATCTATTATAAGCCCACCGATTCCAAGAGCTACATTGGTTACAGTTCCTCCCACCAAGCTTCCAGCAAGGATTCTATTCTCTTCACCCAGTTTCTCCATCTCAGTCGCACCTCTTCTGATTATGCCACCTAATACACCAATGCTTCTGATATGTCTTCCTTTTTCCTCAACCGAAGACTCCCCACCACTGTAGTTGACAGGGCTCTAGATCGTCTCCATCCCATTTCCCTCAATTCTTCTCTCAACCCTTCTCCTCACTCCCAGAGCCCCTTGCCCTCACCTTACACCCCACCAGCCTCCACATTCAACGTATCATCCTCCGCCATTTCCGCCACCTTCAGCGCGATCCCACGACAAAACACATCTTCCCCTCCCCTCCCTTTTCAGCATTCCGAAGGAAGCGCTCACTCCGTGACATTCTCGTCCACTCTTCCATCAACCCCAACACCCGCTGTCCTCCCCAGTGCATCTTCCCATGCGAGTTCAGGAGATGCAACACCTGCCCTTTCACCTCCTCCCTTCCCACCGTCCAAGACCCCAACAACTGCTTCCAAGTGAACAGCAATTTACTTGCACTACTTTCAATTTACTATATTGTATTCGCTGCTCACACTGCGGTCTCCTCGACACTGGGGAGAAAAAACGCAGATTGGGTGATCGCTTTGCTGTCGACCTCCGCTCTGTCAGCAAGTGTGACCCCGATCTAACGGTCGCTTGCCATTTTAATCACCCGTCCAACTTCCACACTGATCTCTCTGTCCTCGGCCTCTTACACTGTTCCAATGAAGCTCAACGGAAGCTCGAGGAACAGCACCTCATCTTTCGTTTAGGCACTTTAGAAACTTCCGGACTCAACACTGATTTCACTAATTTCAGACCATAACCACTGCTCCCATATTTTTCAATAACTATATATTTTTTAATTATTGGACTGCAGCTGCTCATTATGTTTCTACTGTTGCCATTTACAGCTACTCCATAGCGACCTTTTGCTTCTTAACTTGTCCAAGTAAAACCCTCCCTGCCTTGCACCATCATCGCTTTAGTCATTTAATCACTCTTGCCCTCTACCCTATCACAGACCTTCCCTTTTGCTCTTCCCTCCCCTGCTCTCCCTCACCCGCTTTCCCTAACTCTGCACTTGCTTAAAAACTTTAACTCTTTGACATTTTCCAGTTCTGACCAAAGGCCTTCGACCTGGAAACTTCACTCTGTTTCTTTCTCCACAGATGCTGCCTCACTTGCTGAGGTTATCCGCATTTTCTGTTTCTATTTCAGATTTCCAGCATACGCATTTTTTTTCGTTTTGTGGCATGGACATTGCCTTGCTGAGAAAAGAGCCAAGTGACATTGAATGGTGGGTGCTGAATGAATCAATGTCTGGTTTCCATGTTGTAATGGTGAGCACTCTGGACTCTGAATCCTGCGATCCGAATTCACTTCTCGATGAAAGCTCAATTCTTTTGTCCCATTGATTTCGAACTTTGGGGCAAACATCTAAAAGACACCTGGTATCCAATCCCTGCTGTTGGCACTTCGCTGCCTCAATCAATGCGGATCGAGCTCCTGATATATGTTTCAGTTCATTAGCTCAGCCAGTCTTTTCTTTTCCCCAATCAGCAGAAGAGAAAGTTGTTTTTTATGCAATGATGCTTTTCACTGCATCAACGAATGTTATTTGCTGAATTTTTCTTTGCAACCTGCATTCAGCAGGAAAACATGTCGAAATTCAAAGCATTGTTCCTTGAAATCCAGGCATTGCTTGGATCGTGTTCTTGACCTCGTGCAAAGTTAACATATTCTTTTCACGGCAAACTTGATGCATCAGTGCCTTACAATGTTTATGCACTGATAATCTGCCAAGACTGTAATACGAGCTGCGCTGAGCAGTGTGGAACAGAAGCAGAGACGAGGGAAGCGATAGGTTTGACAGCAGCTGTGTGATTGGCTGAGCATCTATACATTGCAGAGGAGAAAGAGGTGAAGCTGAAGGTAAGGACGAGAAAGGGCCGAGCCAAAGTGGAAGGGCGGAATTGTCCACTGCTTGAAGTTTTGCAGGTGGGAGAGGTTTGCCAGTAGCCTCGAGGGGTCAGTGATGTATTAACATTGTCGGGCTGAGGAACGAGCCCCCTGGGTACTGACCTCCCCATCCCACCCCTGGGCACTTACCACCCAACCACCCCCCAACCCAGGTCTGACGCTGCAGCCCGCTACTCTGACACGGCCAGGGCACTGACTCCAGGGGCACTGATCCCCCGGGGCATTAATCCCCAGACTCGATCCAATCACACCACCCCCCCACGTACACTAACCACGCCCTGTACACTGATCCCACCTCCCCCTCCTCCCCGGGCACTGGCCACCCCTTCCCCCAGATATATGTAAAAAATGGAAAACTATAATGGTCAGCGACTTGAGAGACTGAGATTTTCCACTGGAGCAGAGAAGGCGAAGTGGTCCTTTAAAAGAGATGATTTAAATCATGAATTCTTCTGTTGAATTGGATAAGGAAAGAGTATTTCCTCTGTTTGGGGAGGCACCGGTTTAAAACATGTCAGTTATAGAGTTTGGAGGGGTTTAGCAGAAATGTCCTTGCACAAAGAGCACACAATGGAATGCTTTCTCACAGTTCGTGAGGCAAGAGAGGCAGAGTGGGTTTCATTTTGGAACTTCGGAATAGGAGGAGGCCATTCAACCATTTGATCCTGTTCTGCCATTACTTTAGATCATGACTAATCTGTATCTTAACTCCATTTACTTTAGGAAGGATGTCATGGCACGAGAAAGGGTACAGCAGAGGTTTACTCGATTGCTAGCAAGGATGATGAACTTGCGTTATTTGGAGAGACTGGAGAAGCTGGGGTTGTTCTCCTTGGAGCAAAGAAGATTAAGATAAGACTTAATCGAGGTGCTCAAAATCAAGAAGGGTTTTCAGTAAATAGGGAGAAACTGTTTCCAGTGGCAGAAGGATTGGTAAACAGAGACACAGATTGAAAGTACTTGGCATAGAATCAGTGATGAGATGAGAAGATTGTCTTTAAGGGGCTAGTTGTTATGATCTGGAATGCACTGCCTAAAAGGAAGGTGAAAACCGATACACCAATAGCTTTCTAAAGGGAATAAACATATACATACAAAGGTTAAGTGAGAAAAACAAAACTTGTTTTTCGCAGCGAGTAATTTTGATCTGGAATGCTTTGCCTGAAAGGATGCTGGAAGCAAATTCAATCATGAATTTTAAAAAGGAATTGGATAAATATTTGAAGGAAAAAAATCCAGGGCTATGGGGAAAGAGGAGGGAAATGGGACTAACTGGATTGTTATTACAAAGAGTCGGCACAGGCTCGAGAAGCCGAATGGCCACCTTTTTTGCTGTAACGATTCTATGATTCTATAATAATTGAAGGAGAACTAAAACCTCACAGACTAAACGTGTCCATTCTGAAAGTTTCATTGCAGCGAATGTCACCGAGGGGGAGCCGGCCCAATCAAGACTAGGCTTGCTTTCGTTGGAATATAGAAGGTTAAGAGTTGATTTGATTGAGGCTTTTCGGATTTTGAAAGGAATTGATAGGGCAGATGGAGAGAAAGTTTTCCCGCTGGTGGAGGGATTTAGGGCAAGAGTATATAATTGTAAAATCAGAGCCAGGCCATTCAGGAGATGTTAGGAAACACTTGTACATGCAAAGGGTGGTAGAAGTGTGGAACTCTCACCCACAAAAAGCAGTAAATGCTTGCTCAATTAACAATTTTAAATCGCAGATCGATAGATTTTTGCTAGCCATAGTTATTAGGGGATATGGAGCAAAGGAGGGTGAAGGGAGTTAGGATGCAGATCAGCCACGATCTCATTGAATGTCAGAACAGGCTTGTGGGGCTGAATGGCATGCTCCTGTTCCAACGTTCGTAAAAGAGCAATCAGAGCTGGGCATTCTGTGTAAGTCTATCTGCAAAGTCCAGCAGGAGCATTCGATCCATATTATATTGGAACTCCTTGGCCAAAACTGTGCATAAGAGACATGAGAGACTGTTAGCAATAATGAGAGCACAAGGAATTGAAGACAACGTGTTGACATGTGCGGGGAATTAGTTGGGAGGTGGGAGACAAAGAGTATGGATAATCTGTATGCCTTCCAATTGGCAGGATGTGACTAGTGGTATCCCCTTTCGACCTGTACTTGGGCCTTAGCGTTTCACTATATTGATCAATGACTTAGATGAGGGAAAGAGAGCCGTGTGTCTAAGTTTGCTGACGAGACAGGAGTCGTTGTTAGGACCATTGCTTTTTAAAAATATATATTAATGACCTGTCCTTGCGTATACTGGGTACAATTTCAAAAGTTTGAAGAAGACACAAAGCTTGGAAATGTAACAAACAATGTGAAGGATTGTAACAGACTTCCGGAGTACATAGACAGGCTAGTGAAATGGGCAGTCGTATGGCAGATGGCAAGTGTGAAGTGATGCCTTTTGGAAGGAAAAATGAGGAGAGGCAATGTAGATTAATTGGTACATTTTTTAAGGGGGTGCAAGAAAAGAGAAATCCGGGGGTGTACTTACATAAATCTTTGCAGGTAGCAGGACAAGTTGATAAAGCTGTTTAAAAAAACATCCGGGATCATTGGCTTTATAAATAGAAAAATAGGGTACAGAAGCAAGGAAGTTATGCTAAACCTTTGTAAATGACTGGTTAGGCATCAGCTGGAGTATTGTGTCCAACTCTGGTCAACACACTGAACGATGTCAAGGCCTTGGAGAGGGTAAAGAGGAAATTGAGTAGAATGGTACCAGGGATGAGGTTCTTCAGTTATGTGGACAGATTGGAGAATCTGGGAATGTTCTCCTTCGAACAGAAAAGCTTAAGGAGAAATTTAAGATGGTTGTTTAAAATTATGAGGGGTTTTAATAGCATAGAGAGGGAAAACTGGTTCCACTGGCAGGAGGGTCGGTAACCAGACAATATTGATTTAAAATAATTGGTAAAAAACCGAAGAGGGAGATGAGGAGATTTTTTATTCAGCCAGTTGTTATGATCTGGTTAGCACTGCCTGGAATGGTGGTGGAAGCTGATTCTATAGTAACTTTCAAAAGGCAATTGGATAAAGACATATAAAAACCAAATCCATTCGAAAGAGGTTATAATACAATCGTTTCCTGTTGATGATGGATTACTGGAATCACCAGCCTATGTATGTGGGTTTATCGGCGTTTACAATCTCATCAAAGGAACATTCGAAAGATGAGCAGCAAGGCCATATGGTCGCCGTGCCTGTTCCGCCATTCATTAAGATCATGGCTGATCTTCGACCTCACCTTCACTTTCCCGCCCTATCCTTATGTCCCTTTAATCCTTTAGTGCCCCAAAAATCTATATATCACAGTCTTGAATATAGTCAACGACTGAGCATCCTCAGCCCTCTGGGGAATACAATTCCAAAGATTCACAAACCTCTGAATGAAGACATTTTTGCTTATCTCGGTTCTAAATGGCCGACCACTCGCCAGTCAGGGCAACAGTATCTCAGCATCTACCCTGTCATGCCCTCTAAGAATTCTGTAAGTTTCAATGAGATCACCTCAGATTCTTCTCGACTCCACAGAATATAGGCCCATTATACTCAATCTCTCATCATAGAACAACCCTCTCGTCCCAGGAACCAATCTAGTGAACCTTCATTGTACCGCCTCTAAGGCAAGTATATTCTTCCTTTGTTAAGCAGACCAAACCTGCACATAATACGACAGGCGTGGTCTCACCATAGCCGTATATAATTGCAGCAAGACCTCCTTACTCTTATACATCAAACCCCTTGCAATAAAGGTCAACATAATATTTGGCTTCCGAATTGCTTGCTGTAGCTGCATGTTAAATTTCTGTGATTCGTGTACAAGGAGACCCAAATCCCTCCGACTAGGAACATAGGAACATAGGAATATCGCAACAGGTATCGGCCATTTCGGCCCTCGAGCCTGTTCAATGATATCATGGCTGATCTGTTACTTAACTCCATATACCCGCCTTAGCCCCATACCCATTAATACCTTTGATTAACAAAAACCTATCAATCTCAGATTTAAAATTAACAATTGAGTTGCATCCACTGCCGTTTGCAGAAGAGAGTTCCAAACTTCTACAACCCTTTGCATATAGAGGTGTTCCCTAACTTCACTCCTGAAAGCTCTGGCTCTATTTTTTACACTATGTCTCCTAGTCCTAGACTCCCCAGACAGGGAAAATAATTTCCCTCTATCTAACCTATCAGCTCCCCTTAATATCTTAAAAACTTCGATCAAATCTCCCCTTAATCTTCTTAATTCCAGGGAATACGACCCTAGTTTGTTTATTCTCTCCTCAGAATTTAACCCCAGGTATAATTCCAGTAAATCTACGCTACACTCCCTCCAATGTTAATATATCCTTCCGAAGGAATGGTGCCCAGAACTGAACACAATACTCCAGGTGTGGCCGAACCAGGGCTTTGTATCGTTGTGGCATAACTTTTACCCCCTTGTATTCTCGTCCTCTTGATGTAAAGGACAGCTTTCCATTAGCCATTTTGAATATTTTAAGTACCTATCCATGACTTCTTAATGAACTATGCACTTGGACCCCAAAGTCTCTTTGGACCTCCACTGTTTCGAGCTTTTCACCATTTAGTAAATACATTGATCTATCCTTTTTAGTTCCAAAGTGGATGACCTCAGAATTATCCATATTGAAATCAATTTGCAACAGTATTGCCCATTCACTTAATCTATTAATATCTCTGTAATTGTATTCTTCCATCTGCACTGCTGCATTGCTGCCGATCTTTGTGTCATCGACAACTTGGACATGTGGCTGTCTACCCCGTCATCTATGTCGTTAATAAACACAATGAATAGTTGAGGCCACAACACAGACCTCTGTGGGAGACCATTATTCACATCCTGCCAATTTTACTACCTGCCCATTATCCCGACTCTCTGTCTCCTATCACGAAGCCAATTTCCTAACCACGTCAATAAATAGCCCTCAATTCCATGAGCTAATTGTCTTTTATGAGGGACTTTATCGAATGCGTTCTGGAAGTCCATATAAACAACATCCATAGACATTCCTCTGTCCAAAACTTTAGTCAGTTCTTGGAAAAATTCAATGAGGTTCGTCAAGAATGATGTACCCTTTAGAAATCCATGCTGGCTTTCTCTGATCAGCTGAACATTTTCAAGGTGTTCAGTCACTCTAAATTTAATTATAGATTCTAATAATTTCCCGACAACAGATAAATATAATGAAAGTTGAGAGAGTGAAACCAGGGAGAAACAGTTGAATGCTCTCTCAACTTTCTTAAACAGCGGAGTTATATATGCAATTTTACAATCTATAGAAATTGGGAGAACCTTGCAAGATTATAGTTAGGACAACTTCAATGATCGCATTTACTTCCTTTAAAGCCCTGGGATTGAAACCATCTGCTCGCTCGGTTTGTCACTCTTTCGTGTTATTATTTTCTTCATTGCTGTTAATTTGCTTACGTTAATTATGGTAAGTCCCTGTCCCTGATTCAAAATTGGTTTCCTTGGGCTGTCTGACATGTTATCCCCTTCCTTTACTATAAATACTGATGCAAAGTAATTATTTTATTAGGTCCACCATTTCCTTATTTTCATTTACAATATCACCATTGTCAGTTTTTTAGGGCCCACATTGCTCTTGATCATCCTTATTTTCCCAATATATATATTTTAAAATTTTGTTGGTTTTAATATCCCTTGCAAGTTTCTTTTTGTTCTCCCTTTTTGCAGCTCTTACCATCTGTTTCGTCACCCTTTGCTGTTCTCTGTATTTCTTCCATTTGCCAGGATCTGTACTATTTATTGCATTTCTTTGTCTCTTACCTTTGAAAAATTATATTGCTCGTTTATTCTTCCTGCCAAAGCGGATAATTTCACATTTCCCCACATTATATATCATCTGCAACCTTCTCGCCCATTCACTTAACCTGTCTATATCGATTTGCAGCTTCCGCGGCCTTCTCACAGCTTACTTTGTCTACTGGCTTTTTGTCGTCAGCAAACTTGGATACATTACACTCGGCCCCTTCACCTAAGTCATCTGCATATATTGTAAACAGCTGATACCCAGGCACTGCTCTTTGCTGCACCCCAGTCGTTACAACCTGCCAACCCACAAATGGTCCGTGTGTTCCTAATCTCTACTCTCTATTTTCATCCGCTAACCATACACACACCATGCTAATATATTACCAAGAAATCACATGATCCCTAATCTTGTGAAACAACCTCTTGTGTGGGACGTTATCGAATGATTTTGAAAATCCAAATACACTACATCCACTCGTTCCCTCTTATCTACCCTGCGAGTTACACCCTCAAAAAAATCTAACAGATTTGTTGAACACAATTTCCCTTCCATGAAACCGTGTTGAAGCTGCCTAATCATACTTTGATTTGCTAAGTGCCTTGTTACTATGTCCTTAAAAATAGATTCCAGCATTTTCCCCAATACGAGTCGAGCTGGCTTATAGTTCCCTATTTTCTCTCTGCCTGTTTTCTTGAATAGCGTGATTACATTTGCTAACTTCCAATCTGGGGTGACCGTTCCAGAATCTAGAGATTTTTTTAGATTATAGAATCATAGAACCATAGAAAGGTTACAACAGGGAAGGAGGCCATTCGGCCCATCGAGTCCGCGACCACCAACTCTTTCACCGACCTGATCATCAACTCTTGTCCCGAGATGATCACCAACTCTCCCGCTGACCTGATCACCAACTCTTCCACCCGATCAGCTCCTCCCAGTAACATTCTCAAGGCCCGTCCCCCGACCTTCTCCACGCCCCCTTCGATCTTCTCCACGGCTCCTTACAGATCTTCTCTATTGCCCCTCCACCCTGATTTTCTCTACTTCTCCCCTAGCCGATCACCAACTCTTTCCCGATCCGATCACCAACTCTTCCCCTGACCAGATCATCAAATCTTGTCCTGAGCCAATCACCAATTCTCCCCCCGACTCAATCACCAACTCTTCCACCCAATCACCTCCTCCCCACAAACTTCTCCATGGCCCCACCATCTCATTCTTCTCTCCGCACCACCACACCAGATCTTCTACACGGTTTCCGATCTCTCCCTCCCTCACTCCTCTTTGAACCCGCGAAAGCAGGAAGTAAAATTTTGACTGTTCAATTAGGTCGCAGATTCCAACTCATCAACTTTACTTACAGGTTTCGCATCCAGTTTACCTTTCCCCCTGCTCTCCTCCCGGATACTTGTTAAAATCATACCCTGAGTGACAGTGGGCTATTACATCACGAAGGACATCATTGCCAACTCCAATCCTATCCTTGTCCAGTAGTCAGTCGCACACACACTCACACCCATGCACAAAGGGACATGAGTAGGCCATTCAGCCCGTGGAGACTCTTCCGCCATTCATTGAGATTATGGCTGATCTGTACCACAACTCTGTTTAATCGCCTTTGCTTCAACCTTACAAGAGCAAGAGCAATCCCCCACCCTTTCTCCGGAGCACCGCATTTTTTTTCCTTTCAAGTCCTTATCCAGTTCCCCTTTGAAGGTCGTGATTGAATCTGCGTCGACCACCCCCTCAGGCAGTGCATTACAGATCCTAACATGCTGTGTAAAAAAACATTTCCTCATGTCACCTTTGATTCTTTTGCCAATCACCTTAAATCTATGTCCTCTGTTTCTTGACTCTTCCAACAATGGGAAAAGTTTCTCTCTATCTACTCCGTCTAGAACCTTCATGATTTTGAATACTCCTCACAACCGTCTCTGTTCCAAGGTGAACTGCCTCAGCTTCTCCAATCTGTCCACGTAACTAAAGTCCCTCATCCCTGGAATCATTCTCGTAAATATCTCCTACACCCTCTCTAAGAACTTCACATCATTACGAAAGTTCAGTGCCCACAACTGGACACAATACTCCAGCTGTGGCCGAACCAGTGTTTTGTAAAGGATCATCATGACTTCCATACTTCTGTATTCTATGCCTTTATTTATGAAGCAAAGGATCCAGTATGCTTTTGAAACGCTTTCTCAACCTGCCCTGCGATCTTCAACAATTTGTACACATATACCCCCGGAGCTCTCTGTTTCTGTCCACTTTTAAAATTGTGCCCTCTCGTTTATATTGCCTCTCCTCGTTCTTCCGACCAAAATGTATCACTTTTCAATTTTCTGCATTAAATTTCATTTGCCACGTGTCCGCCTATGCCATCAACCTGTTTATATCCTCTTGATATAAACAGATTGATTGCACACGTGACAAATGTCACAAAACAGATAGTCAGAGCTGCAAAAGGAGAGTATGAAAATAACTTTCAAGGGACATCAAAATCAATACGAAGAACTTTTAGAGTTATATTAGCAAAAAGAGGTTGGCCAGGTGCAGTGCTGGCCCCTTAAAAACTGAAAGTGGGGATATTCTCATTGACAACGGTGAAATAGCGGACATGTTGAACAGATACTTTGTTTCAGTGTTTACAGTAGAAAAAGAGGATAGCATGCCCGAAATACCAAGAAAACCGATATTGAATCGGGGGCAGGGACTCAATAAAATTAACATCAGTAAAACGCCAATAATGAAGAAAATAATAGCACTAAAGAGTGACAAATGCCCAGGACTAGATGGTTTCCATCCCAGGGTTTTAAAGGAAGTAGGTGAGCACATTGAAGACGCCCTAACTATAATATTTCAAAGATCTCGAGATTCAGGATCTGACCCTCTAGATTGGAAAATTGCACATGTCACTCTGCTTTGGAAGAAAGGAGAGAGAGGGAAACCAGGGAATTATGGACCAGTTAGCCGAACATCTGTTGTGGGGAAAATGCAGGCGTCTACAATTAAGGATAGGGTGACTGACTATCTGGAAAATAGAATATAAAAGCAGGGAGGTATTGCTGCAGTTATATAAGGTATTGGTGAGTCCGCACCGGGAATACTGCATACAGTTTTGGTCTCCATACTTAAGAAAAGACATACTTGCTCTCGAGGCAGTACAAAGAAGGTTCACTCGGTTAATCCCGGGGATGAGGGGGTGGACATATGAGGAGAGGTTGAGGAGATTGGCACTCTACTCATTGGAGTTCAGATGAATGAGAGGCGATCTTATTCAAACATATAAGATTGTGAAGGGGCTTGATCGGGTGAATGCGGTAAGGATGTTCCCAAGGATGGGTGAAACTAGAACTAGGGGGCATAATCTTAGAATAAGGGGCTGCTCTTTCAAAACTGAGATGAGGAGAAACTTCTTCACTCAGAGGGTAGTAGGTCTGTGGAATTTGCTGCCCCAGGAAGCTGTGGAAGCTACATCATTAAATAAATTTAAAACAGAAATAGACAGTTTCCTAGAAGTAAAGGGAATTAGGGGTTACGGGGAGCGGGCAGGAAATTGGACATGAATTTAGATTTGAGGTTAGGATCAGTTCAGCCATGATCTTATTGAATGGCGGAGCAGGCTCGAGGGGCCGATTGGCCTACTCCTGCTCCTATTTCTTATGTTCTTATGTTCCTAAATTTTCAGTTAATCAGAGAGAGCCAGCATGCATTTGTGAAAGTTAGGCCATGCATGACAAATCTGATTGAATTTTTTGAAGAGATGACTAAAGTAGTGGACAGGCGAATGTCAATGGATTTTATTTATATGGACTTCCAGAAGGCAATTGATAAAGTCCCACATCAGAGACTGTTAGCGAGGATAGAAGCCCATCGAATCGAGGGAAAAGTACGGACTTGTTTAGGAAGTTGGCTGAGCGAAAGGCGACAGGGAGTAGGGATAATGGGTAGCTACTCATATTGACAGGATGTGACTAGTGGAGTCCCGCAGGGATCTGCCATGGGGCCTCAAGTATTCAAAATATTTATTAATGACTTAGATTAAGGCAGAGAAAGTCTCATATCTAAGTTTGCCGATGACACAAAGATTGGTGGCATTGTAAGCATTGTAGATGAAAACATAAAATTACAAAGGCATATTGAACGGGCAAATCTGTGGCAAATGAAATTCAATGCCGGCAAATGTGAGGGCATCTACTTTGGATCAAAAAAGTATAGCACAGGGTACTTTCTAATGGTAAAAAGTATGGTACAAAGGGACTTGGGGGTTCTGGTTCTTAGATCATTGAAGTCGCCACGAACAGGTGCAGAAAATAATCAATACGGCTCATAGAATGCTGGTCTTTATATCGAGAGGAGTAGAGTACAAGGTGGCAGAAGTTATGCTGCAGCTATACAAAACCCTGGTTAGACCACACCTGGAATACTGTGAGCAGTTCTGGGCACCGCAACTTCGGAAGGACATATTGGCCTTGGAGGGAGTGCAGCGTTGGTTTCCTCGAATGATACCCGGACTTCAAGGTTTAAGTTACGAGGAGAGATTACATAATTTGGGGTTGTATTCTCTATAGTTTCTAAGGTTAAGGGGTGATCTGATCGAAGTTTATAAGATGTCGAGGCGAACAGATAGGGTGGATAGAGAGAAACTTTCGAGAGCCAGACCTTTCAGGAGTGAGATTAGAAAACATTTCTGCACACAAAGGGTGGTAGAAGTTTGGAAATCTCGTCCCCAAACGGCAATTGATACTATCTCAATTGATAAATTTAAATCTGAGATAGATAGCGTTTTTGTCAACCAAAGGTATCAAGTGATATGGGCCAAAGGCAGGTATATGGAGTTAGATCATCGATCAGCCATGATCTTGTCAAATGGCGGAGCAGGCCCCAAGGGAAGAATGGCCTACTCCTGTTCCTATGCTCCTATCTTCCTATATCTATCGCTATCCTCCTCAATGTTTACTACCCTTCCAAATGTTGTGCTATCTGCAAATTTTGAAATTGCGCCCTGTACACCGAAGTCCAAGTCATTAATATAAATCATGAAAAGCAGTGGAAAACCAATGCACCCATTATCTCTGCAGCCACCTCTTTTCTAACCCTAGGGTGTACGCCATCAGGTCCAAGGGATTCGTCGGCTCCTAGTCCATTGAATTTCTCCAGTATTTTTTTTTTACCACTCTTAATTACTTTAAGTTATTCACCCTCATTGGACCCTTGGTTCCCTACTATTTCCGGCATGTTTTTGGTCCCTTCTGCTGTAAACATACAACATATTTGTTAACGTCTCTGCAGTTTCATTATTACCCATTATAATTTCTCCTGTCTCTGTCTCTAAGAGACCCACGTTTACTTTCGATAAACTCTCCCTTTTACAGACTTGTAGAATCTCTTAAAATCTGTTTTAATACGTCTTGCTCAGATATTCTCGTGTTCAATTTTCACCCTCAGCCTATTCATCTAGGTTTATCATGGTTCAGTGAGATCACCAGCCTATGTATTCGGGTTTACTGGGAACACCGGCTGATATGTCAGTCTTTACCATGGGTTACTGGGATCAACAGCCTATATATTCGGGTTTACTGGGAACACCAGCCTATATATCAGTGTTTATCGGGAATTACTGCGATGGCCAACCTATATATTTGACATCGTTGTCCTATATATCAGGTTTGTCTCGGTTTATTGCGATCACCAGCCTCTATATCCTGGTTTAACAGTGTTTACTGGGCTCACCAACCTAATATCGCAATTTATTGGGATCACAAATCTAAAGATCGGGGTTTAGTCGGATTTGCAGCTTATTTATCGGAGTGTGCTGGGAACAGCAGCCTATATATCGGGTTTTATCGGGATTTGCTCGGAATACCAGCCTATTTATCTATGCACATCGGGGTTGACTGAGGTCACCAGTCTATATAATCTGGGCTTAAAACGGGGTTTACCTGTGATCACCAATCTATTTATCTAAATTTCTCAGCATATACTGGGATCATCAGCCTGCATATTTTCCTTTATCGGGGTTTACTGTGATCACGCTCATATATCTGTGTTTATAGGGGTTTACTGGGACTACAAGCCTATATGTTTGAATTTATCGGGAATTAATGTGGTTATCAACCTATATATTTGGGTTTATCGGTGATCACTGGGAACACCGGCATATATATCTCGGTTTATGGGGGATTACTGAGATCACCAACCTATATATTTGGGTATATGATGTTTTACTGGCATCACTAGTCTATATATCGGGCCTATCTTGGTGCAAGCGTATCACGAGCCTATATTTCGCGGTTTACTGGATCGGAATTTCAAAAGCATTATACTGCGGATGCTGGAAATCTGAAATAAAAACAGAAAATGCTGGGCATTCTCAGCAAGTCCCGCTGCATCTGTGGAGAAAGAAACAGAGTTACCGTTTCAGGCCGATGACCTTTCGTTGGAACTGCAAGAATTTCTGGAGTGAACAGTTTCTAAGCAAGCACAGAGCCAGGGAAGGGCGGGGGGAGGGGGTCTGGGCGGATAAGGGAGGAAAGAACAAAAGATTCTCTGATATGGTGGAGGGCAGGTGTAATTAAATGACCAAAGGTATGATGGTGCAAGGAAAGCAGGGTGGTAATGGGAGAAGTGAGGAAACAAAAGATGGGTCTGGAGCAGCTGAAATGGCAACAACATAACCATCACCAACATCTGTTGTCCGATAAAATGGGAGCAGCGGTTATGTTCTTAAGTTATTGAAATCAATGTTGAGTCCAGAAGGTTGTAAAGTGCCTAATCGAAAGATGAGGTGATGTTCCTCGAGCTTCCATTGAGCTTCATTGGAACAGTGTAAGACGCCGAGGACAGAGAGGTCAGAGTGAGAGTTGGACGGGGAATTAAAATGGCAAGCCACCGGCAGGTGTGCGTGACGGACTGAGTGGAGGTGTTCAGCAAAGCGATCATCCAATCTGCGTTTGGTCTCCCCAATGTAGACGAGACAGCATCATGAGCAGCGAACACAGTATAACTAAATTGAAAGAGGTACAAGTAAATCTCTGTTTCACCAGGAAGGAGTGTTTGGGGCCCTGGACGGTGGGAAGGGAAGAGTTGAAAGGGCAAGTGTTGCATCTCCTGCGCTCGCACGTGAAGGTGCTGTGTGGAGGACAGCTGGTATTGGGAGTGATGAACGAGAGGACCAGGGTGTCACGGAGGAACCGGCCCCTTTGGAATGCTGAATGGAGAAGGGAGGGGACGATGTGTTTGGTGGTGGGATCGTGCTGGAGGTGGCGGAAATATCAGAGGATGATACGTTGAATGTGAAGGCTAGTGGAGTGGAAGGTGAGGGCAAGGGAACTCTAACATGGTTCTGGGAGGGAGGGGAAGGTGTGAGGGTAGAAGTGTGCGAAATGGGATGCACACGATCGAGGGCCCTGTCAACTACAGTGCAGGGGAATCTTGGATTGTGGAAAGAGGTAAACATATCGTAAGCACTGGTGTGGAAGGTGGCATCGTCAGAACAGATGCGAAGGAGATGGAGAAACTGGGACGAGGGAATAGAGTCCTCACCAGCCCATATATCAGGGATAACTAGGATAACTAATCTATATATCTGGGTTTAAAAGGGGATTACTGTGATCACCAACCTATTTATCTGGGTGTGTAGGGTTTACTGGTGTCATCAGCGTATATATCTGCATGTATCGGTGTTTAATGGGATCATCAGCCTATTTATACTGCTTTTTCGAGGCTAAGTGGGATCATCATCATATATGTACGTTTATCCGGGTTTACTGGCAATATTAGTCTATCGGTTTATCAGGGTTCACTGGGATCATCATTCTATATATGTGGGTTTTTCAGGGATAATGGGATAGCCAAACAATATGTTTGTTTTTCCCCGGGCGTTTACTCGGATCACTAGCCTCTATATCTGGGATTCTCAGATTTTAATAGGATCAGCAGCCTTTCAATTTGAGTTTATCAGGGTATACTGGGATCATCAGCCGAAATATCAGGGTTTATCAGGGATTACTGGCATCACCAGCCAATAATTTTGGGTTTATCAGTCTGTTAACATGAGTTTCCAGCCGACAGATCTCGGATTATTAGTGTTTACTCGGATCAGCAGTCTATATAACTGGGTTTATCTGTGAATTTACTGGTATCACCAGCCTTCATCTCGCGGATTATCAGCGTTTTCTGGGACCACCAATAAATGTATACTTTTTTTCACGGTGTATACTGGGATCACCAGCTTATCTATCTGGGTTTAGGAGGGATTACTGGGTTCACCAATCTATATATCTCTGATTATCAGGGTTTACTAGGATCACCAGTCGATATCTCTGGCTCCATCAGTGCGTTTTCTGTGATGATCTGTCCATACACTTGTGTTTATCGATGTATTTACTGGCATTACGAGCCTTTATATCTCGGATTATCAGGGTTTTATGGGAGCACCAGCCTATATATTTGGGCTCTTCAGTGGGTTCACTGGCATCACCACGCTATGTATCTGGATATATCGGGGTTTATTGATATCTCCAGCCTATAAGTCTTGGTTGATCAAGGTTTACTGGGATCACCAGCCAGTATATCTGGGTTTAACAGAGCTTAACAGGGTTTATTGCGATCACCAGCCTATATTTCGGGGTTTATCAAGGGTCACTGAGATCACCAGCCCATATGTCTGTATTTAACAGGGTTCTTTGCGATCACTAGCCTATATATCTGGGTTTATCTGGGGTTGCTGGGATCACCAGACTATATATCCGTGCTCAACAGGGTTTATTGGTAACCTAGCCTGTATATCTGGGTTTATTATGGTTTACAGTGATCATCAGCCAATATCGCTGTGTTTTTCAGGGAATACTGGAGACATCAGCATATACATCTGGATTTATATGGACTGACTATTTATCCTGGTTTCTTAGGCTATATTTGGAACACCAACATATATATCTGGTTTCAGCAGTGTTTACTGCGATCACCAGCCAGTATATCTGGGTTTATTGGGTTTTACTGTGATCAACAGCCTTTATATATAAGTTTATTGGAGTTAACTTTGATCATCAGCGTATATATCTTGGTTCATTACTATTTACTATGAACGCCGGCCTATATATGTTGGTTTATTCGGGTTTACTCTGATCATCAGCTAATACATAGAACCATAGAACCATAAAAATGATACAGCACAGAAGGGGCCATTCGGCCCATTTGTCTGCGCCGGCTCGAAGAACAACCAGGCCCCCATTCGAACCTTCCTGTACCCGGTCTGTAGACCTGCAGCTTACGGAACTTTAGGTGCAGGTCCAGGTACGTTTTAATAGAGTTGAGGGTCCCTGCCTCGACCACCAATTCAGGCAGCGAATTCTATACACCCACCACCCTCTGGACAAAAACGTTTTTCCTCATGTCCCGTCTAATCCTTCCACCAATCAGCTTAAATCTATGTCCTCAAGTTCTTGAACTGTCTGCTAGGGGAAACAGGTACTCCTGTCTAACCTATCTGGGCCCCTCATAATTTTCTACACCTCAATCAAGTCTCCCCTCAGCCTCCTCTGCTCCCAGGGAAACAACCCCAGCCTATCAAATCTCGCCTCGTCGCTGCAATTTTCAAGCCCTGGCAACATTCTTGTAAGTCTTCTCTGCACTCTCTCCACAGCAATTACTTCCTTCCTGTAATGTGGTGACCAGAACTGAGCAAAATACTCCAGCTGTAGCCTTACCAGCGTTTTACAGAGTTCCATCATTATATGCCTGCTTTTGTATTCTATACATCCGCTAATAGCGGATAGCATTCCGTATGCCTTCTTCACAACCGTATCTACTTATACTGCTACCTTCGGGGACCTGTGCACATACACTCGAATGTCTCTCACGTCCTCTACCCCTCTCAATATATTCCCGTTTACTGCGCAGTCCATTTTACTGTTTGCCCTCCCTAAGTGCATTACCTCACACTTCTCCGGGTTGAACGGCATTTGACACTTTTCCGCCCACTCCACCAACCCATTGATATCCCCTTGGAATCGACAGCTGTCCGCTTCAGTATCAACGACATTTGGCTTGATCAGACTTTACGCTGATCACCTGCCTATGCATCGAGGTTTATTGGAGTTCAGTGTGATCACCAGACTATATATGTTGGTTTATTACCAATTAGATTAGTCACGAGGTTATATATGTTGGTTTAATACGCTTTACTGGGATAACCAGACGATATATCTGAGTTTATTACGGTTCACTGGGATTAGCAGCCAAAATCGTTGTATTAATCTGGAATCACCAACCTGTACATTTGGGTTTATAGAATCATAGAATCGGTACGGAACAGATGGAGGCCATTCAGCCCATCATGCCTGTGCCAGCTCTTTGTAAGTGCAATCCTGTTAATACCATTTCCCCGCTCTTTCCCCGTCGCCCGACAAATTTATTCCCTTCAAATATTTATCCAATTCCATTTTGAAAGCAATGATTGAATCTGCTTCCATCACCCTTTCAGGCAGATTATTCCAGATCATAACTACTCGCTGCATAAAAAAAGTTTTCCTCACATTGCCTTTGGTTCTTTGGCCAATCACCTCGAATCTGTGTCCTCTGGTTCTCGAAACTTCCACTGATGGGAACAGTTCCTCTTTATTTACTTTATCTAAACCCGTCATGATTTTGAACACTTCTATCAAATCTTCTCTCAACCTTCTCTGCTCTGAGGAGAACAACCACAACTCCTCCAGTTTATCCCCGGAACTGAAGTGCTTTATCCCTGGAACCATTCTAATAAATCTTTTCTGCATCCTCCCTAAGGTCTTCACATGCTTCCTAAAGTGCGGTGCCCAGAATTGGACACAATACTCCAGTTTAGCCGAACCAGTGTTTTATAAACGTTCAACATAACTTCCTTGTTTTTGTACTCTATGCCTCAATTTATAAAGCCCAGGATCCTGTATGGTTTTTAACGCTTTCTCACGCTGTCCTGCAACCTTCAAAGATTTTTGCGCATGCACCGCTGGTATCTCTGTTCCTGCATCCCCTTTAGAATTATACCATTTAGTTTTTATTGCCTCTCCTCGTTCTTTCTGCCAAAATATATCACTTCGCACTTGTCTGCATTAAATTTCATCTGTCATGTGTCCGTCCATTGCACCGTCCGTCCAGTTGTCTGTGTCCTCCTGAAGTGTATTACTATTCTCCTTAGTGTTTACTACATTCCAAAGTTTTGTTTCATTTGAAAATTTTGAAGTTATGCCGTGTACACCAAAGTCCGAGTCATTAATATATATCAAAAAAGGCAGCAGTCCTAGTACCGACCCCTGGGGAACACCACTGTGTATCTCCCTCCAATCCGAAAAACAACCGTTCACCACTACTCTCTGTTTCCTGTCACACAGCCAATTTCGGGTCCATGCTGCCAATGCCCCTTTTATTCCATGGGGTTCAATTTTGCTGACGAGCCTATTACATGGCACGTTATCAAGCGCCATTTGACAGTCTATATACAAAACATCAACTGCAATGCCTTCATCAACCCTATCTGTTACCTCATCAAAAAATTCGATCAAGTTAGTTAAACACGATTTGCCTTTAATAAACCTATTCTGGCTTTCCTTTATTAATCCACACTTGTCCAACTGATCATTAATTTTGTCCCGAATATTCGTTTCTAAAAGCTTCCCCACCCTCGAGGTTAAACTGACAGGTCTGTTGTTGCCGGAGTTACGCCCTTGTTCAAAAAACACCGTTCCATCCCATCTGGACCTGTTGACCTTATGTATTTTAAGTACAGCTAGCCTTACTATAACTCCTCTTTATTAATTTTCACCCCATCCAGTGTCTCAACTACCTCCAATTTTACTGTGAGGTTGGCGGCATCTTCTTCCTTGGTAAAGACAGATGCAAAGTACTCATTAAGTACCTCAGCCATATCATCTGCCAACATGCGTGGATCTCCATTTTGGTCCCTAATCGGCCCCTCTTACTATCCGTTTACTATTTATATGACAATAGAAGACATTTGTATTCCCTTCTATGTTAGCCACCAGCCTATTCTCGTACTCCATCATTGCCCCTCTTATTTCCTTTTTCATTTCTCCTCTATACTTCCTATACTCAGCCTGGTGCTCAATTGTATTATTTACCTGACGTCTGCCATACGCCCCCTGTTTCTGCTTTATCTTCCTCTCTAACGCGTCTGCAATCCAGGGAGCTCCAGCTTCAGTTTCCCTTCCTTTTCCCCTCGTGGGAATGTACCTCGACTGTACCCGAACCAACTCCTTTTTAAAGGCTGCCCATTTTTCGATTACTGTTTTCCCGACCAATCTTTGATTATATTTTAACCGGGCCAGATCCGATCTCAACCCACTGAAATTGTTCCTTCTCTAATTAAATATTTTTACTGTAGATTGCTCCTTGTCCTTTTCCATAACTACGCTAAACCTTATGATACCACGACCACTGTTAATTAAATGTTCCCCCGCGAACACTTGCTCCACTTATCCCACCTCATTACCCAGAACTAGATCCAGCAATGCCTCCATCCTCGTTGTGTTGGAAACATACTAATCAAGAACGTTCTCCTGAATACACTTCAGAAATTCCTCCCCCTCTTTGCCCATTACACTATCATTATCCCAGTATATTTTTGGATAGCTCAAGACCCCATTATCACTACTCTATAGTCCTTACACCTCTTCGAAATTTCCTTGAAAATTTGCTGCTCTATATCCTTCCCCAATGGATGGTGGCCTACACAATAGACCAAGTCGCTTAATGGCACCTCCATATTTTCTTAACTGTAACCAAATAGATTCTGTCCTCGACCCCTCAAGGACATCCTCTCTCTCCAGCACTACACTATTCTCCTTAATCAATAGTGCCATCGCAACCCCTCTTCCCCATCCATTTTTCCCTTTGCTATCTATCCTGAACATCTTTTGTCCAGGGATATTTAGTAGCCAATCCTAATGTTTCTTGAGCCAGTTCTCCGTTATTGTCACTACATCATATTCCTGTATGGCTATTTGCGTCTGCAGGTCATGGACATTATTTACCCTGCTTCGTGCGTTAACACACATGCACTCTGCACATTTTTGGTATAACCCTTTAGTCTTATCCCACCTAATTCCTTAATTATTAAGGTATACTGGGTTCACCAGCCTATCGATCTGTGTTTATCGGCATTAACTGAGATCACCAGCCTATGTAATTAGCTTTTGTGGGCTTTACTGAGATAACTAACTAATACATCTGGATTTATTTGGGTTAACTGGCATCACCAGCCTATATATCTCGGTTTCATCGGGGATATCAGTTAACCACTAGCATGAATATTTGGGTTCATCGTTGTTTACAGAGATCACCAGCCTATATATTTGGGATTATCGGCTTTGCTGTGGTCACCAACCCGTATATCTCGTTTTATGGGCGTTTTCTGCGATCTCCAGCCTGTATATCTGGGTTCATCAGGGTTTACTGCGATCACCAGCTTTCACATCTGGGTTCATCAGGGTTTATTGCGATCACCAGCCTATATATACATAGCTTGATTGGGGTTAGCTTTCATCACCAGCCTATATATTTCGAATTATCGGGTTTGCTGTGGTCACCAACCGGTATATCTCGGTTTATGGGGGTTTACTTCGATCACCAGCATATACATTTTGGTTCATCATGGTTTAGTGGGATCACTAGCCTGTATATCTGGTTTCACCAGAGTTTTACTCTGATCACCAGCCTACATATGTAGCTTGATTGGGGTTAAATTTGATCACCAGCGTATATATTTTAGTTTATTACCAGGTTCTGTGATCACCAGCCTATATATCTGTCTTGGTCAGAGTTTACTGGGATCACCTGCCGATAGATCGCGGTTTTACTGTGGTCACCAGCCTGTAGAGCTAGGATTATCGAGTGTGTTGTGGTCACCAGCCGGTATATCTCGTTTTGAAGGGGTTTACTGCGATCACCAGCTTGTATATTTGGGTTCATCAGCGTTTACTGCGATCACCATCTTTTAGACATATATATGGAATGAATATGGTTTAGTGGTTTCACCAACCTATTTATCTGAATTTATTAGGGTTTACTTGGATCAATATCAATATAACTGCTTTAATTAGGGTGTATTGGAATCACTTGCCTGTATATTTGAATTTATTACGGCTTACTAGGCTCACCAGTCGATATATCTAGGTTGATTAGGCTGTACTCTGATCATCCGCCTATATATCAGGGTTTCGTGGGATTTACTGGGATTACCATCCCATATATCTGGGTTTAGTGGGATTTAGTTGGATCACCAGCCCATATAAATGGATTTAGTGAGGTTTACTCAGATCAGCAGCATATGCATCTGGATTTATCTGTGTTTTCTTGATTCACCAGACTGCTTCATTACCTGAGGGGTTGCGAATGGTACTGAACACTGTGAGATCATCAACGAACATCCCTTTTGCTGACCTTATGATGGAGGGAAGCAGCTGAAGATGTCTATGCCTCGGACACTGTCCTGACGAACCAATGCAGCGATGTTGTGAGACTGAGATGATTGGCTTCCAACAACCACTACCATCTTCCTTTGTGTTAGGTATGACTCCAGCCATGGGAGAGTTTTCCACCGATTCCTAATGACTTCAATTTTACCAGGGTTCCTTGATGTCGCACTCGGTCAAATGCAGCCATAATGTCAAGTGCAGTCACTCTCACCTCGCCTCTGGAATTCAGCTCTTTTGTGCATATTTGGAACAAGGCTGCAATCAGGTCTGGCGCCGAGTGGTCCTTCTGGAATCCGAACTGTGCATCGGTGAGCAGGTTATTGGTGAGTAACTGCCGCTTGATAGCACTGTCGACGACATCTTCCATCACTTTGCCGATGATTGAGAGTAGACTGATGGAGCGGTAATTGTTCGGATTGGATTTGTCCTGCTTTTTGTGGACAGGACATATCTGGGTAATTTTCCACATTGTCGGGTAGATGCCAGTGTTGTAGTTGTATTGGAACAGCTTGGCTCGAGGCGTGGCAAGTTCTGGAGCAGAAATCTTCAGCCTTGTAGCCGGGATGTTGTCGGGGCCCATGGACTTTGCTGTATCCAGTGCACTTAGCCGTTTCTTGATATCACGTGGAGTGAATCGAATTGGCTGAAGACTGGCTTCTGTGATGGTGGGGATATCGGGAGGGGGCCGAGATGGATCATCCAATCGGCACTTCTGGCTGAAGATGGTTGCAAACCCTTCAGCTTTGTGTTTTGCACTCACGTGCTGGACTCTGCCAACATTCAGGATGGGGAATTTCACGCAGCCTCCTCCTGCCGTTCGTTGTTAAATTGACCACCATCATTCACGATTGTATGTGACAGGACTGCAGAGCTTTGATCTGATCCGTTTGTTGTGGAGTCGTTAAGGTCTATTTATAGCATGCTGTTTCCACTGTTTAGCATTCAGGTAGTCCCGTGTTGTAGTTTCACCAGGTTGGCACCTCATGTTTAGGTACGCCTGATGCTGTTTCTGGCATGATCTACTACAGTCCTCATTGAAATAGGGCGGATCCCCATACTTGCTGGTAATGGTGGAGTGAGGGATATGCCAGGCCATGAGGTTACAGATTGTGGTGGAATACAATTCTGCTGCTGCTGATGGCCCACAGCGCCTCATGCGTGCGGAGTTTTGAGCTGCTAGATCTGTTCTGAATCTATCCCATGCAGCACGGTGGTTATGCTCGATGGTCGGTGTCCTCAGTGTGAAGACGGCAGTTCGTCTCCACGAGGACTATGCGGTGGCCACTCCTACCAATACTGTCATGGACAGATGCATCTGCGACAAGTAGATTGATGAGGATGTGGTCAAGAATGTTTTTCCCTCGTGTTGGTTCGCTCACCACCTGCCACAGGCCCAGTCTGGCAACTGTCTCCTTCAGGACTCGGCCAGCTCCGTCAGCAGTAGTGCTACCGATTCACTTTTGGTGATGGACATTGAAATCCCCCACCCAGAGTATATGCTGTGCCCTTGCTACCGTCCGTGCTTCCTTTAAGTGGTGTTCTACATAGAGGAGTACTGATTCATCAGCTGTGGGAGGGCGGGAGTTGGTAATCAGCAGGAGGTATCCTTGCCAATGTTTGACCTGATGCCATGTAACATCATGGGGTCGGAGTCAAAGTTGACGTCGCCCCACGGCCGCTGCCTCCTGACTGTCTGCCATTGTGTCTCCCACTCTGGGTGGGTCTGACCGACTGGTGGGACGGGATAAACCCTGGGATGGTGATGGAGATATATGAGACGTTGGCTGATAGGTATGATTGTGTGAGTATGGCTATGTCAAGCTGTTGCTTGGCTAGTCTGCGGTACAGCACTCCCAATTTTGGCACAAGCCTCCAGATATTAGTGAGGAGGTCTTTGCAGTGTCCACTGGGCTTGGTTTGCCTTTGCGTTTGTCGTGTCAGGTGACGAGTGATCCGACGTTGGGTGGTCCGTCCGGTTTTATTCTTATTATGACATTTTTACCGGAATTGTACAACTGAGCGGCTTGCTGGTCCATTTCAGAGGACAGTTAAGGATCAACCACAATGCTGTGGGTCTGGAGTCAAATAAAGCCCCAGACCAGGTAAGGACAGTACGTTTCCTCCCCGAAAGGACATTAATGAACCAGATAGGTTTTTACACCAAACCGGTAGTTTCATGGTCACCATTACTGATAGACATTCTGCGATAAACATTTGCGTCATCCCCAAATACTAGCTATGGGATAAACATACTGAGAGAGAAAGAATTAAGGGGATTAGCATCTTTGAAAGTGGATAAATCACCAGAGCCAGATCAAATGTATCGCAGGCTGTGAAATGAAGCCTGGGAGGAAAGAGCGGAGGCTTTAACAATTATTCTCCAAACTTCACTGGATAAAAGCGTAGTGCCGGAGGATTGGAGGACTGCTAACGTTGTACCGTTGTTCAAAAAGGGAGTGAAGCATAGACCATGTAATTACAGGCCAGTCAGCCTAACCTCGATGGTGGGAAAAATATTGGAATCAAGTCTGAAGGAGAGGATAAACTGTCACTTAGAAAGGCATGGAGTAATCAACTTGTATGTGTTAAGTGGAGGTCTGGTCTGACTAAGTTGATTGCATTTTTCGAGAAGTTGACAAGGAGGATCGATAAGGATAGTTCATTTGATGCAGTCTACATAGATTTTAGCAATGCCTTTTCAAAAGGTCCCACGTGGCAGATTGGTCAAAAAAGTAAAGGCCCATTGGATCCAAGGGAATGTGGCAAATTGGATCCAAAATTGGCTCAGTGGCAGGAAGCAAAGGGTATTTTTCGAAAGGTGATTTTGCGACTGGAACTCTCTTTCCAGTGGGGTGCCACAGGGCTCCATACTGGGTCCTTTGTTATTTGTGGTATACATGAACGATTTGGTCTTAGGGGCATGATTAGGAAATTTGCGGAAGACACAGAGATAGGTCGTGTGGATGATAGTGAGGAGGAAAGCTGTAGACTGCAGGAAGATATCAATGGACTGGTCAGATGTGCAGAAAAGTGATAAATGGAGTTCAATCCAGAGAAGTGTGAGGTAATGCATTTGGCGAGACCAAACAAGGCAAGGGAATACACAATAAATGGGAGGATACTGAGAGGTGTCGAGGAAGTGTCTTGGAGTGGATGTCCACAGATCCCTGAAGGTAGCAGGGCAGGAAGATGAAGTGGTTAAGAAGGCATGTAGATTGCTTTCCTTTACAGGCAGAGGAATACAACATCAAAGAAGGGATGTTGTGTTGGAACTGGATAAAACAATTGTAAGACCTCAGCAGTTCTGGTCACCACATTACAGGAAGGATGTAATTGCACCAGAGAGGGTGCAGAGGAGATTTAAGTGGATGTTTCCAGGAATGGAGAATTTTAGCTGTGATGGCCGATTGGATAGGCTGGCGTTACGTTCATTGGAACAGAAGAGCTTGAGGGTTGATTTGTTTGAGGTGTACAAAATTATGAGGGGCCGAGATAAATTGGATGGGAAGGACCTATTTCCCTTAGTGGTGGGGTCAATAACCAGGGGGCATAGTTTTCAATTGATTGTTAGAAGGATTAGAGCGGAAATTAGGAAAACAATTTCCCCGCAGATGGTGGTGGGGGCCTGGAACTTACTGCCTGAGAGGGTGGCAGAGGCAGAAACGCTCAACTCATTTAAATATATATAGATGTGCACCTGAAGAGCCGTGAACTGCAGGGCTACGGACCAAATGTGGGAAAATGGGATTCGGCTAGGTTCCTCGTTTCTCAGCCAGCGCGGACACGATGGGCCGAATGGTCTCCCTCTGTGCCGTAAATTTTCTATGATTCTATTTTTTAATTCCAGATTTTATTTAATTAACAGAATTTAAATTCCCCAGCTGCCGTGGCGATATTTGAACTTATGTCTCCGGATTATTATTCCAGGATCTCGAGATTACTCGTCCTGTAACATACCCAGAATGCTGCCGGATCGGTATTTTTTTCATTTTCACCTCCATAATCGAATATTCCAATATTTTTCTGATCGGCTTCCATCCTCTACCATCCGTGAAATTCTGATCATGCGAAACTCTGCCGCCCATATCCTATCAGCGACCCAATCCCACTTCCACACTAATTGTGGCCAATACAACTTATTGTGGTACTTGTATGCGTGTATGAAGGTGCAGCATTTAACCTGGTCTCCGGGGCTTTATCTGAATTGGAAATTCCGTTGTTCTTGTTAGAGATCTTGGAGTGAGAGTTGTTGACTTCATCTGTTTGTTCAGTGACTGTAATTAAACCCAGTCAGCACGGGACCTGATTTTCTGACCGGTTGAATTCGCTGTGCTATAAATAAGCAAACTCCACTCAATGTGTCAATCGGAGAATTGCTGCCAGCATCAGGACCAACCATCGAAACATCGCTTCTTACCGAAGGGGAAATAATGTCTCTTAGTTTTCTGATCAAGCTCAAAATTCTATGGGCGCTTAATGACATACAAACGATTTACTACCCCATCCTGGCTGCGTTCGGTGTCCCGGGTAAGTTCCTATCTGCACCTGGTACTTCAGGAGGCCGAGTTTATCTGTTCGCGGCTTTTTATTCCCCCTGTCCAGCACTTTATTTTATTACTCTTCCGACATTACAATCGTGACTACACTGCAAACGACATTGGTTGTGAAGCACTTTGGAACGTCCTAAGGTTGTGAAAGGCGCTATCAAAATGCAATTCTTTCTTTCTTACTTTCCATTGCTCTTATGTGTGTTTGATAATGGCCCATTCATTGGTGTCAGTTCAATGAAAAGTGTGTCCTTAGTGGTCATTATTATTAACATGTCCGACGCTCTTATGTGACGAGATCATTCTCTTCATTGAAAGTATGCATTCTGCTTTAAGTCCGAGAGTCATTTGAGAAAGGTTTTATGCATTCACACTTCTGCAATTTCGGCGGGTTTATATTTAGTTATGTATTTGTACAAATCAGTCCTACCAGATGAATGACAAATGCATTCCTGGTCCAATCTGGTTCAACTCTCTCGCTTTCCACCGCTTCATGTTCGACGATGGTCTCACTGCTTCTGAATTTTAATTTAGAATGGTAAGCTATTGTTTATTTTTATTCCGATCATTTCATGGTTTCATTTCTAATAATTAATCTGTTTTAATAATCTAATCCCGTGCCTGGCTTGTACAGTTCTTCGTCTCTGATCGAGAGCCGCAATCATTGCAAGGGGCGTGTTCTGTTATCGAACTCACTCGATATTTTATCGTGTCTTATTCCCTGTGTGAGTTGGAAGCTTATTAAATTCAGAAAACCGAAGGAAAAGACGACGATTTTCATTATTTGACTAGAATTCAGGTCAATTTGAAATCGCAGATTGATGTCGTATATTGCCAGTCATTATCATTCCACTGTTTAAAGCAAAAGCGTTGATTGTAATGTAATTAGAAAATTTGCCTGCAAAAGTAACTACATTATATTATCATTTTCTACCTTTGTATTTTTGATGTGGAGCATCACACATGACCCTGAATATCCAATTACCGAGCATGGAGATTAGCGTGACTGTAACTCCGTTCACCCAATGATTGACCATTGGGAATCAGGGAGCAGAGTATCAGGTTGGCTCTCACTTCTATTATATAAAACAAACAGGAATTGAAATACATAATATTTTAGACCAGGAGCAGAAAAGTGGCATAATTATCTCTAGGCTAGATAATGTGGACCACGACAGTCTGTTTCTGTTTCACCTTGTTCAGAACAGTGGAACCAGATGGGGCAGCCTGCAAGTGAATGTGGGCGGGTAGCGGGCGGGGGGGATTCAAAGGTAAGCAGCAGAAATAATATTTCTGTGTTTCAGTGGCAAATCTATGGAACAGGTTTCTTCGGGAAACGGTGGAAGCAGTTAGTATTGATTTATTCAGACGTAAATTAACTAGATTTCTTCCAGGAAATAACATTTTGGGTACAGTAGATGCGTAATATGAGACATGATTGTGGTAAGTTTAATGCGGTTGCCAGGCAAAAGGTGATTTTTGTTTTCTGGTTCACAAAAGTTTCCAACACTGGGGCTTTCCTCACCTCATGTCTGTGTCTGTTGTAGTTTAACTGATAGATATTAATTGATATGATTAGTCACTAACTCCATTATCCTTGTATCGTGCCACTACCAGGAAGGTAGAAGGCGAACTTGATGGACCTTGATCTTTTGTCATCCAGCAATTCCTATATTCCAATATTTATTTCTCTTCTATACATTACAAACATTGGATGGGAGGGTTTTTAATTGTGCCATTGTTCAGATGCTCTTAATGCCTTGAACAAGTGACCACAGTAAATGTATGAGCACAGACTATGGGTGTTGTTAGCTCACTATTCCATTCAAAGGGCTTCAGCGATTCCATCATTCCTCTTCCTCCCAGGGCTCTTTTATCCCGTCCCCACCTCGGGACATTGAAGTCACTTGTATCACTCCAACAGCTAAATTGCAGATGCTGCAATTCAAACCCGCAAAAGTCACACCTTCTCTTTTCCCGCTGGCTCAGGTGCAAGTGAGTCTTTCATTTTCCGATTCGTTGCTTTTGTATTCATTCTAAAGTCAGTTTCTGTTTTGAACCTTAATTATTTTTTTCGCGTTGCTTCACTTATTTGCCTATTCATTACACTGATTACAAATCCTATCTCCAGGACAACCTGTCACAGTTAAAATAATCAGATTCCAAAACTGGACGCAAAGCCATGCTGCAAATTGTTGGGCGCACTTCAGGTTATTGTGATGAACATTAATGCTCCTGTTCTATAAACTGCTCCGTTATTTCACCGGAAACTCATTAAATTAGCGTTTTTCCCGTAGACTGTTGACTCATTTTCCTATTTTCGTCTTGCTTACAGTTAACGTGGTGACGATTGTGATCCTGTCTCGGGGAAAGTGCGGTCTCTCCAAATGTGTCACTCGCTACCTGGTGGCGATGGCAGCGGCGGATCTACTGGTCGTTATCGTAGATCTGATATTGAGGCAGATTCCAATTGTTTATCGAGATCAATTTAATTTCCTGCGTGTTATTAGAGTTTGTAATATCCACGCCATCCTGCTTTATGCAGCCACAGACTGTTCAGTCTGGTACACGGTCACTTTCACCTTTGATCGATTTGTGGCTATTTGTTGTCAGAAGCTGAAAACTACATATTGCACCGAGAAGACGGCGGCTGTGGTTCTCGGAACAGTGACTGTGCTGAGCGGCTTGAAGAACATTTTATGGTATTTTCTGTATACAAATAAGTATTGGCTTTCTAATAGTCCCTGGTTTTGCACCGTGTCACCCGGTGTAGCTCTTTCGCTGGTCTGGACGGTCATTGAATTAATGCATTATGTGTTAACGCCATTTATTCCATTTCTTTTGATTGTACTGTTAAATGTATTAACGGTCAGACACATTTTAGTGGCCAGCAGAGCCCGCAGGAGAATCCGGGGTCCGAGCAGTGGGGAGAGTTCCAGTGACCCAGAGATGGAGAACCGAAGGAAATCGATCGTTGTACTATTTGTTATATCGGGGAATTTCATCCTTTTGTGGGTGGTGTTCACTACTTGTTCTATGCTGAGACGATTGGATTATTTGGGATATCCTGTACCACTGCCCACATTTGTAACAGAAATCGGCTTCATGCTCCAGCTCCTGAGTTGCTGCACGAACACTTTTATTTATGCAGTGACCCAAAGGAAATTCAGAGAGGAGTTGAAGAATGGAGTGAAATATCCTCTCGCAATGATGGTCAAATTAATTAGATGAGATGGAAAATAAATGAAATTAAGCAAATGGCAGACTTGTTCAATAATTCCTTGAGAGGAAGGGGATAATATTGATGACATTCCAGGGAAACTAATAATGAATCAATGACTGGAACTCACTAAAGTTAAGCTAAGCAAGAAAACAATATTAGAAAAAATAATCGGCCGGATTCTGGCATATACATATCGCTGAGGCTCACAGCGCTCCGCGTTATTAATGTGCAAATTGGAAAGCGACTGCTTGCGAGTGCACATGCGCAGTTAAAAGCGCAAATGCAGAAGCTCCACTCCAAAATGTGATTCTTCGCCCAACTGTTTCTCGCCGATTGGCTCCCCGTTCAAATATATTGAACCACGTGAAGTTCCTGTACTGAGGTCGCAGCTACAAACTTATCTCGCCAACAAAAAATAAGTCGTCAGTTGAAGTCTAAGTATCGTTTTAACGGCGTGTAATGTCTCAATTACTGCCAAACAACCTCTCTGGCACTGAAATTTAACTTTTAAAAGGGTGGAGTATATTTACTTCAGATTTCAATTGTTGTTGGATGTTAAAGCAATAATTCAATGAATTATTTTCCATTTTTTCTTATAGCCTCTTTTATATCTGTCTCATAATACAAACGTTTTGCCGTCTCTTGATTTTGCTTTCGTTGCCTGATTTAACATTCAATTCATTATTCTAACTTATACTTCCTGGTTCTGACTGCTCAATTATTAACAATGCTTCATTGTGATTTGTTAAGGAAGTACAAAGCTGCTTGCCCCGTTCACATAGGTCGGCTTTCGAATTTTCATCAGCTTGCCGTGTAAAAGCTCATAGAAAATCTATGGACAAGTGCAATTCTAACGAACAGCTGGTGCCTTTCGTTTACCACTCACAGCAACATCCAGCCCATTGGCACGAAAGTACGGTCAAAACCCTGGGGTATGATGTTTTCCACCACAGCGTTTTAAAGGAAGTAATTGAGGAAAATGGAAGATGTTTTAGCCATATTCTTCGAAAGCGCTCTCGATTCAGGAATTGTCCGTTCAGATTGAAAAATGACAAATGTGACTCCATTATTTAAGAAAGGTGAGAGAGAAAAACTGGGAAATTATACAACTGTTAATCTAACATCGGTTGTGTGGAAGTTATTGGAATCTATAATTAAGGCAATTGTGACTGAGTTTCTTGAGAAATTTGACCTGATTACAGAGAGCCAACATGGATTTGTAAAGTGTAGGTCATATCGAATGAACCTATTTCAATTTTTGAGGAAGTAATTACAGTAGTTGATTTCAGAAGGCATTCGATAAAGTTCAACAGGAGAGATTGTTAAATAAAATTGAACCTCATGCAATTGAATGCAAATTATTGACCTGATTAGGAGATTGTTTAGGCGGTAGAAGACACAGAGTTGTGATAACGAGAATGAACTCGAATTGGTATGTATTCGATCAGTGGTGTCTCACAAGAATATGTGCTGAGGCATGAACTACTCACTAAATGCATTAATGATTTAGATAACATAATATGGAGCCATATATCTAAGTTTGCTGATGAGACAAAGATAGGTTGCATAGTAAGTACTGAAGATGCGAGCATAAAATTACAAAGAGACGTTTATAGATTAAGTGAGTGGGTAAAATTGTGGCAGATGGATCTCAACGCACATAAATGTTTGATCCATTTTGGCCTAAAAAAGGATAGATCTGAGATTTTGTTGAATGGCCAGAAGCTATGAACAGTGGAGGTCCAAAGAGATTTAGGAGTCCATGAACACAGATCACTAAAAGGTAGTGGTTAGGTGAAAAAATAATCAAATCTTTTAAAGGAATGTTATCCTTTATAACTAGGGGCTAGAATAGAAAGAGAAGGAAGTTTTGCTCCAGCTAATCAAAGCCCTTGTTGGACCACCTATGGAGCACTGTGTACAGTTCTGGGCACCGCAGCTTAGAAAGGATATATTGGCCTTGGAAGGAGTGTAGCGCAGATTCGAATGTTAAAAGGGCTACAAGGGTTTAGTTATGATGAAAGGTTGCATAAACTAGGCTTGTATTACGAAGAATATAAAAGGTTAAGGCGTGATTCAAGGATTTGCTGGGATCACCACCCTATATATATAGGATTATCATGATTTACTGCGATCACCAGCCTATATATTTGGGTTTATCAGGGTTACTGCGATCACCAGCTCACATCTCTGAGTGCATGTGAATTTACTGGGATTACCAGCCTGCGCATCGTGGTTTATCGTGATTTACTGGGATCACCGGTCTATATATCGGCGTATGTCAGGCTTTACTGGCATCATCAGCCTATATGCCTGGTTTATCAAGGTTTCCTGAGATCACTTGTTTATATATTTGTGGTCATTAGGTTTTACTGGGATCACAAACTTATCCATCTGTGGGGATCAGGTTTTGCTGGGATCACCATCATATATATCTGTTTTATTCGTGATTATTGGGATCACCAGTCTACATACCTGTGTTCATCAGGGTTTACTGTGACCACCAGCATTTACACCCGGGTTTGATCAGGGTTTACTGTGATCACTGGCTTATATATATGGATCTATATGGAATTCCTGGGATCACCAGCCTATATGTCTGTGTTTATCAGTCTTTACTGAGATCACCAGGCTTTAAAAATGTGTTTAGATGCGTATACTGGGAACACCACCCATATATCTGGGTGTATCGGTGTTCATGGTGATCACCAACCTATATATCTGGGTGTATCTGTGTTCACGGTGATCACCAGCCTATATATCTGGGTGTATCGGTGTTCACGGTGATCGCCAACCTATATATCTGGGTGTATCGGTGTTCATGGTGATCACCAGCCTATATATCTGGGTGCATTGGTGTTCACGGTGATCACCAGCCTATATATCTGGGTGTATCGGTGTTCATGGTGATCACCAGCCTATATATCTGGGTGTATCGGTGTTCACGGTGATCGCCAACCTATATATCTGGGTGTATCGGTGTTCATGGTGATCACCAGCCTATATATCTGGGTGTATCGGTGTTCACGGTGATCGCCAACCTATATATCTGGGTGTATCGGTGTTCACGGTGATCGCCAACCTATATATCTGGGTGTATCGGTGTTCATGGTGATCACCAGCCTATATATCTGGGTGTATCGGTGTTCATGGTGATCACCAGCCTATATATCTGGGTGTATCGGTGTTCACGGGGATCACCAGTCTATATATATGAGTTTTTCCGGGTTCACTGGGTTCACGTTCCCTCATATCTGCGTATGTCATGGTTTACTTGGATCAAATGCCTATATATCTCGATTTATCGGGGATTACTGGGACCACCAGCCTATATATGTAGTTTTAACAGGGGTTGTTTGGATCACCAGCCGATTTGGAAGAATTTTTCAGAATTAACTGGTATCAGCAGCCGAAATATCTGTCTTTATGGGGGTTTCTGGGTTCAGCCCCCTATATATCTGTTCTATGGTGGTTTACTTGGATCAGAAACCTATGTTTATCGGGTTTTACTGGAATTAACAGCCGATGTATCTGTTTTTTTTTCAATTTTAACTGGGATCACCATCCTATATATCTGGGTATATCGAGGGTGACTGGGATCAGCAAGCTACCTATCTGTGTGAATCAGGGATCCTGGGGGCTTTGTGAATCATGTCGAATGTAGACATTGTGAAACAAAGAGAGTGTGAACCGAGTGAATCAAGGATAGAGTAAAACCGTGAATCAGGGTGAGTGGGAACAATGTGAATCAGGGGGAGTGTGAACAGTATGACTCAGGGTCATTGGGAACATTGTAAATGAGAGAGTGGGAACAGTATGAGTCAGAGAGTGGGAACTGTGTGAATGAGAGAAAGAGGGAACTTTGTGAATCACTGGAATTCGGAATAGTGTGAATCAGGGAGAGTTGGAACAGTGTGAATCAGAGAGAGTGTGAAGTGTATAAATCGCAGCGAGTGTGAATATTGTGAATCAGAGACAGTGGGAACGGTGTCACTCAGGGAGAGTGGGAACAGTGTGAATCGGAGTGAGTGGGAACAGTGTGAACGGAGTGAGTGTGATCTGTGTGAATCAGAGAGTGGCAACAGTGTGAATCGGAGCGAGAGGGAACAGTGTGAATCGGAATGAGTGGGAACAGTGTGAATCAGTGAGTGGGAACAGTGTGAATCAGTGAGTGTGAACATTGTGAATTTGTGATTGGGAACAGTGTGAATCAGTGAGTGGGAACTGTGTGAGCGGGAGTGATTGGTAAGAGTATGAATCAGGGTGAGTCGGAACAGTGTGAGTCATGGAGACTGGGAACTGTGTGAGTCAGAGTAAGTGGGAACAGGGTGAATCAGAGAAAGAGGGAACATTGTGAATCAGTGGGATTGGGAACAGTGTAAATCAGGGAAAGGGGGAACAGTGTGAATCAGAGAGAGTGTGAACTGTATAAATCGGAGCGAGTGCGAATATTGTGAATCAGGGGGAGAGGGAACTGTGTGACGCAAGGAGAGTGGGAACAGTGTTAATCGGAGTGAGTGGGAACAGTGTGAATCAGAGAGATTGGGAACAGTGTGAATCAGAGTGAGTGGAACGAGTGAATCAGGAGAGTGGGTACAGTGCAAATCAGAGAGAATTTGAACAGTGTGAATCAGGGATTTTGCAAACTGTGTCTATCAGGGGGAGTGGGACACTTGTGAGTCATAGGGAGTGTGAACAATTTGAATCAAAGAGTGTGTGAACGATATGGTTCAGAGTGAGTGTGAACATTGTGAATGAGCAGAATATGGACAACGCGAATCTAAGGGGTTTAGAACACTGTGAAGGAGGTATAGTGTGAACAGTATGAAAGAGAGAGAGTGTGAATCTTGGGGTTTGGGGTCATTACGAATGAGGTAGAATGTGGACAGTGTGAAACTGAGAGCGTGTGAACAGTGTCAAACAGGGAGTGTGAGCAGTGTGAATCAGGATGAGTGTGAACTGTACGAACCAGAGAGAGTATGAACAGTGTGAATCAAGGAGAGTGTAAAACAGTGAAACAGGGCGAGTGGGAACAATGTGAATCAGGGGGAGTGTGAAAACTATGACTCAGGGTCATTGGGAACAGTGTTAATCAGGGAGAGTGGGAACAGTGTGAATCATAGAGAGTGGGAACAGTGTGAATCAGAGAGAGTGGGAACAGTGTGAATCAGAGAGAGTTGGTACAGTGTGAATCAGAGAGAGTGGGAACAGTGTGAATCAGAGAAAGTGGGAACAGTGTGAATCAGAGAGATCAGAGAGAGTGGGTATCGTGTGACTCAGAGAGAGTGATGTGGAGATGCCGGTGGTGGACTGGGGTGGACAAATGTAAGGAATCTTACAACACCAGGTTATCGTCCAACAATTTTATTTTAAAATCACAAGTTTTCGGAGACTCAGAGTAATTGGAAACAATGTGAATCAGAGAGAGTGAGAAGAGTGTGAATCATAGAGAGTGGAACAGTATGAATCATAGAGAATGGGAACAGTGAGAATCAGAAAAAATGGGAACAGTGTGAATCAGAGAAATAGGGAACAATGTGAATCACTGGGATTGTAAACAGTGTGAATCAGGGAGAATAATGACAGTGTGGACTGGGTGAATCATGTGGAATGTGAACGGTGTGAATCCAGGGAGTGGGAACAATATGAATCAGGGTGAGTGTGACGTGTGAATCGGGGTAATGTGAAAAGTGTGAATCAGAGAGAAGTGGATGAGTGAAGAGAGGGGAGAGTGAAGAGTGGGAAGAGTGAAGATTGGGAAGTTTCAGCCAGCAACAGTGTTGAAATCGGCGATATTGGACCAGCCTGTTAAATCTCCCGCCTGATTTTCCTTGTAAGGAATTCGAATATCTCTGTTTTACACATCGCTGAAATGTATGAATCTCAGCCACGGTCGAGGATCCGGCGGTGATATTATCTGTGAGGAAATTTTGTGAAGACTCAAATGAAATTTGGCCTTGGAGTAAGTTGGAGGAGTGATCTCCTCATTCCCAGCACGGTTACCTCATGGTGTCAGGTTTATTAATGCGGAGAGATCAACAGGTAATGTACTCTGTGCTGATCGTGTGATTGTATTAGGCACTGATAATAATGATTGATTATCTTTAATGGGATGTGTTTAAATGCTGCGATTTACTTCAGCCTTGGCAATCTGTGCAGCTGCTCCCAAATCGAGAACTTCCCTCTGATCTATACACCAAGCTCCATCCTTAAAACTCTCACAGCAATATCCAATTCACAGCGAGCGGCATCAGACATGACCAGCAGGACTGACCGATCGAATGATCACCAGTTCCACTCAAATAACGAAAAGCTCAAGGGTTCGGCCAACATTTTCCACAAAGTCTCTGCTACTTATACAGCCCAGGTTAGTGACCTTGTACTTTACACCCACCTCAATAATGATCAATTCAGTAAATCAATAAAGCTGCAATAAGATTAGTTACTCTTTTTGGGACCATACATATTGATGTTCAAGGTCAAATTAATAACATTGCAAGGATTTTAAAGGGATATCTTGGGGATTTCGGTCGTTCGATGTCTGTGGAGTGTTTTCGTTTCTCCCCAGTTAGATGTTTCCCAGGTCGCCCAGTTAAGTGTGTGTGGGTGTTTCTTTTTTTATCTTTACAACTTGACTTTATTTCATGAAATTGAAAGATACACATAGTCCAATGCAAGAAGACACAATTTCAATCAATGTAGTTCGAAACAATGTGATGCAGATCGAACACACTATGATCTCATTTTTACAATTCAATACAAAGTACATATCTTCTGAAACATTCTTTACAATTCAAAGTGGGGTGGCCTTACACAGTGGCCTTTTCACATAAAGCCTGTGCATAGATCGCACCTCGCCTCATTGTGTCCCACAATGTGTGGACTTCGGAGTGTGACAGTCGGCAACACACGGTCATGGACAGCTCCTTCTGCTGGAACACCTGCATGTGTCAGGCGGACCAAAGGGCCGCCTTCACCGTGTTAATGGCATTCCAGCAGCAGTTGATATCTGTCTTGGTCTTTGTCCCGGATTCAGCCCGTAGAGCACAGCGTCCTGTGTTACCGAGCTGTTGGGGAAGAACTGGGACAGATACCAACGCTTCTCTCTCCACACGAATGGGCTGTCCATCAGGAGGTGGGCGACGGTCTCGTGCGCGCCGCAGCTTCGAGGGCAGCTTGCGGTGTTGCTGAGATCCCGTGCGTGTTGGAATGACTGCACTGAGAGGGCCCGTCTCACCACCATCCAGGCTACACTCGGTTCCTTACTTCTGATGATGAGACGTTCTGCCACATTGCATCGACCGTCTGGTCGGGGAATTGCCCGATCGGATCCATTCTCTCATTTCCCTGCAGGACACTCAGAACGTTCCGTGTCGACCACTGTCTGACGGCCATGTGGTCGAAGGGTTCCTCCTCAGTCACTTCTCCACCTGGTGGTGGGGGACGGTCCAATTGGATGGGGCAGCCAGCGTCTGCTCGGGCAGCGTGGCCAGACCCAGCCTTCTCAGAGTGTTGGACAGCAGGTGACAATGCACGTTATGACACTTGGTGTTTACGTATTGGGCCTCCACACATATCCTGAGGCAAACACACACAAAGGTGGCCATCAGGATCAGAGCGGCATTGAGTTCACGTTTGCCCCCTTTGTCTGGGAGCTTGTCCATGGTGTCCCTGCGAAGCGTCCTACCTTGGACCTCCAGACAAAGTGGAAGAAAGCTTGGGTGACTGTGACTGCACATTGGCGGGAAATGGGCCAAACCTTTGCCACGAAGAGCAACAATGCGAATCCCTCACACCTTATCACCAGGTCCCTGCCAGTTATGGAGAACGCGCATCCCCCACATACCAGGCTTATGTTTGGCATTTGCAACCCGCTCCTCCCAGTTCTTGATACAGCCCCGGGGCACTCTCGTACCAGTTCCCCAGCACGCTCAGATCGTCCCTGATGGTGAAGTGGACAAGTGAACAGGTCTCTCCAGTTACATGTTAGAGGGATGATTCCCGGATGCCCCAGTTAAAAGTTTGTGTTGTGTTTCCAGGGTCTGCCCATTAGGTTTCAGCGGGATGTTTCCCGGGTCTCCCCAGTTAGATATTTGTGGAGTGTCCCCCTCGGTTTCCCTCGTTAGATGTTATGGGGCATTTCATGGAACTTCCAGTTTGGGGCTCGTGGGGTGATTCCCAACTCTCCCCAATTAGATGTTAATGGGGTCTTTCACGGGTATCCCCAGTTCGGTAATTTGTGCGGTGTTTCCCGGGTCTCTCCAGTTCTATGTTTGTGGAGTGTTTCTGGCGTCTCCCTGGTTAGATGTCTATGGATGTTTCCCTGGTCTCCCAAGTTAGGAATTGAATAGAATCTTCGAATGATAGAAATTTCGGCCGGAGAAGAGCTCTCCAGCCTAATCGCACTTTCCAGTTCTTGGTCCGTAGCCCGGTAGTTTACGGCACTTAAATTGTACATCTAAATACGTTTTAAATGCGATGAGGTTTTCTGCCTCCACTACCCTTTCAGGCAATGAGTTCCAGATCCCATCCTATCTGGGTGAAAAATTCTCCTCAACTCCCCTCCAATCCATCTAAAAATATGTCTCCCCTGGTTATTGAGCACTCTGCCCAGGGAAACAGGTCCTTCCTCTCCAACCTATCGAGGCCCCATATAATTTTTGTACACCTCAATTAAATCTCCCATCAGCCACCTCTATGCCAAATAAAGCAACCTCAGCCTATCAAATCTTTCCACACAGCTAAAATTATCCAGTCCTTGCAAGATCCTCGTAAATCTCCTCTGTACCCTCCCGAGTGCAATACATATTTCCTGTAATATGGTGACCAGAACTGTACGCAGTACACAAGATGTGGCCTAACTAGTGTTTAATACATTATTAGCATAACCTCCCTGCTCTTATATTCTATGCCTCGGCTAAAAACTTAAGTATCCTATATGCTTTCTGAACCACCTTATCAACCTGTCCTGCTACCATCAGGGCTCAGTGGACATGCAGTCCAAGGACCCTCTCTTCCTCTACACGTCTCAGTATCCAACCAATTATTGTGTATTCCCTTGCCATGTTTGCCTTCCCCAAATGCATTGCCTCACAATTTTCCGGAATGAATTGCATTTGCTACCTTTCTGCCCACCTGACCAGTCTATCAACATCTCCGCGCAGACTGTAGCTTCCTTCCTCACTATCAACCACACGGCCAATTTTAGTATCATCTGCAAACTTATTAATCATGCACCGTACATTTAACTCTGTATATACCACAGACAACAATATACCTAATACTGAGCCCTATGGAACTTCACTGAAAAGAGCCTTCCATTAATAAAAAACACCCATTGATTCCCATCACTGAGCCAATTTTCCATCCAACTTGCCACTTTCCCATGGATCTCAGAGGCTTTTACATTTCTGACCAGTCTGCCATCTTGGACCTTGTCAAAGCCTTGGGAAAATCCAATTAGACGACAGCAAACGTGCTGCCCTCATTGACCCGCATTGTTACATCCTAAAAAAATCAATCAAGTTCGTCAGACACGACCTTCCCTGAACAAATTCATGCTGACTGTCCTTGATTAATCCTTGCCTTTCTAAATGACGATTAATACTGTCCTTCAGAATTTTTACCAACAATTTGTCCACCACCGAGGTTAGGCTGATTGGCCTGCATTTACTCGGTCTATCCCTTCCACCCTTCTTAAACAATGATAGAACATTAGCAGTCCTCCAGTCCTCCGGCACCACGCCTATAGCCAGAGAGGCTTTGAAAATGAAGGTCAGAGCTTCTGTTATTTCCTCCCTTGCTTCCCTTAACTGCCTTGGATACATTTCATCCGGCCCGAGCGATTTATATACTTTCAATGATGCTAATCCGTATAATATTTCATATTTAGCTATTTTTGTCCGAAACCACCTTATCGACAATGAATGCATCGACTCCTTCTTTCATCCAAAAACTCTATCGAGTTAGTTAAACACGATTTGCCTTTAACAAAAGGCCAAATCTATAAAAGGAGCTCGATCCTCATTGATTGAGGCTGCGAACTGCCCACCAACAGGGATGGGATTCCAGGTGCCCTTTATTTATTCACCCAAAAGTTACAAATGAATGGGTCAAAAGTTGAGGGTTCACTGAGAATTGAATTCAGATAGCTGAATTCAAAAGCCAGAACGCTCACCATAACACCATGGAACCCATTAATTAAAAAAGCCGGCCCGCTCACTTTAAAGATAATGGGGTCCTTTATCAGCATCGCCATGGCGCTGCATCGTTGACTGCTCGGAGATACTGGCAAACCTCTCTCATCAGCAAAACTGCAAGCATTGATTAATCCCAACCAGCCACTTTGGCTCAGCCCTTTCTCATCCATTCTTTCCGCTTCATCACTTTCCCCTCTGCTAAGTATGGATGCTCAGCTAATCACACAGCTACTGTCAAATCCATCGCTTCCCTCGACGCTGCTTCTGTTTCACACTTCTCAGCGCAGCTAGTTTTGTTGGATAGGCAGTGTATAAATATTGCAAGGCACTGATGCATAAAGTTTGGGGTGAAAAGAAAAGAGCTCGATCCTCAGTGATTGAGGCTGCGAACTCACCACCAACAGGGATTGGATTACAAGTGCCTTTGATTTTTTGGCCCTAAATTTGCAAATGAATGGGACAAAATTCGAGGTTTAATCGAGATTTGAATTTGGATCGCTGGAGTCCAAGTCCAGAATGCTCAACATTGCACGATGGAATCCAACTGATTACTTCAGCCGGCACCCACCAGTCAAATACACTTGGCTCTTTTCTTTCACTGCCATAATGCCACATCACTGACACCTCGAGGCTACCGGCAAACCTCTCCCATCAGCAAAACTGCAACTTCTTGAAACGAAAATGTGAACTTTGCCCGAGGACATGATCCAAGCAATGCCTGCCTTTCAAGTAACAATGCTTTGAATTTCTTCATGGTTGACTGCTGAATGCAGATTGTAAAGAAAAGTTCAGCAAACATCATTCTTTGGTGCATTGAAACTCAGAATTAATCAAAAAACAACTTTCTCTTCTGCTGATTTGGGAAAGCAAAAGTCCGGTTGAGCTGATAAACTGAAACCGATCGAAGCAACTGGAACCTCATTGATTGAGGCAGCAACTTCCCACCAGCAGGGAGTGGATTCCAGCGGCATTTTGTTTTTTCGCCCTGCAGTTTCAAACAAATGGGACAAGAACAAAACAGGTACTACTGAAATTCGAATCGCGAGATTCAGAGTTTGGAGTGCTCACCATTACAAAATGGAACCCATTCATTAATCAAAGCCGCAAACTCCATCCAAAGACACTTGGCTCTTTTCTCAGCACGAGCATGTCGCTGCATCATTGACTTCTCGAGGCACTTGCCAAACCTCTCCCATCAGCAACACTGCAAGAACTGGACAATTCCAAACTGCCACTTTGACTCTGCCCTTTCTCATCGATACCTTCAGCTTCCGCCCTTTCACTTCTGAAAAGTCTGGATGCTCAGCCAATCACACAGCTACTCGTCAAACCAATCGCTTCCATCGTCACTGCTTCTGTTTCACTCTGCTCAGCGCAGCTCCTATCAGAGTCTTGCCGGATAATCTGTGAATAAATATTGCAAGGCACTGATGCATGAAGGAGGCCATCCGGCCCATTGAATTCTGCCGTCTCTATGCAAAAGCAATCCAGACAATCCCACTCCCTCGCCCGATCCCCATAGCCCTCGGCAGGTTTTCCTTTGAAAGCCACGATTGAATCTGCCTCCACCACGACCCCTGGCAGTGCAATCTGGATCCTAACCACTCACTGTGTAAAAAAGGTTTATCCTCATGTCACCTTTGGTTCTTTTGTCAGTCACCTGAAATCCATGTCCTCTGTTTGTTGACCTTTCCACCAATAGGAACTGTTTCTCTCCATCTATTCTGCCAACACCCCTCATTATTTTAAATACCTCCATCAAATCTTCTCTCAATGTTCCCTGTTCCAAGAAGAACAAACCCAGCTTCTCCAGTCTATCCACGGAAATAACGTCTCTCATCGCTGGAATCATTCTCGTCCATATTTTCTGCACCCTCTCTAAGGCCTTCACATTTTTCCAAAAGTGCGATGCCCAGAACCGGACAGAATATTCCAGTTATTGTCGAACTAATGTTTTATAAAGGTTCATCATGAATTCCGTGCTTTCGTACTCTATTACTCTATTAAAAAAGCCCTGGATCCCGGATGTTTTTTTAAACCGCTTTCTCAACCTGCCTCGCCACATTCAACGATTTGTGCACATCTACCCCAGATCTCTCTGTTCCTGTACCCCTTTTCGAATTGAGCCCTCTAATTTATATTGCTTCTCCTCGGTCTTCCCAACGAAATGTATCACCTTGCATTTTTCTGCATTAAATTTCACCTGCCACGTGTCCGCCCATTGCACCAGCCTATCTAAAGCCTATTGAAGTCTATCACTAACCTCCTCACTGTTCACTACACTTCGAAGATTTGTATCATCTGCAAATGTGTGCCCTGCACACCCAATTCCAAGTCATTATTAAATATCAAAAACGGCAGTATGCGAGTACCGACCTATGGGGAACACCACTGTACACATTCCTCCAGTCCGTAAAAACAACCGTTCATCACTACTCTCTGGTTCCTGTTACTGAGGCAATTTTATATCCATGTTGCGACTGATCCTTTTATTCTGTGGGTATCAATCTTGACGACAAGCCGATCGTAAGGCACTTTATTCAACGCCTTTTGAAAGTTTATATACATCACATCAGTCGCATTGCCCTCATCAACCCTCTCCGTTACCAATTCAAAACCTCTATCAAGTCAGGTGAACACGATTTGCCTTTAACAAAAGGTCAAATTTATACAAGGAGCTCGATCCTCATTGATTGAGGCTGCGACCTGCCCACTAACAGGTATGTGATTCCAGGTGCCTTTTATTTGTTTATCCAAAAGTTGCAAACGAATGGGACAAAAGTTGAGGTTCCACCAAGATATGAACGTGGATCATTAAATTCAAATTCCAAATTGGTTACCATTACACCATGGAACCCATGCGTTTAGAAACCTGGCCCCCTCCCTTCAAAGATACTGGGTTCCTTTATCAGCATTGCCATGGCGTTGCATCATTTACTGCACGAGGCGACTGGCAAACCTCTCCCATCAGCAAAACTGCAAGCACTGGTCAATCCCAACCTGCCATTTTGGCTCTGCCCTTTCGCATCCATACTTTCAGCTTCACCACTTTCCCCTCTGCGAAGTATGGATGCTTCACCAATCACACAGCAACTATCAAATCCATCGCTTCCGTCGTCGCTTCTTCTGTTTAACACTGCTCAGCGCAGCTCGTCTTGTTGGATAATCAGTGCATAAACATTGCAAGGCACTGTCGCAAAAGTTTGAGGTGGGAAGAAAAGAGATCGATCCTGACTGTTTGAAGCTGCGAACTCCCCAACAACAGGGATTGGATTCCAAGTGCCTTTTACTTGTTTGCCCTCAATTTGCAAACGAATGGGACACAATTCGAGATTTAAATTTGGATCGCTGGAGTCCAAGTCCAGAATGCTCAACATTGCACGATGGAATCCATGATTACTTCAGCCAGCACCCACCAGGCAAAGACACTTGGCTCTTTTCTTTTCACTGCCATAATGCCACAATACTGGCACGTCGAGGCTACGGACAAACCTCTCCCATCAGCAAAACACAACTTCTTGAAAAGAAAATGTAAACTTTGCCCGAGGACATGATCCAAGCAATGCCTGCCTTTCAAGAAACAGTGCTTTGAATTTCTGCATGTTTGACGAATGAATGCAGATGTCAAAGAAAAGTTGAACATACACTATTCTTTGGTGCAGTGAAACTCAGCATTAAACATAAAACAACTTTCTCTTCTGCTGATTTGTGAAAGCAAAAGTCCGGTTGAGCTGATGAACTGAAACCGAAAGAAGCAACTGGAACGTCATTGATTGAGGCAGCAACTTCCCACCAGCAGAGAGTGGATTCCAGCCACATTTTGTTTTTTCACCCTGCAGTTGCAAACGAATGGGACAAAAACAAACCAGGTTCCACCGAGATTCGAACTCGGATCGCTAGATTCAGAGCCTAAAGGGCTCACCATGGAACCCATTCATTAATGAAAAACCGCACCCTCCATCCAAAGAAACTTGGCTCTTTTCTCAGCACGGCCATGTCGCTGCATCACTGACTTCTCGCGGCTGTTGCCAAACCTCTCCCATCAGCAACACTGCAACAACTGGACAATTCCAAACTGCCACTTTGGCTCGGCCCTTTCTCATCTCTGCCTTCAGCTTCCACGCTTCTGCTTGGTATCGATGATCAGCCAATCACACAGCTGCTAGTCAAACGTATCGCTACCCTCGTTACTGCTTCTGTTTCAATCTGCTCAGCGCAGCTCCTATCACAGTCTTGCCGGATAATCTGTGAATAAATATTGCAACGCACTGATGCATGAAGATTGGCGGAAAACAAAATGTAAACTTTGCCCGAGGACACGATCCAAGCAATGCCTGCGTTTCAAGAGACAGTGCTTTGAATTTCTACATGTTTGCCTGCTGAATGCAGATTGCAAAGATAAAATTCAGCAAACACCATTCGTTGGTGCAGTGAATCGCAGCGTTGCACAAAAAGCAACTTTCTCTTCTGAAGATTTGGGAAAACAAAAGACAGGCTGAGCTTCCAGACTCAAAGAAAGGTGACAGTACGGAAGGAGGCCATTCAGCCCATCTCGTCCTGCCGGCTCTATGCAAACGCAATTCAGCCAATCCTAATCCCTCGTCCTATCCCCGTAGTCCTGCATATGTCTTCCTTTAAATTATTTATCCAGATCTCCTTTGAAAGCCACGATTGAATCTGCCTCCACCACGACCCCTGGCAGTGCATTCCAGATCCTAACCACTCACTGTGTAAAAAAGGTTTTTCCTCATGTCACCTTTGGTTATTTTGCCAGTCAATTTCAATCTATGTTCTCTGCTTCTTGACCCTTCCGCCAACAGGAATACTTTCTCTCCATCTATTCTGTCAACACCCCTCATTATTTTAAATACCTCTGTCAAATCTGCTCTCAATCTTCTCTGTTCCAAGAAGAACAACCCCAGCTTTTCCAGTCTATCCACGTAACTAAAGTCCCACCTCCCTGGAATCATTCTCGTTCATCTTTTCTGCACGCTCTCTCAGGCCTTCACATTTTTCCTAATGTGCGGTGCCCAGAACTGGAGTCGAACTCGTGTTTTATAAAGGTTCATCTTGAATTCCGTGCTTTGGTGCTCTCTGCCTATTTATAAAGCCCAGGTACCCGTATGCCTTTTTAACCCCTTTCTCAACCTGCCTCAAGAGATTCAACGATTTGTGCACATATTCCCACAGATCTCTCTGTTCCTGTTAGATTTGTGCCCTCTAATTTAGATTGCTTCTCCTCGTTTTTCCTCCCGAAATGTATCACCATGCATTTTTCTGCGTTAAATTTCACCTACAACGCTTCTGCCCATTCCACCAACCTATCTTTATCCTCTTGAAATCTACCATTATCCTCCTCACTGTCCACGACACTTCCAAGTTGTGTGTCGTCTTCAAATTTTGAAATTGTGCCCTGTGCATCCAAGCCAAATCATTAATATATCTCAAAAAGGGCAGTGGTGCTAGCACCGACCGCTGGTGAACACCACTGTACACCTCACTCCAGTCCGAAAAACAACCGTTGATCACTAATCTCTGGTTCCTGTCACTGAGCCAATTTTGTATCCATGCTGCTACTGCTCCTTTGATTCCATGGGTATCAATCTTGATGACAAGCCTATTATACGGCACTTTACCAAACGCCTTTTGAAATTCTGTTTACACCACATCAATCGCATTGCCCCCATGAACCATCTCCGTTACCTCATCAAAAACTCTGTCAAGTTAGTTAAATATGATTTGCCTTTAACAAAGGCCAAATTTATACAAGGAGCTCGATCCTCTTTGATTGAGGCTGCGAACTCAGACGGACGGGTTTCCAGGTGCCTTTTATTTGTTTACCCAAAAGTTACAAACTAATGGGACAAAACGTTAGGTTCCATCGAGATTTGAACAAATGGGACAACAACAAGCTCATAGCCACCTTACACCGCACAGCCCGCTTCCACCTCTTTCCCAAGTTCCACAAACAGGACTGCGCCTGGAGACCCATCGTTTCAGCCTGTTCTTCCCCTGTCAACACGAATTTTTCTCCCCTTATCTAGAATCTTCCGAACTACATCCGCGATTCTTCCGAAGCCTGCCGCCACATTAACTGTTTTCAGATCCTCGGCCCGAACTATTACCGTTTCACCATGGACGACCAGTCCCTCTGCAAATTCATCCCCAACCAGGACAGCCTGCCGGCCTTCCGCCACTTCATTGATCGGAGGCCCAACCACTCCCCATCCTCTGCCTGGTTGAACTGGTCATTATGTTCAACAACTTCACCTTTGATTTCACTCACTTCCCCCAAATAAATGGTGTCGCTATGGGAACCCATATAGGCCCTAGCTTTGCCTGCATTTTCGTGGGATTCGTGGAAAATTCCACGTTCCATTCCTACTCAGGTCACCTCCCTCACCTCTTCTTATTGGACATGGATGACTTTACCGATGCCGTTTCGTGGTCTCGACCCGAACTAGAAAATTTCGTGAGCTTTATTTCCAATTTCCACCCTTCCATCACCTTCACACGGTCCATCTCCGACGGTTCCCTTCCCTTCCTCGACTTCTCGATCTCCATTCCTGGGGATAGGCTGTCAACCGATCTGTATTATAAGCCCACGGACTCCCACATCTACCTTGATTCCACTTCCGACCACCCCGATTCCTGGAAGGGCTCTATTCCATTCTCCCAGTTTCGCACTCTCTGGACCATCTGTTCTGACGATGCCACTTTCCACACAAGTGCTTCTTGCATTACTTCCTTTTTCCTCAACCGAGGATTCCCCTCCAGTGTAGTTAAAGGGACCCCGATCTTCAGCATCCCATTTCCCACCCTTCTGTCCTAACCGCTTCCACTCCCTCCCAGAGCCATGATAGGGTCCCCTTACCCTCACCTTTCACCACATTAGCCTTCACATTCAACGTGTCATCCTCCGCCATTTCTGTTACCTGCAGCACAATCCCACCACCAAGCACATCTCCCCCTCCCTCTACTTTAAGAATTCCGAAGGGACTGCTCCCTCTGTGACCGCTTGATCCACTCGTCCATCACTCCCAATACCCGCTTTCCTCCCCACAGCGCCTTCCCGATCGAGCGCAGGATATGCAAAATCTGCCCCTTTAACTTCCTCCCTCCCCACCGTCCAGGGCCTCAAACACTCCTTCCAGGTGAAACAGAGATTTCCTTGTACTTCTTTCAATTTACGATACACCACACGGACTGCAACGGTTCAAGAAGGCGGCTCACCGCCACCTACTCAATGGCATTTAGGGATGAGCAATCAATGCTGGCCTTGCGAATCCCATGAACGAATAAAAACAAATATAGGCTGGTGATCCCAGTGAACACCAATAAACCCATATATTTATGCTGATGATCCCTGTTTACCCTGAGAAACTCAGATAATTATGCTGGTGATCACAGTAAACTCCCCTTTGAACTCACATATATCAACTGGTGATCTCAGTAAAACCGGATATACACAGATAATAGGCTGGTGGTCCGATCCAATGCCGATAAACCACGATATAAAGGCTGCTGATCCCAGCATAGCCCGATAAATAGGCTGCTAATCCGAATAAATCGCGATATATCGATTTGTGATCACAATAAATTGCGATACTACGCTGGTGAGCCCAGTAAACATCGAAATATAGGCTGGTTATCCCAGTAAACTCCATGAAACACGGATATAGAGGCTGGTGATCCGAGAAAACCCAGATAAACCCGGTGTTTGGGATACTGATGGTAGTAAAGAATGAAAAACCCAATTATATAGTTTTGTGTTCCCAGCAATCCCTGGTAAATCCAACATATACGTTGGTGATCCAAATAAACTCGATAATATCAGCTGGTGATCTCAGTGAACTCTGATAAACCCAGATATATAGGCTGAGGCAGATAATTGAACACGAGAACCAGTTAGCAAGAAATAAATCAAACAGATTGTAAGACATTCTACAGGTCCATAACAAGGGACAGATTAGCGAAAGTAAACGTGGGTCTCTTCGAGGCAGAGACAGGAAAATTAAAATGGGGAATATGAAAATAGCAAAGATATTGAACAAATATTTTGTATCTGCCTTCAACGTTGAAGACACAAAAAGCATATTGGAAAAATTAGGGAACCAAGTGTCTAATGAGAATGAATAACTTAAAGTAATTAAGATTAGCAAAGAAAAAATACTGGAGAAATTAACGGGACTGGGAGCCGACATATCTCATCATGTCTGAGGTCATCCATTTGGACTTAAAAAGTATACATCAAAGTATTTTCTAAATGTGAAAATCTCGAAGCAGTGGAGGTCCAAAGAGACTTAAGGCTTCATGTACACAGATCATTAAAATGTCATGGATAGGGAAATTAGAAATAGGTGGATGCATTGGTTTTGATCGACCCTAATGCCCTCGATTCTCGAACGGTCATCGTGTATTGGAAGTTCGCAAAAGTAACCCCGCTGTTCAAGAAAGGAGGGAGAAAAAGCACAGGGAAGCATAGGCCAGTTGGGCTGACATCTGTATTAGCGAAAATGCTGGAGTGCATTATTAAGGATAGCGAAACAGGGCATTTAGAAAATCATAATATGCTTAGGCAATGTCAACAGTTTCCATAGAAGGGAAATTGTGTTTGACAAATTTATTAGAGTTTTTTTGAAGGTGTAATTAACAAGGCAGGTCAGGGGGAACCAGTGGATGTAGCATATTTAGATTTTCAAAAGTCATTCGATAAGGTGCCACACAAGAGGTTGTTACACAAGATTAAGGATCATGGGATTGCGGGTGATTCCTTTTTGAAAGCCACGATTGAATCTGTTTCCAACAAACTTCCAGGCAGTGCATTCCAGATCATAACTACTGACTGTGAAAAAGTTTTTCCTCACGTTGCCTTTGGTTCTTTTGCCAGTCACCTTAAAAATGTGTCCTCTGGTACTCGACCATTCCGCCAATGGGAACTGTTTCTCTTTGTTTACTTTATCTAAACCCTTCATGATTTTGAACACTTCTTTCAAATCTCCTCTCTACCTTCTCTGTTCTAGGGAGAACTACCCCATATTCTGCAGTCCCTCCACTTAAACGAAGTCCCTCATCCCTGGAAACATTCGAGTACATCTTTTCTGCAACCTCTCTTCGGCGTGCACATCCTTTCTAAAGTCTTGTACCCAGAATTGGGCACAATGCTCCAGTTGTGGCCGATCCAGTGTTTTATAATGGTAATATCTCCTCATGTGGCTCGGTGTCAAATTTTATTTTTCAATGGCTCAACATCCACAGGCCTCTGGGGTAGAGAATTCCAAAGATTCCCAAGCCTCTGAGTGAATTCCTCCTCATCTCCGTCTAAACTGGCCGAGCCCTTATCCTGAGGATATGTCACCTCGTTCCAGACTCGACAGCCAGTGGAAACAATCTTTCAGTGTCTACCCTGTCAAGCCCCCTCAGAATCTTACATGTTTCAATTAGATCACTTCTCATTCTTCTAAACTTCAGAAAGGAAAGGCCCATTGAACTCAATCTTTCCTCACAGAACAACCCTCTCATCGAAGGAATCAATCTAGTGAATCATCGTTGCATCGCCTCCAAAGCAAATACATCCTTCCTTGGATAAGTAGATCAAAACTGTACACAGTATTACAGGTGTGGACTCACCAAAGCCCTGTACATTGTCTCACCGAAGTCCCAAAACATAACACATCACAACATAACCGAACAGAACACAATTTGAGAGTAACGTTTTAGGATTTTTGACCATTTTTCCAGAAAAAAGATTTGCAAAAGAATTGTATTGAAGTGTTGTGTTGTAAATCAAAATGATTTCGCATGAACTGTGCCGAAAGTGATAATACGCTCGTCATAGAATTGTGTTTTTATTTAACAAGACATGAAACAATAAAACATTAAAAACCATTTTTAAAACGACCTTGTGTTAAATGGTCTTGGTCCCGGGCATTTGGATGATGGTTATTTGCAATAGTTCCGAGCCTCTGGTCATGTACAGAATTCGATAAAAGCAGGGACAGAAACATTCAATCTCAATCAAACCTTTTAAATAGAAAATTCCAAGCTCAATCTTTAGCTGGATTCAGAAGATAATAATGCATGGGGGCAATTAGAAGTTGCAATGCTTAAGTCAAGACGACCCACAGAGGTGAGGATGTGTAGCGGGTTCATTATTTTGTATCATTATGCTCAGAAAACTTATGCTAATATGATTAATTATAATAATAACTGACGTTGTCTGTTTATCCTGGATATGAAACATCGTATCTTGGCAATTTATATCTGGTCTCATCTTGACAAGTGTGCTTTCAGTACGCCTTTAAAACGGTTTGTAGAAGTGCGTGTCTCTGCAAAATATAGGTATGTCCATTTGAGAGTTCAAGCTGGTACAATTGTTCCAGTACACGATGATTATCCAATTGCAAAGTTAGATACTATGCAGTAAGCACACATTACGAGTCGCAAGATGCACAGTCACCTAACGGGAGTGACCAACACCGCTGTACCTGAGAGAATGTCGAATGCAACACCCAATCTTTGAACAATTGGTGACAGCTACCTGGCGTAGCGTTTAATACCGGTGTCCAACGTGAAGTAATTCATTTAAATTGAACCATAAATGAAACAAAGCTGAAATATCGAAAAAAAAATCAAGCAGATTAAAGAGAAAGACATTGATTCAGTGAGATCGGCGGCCGAGGAGGAATGACGCCAGGCTGAGAGTGAGAGGAAGTACAAGGAAAGAGAATTCACCTCACAACTGTAGCATCAGAGAGAGCATCCGGGGCAGGACGAATTCCACGGCAGACAAACAGAACAACTATAAAAGGACTAAAAACAGCACAAACAGAAGGAAGTTCAAGAATGAGAGTCAAGCAGATTGCAGGAAGAGGGGTAAGGTTGTGAATTTGAGGCTGGTGTGAAGGAGAAGCGTGAATCTTCTGATTCCTATTCTACAACATATTAGTAAATTAAATTCATTCTAAAATATAAAGACGCGATGATATTGATGGTTTTGTTCCAGCATTTACATTGCTAGCTCGTCATCATAGAGGGCCAACAATAGCAAATGACTTGCAATGATACTGATGAAAGACTTGCATTTATATAACGCCTATCGCGACTCCCCAAAGCGCTTTACAGTCAATGCCCACTTTTGAAGTGCAGTCACTGTTGTGATGTAGGACATGTAGCTGCCAATTTTCGCATAGCAAGGTCCCTCAACCAGCAATGACCTGGTCATCTGGCATTTAAAGATGTTGTTTGGTTGTTTGAGGAATAAATAATGGCCAGAACACCAGAGAAGAACTGCGTTGCTCTTCTCCCAGTTGTTGCTTGGGCCTAGGATTAACATCCCATCTGAATGGTGGCACTTCGGATAGAATAGCACTCCGTCAGTGCTGCACTGGGAGTGTTAACCTGGATTATGTGCTCAAGTCTCTTGGCCTGGTGTTTGAGCCCACAAAATTCTGACTCAGAGCGGAGGGGAATATCACAGAGACACGGCTAACAATGAAGCGAACGAATCTCTCTTCATTCTGTGTATCTGCTCTGCGGATAACCAAGATGATCAAATTGTAAAACTTGCTATGAAACATGAAAACATCGCCCGTTGGCTCGGTCTATGGCACACCGGGACGGGGAGCTCAGAATCAGGGAGGGCAGCTGATTTTAGAGCAGAAGGAGTGGTGTTAGAGGAGCTGACCAATTATTGACATGGATACTTTGGAGACCTGTGGGCAGAGCCTCCGAATTCCGACCCCAGGAGGTGCATCAAAGGAGGGCGGGCCCATTTGGGAGGAATTGTCCCCGCTATTAATTAACAGGTGGAAGCTTCATAGAGAAAGGGTGAATGGACACTCATCCAAGTTCTGCGTACCGGTTTGCAATTGAAGAGTTTATCACAAATTGAGCTCATTGGTTCCACATTGTAAACATAAGCACAGTTTTTCATTCAGAATCAACCCTCAGATAGAAACAATCAGATAAACCCAGCAAGAGATACAGGAAGTAATGGGAAACACAGCAACAGCAACATGCATTTATATAGCGCCATTCACAAAATAAAATATCCCAAGGTGCTTCCAGAAGCAATTTTATTTTTTGTCGTTCATGGGTTGTGGGCGTCTCATGGCGATGCCAGCATTTATTGCCCATTCCTAATTACCCTTGTGAAGGTGGTGTTGAGCCGTTTTCTTGAAGCGCTGCAGTCCGTGTGGTGAAGTTTCTCCAACAGTGCTGTTAGGGAGGGAGTTCCAGGATTTTGACCCAGCGACGGTGACGGGACGGCGATATATTTCCAAGTCAGGATGGTGTGTGACTTGGAAGGGAACGTGCAGGTAATGTTGTTCCCATGTGCCTGCTGCCATTGTCCTTATACGTGGTAGAGGTCGTGGGTTAGGGAGGTGCTGCCGAAGAAATCTTGGCGAGTTGCTGCAGTGCATGCTGTGGATGGTACACGCGGCAGCCAATGTGCGTCGGTGATGAAGGGAGAAAATGTTTCGGGTGTTGAATGGGGTGCCAATGAAGTGGCTGATTTGTCCTGAATGGTATTGAGCTTCTTGAGTGTTGTTGGAGCTGCACTCATCCAGGCAAGTGGAGAGTATTCCATCACACTCCTGACTTGTGCCTCGTGGATGGTGGAAAAGCTTTGGGGAGTCAGGAGGTGAGTCATTCGCCGCTGAATACCCAGCCTCTGAACCGCTCTTGCAGCCACAGTATATATGTGGCTGGTCCATTTAAGTTTCTGGATAATGGTGACCCCCAGCATGTTAATGGATTCGGCGATGGTAATGCCGCTGAATGTTTAGGGGAGGTGGTGAGACTCTCTCTTGTTGGAAATGTTCATTCCCTGGCACTTGTGTGGCGCGAAAGTTACTTGCCACTTATCAGCCCAAGCCTCGATGTTGTAAAGGTCTTGCTGCATGCAGGCACGGAATGCTTCATTATTTGAGGGGTTGCGAATGCAACTGAACACTGTGCAATCATCAACGAACATTCCCATTTCTGACCTGATCATAGAATCAAAGAAGTTAACAACATGGAAACAGGCCCTTCGGCCCAACATGTCCATGTCGCCCAGTTTATACCACTAAGCAAGTCCCAGTTGCCTGCACTTGGCCCATCTCCCACTATACCGATCTTACCCATGTAACTGTCCAAATGCTTTTTAAAAGACAAAATTGAACCCGCCTCGACTACTGCCTCTGGCAGCTCATTCCAGACACTCACCACCCTTTGAGTGAAAAAATCGCCCCTCTGGACCCTTTTGTATCTCTCCCATCTCACCTTAAATCTATGCCCCCTCGTTATAGACTCCCCTACCTTTGGGAAAAGATTTTGACTATCTACCTTATCTATGCCCCTCATTATTTTATAGACTTCTATAAGATCACCCCTAAACCTCCTGCACTCCAGGAAAAAAGTCTCAGTCTATCCAACCTCCCCCTATAAGTCAAACCATCAAGTCCCGGTAGCATCCTAGTAAATATTTTCTGCACTCTTTCTCGTTTAATAATATCCTTTCTATAATAGGGTGAACAGAACTGTACACAGAATTCCAAGTGTGGCCTAACTAATGTCTTGTACAACTTCAACAAGACATCCCAACTCCTGTATTCAATGTTCTGACCAATGAAACCTAGTATGCTGAATGCCTTCTTCACCACCCTATCCACTTGTGACTCCACTTTCAAGGATCGATGAACCTGTACTCCAAGATCTCTTTGTTCTATATCTCTCCCCAACGCCCTACCATTAACGGAGTTGGTCCTGGCCCGATTCGATCCACCAAAATGCATCACCTCACCTTTATCTAAATTAAACTCCATCTGCCATTCATCGGCCCACTGGCCCAATTTATCAAGATCCCGTTGCAATCCTAGATAACCTTCTTCACTGTCCACAATGCCACCAATCTTGGTGTCATCTGCAAACTTACCAACCATGCCTCCTAAATTCTCATCCAAAACAGCAGACCCAGCACCGATCCCTGAGGCACACCGCTGGTTACAGGCCTCCAGTTTGAAAAACAACCCTCTACAACCACCCTCTGTCTTCTGTCGTCAATCCAATTTTGTATCCAATTGGCTAACTCACCTTGGATCCCGTGAGATCTAACCTTATGTTACAACCTACCATGTGGTACTTTGTCAAAGGCTTTGCTAAAGTCCATGTCGACCTTGTCTACTGAACAGCCCTCATCTATCTTCTTGGTTACCCCTTCAAAAAACTCAATCAAATTTGTGAGACGTGATTTTCCTCTCACAAAACCATGCTGACTGTTCTTAATCAGTCCCTGCCTCTCCAAATGCACTTAGATCCTGTCGCTCAGAATACCCTCTAACAACTTACCCACTACAGATGTCAGGCTCACCGGTCTGTAGTTCCCAAGCTTTTCCCTGCCGCCCTTTTTAAACAAAGGCACAACATTTGCTACCCTCCAATCTTCAGGCACCTCACCTGTAGCTGTCGATGATTCAAATATCTCTGCTAGGGGACCCGCAATTTCCTCCCTAACCTCCCATAACGTCCTGGGATACATTTCATCAGGTCCCGGAGATTTATCTACCTTGATGCGCGTTAAGACTTCCAGCACCTCCCTCTCGGTAATCTGTACACTCCTCAAGACATCACTATTTATTTCCCCAAGTTCCCTATCGTCCATGCCTTTCTCAACCGTAAATACCGATGTGAAATATTGATTTAGGATCTCACCCATCTCTTGCGGTTCCGCACATAGATGACCTTGTTGAACCTTATCATGGTGGAAAGGTGTTTGATGAAGCAGCTGAAGATATTTGGGCCAGGACACTGCCCTGAGGAACGCCTGCAGCGATGTTCTTGGGCTGAGATGATTGGCCTCCAACTACCAATATCATCTTCCTTTGTAAGGAATCTTACAACACCAGGTTGTAGCCCAACAGTTTTGTTTGAAAATCACAAGCTTTCGGAGGTTTTCTCCTTCGTCAAGTCACCTCACGAAGGAGAAAGCCTCCGAAAGCTTGTGATTTTCCAATAAAGCTGTTGGACTATAACCTGGTGTTGTATGATTCCTTACATTTTTCAACCCAAGTCCATCACCGGCATCTCCACATCACATCTTCCTTTTGCGCTAGGTACGACTCCAGCCACTGGAGACTTTTCCCCTTGATTAATATTGACATCAATTTTACAAGCGCTCCTTGGTGCCTCACTCGGTCAAATGCTGCTTTGATGTCAAGGGCAATCACTCTCACCTCACCTCTTGAATTTAGCTCTTTTTTCCAGATTTGGACCAAGGCTGTAATGAGATCTGGACCCGAGTGGTCCTGGCGGAACCCAAACTGAGCATCAGTGAGTAGGTTATTAGTGAGTAAGTGCCGCTTGATAGCACTGTCGATGACAACGTCCATCAGTATGCTGATGATCGAGAGTAGACTGATGGGGCGTTAATTGGCAGGATTGGATTTGTCCTGCTTTTTGTGGGCAGGACATACCTGGGCAATTTTCCACATTGTCGGGTCGATGCCAGTGTTGTAGCTGTACTGGAACAGCTTGGCTTGAGGCGCGGCTATTTGTGGAGCACAAGACTTCAGTACTGCAGCGGGGATGTTTTCGGGGCCCATAGCTTTTTTCCGTATCCAGTGCACTCAGCCGTTTCTTGATAAAACGTGGAGTGAATCGAATTGGCTGAAGACTGTTTTCTGTGATGTTGGGGATATCGGGAGGAGGCCGAAATGGATAATCTGCCCGGCACTTCTGGCTGAAGATGGTTGCAAACGCTTCAGCCTTGTCTTTTGCACTCACGTGCTGGACTCCGCCATCATTGAGGATGGTGATGTTTGCACAGCCTCCTCCTTCCGTTCGTTGTTAAAATTGTCCTCCACCATTAACGACTGGATGTGGCAGGACTGCAGAGCTATGATCTGATCCGTTGTTGGTGGAATCGCTTAGCTCTGTCTACAGCATGTTGCTTCTGCTGTTTAGCATGAATGCAGTCCTGTGTTGCAGCTTCACCAGGTAGGCACCTCATTTTTGAGTGCAGCCTGGTGCAGCTCCTGACTTGCTCTTCTGCAGTCCTCTTTGAAGCAGGAATGATCTCCTTGCTTATTGGTAACGGTAGGCTGAGGAGTGTGCTGGGCCATGAGGTTACAGATTGTGCTGGAATACAAATCTACTGCTGCTGATGGCCCACAGCGCCTCATGAATGCCCAGTTTTGAGCTGCTAAATCTGTCCTAAAACTATCCCATTTGGCACGGTGGCAGTGCCACAGAACACGTTCGATGGTGTCCTCAGTGCGATGACGGGACATCATCTCCACATGGACTGTGCCGTAGTCACTCCTACTAACACTGTCATAGACTGATGCATCTGCAACAGATTAGATTGGTGATGCCGAGATCAAGTCGGTTTCTCCCTCATTTTGGTTCGCTCACCACCTGCCACAGGCCCAGTCTGGCAGCTGTGTCCTTCAGAACTCAGCGAGCTCGGTCAGTTAGTGGTGCTACCGAGCCACTCTTGATGATGGATATTGAAGTCCTCCACCCTGAGTACATTCTGTGCCCTTGCTGTCCTCATTGCTTCCTCCAAGTGGTGCTCAACATGGAGGAGGACTGTTTCATCAGCTTGTGGAGGGCGGTCGGTGGTAATCAGCCGAAGGTTTCCTTGCCCATGTTCGACTTGATGCCATGACACTTCATTCGGTCCGGAGTCAATGTTGTCGACTCCCAGGGCCACTCCCTCCTGACTGTATATCACTGTACCGCCACCTCTGGTTGGTCTCTCCTGCCGGTGGGACCGGACATACCTTGGGATGGTGATGCAAGATTCTGAGATGTGGGCTGAGTATATGAGTGTGGCTGTGGCTGGAATAGTCTGTGGGACAGCTCTCCCAATTTTTGTACAAGTTCCCAGATGTCTGTATGGTCGATTGTGTTGGGTTTGCCTTTCGTCGTCTCCGGTGCCGAGTGGTCCATCTGGTTTTATTCTTATTCTGAATTTTTGTCGAGAGATTGGACAACTGAGTGGCTTGCTGGGCCATTTCAGAGGATAATTAAGAAGCAAGCACATTGCTGTGGGTCTGGAGTCACATATCGGCCCGACCCGGTAAGGACGGCAGGTTTCCTTCCCAAAAGGGCATTAGTGAACCAGATGGTTTTTTATGACATTCCGGTCGTTTCCATGGCCACCATGACTGATCCTTGATTTTTAAAATTCCATATTTAATTTAATTAATTGAATTTAACATCCCCAGCTGCTGTAGCGGGATTTGAACTCATGGCTCACGAGATTATTTGTCCAGGCCTTTGGATTATTCGTCCAGTAACATAATCCTTAGCTACCGTATCCGTTTTACTCTTTTTGTGGCTCGGTGTCAAATGTTTGATAATTGCCCGTGTGAAGCACCTTGGGACGTTTTACTGCGTTAAATGCATTGTTGCGAGAAGGGAGATCACAAACTGTCAGAGCTCCAGTGACACAGAGTTCCAGTAACGCAGAGCAGAAACAGATGGGTTTTCCCCATCTCAGTGTAAGTGCACTTGGAGAGAATCATGACTTCACAACGAATGGTGGAAGGATCAGGGAGTGTGATGGGAAGTGTGGTCAAGGGGGAAGAGTTTACGAAACAGATTCTAGAATGTGGTGAATGAAGACTGGACCAACAATTCGAGGGAGGGGGGGGCGATGGGGAGAACACACAGTACCAACAACAATGACAACTTGCATGGTTGGCCACATATTTGGCGACATAGGTGGAGATGGAAGTTGTCTAAACGGTTGAGTACTTCATAAATGCCACGCCACAGACTGCCCTGTACTGGAGGGCGTACAAAGGAAAGCTCTTGGTTCAATCCAAGATTGAATGAACATGGATAACTTTATTAACATTCAAAACCAACATATTTTAAAATTGATTCTCGGGTTGTGGGCGTCGCTGTCAAGGCCAGCATTTAATGCCCATTTCTCGTTGTCGTAAGGTGGTGGTGGGCCTCCTTTATGCGCTGCAGTCTAATGGTTTTATTCTTGTTATTCTCTGCAGCGGGTTTGATATCTCCGAATGGTTTGCTGGGTCACTTCAGAGGGCAGTTAAGAGTCAACACTGTTGGTGTGGGACTGGAGTCACATATAGGCCCAGACTGGGTAAGGACAGCAGGTCTCCTTCCTTAAAAAGGACATCAGTGAACGAGTAGGGTTTTTATGACAATCCGACAGCTTCACGGTCACTTCTATTGAGACCAGAATTTTATTTCCAGATTTTGTAAACAGATTTACTTCAGCTGCTGCGAACAAGTTCGGAGGTGTGAGCGAATATTTTCAGGGGACAACACATTCAAGCACATTGTGTCAATCTTTAGAGAGCACAATGCTACAATATTTTCAGGGAGTGCGGAGATTTTCCGAATGGAGAAAGCTCTTCTAAGAGCTCCATCTTTAATGGAGCATGTGGAACTGAGACAATATTTGTTCAGGTGTCCGTTGGTCAGTCTGTCTAATGGGCCTCCTGCACCATGTTTGCCTCGAATGGAGTTTTTGAAAGTGAAGCAATATTTGCATGGGTTACTGCGGACTTCATGCATTCAGGACGTCTGGAGACTATAGGAGGCGGGATGTCTATAGGAGGGAGTCACAATTCTCAGAGGATTTTGGGGAGTTTACAATTTTTACAGGACAGCCGGGGAACATTTTAATATTCAGATACAATTTATAGGAGCCTTTTGATACTCAGTATTGTGTCACTGTGTTCAGTGGTCTGTGGGAGTATTCATATTCCCCAGCAGTGTATCAACATCTGCAAGAGATCTGCGATTTTGTCAATATTTACATTGAGTAGAGAAGACGTTAAACAATCAGGCAGTTCCCGTTCATGACAAGCATTTCCAACGGTTTGTGAAAGTTTGTCAGAGGAGAATGTTAGTTCTTTCTCCCCAAGGAATCCCCAGGGTGAGATCCAGGATAAAGTTCGATATTTGTAGGGGTCCGTGAGAGTGGGTCAATATTTGTAGGGCGTGTTAGACAGTTCCACCCCCCCCCCCCCCCGCCACCCAACCCCATCGCACAGTGTGATAGTCTTTGCACAATCTGTGGCGGGCACGGAGTTCCCAGAAATGTGCCAATATTCACAGGCGGTAACCAGACCTGAGTTCCTTTCTCACAGGTGTTCCTGAGGAGGGGATTCAATCAAACATCCGTTTATTTCTGGGACTGAGTCTATATTTGAAGGGAGAATCACGTTATCTAATTCAATATCATCAGGATGCCCGCAGGGGAGTCGATTTTGACAATAATCTAAAGTTTTTCACAATATTTGCAGGGGGTACAGCGGCTAATATTTATAAGCGAACCAGAGAATGGGTCGGTTTTTGCAGGGGATTGTAGGTAATGTTTCTATATTTGGAGAGGTCATGGAATCATCATAGAATCTTATCACGTGGAAGGAGTCCACTCGGCCCATCGTGCTTGTGATGGATCTTTTAAAAAGCTGCCAAATTGGTCCCACGGACCCGCTCATTCCCCATAGTCCTGCAATTCTCTCCCTTTAAGGTCCCTGAAAGTGTTTGTGTTTGCAGACAGTACACCAGTTCTAGAATATTTGCAAATGATACCGTGAATTCTTTCGGGATTCTTCCGGTCAACTGGTGTAACAGCCGAGTAGGATCAGATTTCTCTCAGATCACAGGATTGCATCACATAAACAATCTCAAATAAATGAACGAATCTCCGCTCACTTGTCATCTGGATTCGAAGACACAGAATTTCGCAATGTCCTGGTTTTCCATCAATCATTCGAATCATCTTCTGGTGGTTTCCACTGACGTTAACATAACATGTCATAAATGGACTTTGTTCTATAAAAAGAGTCCGAGTGCAGGGGAATAGCTGAACCTGTTTGTTCAATGACTGTGATTAATTTCAATCTCAATGGATCACAATTGACTCACTGGAGGGTTTTCCCAGTGATATAAGTAAGCAGGCTCATCTCGCAGTGTCATCGGACTGTGTTTCTCATGGAAAGGGGGAACATGGATCGCAGCCAAATGCAGGGGATTCACAGATCGTCAGGTGTAAAACAAAGTGAAAGGTCAGGGTGGTCTTATATGGCACTGCTCAAGATAATGTTTCAATTTCGGAAAATACAGAGGATTTACTATCCAATCCTGGCTGCTTTTGGTGTTCCTTGTAAGTCGGTCTATGCAGATATTATTTCTGTAATTCATGCTTTAACGTATTACTGTTCTTGCCGTTTATTGACCTATCCTCATTACTGTTAGTGAGCCAGGTAATTCACTCTATTAACATCTGTAAACCATGTTCATTTGAATGACTGTTCTTATCATTTGTTATCCCACCTTCGCTACTGTTAATGGACCACGTAAGTCACTATATTCAGCTATTAGTTTTATAAACTCGCTTTCACTTTATATATGTTCGGATTATTTCTGTCACGATATCGGTTGTTATTTGTGTAGAGTATATTCAGTGTTTTGTATGGATATTAACGCTCCATGTTCCCCTGACATGATTCTTTCTCAGTCGCTTATTCACTGGTCTGAGATCTCAGTGTCTTCATTTTTCACAGCTTGTTTGATGTGGTGCAGTCTTATTAAGAGTCAGGCTTTCTTTGAGTCTGTGACACCATGAGTATTGTTGGATAATTCTTTGTGATGAACGGATTATATTGTGCTGTCTGCATTGAGCTCTCGTATCGAGTTAGAAAGAGGCCTTGCACGATTTAATCGTATCTGTGGAGATACTTTGTAATGCGGAGTTGTAGAACGAAATCAGATGGACAGATGGTCAATCTTTGAAATGATTCAGCTCCCGTCATTATCTCAATCTCCCTTACCGACCACTTTGAATTAGTATCACCGCTTTTGATTGGTTGCAATATGGTTTATGTAAATCATGTTTAACAATATCATTGTTTATATCATTAGGTCACTATAATCATACATTATTTGAGTAATTATGTTTTACTATTATTGGCGGTGTCGGTTATATCATTATATCCCCCTTTAATTGCTTCGCCTGTATTCCCCTTATGATAATGTAGCCTGTTACAATTGATTCAACTTTACGGCTCCCTCTTCCGGCATCAGTTCAATAAATGGTACATCTTCACTTTGAATTATTTAGCTAGGATCACAGATACACTTTAAAATCTTTGCCACAATCCTCTGATGATTGAATGCTCAGTGCTCTCATTGTATACCACGAAAGCCCTTTGTTACTGCCGCGTGTTTCTGGGTTGTTCGGAAAGGTTCACAATTGTCTCCGGCTCTGACTTGTTCCACCGGGCTTCCAAACTAAATCCCACGCTTCATGATTACAGATATCTCCATGATGTTCAGCTTTCCTCGAACCACTACTCTCAACGCTTCCTGAGATCCACGCTGCCACATGCACACTCTCAATCTCTCTTTTCAGCAGCACCGACCCACCCGACCTCACAGATGTCCTGATCCGCAGTTCCATTTCATCATTCGCCTCATCCGGCGCTTCAACAAAAACACTTTTTTTCGTCGTTTCAGGTGTCAAGGGCCAGAAGTAGCAAAACCTTTTAGATACCAACACCCGTTCTGATTTCTATTCCCCTTCACTTTTCTCTGACCCCATCCCTCCCTCTAATCTCACCCTTTGCCGTGTTTTCACAATCCCCTCTGAGGTTCCCGTCTTTAACCTCTAGCGATCAGTCCTCAGCAAAGGCCTCAACTTCATTCCCTTACACCCCCACCTCAATGAATTTCGAGCTTGACACGATGCTGAGCTCTTCTTTCATTGCCTTCATCTCCAAGCCCAATTCTTTGGAAAGGAGTCTTCCACCCGCCCCCAATCCACGCACAATGGACCCTTTCTCCAGCCTTCTCGTTCCAACTGAACAGTGGCCTTTTACCTTTCTTGATCTTTCCCTTGGGGATGGCTGGCGTGACATTGGGCATTTCAATTTCTCTTCACCCTTCACTCACTCTAACCTCCTTCCTTCTGAACTTGCAGCTTTCTGTTCTCTCGGGTGCAACGCCGACATTGTCATTAAACCTGTTCACAAGAGCTGTGCAGTTGTTGTTTGGCGAGCAGATCTCCACCTTGCGGAGGATGAACGCCAACTCTCTGACACCTGTTCCTACTTCCCCATAGACCATGAATCCACAGCCGAACATCAAGCCATAGTTTCCCAGGCCGTCACTGACCTCAACTCCTCTGGAGATCTTCCCTCTACGGCCTCCAACCTTATAGCCCCCCAAACCTGCACAGCCCGCTTCAACCCCCTTCCCAAGATCCAGAAACAGGACTGCCCCGGTAAACCCATTGTTCAGCCTGTTCTTCCCACACGGAACTTATTTATTCCAAGCTCGACGCTATTTTTTCTCCCCTTGTCCGGTCTCTTCTCACTTACATTCTCGACTCTTCAGGCGCCCTCTGCCAATTGAACATTTTCCAGTTCCCCGGCCCTAACCGTCTCCTTTTGAACTTGGACGTCCGGTCCGTCTGCACCTCCATCCCGAACCAGGACGACCTGCAGGCCCTCCACTTCTTCCTTGAACGTTGGTCCACCTACTTGCTATCCACCACCGACCTCCTCCGCCTGGCTGAACTTGTTCTTACATTGACCAACTTCTCCTTTGTCCCCGCTCACTTCCTCCAAATAAAAGGTGACGCCACGGGAACCCATATGGGTCCTAGCTATGCCTGCCTTTTTGTGGAATATGTGGAACATTCCTTGTTCCAGTCCTACTCAGGGCCCTCCCTCACCTCTTTTTCCGGTGCATTGATGACTGTATTGGTGCCGTTTTCTGCTCTCGATTGGAAAATTTCATCAACTTTTCTTCCAATTTTCACCATTTACTCGCCATGACATGGTCCATCTCCAACTACTCCCTTCCCTTCCTCGACTTCTCCAATGGCATTTCAGGTTTTAGGCTGTCAATCAATATCAACTGTAAGCCCACCGACTCCCACAGCTGTCTTGATTACACTTGCTCCCGCCCCGCTTCCAGTAAGGACTCTATTCCATTCTTCCAGTTTCTCTGTCTCGGTCGCATCTGTTCAGATGATGTCATCTTCTGCAACAGTGCTTGCTTTTTCCCATCTCTTACTTTTTCCTCAAACGAGGATTCCCCTTCACCGTAATTGACAGGGCCCTTGACATGGTGCCTCTGTCTTTGACCTCTTCCACAGTTCCTATGAAGCTCGAGAAACAGCACCTCCTCTTTCTGTTCGACACTTTACAACCTTCTGGACTCGACATTTATTTCAATAACTTCAGATCATAACGGCTGCTCAGATTTTTTCGGAAAGCAGTTGCTGCTAATGGTTCTGATGTTGTCATTCACAGGGCCTCGAATCCCATCTTTTGAACATTTACTTGTCCCATTACCGCCATTCTTGCCATGCACCATCATCCCTGTTGTCATTTAATAACTCCTGCCCACCACCCAAAATGAGACATTTCCTTTTGTTCTTTCCTTCCCTCCACCATCCCCTTTGCTGTGGCTCTGAAATTGCTCAAAAACTGTTAAAACTTCAACTTCTTTTTTTTATTCGTTCATGCGATGTGGGCATCGCTGGAAAGGCCATCATTTATTGTACATCCCTAATTGCCCTTGTGAAGGTGGTGGTGAGCCGTCTTCTTGAACCACTGCAGTCCGTGTGGTGTTTGTTCTCCGACAGTGCTGTTAGGTTGAGACTAACAGGATTTTGACCCAACGACGATGAAGGAACGGCGATATATTTGCAAGTCAGGATGGTGTGTGACTTGTCGGGGAACGTGCAGGTGGTGCTTTTCCCATGCGCCTGCTGCCCTTGTCCTTCCAGATGGTGGAGGTAGTGGGTTTGGGAGTGCTGTCGAAGAAGCCTTGGCGAGTTGCTGCAATCCATCTTGGAGATGGTGCACACTGCAGACGCGGTGCCCCGCTGGTAGAGGCAGTGAACGTTTCGGGTGGTGGATGGTGTGCCAATGAAGCGGGCTGCTTTGTCCTGGATGGTGTCGAGCTTCTTGGATGTTGTTGGAGCTGCACTCATCCAGGCAAGTGGAGAGTATTCCATCACACTCCTGACTTGTGCCTTGCAGATGGTGGAAAGGCTTTGGGGAGTCAGGAAGTGACTTATTGAGTCATTCCAGCATTTTCTGTTTTCATTGCAATTGGAGCTTTTGTTCAACAAAATGTTTCCTCATTATACATCAGTGATTTGATTCCCATTCATTTTTTCGAAATGTAATGTCACACCTGTGCAGGACAGTTGAAGGATACAACAGAGAAACGGTGGATAATTTTCTATTATCGCCTACTCTCATTTAATGTAAATGGTCTTAGTTTGGAGTTAAATTGTTATCTGAAGCTCATGTTCCAGTATCAATTACGAAAACTCTCATTCCTCACTGACAAGTAAAAACATACAGGAGACGAAAATTCGAAATTTTTCGGATATTTTGTTTATGAAACCCGAGAGATAGTTTTAAATTATCATTAATGTCATCAAACTATCTGAAGTGAGAGACGCATTCGAAAAAATGAAAAGGAAAATATTGAATTTATATAGCGCTTTTCCCTACCTCGGGACCTCCAATAGCGTTTTACAGCCAGTGAATTACTTCTTGAAATGTGGTCACTTTCCAAATGTAGGAAATGTTCTGATCAAAGCAGAAAATGCTGGAAAAACTCTGCAGGTCAGGTAGCATTTCTGGAGAGAGAAACAGAGTTCACGTTTGAGATCGATGACATCTCGTCCGAACTGGAAGAAGTAAAGGAAAGTAAAGCAGTTTTTAAGCAAGTACAGGGCCATGGAAAGGGGGAGGGAAGGAAAGAATAAAAGGGAAGGTCTGTGATATGGTGGAGGGCAGGCGTGATTAAATGACAAAAGGGATGATAGTGCAAGGTTAAGGGGGATGTCAACGAACAGAAGCTGCAACATGGGCTGATGCCTCCTCCATAACCCAGGGTCCCTGGATTATGGTCAGGAGCAGAAAGCTTGGCTGAACGACCTTCTTAGTAGTGAGCAAGAGCAGGATCTAGGACTCATTTACCTTCGCTAACCCAGGGTCACTGAGCAAAATTACATCAATGTGACTGCTAACTCAATTCCCACAGAGAACTTGGCTTGGCACATTCTAGAACAGTTCAGTGCCCCGCTCCAACCATTCTTGCTTTCACAATTGAAGCATGTCAGGCGCTCATTTTATTACTGCGGTTTTTCTGATTAATATGTCGCCATTTATTTATTTTCCAATTTAATGCACTTTATTTAAGGAGAAGCTGGATAAGCACAAAGTATCATAGAATAGTTACAACACGTAAGGAGGCCATTCGGACTATCGGATCCGTGCCTGCTCTCTGCAAGAGCAATCGAGCTGGTCCCACTCCCCCGCCCTATCCCCGTAGCCCTGCTTTTTTTTCCCCTTCAAGTACTTATCCAATTCTTTTTTGAAAGCCACAATTGGATCTGCCTCCACCAACGCCTGTCAGTCCATTCCAGATCCAAACCACTCGCTGTGTAAAACAAGTTTTTCTTCATGTCGCCTATGAATCTTTTGACAATCACCTTGAATCTATGTCCTCTGGTTCTTGACCCTTCCACCAATGGTAAAGGTTTCTCTCTTTCTACTCTGTCGAGGCCTTCATGATTTTGAATACCTCTATCAAGTCTCCTCGCAACCATCTCTGCTCAAAGGAGAACAACCCCAGCTTCTACAGTCCATCCACGTAACTGACGTCCCTCATCCCTGGAACCATTCCAATTAATTTCTTCTGCACCCTCTCGAAGGCCTTCACATCCTTCCTAAAGTGCGGTGCCCAGTACTGTACACAATACTCCAGCTGTGGCCCAACTACTGTTTTATAATTGTTCAACGTAACTTCCTTGCTTTTGTGCTCTATACCTCAAGTTGCACAGCCCAGGATCCCGTATGCTTTTTTAACCGCTTCCTCAACCTCCCTTGCCAACTTCAACGATTTGTGCACATATACCCCCAAATCCCTCTTTTCCTCCACGAGGGACAAAGGAAGAGAACAATGTGTTGATAGGGTTAGACAGAGAAAGGTGGGAGGAGGCGCACGTGGAGCACGCATGGGCCAGTTGGGCTGAAAAGTTTGTTTCTGAGCTATAAATTCTATGTTACTATATAATATTTTATGGTAAATAAAATGTATCTCGCAACCAGTCCTGGTGACCGGTGAAATAATTAGATTCCGTCAATTGATGCAATAACATAGATCACATCTTTCCAAAAACTCCATCAATCAGACGTCTTCGCCCTGTTTCCGATCTTTTCTCTTTTTATTCCTTCCAGTTAACGTGGTGACGATTGTGATCCTGTCTCGGGGAAAGTGCGGTCTCTCCAAATGTGTCACTCGCTACCTGGTGGCAATGGCAGTAATGGACTTACTCGTTATTATCATCGATCTGATACTGCGCCATATCCGTGTTGTTTATAATGTAGAGTTCTCTTTCATAAGATACATCCCGGTGTGTAATATCCACGCCGTCCTGCTTTACACAGTCACTGACTGTTCTGTCTGGTTCACGGTCAGTTTCACCTTTGATCGATATATCGCCATTTGTTGCCAGAATCTGAAAACCAAGTACTGTGTGGAGAAAACGGCGACTGTGGTTCTAGCAACAATTACTGTGTTTTTCTCTTTCAAAAATATTTTCTGGTTCTTTATGTACACGAATAGATATAATTTCAGCAATCTATCCTGGTTTTGTGTTGTAAAAGACAGCGTTGCAGAGTCTAAGGTGTGGGGCGCGTTTGAATTCTTTCATTATATTTTAACTCCATGCATTCCATTTCTCTTAGTCTTGCTGTTCAATGCTTTAACCGTCAGGTACATTTTAGTGGCCAACAGAGCCCGCAAGAGGCTCCTGAATCGCGTCGGTGGGGAGATTCCCAGTGACCCAGAGATGGAGAACCGCAGGAAATCCATGATTATACTGTACGCTATATCAGCAAATTTTATTCTGTTATGGACGATATATATGATATACTCTATTTATTGGCGAATGGGTTACCTGGGTTATGAGGCTATTTGTCTACCTGTGTTTGTACGGGAGTTAGGGTTCATGTTTCAACTCATGGGTTGTTGCACAAACACCTGTATTTATGCGGTGACGCAGCCCAAATTCAGAGATGAGTTGAAGAATCTGTTAAAATATCCTTTTACTGTAATTGTTAAATGAATTAAAAGATGAAAACAACTCAACACTAGAACTCAATCTCGTCTGAAATTTTATCAGTTCCACCACCGACTCGACTCAGTGATCGGGACATAATGGGTCACATGAACTGAAAACTTTCACGTTTGTCGATGGCACTGTGTTAAGAGGAACAGCAAATTCTGTACATGGGGCAGGAAATTGCAAAAGGAACAGGAGAGATGAAGTGAGTGGGCGAAATTATGACAAAAAGAAGAGATCGCAGATGCACTATTACAGACATATAAAAATTCATTAAAAAGGGAATAGTGCCAGAGGACATCATGACGGCTGATTTGATCCCGATGTTGAAAGAAAAGATAGAACCAGTCCAGTGATCTATATCCCAATTAGCTTAACATCGATGGTAGGAAAGATAATGAAATCCTTATTCAAAGATTTCAAAAGGGAATGTCATGCTTAATCAACCTTATAGAATTCTTTCAAAAAGCAACAGAAAGTGTAGACAAGGGGAATGCAGTAGATGGAATATATTTGATATTCAAAAGGCCTTCGATAAGGGTACCACATCGTAGATTCATGACTAACGTCAGAGCCCGTGGAATCAACGGAAAAGTAGCAGATAAGACAGCAAGCTGGCGACAAAACAGAAAACAGAGAGCAGTGGTTAAAGGAAGTTAATCAGACTGGCAAAAGGTGGAGGTGTTTTCCCACAAGGATCGGTGCTGGGGCCACTGTTGTTCACCATTTACATTAACGATTTGGACTCAGGAATTGGAAGCACAATTTCAAAATTTATTGATTACACCAAATTTGGTGTACATTTAAAACCAAGGAGGACTGTGACACAATGCAGGAAGACATTAATAAACTTCTAAAATGGGCATGTAATTGGCGAATGAATTTCAATATAGATAAGTGTGACGTATTGAATTTTGGTAGGAAGTATAAGGGGGGCCACATACTGCTTGGATAACAAGTCTAAATGCGGTAGAGAAGAAGAAGGATCTGGGGAAACGTCGGTTAATAAGGACATAAGAAAAGCAAACCAGGCACTGGTATTCATTTCCAGAGGGATAGCATTGAAAAGCAGAGAAGTTATGTTGAACTTGTATAAAACCCTGGTTAGACAAGAGTTGGTGTGCTATGAACAGTTCTGGTCTCCATGTTATAAAAAGACCACAGATGCAATGGAGCAGGTGCATACAAGATTTACTAGGATGATTCCACATCGAGCCTTTGCATAGGTCGCAACTCTCCTCATTGCGTCCCACAGTGTGTGAACCTCGGAGTGTGCCAGTCGGCAACACTCGGTCGTGGACAGCTCCTTCAGCTGGAACACTTGCATGTGTCAGGCGGACCAAAGGGCCTCCTTCACCGAGTTAATGGCATTCCATCAGCAGTCGATATCTGTCTTGGTCTTTGTCCCGGGGTCAGCCCATACAGCACTGCGTCCTGTGTTACCGAGCTGTTGCGGATGAACTGGGACAGATACCAACGCATCATTCTCAACATAATGGGCAGTCCATCAGGTGGTGGGCGATGGTCTCGTCCCGGCCACAGCCTCGAGCTTGCGGTGGTGCTGAGATTCGGTGCGTGTTCGAACGACCATACTGATAGCGCCCTTCTCTCCACCATCAAGGCTACACCCTGGTGAATCAGTTCTGGTGACGAGACGTTCTGCCACATGGCATCGACCCTCTGGTCGGGGAACTGCCCAATCGGATCCATCCTCTCCTTTCCCTGCAGGATTCTCAGAACGTTCTGTGCCGACCACTACCTGCCGGCCTTGTGGTCGAAGGGTTCCTCCTCATACATTTCTCAACCTGGTGGTGGGGGACGGTCCAGCTCGATGGAACATCCTGCATCCTGTGTTGGACAGGTAGATACTCAGCACGTAGCGACACTTGGTATTTGCGTACTTGGGCTCTACACCTATCCGGAGGCAGCCACACACAAAGGTGGCCATCGGGATTAGAGCGAGATTAAGTTTGCAGTTCCCCCCTTTGTCTGGGGGCTTGTACATGGTGTCCCTTTGGAAGCGTTCTCCCTTGGAAATCCAGAGAAAGTGGAAAATAGCTCGGGTAACTGTGACTGCACATTGGCGGTGAATGGGCCAATACCTTGGCCACGTAGAGCAACACCGCGAGTCCCTCACACCTTATCATCAGGTTCTTGCTAGTTATGGACAGGGCGCACCCCTCAAATACCAGGCTTATGTTTGACCTTGGCGACCCGTTCCTCCCAGTTCTTGGTGCAGGTCTGGCTCCCCCGAAACAGATCCTCACCACCTTCAGATAGTCCCTGACCATGAACGGGACAAATGATCGGGTCTCCCCAGTTAGATGTTTGTGGGGTGTTTCCCTGGTCCCCCTATTAGGTGTCCGTGGGATGTCTCCCAGGTCTCCTCAGTTAGATATTTGTGGATCGTTTCCTGGAACTTCCAGTTTGGTGATCGTGGGGTAATTCCCGACTCTCCCCAGTTAGATGTATGTGCAGTGATTCTTGGGTATCACCAGTTCGGTTTCTGTGCGGTGTTTCCGGGTCTCTCCAGTTATATATGTTTGTGGGGTGTTTCTGGCGTCTCCCAAGTTAGATGTCTATGGGGTGTTTCACGTTCTCCACAGTTAGGTATTGAATAGAATCTTAGAAACATAGAAATTTCGGCCGGAGAAGAGTTATCCAACCCAATCTCACTTTCCAGTTCTTGGTCCGTAGCCCGGCAGGTTATGGCACTTAAAGTTCACATCCAAATACTTTTTAAATGCGATGAGGGTTTCTGCCTCTACCATCCTTTGAGGCAATGAGTTCCAGACCCCACCACCCTCTGGGTGAAAAACATTCTCCTCAACTCCCCTCCAATACTTCTACCAATTACTTTAAATCTATGTTCCCAGTTTATTGACCCCTCTGCCCAGGAAAACAGGTCCTTCCTGCCCAGTCTATCTAGGTCCCATATAATTTGATATAATAAATTAAATCTCCGCTCAGCCTCCTTTGTTACAAAGAAAACAACCTAAGCCTATCCAATCTTTCCTCATAGCTAAAATTATCCAGTGCTTGCATCGTCCTCGTAAATCTCCTCTGTACCCTCTCTGGTGCCATCACATCTTTCCTGTAATGTGGGGAGCAAAACTGTGCACAGTGCTCAAGATTGGCCAAACTTGTGTTTTATATATTTCCAGCAGAGCCTCCTTCCTTTTATATTCAATTCCCCAGCTGAAATCTTAAAGTATCCCATATGCTTTCTTCACCACCTTGTCAACCTTTCCAGCTACCGTCAGGGCTCTGTGGACGTGCAGTCCACGGTCCCTTTGTTCCTCTACACCTCTCAGTATCCTCCCAATTATTGTGTACTCCCTTGCCTTATTTGCTCACATCAAATGCATTACCTCACACTTCTCCGGATTGAATTCCATTTGCCACTTTTCTGCCCACCTGACCAGTCTATTGACAGCTCTCTGCAGACTGCAGCTTCCTTCCTCTCTAACAAGCACGTGGACAATTTTTGTGTCATAAGCTAACTTCCTAATCATGCCCCCTACATTGAATACACATATATACCACAAACAGCATTGTACCGAGTACTGACCCCTGCGGAACTCCACTGGTAAGACCCTTCCAGTCACAAAGATACCCTTTGATTCCTGTCACTGAGGCAATTTTGGATCCAACATGCCACTTTCCCTTGGATCCCAGGGGCTTTTACGTTTCTTACCAGTCTGCCATGTGGGAAATTGTCAAAAGCCTTGCTAAAATCCCTCCAGACGACATCAAACGTGTTACCCTCATCGATCCGCTTTGTTACATCCTCAAAACATTCAATCAAGCTAGTGAGACACGACCTTCCCTTAACAAATTCATGCTGACTGTCCTTGATTAATCCGTGCCTTTCGAAATGACGATTAAAACTGTCCCTCAGAATTTTTTCCAATAATTTGTCCAGCACCGAGGTTATGCTGACTGGCCTGTATTTACTCGGTCTATCCCTTTTTCCCTTCTTTAACAACGATAGAATGTTAGCAGTCCTCCAATCCTCCGGCACCACGCCTGTCACCAGATAGAATCGGAAAATGATGCTCAGAGTCTCCGCTATTTCCTCCCGTGCTTCTCTTCGCAGCCTGTGATACATTTCATCCGTGCCTGGCGAATTATCTACTTTCAAAGATGCTAAATCTCTTAATATTTCCTCTCTCACTAAGTTGATCCCATCCAATATTTCACACTCCTCCTCCTTAACTACAATCTCTGCATCATCTCCCTCTTTCTTGAAGACAGACACAAAGTAATCATTAAGAACCATTCCCACATCTTCCACCTCCTCACATAGGTTACCTTTATGGTCCCCACTAGGCTCTATTCTTTCCTTAGTTATCCTCTCGATCTTTATGTATTTATAAAACACCTTTTGGTTTTCCTTGATTTTACTTGCCAATATTTTTTCATGTCCCCTATTTGCTTTCCTAATTTCCTATTTAATTTCACCCCTGCACTTTCTATACTTCTCTAGGCTTTATGCAGTATTGAGCTCTCGGTGTCTGACATGAGCTTCCATTTATTGCCTCATCTTACCCTGGATGCTCCTTGAAATCCAGGGGGCTCCAGATTTGTGATTCCCATCCTTTTTCTTTGTTGAAACATATTTGCTTTGCACCCTCACTATCTCCCCCTTGAATGCCTCCCACTGCTCTGACATTGATTTACCTTCAAGTAACTGTTTCCAGCCCACTTTGGCCAAATCACATCTCAGCTTTGTAAAATTGGCCTTTCCCCAATTAAGAACTTTAACTCCAGGTCCAACTTTGTCCTTTTCCGAAACGACGGTAAATCTAACTGAATTGGGCTGCTGGCAATTTGCAAACCTCTCTCACCAGGAGAATTGCAAGCTCTGGACAATTCCATCTCCAAACTTGCACTTTGACTCGGCCCTTTCTTATTCATACCTTCAGCTTCCCCATGTCCGCTCTGCGAAGTATCGATGATCAGCAAATCACATAGCGACTGTCAAATCCATCGTTTCCCTCGTCACTGCTTCTGTTTCACACTTCTCAGCGCAGCTGGTATTGCAGCCTTGCCAGATAATCAGTGTATAAAGTTTGTAAGGCACTGATGGATAAAGGTTGGCGTCAAAATAAAATGTAAACTTTACCCGAGGACACAGTGCCTGCATTTCAAGAAACAATGCGTGGAATTTCTGTAAGTTTGCCTGCTGAATGCAGATTGCAAAGAAAAGTTCAGCAAACACCATTCTTTGGTGCAGTGAAACGCAACATTAGAAAACAAAGAACTTTCTCTTCTGCTGATTTGGTAAATCAAAAGACAGGTTGAGCTTAGGACCTGAAATCTATCAAAAAGATCGATTCTCATTTATTCAGGCTGCGAACTGCCCATCAACAGAGATTGGATTCCAGGTCCCTTTTATTTATTTGCCGAAAAGTTGTAAACGAATGGGACAAAAGTTGAAATTCCACCGAGATTTGAACTCGGAATCACTGGTTTTAAAGTCCAGATTGATCATCATTACACCATTGAACCCATTCATTAATGCAAACGGCATCCTCTCAATCTTCTCTGTTACAAGAAGAACAATCCCAGCTTCTCCAGTCAATCCGCCTAACTAAAGTCCCTCATCCCTGGAATCATTCCAGTAAATCTCGACTGCACCCTCTCGAAGGCGTTCACATCTTTCCAAAAGCGCGGTGCCCAGAACTGGACACAATACTCCAGTTGTGGTCGAACTATTTTTTTTTAAAAGTTCATCATGACTTCAATACTTTTGTACTAGATTCCTCCATTTTCAAGCCTAGGATCCCGTATGTTTTTTTTAAGCGCTTCCTCAACCTGTCTCGCCACATTCAACGATTTGTGCACATATTCCCCCAGATCTCTCGGTTCCTGTACCCCTTTTAGAATTGTGCCCTCTAGTTTATATTGCTTCTCCTCGTTCTTCCTACCGAAATGTATCACCTCGCATTTTGCTGCGTTCATTCTCAACTGTGACGTGTCCGCCCATTCCACCAGCCTGTCCATATCCTCTTGAAGTCTATCATTATCCTCCTCACTGTTCACTACACTTCCAAGGTTTGTGTCATCTGCAAATTTGGAAATTGTGCCCTATGCACACAAGTCAAAGTCATTAATATATATAAAAAATGCAGTGGTTCCAAATCCGATCTCTGGGGAACAACACTGTATACCTCCCTCCACTGCATGCCGTTCATCACGACACTCTGGTTCCTGTTACTGAGCCAATTTTGTATCCATGCTGCTACTGCTCCTTTTATTCCATGGGAATCAATTTTGATGATAAGCCTATTATACGACACTTTATCAAACGCCTTTTGAAAGTCGAAAACCACCACATCAATCGCGTTGCACTCATCTACCCGACCTGTTACCTCATCAAAAATTCTGTCAAGTTAGTTAAACACAATTTCCCTTTAACAAAAGGCGAAATCGAAACAAGGAGCTCGATCCTCATTGATTGAGGCTGCGAACTGCCCACCAACATGGATGGTATTCCACGTGCCTTTTATTTGTTTGCCCAAAAGTTAGAAACGAATGAGACAAAACTTGAGGTTCCATCGAGATTTAAACTCGGATTGCTTGATTCAAAGTCCAGAATGCTCACCATTACACCATGGAACCCACTCGTTGATAAAGTTGCTCCCTCCCTTGAAAGACACTTCGCTGCTTTATCAGCATTGCCATGGCGCTGCATGACTGACTGCTCGATGCTGCTGGCAAACCTCTCCCATCAGCAAAAATTCAAGCATTGGTCAATTCCAACCTGCCACTTTGGCTCGGCCCTTTTTCATCCATACTTTCAGCTCGTTTGGTTGGATAATCATTGTATAAACATTGCAAGGCACAGTTGCATAAAGTTTGGAGTGAAAAAAAAAAGACCTCAGGTTTAATCGACATTTGAATTTGGATCGCTGGAGTCCAAGTATAGAATGTTCACCATTACACGACGAACTAACTCATTACCTGAGCCAGCACAAACCAGCCAAAGAAACTTGTCCCTTTCATTAGCACTGCCAGAATGCGAAATCACTGAACCCTCGAGGCGACCAGGCAAACCTCTCCCATCAGCAGAACTGAAACTTCTTTAAATGAAAATGTAAACTTTGAAAGAGGACACGATGCATAAAGTTTGCCTGCCTTTCAAGAAACAGTGCTTTGAATTTCTACATGTTTGCCTGCTGAGTGCAGATTGGAAAGAAAAAAATCAGCAAACACCATTCTTTGTTTCAGTGAATCTAAGCATTACAAAAAAACAACTTTCTCTTCTGTAGATTTGTGAAAGCAAAAGACAGGCTAAGCTTCGAGTCTCATTGAAAGGTGATAGCACGGAAGGAAGCCATTCAGCCCTTGGAGTCCTGACGGCTGTATGCAAAAGCAAACCAGCTGGTCGCACACCCGTGCCCTATCCCCGTAGCCCCGCACATGTTTTCCTTTCAAGTACTTATCCAGTTCCCTTTTGAAAGCCATGATTGAATCTGCCTCCACCGCCCCCTCTGGCAGTGAAATCCAAATCAAAACCACCAGCTGTGTAAAAACGTTTTTTCCACATGTCACCTTTGTTTTTTTTGCCAGTCGCCGAAAATCTGTGTCCTCTGGTTCTTGACCCTTACGCCAACCGTTTCTCTCTATCTATTCTGACTGGACACTTCATGATATTAAATACCACTGGAAAATCTCCTCTCAATCTTCTCTGTTCCAAGATGAATAACCCCAGCTTCTCCAGTCAATCCACATGACTAAAGTCGCTCATCGCTGGAATCAATCCAATGCCCTCTGCACTCTCTCTTCGGCCTTCACATCCCACTTGACTTGCGGTGCCCAGAACTGGACACAATACTCCAGTTGTGGTCGAACCAGTTTCTTTTCAAGGTTCATCATGACTTCCTTGCTTTTGTACTCAATGCCTTTTTTTATAACGCCCAGGATCCCGTATGTTTTTTTAACCGCGTTCTTAACCTACGCTGCCATATTCAACCATTTCTGTACATGTACCCCCAGATCTCTCTGTTCTTATACCCCATTTAGAATTGTGCCCTCTAGTTTATATTGCTTCTCCTCGTTCTTCCGACCGAAATGTATCACTTCGCATTTTTCTGCGTTAAATTTCACCTACCACATGTTCGCCCATTCCACCTGCCTGTCTATATCCACTTGAAGTTTATCACTATCCTCCTCACTGTTCACTACACTTCCAAGGTTTGTGTCATCTGAAAATTTTGAAATTGTGCTCCCTACACCCAAGTCCAAGTTATTAATATATATCGATAAGGGCAGTGGTGATCACACCGACATCTGGGGAACACCACTCTACACCTCCTTCCAGTCCGAAAAACAACCGTTCATCACTACTCTCTGGTTCCTGTCACTGAGACATTTTTGTATCCATGCTGCTACTGCTCCTTTGATTCCATGGGGATCAATCTTGATGACAAGCCTATTATACGGCACTTTATAAAACGCCTTTTGAAACTCTATATACACCACATCAATCGTATTGCCCTCATCTAACCTCTCTGTTACCTCATCAAAAACTCTATCAAGTTAGTTAAACACGATTTGCCTTTAACAAAAAGGCCAAATTTATACAAGGAGCTCGATCCTCATTGATTGAGGCTGCGAACTGCCCACCAACAGGGATGGGATTCCAGGTGTCTTTTATTTGTTTGCCCAAAAGTAAGAAACGAATGGGACAAAGGTTGAGGTTCCATCGAGATTTGATTTCCGATCGCTGGATTCAACGTCCAGAGTGCGCACCATTACACCATGAAACCCACTCATTACCAAGGTTGGCCCCCTCCCATGGAAGACACTTCGTTGCTTTATCAGGATTGCCATGGCGCCGCGTGACTGACTGCTCGATGCTGCTGGCAAACCTCTCCCATCAGCAAAACTGCAAGCACTGGTCAATTCCAACCTGCCACTTTGGCTTGGCCCTTTTACATCCATACTTTCAGCTCGCTTAGTTGGATAATCAGTGTATAAACATTGCAAGCCACTGATGCATAATATTTGGAGTAAAAATAAAAGACCTCGATCTTCAGTGATCGAAGCTGCGAACTCTCCACCAACAGGGATTGGATTCCAGGTGCCTTTTAATTGTTTGTCCTTAAGTTGCAAACGATTGGGACAACATTCGAGGCTGAATCGAGATTTGAATCGCTGGAGTCTAAGTCATTAATGTTCACCGTTGCACGACGAACTCATTCATTACTTCAGCTAGCACAAACCAGCCAAAGACACTTGGCTCTTTCCTGAGCACTGCCAGAATGCGACATCACTGAACCCTCGAGGCTACCGGCAAACCTTTCCCATCAGCAGAACTGCGACTTCTTGAAAATGTCCACTTTGCCCGAGGACACGATCCGAGCAATGCCTGCCTTTCAAGAAACAATGCTTTGAATTTCTACATGTTTGCCTGCTGAATGCAGATTGCAATGAAACGTTCAGCAATCACCATTCTTTGCTGCAGTGAAACTCAGCATTACACAAAAAAACAACTTTCTCTTCCGTTTTTTTTTGGGAAAGCAAAAGAGCGATTGAGCTGATGACCTGAAATCGATAGAGGCAGCTGCACCCTCATTGATTGAGGAAGCGAAATTAACAGCAACAGGGATTGGTTTCGAGGGACATGATATTTTTGAGCCCCACAGTTGCAAGCCAATGGGACGAAAATAAGACAGATTCCACCGAGATTTGAACTCGGATCGCTAGATTCAGAGTCTAGAGTGCTTACCATTACACCATGGAACCCACTGTTGAGCTCAGCCAGCAACCACCATTCACAGACATTTGGACCTTTTCTCAGCACGACCTTTCGAGGCTCCTGCCAAACCTCTCCCATCAGCAAAACTGCAAGAATTGGACAATTCCAAACTGCCACTTTGAATCGGCCCTTCCTCATCCACACCTTCAGCTTCCATCCTTTCCCCTCTGCTAAGAATCGATGCTCAGCCAATCACACAGCCACTGTCAAATCTATCGCTTCCCTCGTCACTGCTTCTGTTTCAATCTGCTCAGCGCAGCTCCAGTTACAGTTTTGCCGGATAATCGGTGTATAAATATTGCAAGGCACTAATGCGTACAGTTTGGCGTTAAAGCAAAATGTAAACTTTGCCCGAGGACACGATCCAAGCAATGCCTGCATTTCAAGAAACAGTGCTTTGAATTTCAACAAGTTTGCCTGCTGAATGCAGATTGGAATGAAAAATTCAGCAAACACCATTCTTTGTTGCACTGAAAACAACTTTCTCTTCTGTAGATTTGGGAAAGCAAACGACAGGCTGAGCTTCTGGACTCATAGAAAGGTGACAGCGCGGAAGGAGGCCATTCAGCCCATCGAGTCCTGACGGCTCTATACAAAAGCAAACCAGCTAGTCGCACACCCCTGCCCTATCCCCGTAGCCCCGCACATGTTTTCCTTTCAAGTAATTATCCAGTTCCCTTTTGAAAGCCATGATGATATCTGCCTCCACCGCCCCCTGTGGCAGTGCATTCCAGAAATGTTTTTCCACATGTCGCCTTTCTTTTTTTTTGCCAGTCACCTAAAATCTATGTCCTCTGGTTCTTGACCCTTCCGCCAATAGGAACAGTTTATCTCTATCTATTCTGGCTCGACACATCATGATATGAAATACCTCTGGAAAATCTCCTCTAAATCTTCGCTGTTCCAAGAAGAACAACCCCAACTTCTCCAGTCTATCGACTTTCCATCCCTTTGTTGATGAGCGACACCAGACTGATGGGGCGGTAATTGGCAGGATTGTATTTGTCCTGCTTTTTGTTGACAGGACATACCTTGGCAATTTTCCACATTGTCGGGTAGATGCCAGTGTTGTATCTGTACTGGAACAGCTTGGATAGAGGTGCAGCTAGTTCTGGAGCACAAGACTTCAGCACGACAGCCGAGATGTTGTCGGGGCCCATAGCCTTTGTTGTATCCAGTGCAATCAGCCGTTTCTTGATATCGCGTGGAGTCAATCGAATTGGCGGAAGACTGGCCTCTGTGATGTTGGGGATATCGAGAGGAGGCCGAGATGAATCATCCACTCGGCACTTCTGGCTGAAGATGAATTGCTTCAGTCTTGTCTTTTGCACTCACGTGCTGGACTCCGCCCTCACTGAGGATGGGGATGTTTTCAGAGCCCCCTCCTCCCGTTAGTTGTTGAAATGTCCACCACCATTCACGACTGGATGTGGCAGCAGTGCAGAGCTTTGATCTGATCCGTTGGTTGTGGAATCGCTCAGCTCTATCTATAGCATGTTGCTTCCGTTAATGTTATGCTGATGATATCTTAATATTATCTTGTTTTTATGCCATTTTATTCAGGTTCATGGACAAATTCTTCCATCATCCCTTCTCCCACATCGCTTCTCTCTCTCATTCATTCTTTTTTTTTCAGTCCAGAAGAGGGTGGGATTCAGAGCTCACCCCCGAACCCTCAGCACACATGCCGCCGTCTGCCACTCCGTGTGATCCAAGAGATAATTCAATACATTACAGGCTGTGCAAACACAGAAAGCTGACCCACCAGTGGAGGCCGCACGGTGTTGGACACGGAGTGAAATAAACTGAAGTGTTTATAAAAAGTTAAAGATCACAACACGTGTCTCTTTCTCTCTCCGCCATCCCGGCTTGTGCTGAGTGAGCTGATTTCAACTGGTGTGGTACTGAGTTCCACACAGAGCAGGTTGGCCACATGTTCGATCTCAAGCCTGAACTAAGATCTCACGAGTTGTGCTACCGAGCCACGGAGCAAGAAAATCCGAGGCTCATTCCTCGGCCTGAGCTTAGTTATCTGTGTTCACCCGGTGTCGTACTGAACCCGACAGAGCAAGTTGGATCACCTGCCTGTGATATGTTGGATCATCTCACTTGTTACGGTACTGAGATTAATGCAGAGTATGAAGGACCAAGTCCCATCCCCAGCCGGTGCTCTGTTATCTGATCTCGCTCAACGTGTTACTGATGATTTTCACCAACATCTTTGAATGTGGCAGCACAAGTTGGTGAAGCCGTTAGTACAGTATCCGGTTCCTTGGCTTAATAATAAATGAGATATAGAGTAGAAAAGCAAGGAAGTTATGTTAAACGTTTATAAATCATTGTTCAGGCCTCAACTGAGGTATTGTGTCCAATCCTGGGCACTATAATTGATTAAGGATGTCAAGTTGTTGGAGAGGATGCAGAGGAGATTCACCAGAATTATACCAGGGATGGGGTTTAGTTATCTAGAGATACTCGAGAAACTGGGATTGTTCCGCTTTGAACAATGAAGGTTAAGGGTAGAAGTAAGCCACGAGGTCAAAATTAAGATGGGTTTTTAAAGGGTGAATAAGGAGAAACTGCACCCACTGACGGGAGGGTCGGCAACCAAGGGGTGCAGATTTAAGATAATTGGCAAAAGAACTAGAAGGGAAATAAGGAGGTTTATTACACAGCGAATTGTTATGATCTGGAACGCACTGCCTTAAATGGTTTTGGAGCTCGATTCAATCATAACTTTAAACGGAGAATTGGATAATTACTTCAGTATCTCTCCACAGATGCTGCCTGACCGGCTGAGTTTCTGGGTTTATTTTTGTGCTTTCACTGTATCAATTTAACTGACAAGCTGCAACTTGCCTCAAGGGCGCAGCTTCAAGCAAAACTTTCTTGTGCTCTTCTCACACACAAGATCGCACTTTTCTTTCCTACACACGCGCTTTAAAATCTGCCGTTTCCGTAAACAACGTCCTGAGCCAAGAAGAACACACAGATCGACACAGACATCAAGTTTCTACAGAGCTGCAAGAAAGCAGACAAGATCCCGAAAGGACTACAGATCACGAACCCACTCAAGTCGGCATGCAACACAGACTACGCTGAGAGACTCTGCCTTCATACCTCTCGCACACTCCGCAACCATTTCGTACACTAGCTCTGCAGCAAACGCAGCATCATGTGCTCAGGACACAGCAGACCAGCAACGAGACACTTCCAAACAGACGAGGAAATGGAACTACGCTGCCGACATGCAAACCAAGAGCAGGAAGATTGAGAAACTCGGCATCACCACCAGCAGCAACCAAGCCTCCCCCGGTACCACGGTTGCAAACGCAGGGAAGTCCATCGTCAACTTATCCGACCACACCCTTCAACCAGACGAAATCGAAGTTCTCAGCCGAGGGCTCAATTTCTGCCCCACCACCAAAATGGACCCCATCGGTCTCGCGGCGGACACAGAGGAATTCATCAGGAGAATGAGGCTCCGGGAATTCTTCCACAAATTCCAAGATGTCAGCAGCGAACCCAATGAGACAATCAATGATCTGGAACAGTGGACAGAGGGATCCGCGGTACAGCAACCGAAGAAGAAAGAGTCAAATTGGACCCCTCCGGATGGTCGCTGCCCTAAGCTTCACATGTATGCTCAAGCTGTCAGGAGATGCATCAACGCCAGATTCATCAGCCGCACTCACAAGACAGTCCAGAATGTCACCCGAGCACAACGCAACGCCATCGACGCTCTCAAGACCAACCGTTACATCGTCATCAAGCCAGCGGACAAAGGAGGAACCATCGTCATACAGAACAAAACGAACTATTGCAAAGAAGCATACCGACAACTGGACAACCAGGAACACTACAGACGGTTACCCGCAGATCCGACCAAAGAACACACCCACCAGCTCAACAAACTGATCAAGACCTTCGATCCAGACCTTCAAGGCATCCTATTCGCTCTCATCCCACGTACTCCCCGCTTGGGAGACTTCTACTGCCTCCCAAAGATACACAAAGCCAACACACCCGGACGTCCTATCGTACCAGGCAACGGAACCCTGTGTGAGCACCTCTCTGGATACGTCAAGGGCATCCTGAAACCCATCGTACAGGGAACCTCCAGCTTCTGTCGTGACACTACAGACCTCCCACAAAACCTCAGCACCCACGGACCAGTTGAACCAGGAACACTCCTCACCAAGATGGACGTCTCGGCACTCTACACCAGTATCACCCACGATGACGGCATCGCTGCAACAGCCTCAGTACTCAACACCAACAACAGCCAATCTCCAAACGCCATCCGACAACTCTTCCGCTTCATCCTGGATCACAATGTCTTCACCTTCGATCACCAGTTCTTTACCCAAACACACGGAATAGCCTTGGGGACCAAATTCGCACCCCAATACGCCAAAATTTTCATGCACATGTTCGAGCACGACTTCTTCACTGCACAGGACCTCCAACCAATGCAAAACACCAGATACATCGATGACATTTTCTTCCCATGGACCCACGGCGAAGAATCACTGAAGAGACTACACGATAACATCAAGAAGTTCCATCCCACCATCAAACTCGCCATGGACTACTCCTCAGAATCGGTTTCATTCTTGTGCACACGAATCTCCATCAAAGACGGGCAGCTCAGCACCTCACTCTACCGCAAGCCCACAGGCAACCTCACGATGCTCCACTTCTCCAGCTTCCACCCTAACCACGTCAAAGAGGCCATACCCTATGGACAGGCCCAGCGAATACACAGGATCTGCTCAGACGAGGCGGAACGCGATGGACACCGACAGACGCTGAAAGACGCCATCGTAAGAACGGGATATGAAGCTCGACTCGTCGATCGGCAGTTCCGACGGGTGACAGCGAAAAATCGCACAAACTTCCCCAGAAGAAAAACACGCGACACAACCAACAGAGTACCCTTCGTCGTCCATTACTTCCCCGGAGCGGAGAAACTACGCCATGTTCTTCGCAGTCTTCACCATGTCATCGATGACGACGAACACCTCGTGAAGGCCATCCGCACGGCTCCACTACTCGCCTTCAAACAGCCATCTAACCTCAAACAAAACATCGTTCGCAGCAAATTACCCAGCTTTCAGGAGAACAGCGAGCACGACACCACACAACCCTGCCACGGCAACCTCTGCAAGACATGCCAGATCATCGACACTTACACCACCATCACACGAGAGAACACCACCCACCAGGTACATGGTTCATACTCCTGTGACTCGGCCAACGTTGCCATAACGGATGAACGGACACCGCACAACAATCGCCAGACAGGAGGTTTCTCTCCCAGTCGGGGAACACTTCAGCAGTCAAAGACATTCAGCCTCCGATATTCGGGTAAGCGTTCTCCAAGGCGGCCTGCGAGACACACGACAACGCAAAATCGTCGAGCAGAAATTGATAGCCAAGTTCCGCACCCATGAGGATGGCCACAACCGGGATCTTGGGTTCATGTCACGCTGCATGTAACCCCACCTGACGTAGAGTCATCCAGACTCAAGTCGTTGTTGGCTTGTTCTCCATACACAGATGCGGCCGGACCTGCTGCGATTTCCAGCAAAAAAAAAATATCTGTTTTCAATTCAAACCCCAGCATCTGCTACATTTGACCCCTTGTGACCCCACCTCAGTATTCTTGGATGCAATGTTTCCCTGACTAACCTGTTTGAACACCATTCACTCCTTTGATTCATAAGGTTAAATCTCACGGGATCCAAGGTGAGGTAGCCAATTGGATACAACATTGGCTTGACGACAGAAGACAGAGGGTGGGTGTCGAGGGTTGTTGTTCAAATTGGAGGCCTGTGACCAGCGGTGTGCCTCAGGGATCGGTGCTGGGTCCGCTGTTATTTGTTATTTATATTAATGATTTGGATGAGAATTTAGGAAGCATGGTTAGTAAGTTTGCAGATGACACCATGATTGGTGACATCGTGGACAGTGAAGAAGGTTATCTAGGATTGCAACGGGATCTTGATAAATTGGGCCAGTGGGCCGATGAATGGCAGATGGAGTTTAATTTAGATAAATGTGAGATGATGCATTTTGGGAGATCGAATCGGGCCTGGACCTACTCCATTAATGGTAGGGCGTTGGGGAGAGTTATAGAACAAAGAGATCTCGGAGTACAGGTTCATAGCTCCTTGAAAGTGGAGCCACAGGTGGATAGGGTGGTGAAGAAGGCATTCAGCTTGTTGGTTTCATTGGTCAGAACATTGAATACAGGAGTTGGGATGTCTTGTTGAAGTTGTACAAGACATTAGTTAGGCCACACTTGGAATACTGTGTACAGTTCTGGTCACCCTATTATAGAAAGGATATTATTAAACTAGAAAGAGTGCAGAAAAGATTTACTAGGATGCTGCCAGGACTTGATGGTTTGACTTATAGGGAGTGGTTCGATAGACTGGGACTTTTTTCCCTGGAGAGTAGGAGGTTGAGGGGTGATCTTATACAAGTCTATAAAATAATGAGGGGCATAGATAAGGTAGATAGTCAAAATCTTTTCCCAAAGGTAGGGGAGTCTATAACGAGGGGACATAGATTTAAGGTGAGAGGGGAGAGATATAAAAGGGTCCAGAGGGGCAATTTTTTCACTCAAATGGTGGTGAGTGTCTGGAAAGAGCTGCCAGAGGCAGTAGTAGAGGCGGGTACAATTTTGTCTTTTAAAAAGCATTTGGACAGTTGCATGGGTAAGATGGGTATAGAGGTGTATGGGCCAAGTGCAGGCAATTGGGACTAGCTTTGTGGTATAAACTTGGCGACATGGACATGTTGGGCCGAAGGGCCTGTTTCCATGTTGTAAACTTCCATGATTCGATCTATGATTCTACTGTGATTATCTCTCTGCCGAGGTGTGACAAAGGGTAGCTGGAAAGATTATCTGTAATCACCGGGCATTGTTCTCTGACTATAAATGCTGTGCCTATAAGCATCTCTTCACTTCACCTGATGAAGGAGCAACGCTCCGAAAGCTTGTGATTTCAAATAAAGCTGTTGGACTTTTACCTGGTGTTGTGCGACTCAATGCACTCATTGGTTGAGGCTGCGAACTGCCCACCAACATTGATTGGATTGGAGGTGCCTTTTATTTGTTTGCCCAAAAGTTAAAAACGAATGGACCAAAGTTGAGGTTCCACGGAAAAACGAACTCTTATGGCGAGATTCAAAGGTCAAAGTGCTCACCATTACACCATGGAACCCATTCATTAACAGAGCGGGCCCTCTCCATTCAAAGATACTTGGCTCCATTATTAGCATCGCCATCGCGCTGCTTCATTGACTGCTCGAGGCTTCTGGCAGATCTCTCCCTTCAGCAAAACTGCAAGCGCTGGTCAATCCTAACCTGCCACTTTGGCTCGGCCCTTTCTCATCCATACTTTCATCTTCCCCACTTTCCCATCTGATAAGTGTTGATGCTCAGCCAATCTCACAGCTACTGTCAATTCCATCGCTTCCCTCGTCGCTGCTCCTGTTTCATACTGCTCAGCGCAGCTCGTCTTGTTGGATAATAAGTGCATAAACATTGCAAGGCACTGGTGCAAAAAATTTTGGGTGAAAATAACTCGATCCTCACTGATGAAGCTGCGAACTCCCGACCAACAGGGATTGGATTCCAAGTGCCTTTTTCTTGTTTGCCCTTAAGTTGAACATGAATGGGAAAAAAGTTGTGGTTGCACCCAGATTGGGGCTCGGATCGCTAGATTCAGAGTTTAGAATACTCACCATTACATCATGGAACCCGATGATTTCTTCAGCCAGCAGCCACCATTCAAAGACACTTGGCTCTTTTCTCAGCACGGCCATGTCTCTCCATCACTGACCTCTCGAGGCTGTTGCCAAACCGCTCCCATCAGCAAAACTGCAAACAATGGACATTTCCAAACTGCCACTTTGAATCAGCCCTTTGCCACTCACACGTTCAGCTTCCACTCCTTCTCCTCTGCGAAGCATCGATGCTCAGCCAATCACACAGCTACTAGTCAAACCTGTCGCTTCCCTCGTCACTGCTTCTGTTTCACTCTGCTCAGCGCAGCTCCTGTTACATCTTGCCGGATAATCTGTGAATAAATGTTGCAAGGCACTGATGCATAAAGATTGGCGTAAAACAAAATGTAAACTTTGCCCGAGGACACGATCCAAGCAATTCCTACATTTCAAGAGACAGTGCTTTGAATTTCGACATGTTTGCTTGCTGAATGTAGATTGAAAAGAAAAATTCATCAAACACCATTCTTAAGTGCAGTGAAGCGCAGCGTTGCACAAAAAGCAACTTTCTCTTCTGAAGATTTGGGAAAGCAAAAAACAGGCTGAGCTTCTCGACTGATGGAAATGTTACAGCACGGAAGGAGGCCATTCGGACCATCGAGCCCTGACGGCTCGATGCAAAAGCAATCCAGCCAATCCAACTCCCTCGACCGATCCCCGTAGCCCTGCACATGCTTTCCTTTCAAGTATTTATGCAGTTCCGTTTTGAAAGCCACGATTGAATCTGCCTCCACCACGACCCCTGGCAGTGCATTCCAGATCCTAACCACTCACTGTGTAAAAAAGGATTTTCCTCAAGTCACCTTTGATTCTTTTGCCAGTCACCTTAAATCTATGTCCTCTGGTTCATGACCTTTCCGCCAATAGGAACAGTTTGTCTCCATCTGTTCTGTCAATACCCCTCATGATTTTAAATACCTCTATCAAATCTCATCTCAATCTTCTCTGTTCCAAGAAAAACAACCTCAGCTTCTCCAGTCTATCCACGTAACTAAAGTCCCTCATCCCTGGAATTTCTCTTTCATCTTTTCTGCACCCTCTCTTTGGCCTTCACATTTTTCCTGAAGTGCGGTGCCCAGATCTGGACACAATACTCTAGTTGTGGTCGAACTAATGTTTTATAAAGGTTCATCATGAATTCCGTGCTTTGCTGCTCTATGCCTCTATTTATAAAGCCCAGGATCTCGTATGCTTTTTGAACCGCTTTCTCAACCTGTCTCGCTCCATTCAACGATTTGTGCACATCTACCCCAGATCTCTCTATTCCTTTACCCCTTTTCGAATTGACCACTCTTATTTATATTGCTTCTCCTCGTTCTTACTGCCGAGTTGCATCACCTTGCATTTTTCTGCGTTAAATTTCGATATCCTCTTGAAGTCTATCACTATCATCCTAACTGTTCACTGCACTTCAAAGGTTTGTGTAATCTGCAAATTTGGAAATTGTGCCTTGTACACCCAAGTCCAAGTCATTAATAAATATCAAAAAGGGCAGTGGTGCGAGCACCGACAATTGGGGAATATTACTGTGCACCTCCCTCCAATAACAAAAACAACCGTTCATCACTCCTCTCTGGTTCCAGTTACTGAGGCAATTTTCTATCCATGTTGCTACTGCTCCTTTTATTCTATCGGTATCAATCTTGATGACAAGGCTATCATAAGGCACTTTATCAAACGCCTTTTAAAAGTTTACAGACACCACATCAATCGCATTGCCCTCAGCAACCCTCTCCGTTACCTCATCAAAAACTCGATCAAGTTAGTTCAATACGATTTGGCTTTAACAAAAGGCCAAATTAAGACAAGGAGCTCGAGCCTCATTGATTGAGGCTGCGAACTTCCCACGAACAGGGATGGGATTCCAGGTGCCTTTTATTTGTTTCCCCAAAAGTTATAAACGAAAGGGTCAAAAAGCTGAGGTTCCACCGAGATTTGAATTCGGATCGCTAGATTCAAAATCCAGAGTGCTCACCATTACACCATGGAACCCACTCGTTGAAGAAGGCGGGCCTCCCTCCCTTCAAAGATACTGGGCTCCTTTATCAGCATCGCCATGGCGCTGCATCATTGACTGCACGAGGCTGCTGGCAAACGTCTGCCATCAGCAAAACTGCAAGCACTGGTCAATTCCAAACTGCCACTTTTGACCTTTCTCATCCATACTTTCAGCTTCCCCACTTTCCCCTCTGATAAGTCGAGATGCTTAGCCAATCACACGGCTGCTGTCAAATCCATCGCTTCCCTCGTTGATGCTTCTGTTTCACACTGCTCAGCGCAGCTCATCTTGTTGGATAACCAGTGCATAAAAATTGCAAGGCACTGATGCATGAAGTTCGGGGTGAAAAGAAAAGAGCTCGATCCTCACTGATTAAGGCTGCGAACTCCCCACGAACAGGAATTAGATTCCAAGTGATTTTTACTTGTTTGCCCTCAATTTGCAAACGAATAGGACAAAATTCGAACGTTAATCGAGACTTGAATTTGGATCGCTGGAATCCAAGTCCAGAATGCTCACTATTGCACTGTGTAAACCAACTGACGACTTCAGCTGGCACCCACCAGTCAAAGACACTTGGCTGTTTTATTAGCACTGCCATAATGCCACATCACTGACACCTCGAGGCCACCGACAAACCTCTCCCATCATCAAAACTGCAAAATCTTGCAATGGAAATGTCAACATTGCCCGAGGACATGATCCAAGCAATGCCTGCCTTTCAAGAAACAATGCTTTGAATTTCTACATGCTTGATTGCTGAATGCAGATTACAAAGTTCTGCAAACACCATTCTTTGGTGCAGTGAAACTCAGCAGTAAACAAAATACAACTTTCTCTTCTGCTGATTTGGGAAAGCAAAAGTCCGGTTGAGTTTATGAATTGAAACCAAAAGAAGCAACTGGAACCTCATTGATTGGGGCAGCAATTTCCCACCAGCAGGGAGAGGATTCCAGCTGCATTTTGATTTATCGCCCTGCAGTTGCACACGAATGGGGCATGAACAAATCAGGTTCCACCGAGATTCGAACTCGGATCGCTAGATTCAGAGTCTAGAGTACTCACCATTACACCATGGAACCCATTCGGTAATAAAGATCGCTCCCTCCATCCAAATACATTTGGCTCTTTTCTCAGCACGGCCACATCGCTGCATCACTGACGTCTCGAGGCTGTTGCCAACTTTTCCCATCAGCAAAACTGCAAGAACTGGACAATTCCAAACTGACACTTTGACTCGGCCCTTTCTCATCTCTTCCTTCAGCTTCCACCCTTTTCCTTCTGCTTAGTATCGATGCTCAGCCAATCACACAGCTTTTCGTCAAACATATCGCTTCGCTCGTCACTGCTTCTCTTTCAATGTGCTCAGCGCAGCTCCAATTGCAGTCTTGCCGGATAATCTGTGAATAAATATTGCAAGGCACTGATGCATGAAGATTGGCGTAAAACAAAATGTAAACTTTGGGCGAGGACACGATCCAAGCAATGCCTGCATTTCAAGAGACAGTGCTTTGAATTTCCACATTTTGCCTGCTGAATGCAGATTGCAAAGAAAAATTCAGCAAACACCATTTTTTGGTGCAGTGAAACGCAGCGTTGCACATAATGCAACTTTGTCTTCTGAAGATTTAGGAAAGCAAAAGACAGCCTGAGCTTTTTGACTCATAGAAAGGTTACAGCACGGAAGTAAGCCGTTCGGCCCATCGTGTCCTGCCAGCTCGATGCAAAAGCAATCCAGCCAATCCAACTCCCTCGCCCGATCCCCGTAGCCCTCGGCATGTTTTCCTTTGAAGTATTTATACAGTTCCCTCTTGAAAGCCACGATTGAATCTGCCTCCACCACGACCCCTGGCAATGCATTGCAGATCCTAACCACTCACTGTGTAAAAACGGATTTTCCTCAAGTCACCTTTGGTTCTTTTGCCAGTCACCTTAAATCTATGTCCTCTGGTTCTTGACCTTTCCGCCAATCGGAACAGTTTGTCTCCATTTATTCTGTCAATACCCCTCATGAGTTTAAATAGCTCTATCAAATCTCCTCTCAATCTTCTCTGTTGCAAGAAAAACAACCCCAGCTTCTCCAGTCTATCCACGTAACTAAAGTCCCTCATCCCTGGAATCATTCTCGTTCATCTTTTCTGCACCCTCTCTTAGGCCTTCACATTTTTCCTAAAGTGCGGTGCCCAGATCTGGACACAATGCTCCAGTTGTGGTCGAACTAATGTTTGATAAAGGTTCATCATGAATTCCGTGCTTTCGTGCTCTACGCCTCTATTTATAAAGCCCAGGATCCCGTATGCTTTTTGAACCGCATTCTCAACTTGCCTCGCTACATTCAACGATTTGTGCACATCTACCCCAGATCTCTCTGTTTCTGTACCCCTTTTCGAATTGAGCCTTCTTATTTATATTGCTTCTCCTCGTTCTTCCTGCAGAGATGTATCACGTTGCATTTCTCTGCGTTAAATTTCTATATCCTCATGAAGTATATGACTATCCTGCACACTGTTCACTATACTTCCAAGGTTTGTGTAATCTGCAAATTTGGAAATTGTGCTCTGCACACCCAAGTCCAAGTCATTGATAAATATCAAAAAGGGCATTGGTGCGAGCAACGACCTGTGGGGAACATTACTGTACACCTCCCTCCAATCCCAAAAACAACTGTTCATCACTCCTCTCTGGTTCTTGTTACTGAGGCAATTTTGTATCCATGTTGCTACTGCTCCTTTTATTCTATGGGTATCAATCTTCATGACAAGGCTATTATAAGGCACTTTATCAAACACCTTTTGAAAGTTTGCATACACCACATTGATCGCATTGCCCTCAGCAACCCTCTCCGTTACCTCATCAAAAACTCTATCAAGTTAGTTCAATTCGATTTGCCTTTTACAAAAGTCCAAATTTAGACAAGGAGCTCGAGCCTCATTGATTGAGGCTGCGAACTTCCCACGAACAGGGATGGGATTCCAGGTGCCTTCTCTTTGTTTCCCCAAAAGTTCCAAACGAAAGGGACAAAAGTTGAGGTTCCACCGAGATTTGAACTCGGATCGCTGGATTCAAAGTCCAAGGTGCTCACCATTACACCATGGAACCCATTCATTAAAACAAGCGGCCCCCCTCCCTTCAAAGATACAGGGCTCCTTTATCAGCATCGCAATGGCGCTGCACCAGTGACTGCACGAGGCGACTTGCAAACCTCTGCCATCAGCAAAACTGCAAGCACTGGTCAATCCCAAACTGCCACTTTGACCCTTTCACATCCATACTTTCAGCTTCCCCACTTTCCCCTCTGATAAGTAGAGATGCTTAGCCAATCACACAGCTACTGTCAAATGCTTTTTGAACCGCATTCTCAACCTGTCTCGCTACATTCAACGATTTGTGCACATCTACCCCAGATCTCTCTATTCCTTTACCTCTTTTCGAATTGAGCCCTCGAATTTATATTGCTTCTCCTCGTTCTTCCTACCGAGATGTATGACCTTTCATTTTTCTGCGTTAAATTTCCATATCCTCTTGAAGTCTATCACTACCCTACTCACTGTTCACTATACTTCCAAGGTTTGTGTCATCTGCAAATTTGGAAATTGTATCAAAAAGGGCAGTGGTGCGAGTACCGACCTGTGGGGAACTTTACTGTGCAACTCCCTCCAATCCGAAAAACAACCGTTCATCACTCCTTTCTGGTTCCTGTTACTGAGGCAATTTTGTATCCATGTTGCTACTGCTCCTTTTATTCTATGGCTATCAACCTTGATGACAAGGCTATCATAAGGCACTTTATCAAATGCCCTTTGAAAGTTTATATACACCACATCAATCGCATTGCCCTCATCAACACTCTCCGTTACCTCATCAAAAACTCTACCAAGTTAGTTCAATATGATTTGCCTTGAACAAAAGGCCAAATTTATACCAGGAGCTCGAGCCTCATTGATTGAGGCTGGGAACTGCCCAGGAACAGGGATGGGATTCGTGGTGCCTTGTATTGATCTCCCAAAATGTTACAAACGAATGGGACAAAAGTTGAGGTTTCACCGTGATTTGAACTAGGATCGCTGGATTTGAAGTCCAGCAGTGCTCACCATGACCCCATGGATCCCGTTCATTAAAACAAGCGCCCCCCCCCTTCAAAGATACTGGGCTCCTTTATCAGCATCGCCATGGCGCTGCATCATTGACTGCAGGAGGCTAATGGCAAACCTCTGCCATCAGCAAAACTGCAAGCACTGGTCAATCCCAACCTGCCATTTTGGCTCCGCTCTTTCTCATCCATACTTTCAGCTTCCCCACTTTTTCCTCCGAAAAGTATAGATGATCAGCCAATCACACAGCGACTTTCAAATCCATCGCTTCCCTCGTTGTTGCTTCTGTTTCACACTGCTCAGCGCAGCTCGTCTTGTGGGATAATCAGTGCACAAACATTGCAAGGCACTGATGCATGAAGTTCGGGGTGAAAAGTAAAGAGCTCGATCATCACTGATTGATGTGGAAATGCCGGTGATGGACTGGGGTGGACAAATGTCAGGAGTCTGACAACACCAGGTTATCGTCCAACAACTTTATTGGAATCACAAGCTTGTGATTCCAATAAAGCTGTTCGATTGCAACCTGGTGTTGTCAGACTCCTCACTGATTGAAGCTGTGAATTCTCCTCCAACAGGGAGGGCGAGATACAAACAGACCGTCTCAACAACCGCTCATTTTCCCCGCTCCCGAATCCAGCCGCTGCTTGCCGCTGATTAACGGAGAAGCCACACGATGCCATGTCAAAAGCAGCTTCCCCACTTTTCCCTCTGAAAAGTATAAATGCTGAGCCAATCACACAGCTACTGTCAAATCCATCGGTTCCTTCGTTGCTGCTTCTGTTTCACACTGCTCAGCGCAGCTTGTCGTGTTGAATAATCAGTTCATAAACATTGCAAGGCACTGATGCATGAAGTTCGGGGTTCAAAGAAAATAGCTCGATTCTCACTGATGGATGTGGAGATACCGGTGATGGACTGGGGTGGACAAATTTCAGGAGTCTGACAACACCAGGTCATAGTCCAACAGCTTTATTAGAATCACAAACTTGTGATTCCAATAAAGCTTTTCGACTATAACCTAATGTTGTAAGACTCCTCACTGATTGAATCTGCGAACTCCCCACCAACAGGGAGAGCGAGATTCAACCAGACCGCTTCACCAACAGCTCAGGATCCCCACTCTCGAATCCAGCTGCTGCAAGCCGCTGTTTAATGGAGAAGCCACACGATGCCATGTCAAAAGCAACGGTTTCCGCAGTTTAGCGGTTATCACGTTCGCCTCACATGTGAAAAGTTTCTGGTTTGATCCCATACGGGAACGTTATTTGGGAATTTGCTCTTGTGAAATGGGGGCGATAATTGGTTGTTCCTTTTAAATTTTGCAACGGCTGCACCACTTTCCTGGTGTCTTAAACACTGAACATTTTCACCAGACTCTTAAAATACAGTCTTTAAAATGATGAAAGTTCATCACATGCAGAACACAATAACTGACTCACGTGTCACTGTCATTCGGTAACCATGTTGGTATTTTCGTCAGCCATTTTGCAGAAAATTATCGCTTCATTCAAAGCGATTACAACAATAATTCATCTTTCACAGAGTTTCATCAGTTTCGAGTATTCATTTCATAAAGTTCATCACTGTTTTGTGAAAATTATTTACTGACCGTGAATCGAACCCACACCGCGCAGGTAAAAGCCCCGAATCCAAACCACCAGATGCCGCGAAGTGGGTCGACACGAAGAACAAATTAAAAAGTCGAAACAGAAAATGGTGAGATCTCTCAGCAGGTCAGACAGCATCTGTGGAGAGAGAAACAGAGGGAACGTTTCAGGTCGGTGACCTTTCATCAGAACTCGCTCCACAGATGCTGCCTGACCGACTGAGTGTATCCAACATTTTCTGTTTATATTTCAGATTTCCAGCATCCGCAGCACTTTGCTTTTGAAATTAAAGAGTAGCTCAAGTTGATGAAAGTTGCACCAGTGAAAATCCTGGATGGAGATTGAGAAGATGCGACATTGGGAAGGGCTGGACTGCGATTCGAACAGTCCTCCAAGCAAAGTTCGGGGAAGTTATCGAAATTTAAAAGAGGACTTGGGACGGAAAAGGAACGACAGGCTCACGAGATCGGTCGTTGGTATTCGGAATGTACAAAATGCATTCCCCACTGCTCTGGTTATCCGAATCAGACAAATAGTAATTCACAACACAGGACAAATCCATTTGATTTTAGTTTTGGAAACCCGTTCAAAGCAGCAGCTGTCTCCCATCAGTTTACATTTCCAAACTAAAGGGTGTGAAGCTTGCACGAGTAATGATCTGTGCTGTATTATTTCTGAGCAGCAGACTCACCTTGTTCCATCGATGCCTACTTGTTGGAAGGCGCAGTCCCCATTGGTAGAGGGGATCGGTTTCTCGAGCTGTGATTCATCATCGTCTATTTCAGTAATATTCGGGTTTGCTGAAATTGAGATGAGATGAAACGAGCAGGTCCAACGAGCCGGTCTGTAACACTACACGGCATCTACAAAGTTGTCTCTTGCACTTACAGTGAAGCGGGGAACAGTTTTCACCCTTAAACCAGCAAGTTAGGTGGCGCAGTAAGTAGTGTAGATGGGAGCAGAAAGTAGTGAAGGGACATTGATGATTAAATGAGAGGGTAAAACAATGACAGATGGAGTTCAATGTGGAGAAGTGTGATATAATCCACTTAGAACATTAAAAAGATGAATCAGGGTATTTTCTATCTGACGAGAAACTAGGAGCTATGGAGGAGCAGAGAGGTTCAGGGGTTCAACTCCAGAAATCACTAAAAACTAGCAGACAAGTACAAAAAATAATTAATGGAATGTGAGCCTTCATCTCAAGGGGCTGGAATAAAAAGTGTGGAAGTAATGCTACGGATGCATAAACATATGGTTAGACCACATCTGGAGTACAGCATTCAGTTTGGGGCACATTACCCAGGAGGGACATATTGGCCTTGAATGGGATGGAGAATAGATTCACCAGAATGATATTGCGGCTAAAAAGGTTATATAATGAGGACAGGTCGTGCAGACTAGACATGTAGTCTCTTGATTATAGGAGATTAAGGGGTGATCTAATTGTAATGTTTACAAAGATAGGGTGGAGAGCGAGAGGCTATTTCCTTTGAGGGTGTCTAGAACAAGGGGGCTTAATCTTAAAATTAGAGCAGGGCCGTTCAGGAAACACTTCTTCACAGGAAGGGTAGCGGGACTCCCACACACTGAGCAGGGCCCAGGATGTTTTTGGTCAGTGTGCTGAGTCCCACACACCCTGCGGGATTGGATCAGTTACACATCTCCTGGCTCTCTGAAATGTTTCACTCATCTCAAATCTCCGCGGTCAGACTGTCGATTGTTTATTGATCAGGAAGATGATTGGTAATAAGAGGTGAGAACAGAGCAGCTGGGAATGATCCCAGAACAATAGGAGCCAGCAGCTCGCCGTCTGGTCCCCGTGTCTGGGACAATACACAAAACCTCAGCTCCAGACCAGGAACAGAGAGCTGCTGTTAACGTGGCCCAGCCCTCGCAAACTGCTGGAATTGTGGGATGGAAAGCAGGCTTTTCGTCTCGGAGGCTGCTTTTGGGGCTCAGTGGCTCATCGAAAGAATGGTTTCTATTAAAGAGCAGGGCTCTGCTCCATCACAGATTGATACTGTACAGTACATGGCAGCGTAAAGCTCGCTCTGCACTGTGCCATCAAACACTGCGGGGGCAGGTGCAACAAGGGTTAGATCAAGATTAAATCTCCCTCTATACAGTCACAGAGGATGTCATTTGTGACTTTGATAAGGGCCGTTTCAGATATGTGGCAGGGGTGGAAACCTGATTGGACGGATGTGTGGGAAAGATGGATACGGATTTGTGAGGTGACAACACGTTCAAGGACTTGAGAGGAAAGGAAGGTTGGAGATGGTGTGGCAGTTTGCATGGTCAGATGGTCAAGGTGGGTCTTTTGATAAGGAGGGTGATGACAGCAAATTTGATCGGGAGGAGGACAGTCACTGAGGAGAGCGAACCGTTATCAGTGTCAGCTAACATGGGGCCAGGAATGGAGGTTTGGTGTCCAACAGTTTGGTGGAAATAAGTTCGAGGCATCAGGAGGTGGGTCTCATGTTCAAAATGAGCTCAGAGTGGGGATGAGGGGAGAGAGAACAGAAACTTTGTGGGCTTGAGGAAGGGATGGAAGTGGCAGAGGCAGCTGTACTGAGGCTCTCAATCTAAGTGACAAAGAAGTCTCTGAGCTTCTCGCAATCACTTCGTTAAAGAAAATCTCTCTTCATCCCCCCGTGACTGTTTTCCAATTTATCTTAGATGTGTGTCCTATGGTTATTTATGCTCCCATTACTGGAAACAGTTTCTCCTTATTTACTCTATCAAAAGTTTTCATAATTGTGAACAGCTCCATTGAATCGCACCATAACCTTCTGGGTGTAGTCTCAGTGCCGTTCCTGGTGGCTTTTTCATCGGTTCTCATGTTGTCCACCGGTTCGGGCTCCTTGTTCGTATCCAATTAACGCGAGTTCGACTCCAGGTGTTGGATTAGTCAACTTTTCGCACCAGCCTTCCAATTTGCCTGCAGTGTGGGCTGTGGCTGCTTTTTCCAAAAACCCAAAACCAAAAGCTGAAGTGAAGCAGCAGCTCATGGCCAAGTGTTTGACTACAATCATTTTATCATTTACTGTAAAATATAAGTCTCAGTGAAACATACACAGAACATTCTGGAAACACTCAGCGAGTCCGGCCCCATTTGTGGAGAGAACGGACCAATAAACTGAGAGCCTCAATGAGACGAGGAACGAGACACGGCCCCCTGTGAGAAAAAAATAACTTGGATTTGTACAGGACCTTTCAGATCATCAGGACATCCCAACTCACTTCACTGGAAGTTCAATCACTATCGTTTTATAAGAGAATGCAGCAGCCAAGTTGTGTCCAGCAAGATCCCATAAACATTGATAAGATATTGAGCAGAACTCCTGTTTGTTGGGTGTTCATGGTTAAGGGAAGAATGTTGGCCAGGAAAACGGTAGAATTCTCTGATCTTCACAAATTGAAACGGGAACTTTACACCTCGGAGCAGAAAGAAGGGACCCACATTAAACACCTCATTGAAAGGACAGCACCTCAAACAATGCAGCTCCCTCTCAGCACGACACAGTCAGCCTGGATCACATATCCCACTGCTGGAACTGGAGTTGGAGCCCACAACCTTCCAAACACCAGCCTGACTCCTTGGAATGAATCTCACCCCTGGCGAGTCATGAACCAGACTGTGCCACTCCCAGAGTGACTGATGACCACAGCCTCAGCTCCGGGTCCCGATCTGAACCATTGCCGCAGCCTGTTATCGCTCATAGAAAGTGGCGTGGGATTCCTGCGTTCATTCTGTGATGTGCAGGACTGGCAGCTCAATGTTCCAGGGTACAGATGCTATAGGAAAGATAGAGCAGGAGGTAAGAGAGGAGGGGGAGTTGCGTTCTTGATTAGGGAGAACATCACGGCAGTAGTGAGAGGGGATATATCCGAGGGTTCGCCCACTGAGTCCATATGGGTAGAACTGAAAAATAAGAAGGGAGAGATCACTTTGATAGGATTGTACTACAGACCCCCAAATAGTCAACGGGAAATTGAGGAGCAAATATGTAAGGAGATTACAGACAGCTGCAAGAAAAATAGGGTGGTAATAGTAGGGGACTTTAACTTTCCCAACATTGACTGGGACAGCCATAGCATTAGGGGCTTGGATGGAGAGAAATTTGTTGAGTGTATTCAGGAGGAATTTCTCATTCAGTATGTGGATGGCCCGACTAGAGAGGGGGCAAAACTTGACCTCCTCTTGGGAAATAAGGAAGGGCAGGTGACAGAAGTGTTAGTGAGGGATCACTTTGGGACCAGTGATCATAATTCCATTAGTTTTAAGATAGCTATGGAGAAGGATAGGTCTGGCCCAAAAGTTAAAATTCTAAATTGGGGAAAGGCCAATTTTGATGGTATTAGACAGGAACTTTCAGAAGTTGATTGGGAGAGTCTGTTGGCAGGCAAAGGGACGTCTGGTAAGTGGGAGGCTTTCAAAAGTGTGTTAACCAGGGTTCAGGGTAAGCACATTCCTTATAAAGTGAAGGGCAAGGCTGGTAGAAGTAGGGAACCTTGGATGACTCGGGAGATTGAGGCACTAGTCAAAAATAAGAAGGAGGCATATGACATGCATAGGCAGCTGGGATCAAGTGGATCCCTTGAAGAGTATAGAGATTGCCGGAGTAGAGTTAAGAGAGAAATCAGGAGGGCAAAAAGGGGATATGAGATTGATTTGGCAGATCAGGCAAAGGTGAATCCAAAGAGCTTCTACAAATACATAAAGGGCAAAAGGGTAACTAGGGAGAGAGTAGGGCCTCTTAAGGATCAACAAGGTCATCTATGTGCGGAACCACAAGAGATGGGTGAGATCCTGAATGAATATTTCACATCGGTATTTACGGTTGAGAAAGGCATGGATGTTAGGGAACTTGGGGAAATAAATAGTGATGTCTTGAGGAGTGTACATATTACAGAGAGGGAGGTGCTGGAAGTCTTAACGCGCATCAAGGTAGATAAATCTCCGGGACCTGATGAAATGTATCCCAGGACGTTATGGGAGGTTAGGGAGGAAATTGCGGGTCCCCTAGCAGAGATATTTGAATCATCCACCGCTACAGGTGAGGTGCCTGAAGATTGGAGGGTAGCAAATGTTGTGCCTTTGTTTAAGAAGGGCGGCAGGGAAAAGCCTGGGAACTATAGACCAGTGAGCCTGACATCTGTAGTGGGTAAGTTGTTAGAGGGTATTCTGAGGGACAGAATCTACAGGCATTTGGAGAGGCAGGGACTAATTAGGAACAGTCAGCATGGTTTTGTGAGAGGAAAATCATGTCTCACGAATTTGATTGAGTTTTTTGAAGGGGTAACCAAGAAGATAGATGAGGGCTGTGCAGTAGACGTGGTCTACATGGACTTCAGCAAAGCATTTGACAAGGTACCGCATGGTAGGTTGTTACATAAGGTTAAATCTCATGGGATCCAAGGTGAGGTAGCCAATTGGATACAAAATTGGCTTGACGACAGAAGACAGAGGGTGGTTGTCGAGGGTTGTTTTTCAAACTGGATGCCTGTGTCCAGCGGTGTGCCTCAGGGATCGGTGCTGGGTCCGCTGTTATTTGTTATTTATATTAATGATTTGGATGAGAATTTAGGAGGCATGGTTAGTAAGTTTGCAGATGACACCAAGATTGGTGGCATTGTGGACAGTGAAGAAGGTTATCTAGGATTGCAACGGGATCTTGATAAATTGGGCCAGTGGGCCGATGAATGGCAGATGGAGTTTAATTTAGATAAATGTGAGGTGATGCATTTTGGTAGATCGAATCGGGCCAGGACCTACTCCGTTAATGGTAGGGCGTTGGGGAGAGTTATAGAACAAAGAGATCTAGGAGTACAGATTCATAGCTCCTTGAAAGTGGAGTCACAGGTGGATAGGGTGGTGAAGAAGGCATTCAGCATGCTTGGTTTCATTGGTCAGAACATTGAATGCAGGAGTTGGGATGTCTTGTTGAAGTTGTACAGGGCATTGGTGAGGCCACACTTGGAGTACTGTGTACAGTTCTGGTCACCCTATTATAGAAAGGATATTATTAAACTAGAAAGAGTGCAGAAAATATTTACTAGGATGCTACCGGGACTTGATGGTTTGACTTACAGGGAGAGGTTAGACAGACTGGGACTTTATTCCCTGGAGAGTAGGAGGTTAAGGGGTGATCTTATAGAAGTCTATAAAATAATGAGGGGCATAGATAAGGTCGATAGTCAAAATCTTTTCCCAAAGGTAGGGGAGTCTATAACAAGGGGGCACAGATTTAAGGTGAGAGGGGAGAGATACAAAAGGATCCAGAGGGGCAATTTTTTCACTCAAAGGGTGGTGAGTGTCTGGAACGAGCTGCCAGAGGCAGTAGTAGAGGCGGGTACAATTTTGTCTTTTAAAAAGCATTTGGACAGTTACATGGGGAAGATGGGTATCGAGGGATATGGGCCAAGTGCAGGCAATTGGGACTAGCTTAGTGGTATAAACTGGGCGACATGGACATGTTGGGCCGAAGGGCCTGTTTCCATGTTGTAACTTCTATGATTCTATGATTCTATGATTCTATGCATTGGGGCAATGGGACGAGGTGTATTGCTCTGGAATAGAGCCGGTACTGACTCGATGGGCCAAATGACATCAGGAGTCGAGAGGCCACTTAAGATGGCAAGGTCGAGGGGTTGGCCGTGAATATGCGTCGGGGAGTTTCTATGCAGGGAGAGATTAAGTGAGGATAAAGTATCACACAATAGACCTGTTTGCAAAATTGAAGCCCATGGGATTAAAGGTCAATGGCAGCGTGGATACAAAATTGGTTAAGGGGCAGAAAACAGAGAGTAGTGGTTAACGGTTGTTTTTCAGACTGGCGGCAAGTATACAGTGGTGTCCCCCAGGGCTCGGAATTCGGACCTCGGCACTTTTTGATATTATATTAATGAACGGGGGTTGGGTGAACAGGGTATAATTTCAAAGAGTTTGCAGATGACACGAAACTCGAAAATGTAATAAACAACGTGGAGGATAGTGAAGGACTTCATTAATACATAGACAGACTGGCGAAATGGGCAGTAACATGGCACATGAAATTTAATGCTAAGAATTGTGAAATGACAAATTATGGTAGAAAGAATGAGGGGAGGCAATATGAACTAAATGGTGCAATTTTGATGGGAGTGCAGGAATAGCGAGACATGGGGTGCATGTACACAAATCTTTGAAGGTGACAGGACAAGTTGAGAAGGCTGTTAAAGAAGCAAATGGGGTCCTTCTCTTTTTTAATTGAGGCATAGAATACAAAAGCAAGGAATTAATACTAAACCTTGATAAAACATTGGTTCGGCCTCAGCTGGAGTATTCTATTCAATTCTGGGCACAAAACATTAGGAAGGATGTCAATGCATTCGAGAGGATGCAGAGGAGATTTACTAGAGTGGTGCCATGGATGAGGGACTTCAGTTGTGTGGAGAAACTGAAGAATTGGGGTTGTTCTCCTCAGATCAATGAAGGTTAAGGGGAGGTATGATAGAGTTGTTCAAAATCATGAAGCGTTTTGATAGAGTAAATAAGGAGAAACTTTCCAGTTGCAGTAGGGCAGTCACATCACGGGTTAGATAAAGAGCAAAGCTGCTCGACACTGTGACATCAAACGGTGCCAGGGCAGCTACAGCACAGGTTGGATACAGATTAAAGCTCCTGGCAAAATGTCCCATCAAACACTCTCAGGGCAGGCACAGCACGGGATAGGTATAGATTAAGGTTCCCTCTGAACTGCCCCATTGAACATTTCCAGGAAAGGTACAGCACGGGTTACATGCAGAATGAAGCTCCCTCTACACCGTCAAATCAAACACTCCCAGGGCAGAGACAACACAGGTTAGATACACAAAATGCTTCCTCTAGTCTGTGCAGATTAGATCTCGCCAAATATTTCAGATACAAGGTGGCTTTGCTGGACACTCTGCTGATGTCTTTCCATGTCTCTTCACTGAGATATGCCGCTCACAATCGCCATATCCTGGTCTCTCTGCATCTCTGGACTCAGTTGCACCGCTCTCCACCTCACTCTTCGGGTGTCTCTCTGCATCTCTGTACTCAGTTACACCGCTCTCTACCTCCCTCTGCTGGTGTCTCTCTGTGTCACTCGAACCGCTCTGTTCTGTGTGATGCAAATAGACAATGAGACGGCTGATTAAAAACATGTGGGACAGTGACTCACACGGACAGAGAGAGACTGAGGCTGACTGAAGCACAGGGACATGCACACAGGCTGCAGACTGCACGGCGTTACAAGGGGACATGGGAATTGTTGGAAATCTGGGGATTATAAATGGAATGGGGTAGATGTGGAGAAAAGAGCAGAACAGATGTGGAGCATGGGGTGAAATCATCGGAAGACAGATTAAAGAACAGACAAGTAACAGAAAAACAAACGGCAGGTTAAAATGAAGAAAATAAACTTATGAAATAGGAAAATGGACGTGATTGAATGAAAGGAGTATCAAAAACAGCTTTTTATTTTTTTCGCATTTCCGCTCAGCTCAGGTGTGTGGGATGGAAGAGCAGCCAGGTTGACTCTTCACTGCCCTCTGGAGCGTCCGAAAAGCAGCCAATCAGATCAAAGCCGCGATTCTTTTAATTGGAGTCAGGTTACTGCAGGTTGTGCATAAATGTTGCTGGTCGGAGGGTAAAGTGAGAATTGAGTTGTTTAGTCTGATGGGGGATTTTGTAGTGAGAGGTTTGTTCCCGGTGTTGATGTTAGTTGGAGCGTTTTGTTGCTCTGATATTTGGCAACACTTTCGCGGACGGAGATGGAGGTGTCGTGCGTGGTGCAGTTGGTATGATACGCCACTTGAGAGTTGACCTCACTCAGCTTGCCCACTCATGTCAAAGCATTGAACTTGTTCTTGCACTGCATCCAGATGCTGTGCGCTGAAATTGACTTTCTCCCCCGTTGCCTCCCACAGCCTTTTGGATATTTGTGCGGAGGGCCCCTTGCTCCCCGCAAACCACTCTGCGGATATCTTATGTCCCCCTTCTGTCCCCCTCTTGCACCAAGGTCTGTGGTGCATCAGCAGAGAATCTTGTTGCATGCACTCTCGCAGGCCTGGCACCAACACAGATCGGCAGATTGGTGAGGTCTGGCGTGCAGATTGGAAGATGTGGGATTTCGTTGTGCGCAACCTTTATTCAATGTTTTAACATAATTCATCAATGTGTAAACAAACGGATGGGACCTGCATCTGTGTTTTACGTGTGCGATGTCTGATCTGCATTCAGACTCCATGCACAGAGCAGACTGTTATTTTCATCAAACAACAGGTACCAGCTGCCTTTAAGAGATTTCTGAGAAACAACCTCCCTTTCTGAGATTCAGCTTTCTGCTGGTGGTGGAAAGTGTGAATTGCATTGATTCCCGGTGCAAGGACCGGAACGGAATGCTGATTGCAGGTGAGTCCTGGGGTGGGCCGAAACTTGTATCCTGCCTGCGCAGGGCTCATTGGGCGTTGGGTAATAGCACATCACGATACACCAGCCCAAAACCGAACCCGATCCTATTTTCCCCCCCAGGTGTTTTATTCCCGCTGTGTTGTCTCTCTGGCAGTTTGCTGATAAATGTTTAACTGGCGGCCTGTTCCCGTTAATGGTCACAAGCAGTAACAGACAGACAGAGCGTGTCTGACCGCCCTGAGATGTGGAAAATGCATCAGTTTAGGACAAATGCATCAAATCAAATGTTCATCGGGCACCGAGAGAACCAAAAACCAGAGAGAAAGGCAGAAGGAAATAGAGAAATAAAAGGTAAATACAGACATTCTTGATGTCTCTCTATTCCATCCCCAACCGTTCAGTGTCGGGTAAAAATGTCAGTGTGAGTAAATGTTCGAGAATCGGCAAAAGAACAAATAAAATAATCCAAAACTGCTGAAACCCGGGATCGAACCAGAGACCTTTAAATTTTCAATTTAACGCTCTCTCAAATGAGCTATTTCGGACTCAGCAGAAAACGTATTTTTGGTCATCCTGTTGGAATAAAATATAACTCCGGGTGGACTTGCCCCTCCCGCTCATTCCTCACTTCGGGAAAATGAGACCGAACATCAAGTTGAGATTTTCTGATACTGTCGTTGAATCTCATTTATGTCAAACATTCCTTGAACTCTCTGCCGGGGGGATTCAGAGCTGGGGTTCGCCATGAACCAGCTTCCCCTCAATTCCCAGCTTCATCAGTGAATCGAGCACCAAACGCTCGACAGAGCTCAGGTTATATTAATAATAAAAACAGAAAATGCGGGAAACACTCAGCAGGTCAGGCAGCATCTGTGGAGAGAGAAACATCATTTCAGGTCGATGACCATTCATCAGAACTCTGTTCGCAGATACTGCCTGACCTGCTGAGTATTTCCAGCATTTTCTGTTTTTACTTCAGATTTCCAGCATCTGCAGTATTTTGCCTATGTTTTACAGCTTGTATTAATGTTCTGCTGATGATATCTTAATATTATCTTGTTTTTGGGCCACTTTAATCAGGCTCATGGGCAAATTCTTCCATCATCCCTTCTCCCACATCGCTTCTCTCTCTCATTCATTCTTTTCATTCAATCCAAAAAATGGCGGGAATCAGAGCTCACCCCCAAAACCTTCCACACACAGACTCTCGTCTGACACTCCGTGTGATCCAAGACACAATTCAATCCATTACACTCAATATAAACACAGGGGAAACAGCACGTTTCTGGACACGGAGTGAAATAAACTGAAATGTTTACAAAAAGCTACTGTTCACAACACGTGTCTCTCTCTCTCTCCGCCATCCCGGCCTGTGCTGAGTGAGCTGATTCAATGTGTCACTGGTTAGTTTCATCAACATCTTTGTGTCTGGCAACACAAGTTGGTGAAGTTGTTAAATCAGCATATGGTTCTTTGGCTTAATAATAGAGAAATCGAGGGCAAAAGCAAGGAACTTATGTTGAAAGTTGATAAATCATTGTTCAGGCCTCTTCTGAAGTAATGTTTCCAATTCTGGGCACTATAATTTATTAACGAGGTCAAGGTCTTGGAGATGATGCAGAGGAGATTTACCAGAATTATACCAGGGATGGGTTTAGTTGTGCAGAGAGACTCGAGAACCTGAGATTGTTCCACTGAGAGCAATGAAGGTTAAGGGTAGAAGTAATCCACCTGTTCAAAATTAACAGGGGTTTTGATCGAGTAAATAAGGAGAACTGCACCCACTGGCGGGAGGGTCGGCAACCAACGGACGAAGATTTAAGATAATTGGCAAAAGAACGAGAAGGGAAGTTAGGAGCTTATTTTAAACAGCGAATTGTTATGATCTGCAACGCACTGCCTTAACGGATGGTGGAGCTCGATTCAATCGTAACTTTAAAAGGAGAATCGAATAAATATTTGAGTATCTCTCCACAGATGCTGCCTGACCTGCTGAGTGTTGCCAGTAGTTTCTGGGTTTATTTTTGAGCTTTCACTATCGCAGTTTTTCCTGACAAACTGAAACTTGCTTCAAGGGCGCAGCTTCAAGCACAACTTTCTTCTGCTCTTCTCACACAAAAGATCACACTTTTCTTTCCCACACCCGCGCTTCAAAATCTGTCTTTTCCACACACAGCGTCCTGCGCCACGAAAATTTGAAAGGCCTCCCGCTCATGGCTTGTCACCGCTCCTTTTTCGGCACAGCCGCTCTTCACATTCATGGTCTACTCGATCCAATCACAAATTTCAACAGGCCTAACTAGCCAAATGTGCACCTTTCAACCGCCATTCGCAGCTCTGCAACGCTGCCCGTCGTTCACGCACCTCAACTGCTTGGAGAAAAGAGCCAACACGTATCAAAACAAAATACAGTTCTTCAGTTACCGTCCCCTGTTTGAAAAGATTCTCCAAGTAAATTTCGTGAACAATCGGGCGGCTGTCCTTCCAGAGTCCAGCCCTGCTTTCGTCGTCCTGTCTGCCGAGCGTTCACGCAGATCGAAATGTATCGACTGGTTCCAAGGCACAAATAAACATTGGTGAGAATGGGCAATGTGCCCAGTAGAAACAGCGGTCGGAGCAGAACAAACTTAAAGGCGTGATATCGTGAAAGTGAATGTTGGAGTCCGCAATGCCGCAGGAAAGTGTGCATGAAATAAAGGAGGAAAGTAAAGGCGGCCTATTGACTGTGGAAGGAATAAAAAGCTGGGAGAGGAGGCGGGTTTGTGGAACATCAAGTGCAGGCATGTGAGAGTGCTAGCGTTTGAAGGAATGAGTAGGTTTTCGCCACCAACAAAATATTATTTCTTGTCTACATTAAAGATTCATATGTTGCTGCATTCTTTTCGCATGTGTGGCAGAGGCCAAAGGAAATTAGAAAGTCATGTCGTGATGTGGATTCGAATCGATGTTGCTGCGATTACAACGCAAAGCACTGATTACAAGACGATCTCGGCGCCACACCTTAACTCGCAACCCTGACCCCAGTGCATCCCGTATCCTAACCTCTCGCAGTGTAAAAAAGTTTTTCCTCTTGTCACCATTTGCTTTTTTGCCAATCACCTTAAATCTATGCCCTCTGGTGCTTGAACTTTCTGCCAATTGGAGAAGTTTCTCTCTATCTACTCTGTCGAGACCAGTAATGGTTTTGAACAGCTCTATCAAAGTTACTCGCTAACTTCTCTGTTCCAAGGAGAACTACTCCAGCTTCTCTAGTCTATCCATGTAACTAAAGTCCCTCATCCCTGGAATCATTCTTGCAAATCTCTTTTGCACCCTCTCTAAGGCCATCCGATCTTTCCTAAGGTGCGGTGCCAGGAACAGGACACAATACTCCAGTTGTACCGAACCAGTGTTTTTTAAAGGTTCATCGTGACTTCCATAATTTTTAACTCTCTGCATTTATTTATAAAGCCCAGGATCCCGTAAGCTTTTTTATCGGCTTTCTCAACTTGCCGTGTCACCTTCAACGTTTTGTGCACATATCCCCACAAGTATCACTGTTCCTGTACCTCTTTTTGAGTTGTGCCCTCTAGATTATTTTGCCTCTTCTCGTTCTTCCGACTGAAATGAATCACTTCACATTTTCCTGCGTCAGATTCCATGTGCCTCGTGTCCGCTCATGCCACCAGCCTGTCTATATCCTCTTGAAGTCTGTCACTATCCTCCTCACTGGTTACTACCTTTCTAATTTTTGTGTCATCTGCAAATTTTGAAATTGTGCCCTGGAAACCCAAGTCCAAGTCATTAATATATACCAAGAAAAGCAGTGGTCCCAGCACCGACTACACGGCATCTACAAAGTTGTCCAACGCCCCTAGATTGAAGCGGGATCACTTTACCCTCGTAAACCAGCAACACTGATGTTAAAATCATCTGCCAGAGAAAGCCGCGATTTCAACGCGGTGACACTGGGCCAGAGTAAAGTACAGTTAATGTGATTGCCGAGTGGCGAGGGAGTCAAAGGAAATGCGGAAAAGGCGGAACATTGGAGTTGAAGTAAAAATCAGATCCGCCATGATCTCATTAAATGGCGGGGCAGGCTCGAAGGGACAAATGGCCAATTCCTGCTCCAATCTCGTATGGTCTTATCGTCGTATGGTGGCGAGAGGGTGGATTTGGAACTCCTGTGCGGCAGCTTTGCGCATGTAACACGACTTGTTACAAACTAAACCATTAATTCACCGAGCTAAAGTTTGAGGTTGCAGCGACAAGAACCTGATGACATTAATTACAGAAAAGTAATGAAACTCTGTGAAAGATGAATAATTGTTGTAATCGCCATTGATCATCCGATAACTTTCTGCTGCAGACTGACAGAAACACTGACATGGACACTGGCTGACAGTGAAATTTTAATCAGTTTCAACAACTACAAACACAACGCGCATTTATATCGCGCATTTAACGTAGCAAAACGTCCCAAGTCGCTTCACTGGAACTTTATTAAACAACATTTGACACCGAGCCACATAAGGAGATATTAGAATCAAAATACTGCGGAAGCTGGAAATCTGAACTAAAAATAGAAAATGCTGAAAAGACTCCACAAGTCAGGCTGCGTCTGTGGAGAGAGAAACAGAGTTAACGTTAAGGTCGATGACCCTTCGTCAGAAATGGAAAAAGTTGAAGATTACATCGTTTTTAAGCAACTACAGAGCCAGGAACTGGGCTGGGGGTGGAGGGAGAGGGGAGGAAAGAATATAAGGGAAGGTCCCTGATAGGGTGGAGGGCAGGGGTGAATCAAAAATAAAAGGGGTCATGGTGCAAGAAGGGTAGTATTGGGAAAATTAAAGAAACAAATGATGGGTCTCTTGGAGCTGTAAATGGCACCATTAAAACCAACACTTGCTCTCCGAAAAAAATGGGAGCAATGGTTATGATCTCAAATTATTGAAATCAGTGTTGACTTCAGAAGGTTGTAAAGAGACGAATCGAAAGATGAGGTGCTGTTTCTCGAGCTTCCGTTGAGCTTCATTGGAGCAGTGACTGAGGCCGAGAACAGAGATGTCAGAGTGGGAGTGGGACGGAGAATTAAAATGGCAAACGACCAGCAGGTCAGGGTCAAGCTTGCGGACCGAGCAGAAGTGTTCAGCAAAACGGCCACCCAATCTGCGTTTGGTCGCCCCAATGGAGATGTGGCCGCATTGCGAGCAGCGAATACCGGATAGTAAATTGAAAGAAGTAAAAGTAAATCACTGTTTCACCAAGAAGGAATGATTGGGGCCGTGATAGGTGGGAAAGGAGGAGGTGAACATAAGAACATAAGAAAAAGCAGCAGGAGGAGGCCAATCGGCCCCTCGAGCCTGCTCCGCCATTCAATAAGATCATGGCTGATGTGATCCGAACCTCAAATTTAAATTCATGTCATATTTCCTGCCCGCTCCCCGTAACTCCTAATTCCCTTTACTTCTTGGAAACTGTCTATTTCTGTTTTAAATTTATTTAACGATGTAGCTTCCACAGCTTCCTGGGGCAGCAAATTCCACAGACCTACTACCCTCTGAGTGAAGAAGTTTCTCCTCATCTCAGTTTTGAAAGAGCAGCCCCTTATTCTAAGATTATGGCCACTGGTTCCAGTTTCACCCATCCTTGGGAACATCCTTACCGCATTCACTCGATCAAGCCCCTTCACAATCTTATATGTTTCAATAAGATAACCTCTCATTCTTGTGAACTCCAATGAGGAGAGTCCCAATCCACTCAACCTCTCCTCATATGTCCGCCCCCTCATCCCCGGGATTAACCGAGTGAAACTTCTTTGTACTGCCTCGAGAGCAAGTATGTCTTTTCGAAATTATGGACACCAAAACTGTATGCAATATTCCAGGTGCGGACTCACCAATACCTTATATAACTGCAGCAATACCTCACTGTTTTTATATTCTATCCCCCTACCAATAAAAGCCAACATTCCGTTGGCCTTCTTGATCACCTGCTGCATCTGCATACTTACTTTTCGATTTTTTTGCACTAGGACCCCCAGATCCATTTGCACTGCAGTACTTTCCAGGTTCTTGCCATTAAGATAACAACTTGCTTTCTGATTTTTACTGCCAAAGTGCATAACCTCACATTTTCCAATATTGTTTTGCATCTGCCAAATCTCCACCCACTCACCCAGCCTGTCTACATCCCCTTGTAGGTTTTTTATGTCCTCCGCACTCTCTACTTTCCCTCCCATCTTTGTATCATCTGCAAACTTTGATATGTTACACTCGGCCCCCTCCTCTAAATCGTTAATATAGATTGTAAAGAGTTGGGGACCCAGCACCGACCCCTGCGGAACAACACTGGCTACTGGTTACCAGTCCGAGAATGGACCATTTATCCCAACTCTCTGCTGCCTGTTAGGTAACCAATCCTCCACCCATGCCAGAATATTACCCCCAATCCAGTGATTCTTTATCTTGAGCAATAATCTTTTATGTGGCACCTTGTCGAATGCCTTCTGGAAGTCGAAATACACTACGTCCACTGATTCCCCTTTATCCACCCTGTACGTTATGTCCTCAAAGAACTCAAGCAAATTTGTCAGACATGACTTCCCCTTCATAAAGCCATGCTGACTTTGTCCTATTAAATTATGTTTATCCAAATGTTCCGCAACTGTCTCCTTCATAATAGACTCCAAAATTTTACCCACCACAGATGTGAGGCGAAATGGTCTATAATTTGCAGCCTTCTGCCTGCTACCCTTTTTAAATAAGGGTGTTACATTAGCAGTTTTCCAATCTGCCGCGACCTTTGCCGAGTGCAGAGAATTTTGGAAAATTATTACCAAAGCATCCACAATCCCCACTGCCACTTCCCTCAAGACCCTAGGATGTAAGCTATCAGGTCCAGGGGATTTATCCGCCTTGAGTCCCAATAATTTACTTAGTACCAATTCCTTAGTGATTTTAATCGTAGTTAGCTCCTCCCCCCGAGAGCCCCCTATTTGTCCAGTGTTAGGATATTCTTTGTGTCCTCGACCGTAAAGACTGAAACAAAATATTTGTTCAGCATTTTTGCCATCTCCATGTTTCCCACCATTAATTTCCCGGTCACATCCTCTACGTTTGCCTTAGCTACCCTTTTTCTTTTTACATAACGATCGAAACTCTTGCCATCTGTTTTTATATTGTTTGCTAATTTATTTTCTTAATCTATCTTCCCTTTCTTAATCAATCCTTCAATTATTTTTTGCTGTCTTTTGAAGACGTCCCAATCTTCTGTCCTCCCATTAAGTTTGGCTACCTTATATGTCCTTGTTTTTAGTCGGATACTATCCTTAATTTCTTCACTTAGCCACGGATGGCTGATTATTTCTTTTACACCCTTTTTTCCTCAGTGGAATATATTTGTTTTGAAAGTTGTAAAATAACCCCTTAAATGCACACCACTGCTCATGTGCCGTCTTACCCTTTAATCTATTTTCCCAGTCCACTTTAATCAATTCCGCTCTCATACCATCATAGTCTCCTTTATTCAAGATCAGTACGCTTGTTTGAGAACCAACCTTCTCACCCTCTAATTGGATATGGAATGTTACCATGTTATGGTCACTCATTCCAAGGGGATCCTTAACTAGGACATTATTAATTAATCCAAGCTCATTGCACAGGACCAGTTCCAAGGTTGCTTGCCCCCTTGTAGGATCAGTAACATACTGCTCAAGAAATCCATCCCTAATACACCCAATAAACTCTTCCTCAAGGCTGCCCTGCCCAATTAGATTTGTCCAGTTAATATGATAGTTAAAATCGCCCATAATTATCGCTGTTCCCTTATTACATGCCCCGACTATTTCCTGATTAATACTTCTTCCAGCAGAGGTGCAACTATTAGGAGGCCTATATACGACGCACACGAATGTTCTTTTCCCCTTATTATTCCTTATCTCTACCCAAACAGTTTCTTTGTCCGGATCCTTTGTCCCAATATCATTTCTCTGTATTACAGTATTACAGTGATTTCTTCCCTTATTAACATAGCCACCCCACCTGCCCTTCCATCCTGCCTGTCTTTCGTGATAGTTAAATCCCCTGGCATATTTAATTCCCAGTCGTTGTCACCCTGCAGCAATGTTTCTGTAATGGCCACAAGATCATACCCAAATGTAGTTATTTGTGCCTTTAACTCGTCCATTTTGTTACGAATGCTGCGTGCATTCAGATAAAGAACTTTCAAATATGTTTTGTACACATAGTTCCTGCTTTTTCCTTTTTTAACACTTTACCTTTTACTCCATACCTTCTGTCCCTTCCTGACACGCTTTCCTCTGTCTCCCTGCTTCGGTTCCAACCCGCTGCCACAGCTTTGATGCTGTGTTAATCGCCTTACGCCTTCTAGTTTTTACTTTATCTGTTGTGCCTCAAGTACACTTGCTTTCCGCTGCTCCACGCTTTTCCCTTTCTCATGTTCTTGAACAACTGTTTGTACTATTTGTATTGTAGATTTCCCCTGGGTCTTCCCCTCTCTTGCTGCTCTCAAATTTATTCTCTTCTTACTCCCCGCTCAGGTTCCAATCCCCCTGCCACTCGAGTTTAAACCTTCCCCAACAGCACGAGCAAACAACCCCGCGAGCACATTCGTCCCGGTCCTGCTCGGGTGTAACCCGTCACGCTTGTACAGGTCCCACCTTCCCCAGAACCGGTCCCAATGTCGCAGGAAACCAAATCCCTCCCTCGTACTCCATCCCTGCAGCAACGCATTCATCCTGTCTATTCTCCTGTTTCTCTTCTCACTTGCACGTGGCACCGGTAATAATGCTGTGATCACGACCTTTGAAGTCCTGCTTTTTAATTTATCTCCTAACTCCTTAAATTCACCTTGCAGGACCTCATCCCTTTTTTTACAAATGTCGTTGGTACCAATATGGACCACGACTACTGTCTGTTCACCCTCCCCCTCCAGAATGCCCTGCAGCCGCTCCGTGACATCCTTGACCCTAGCACCAGAGAGGCAACATACCATCCTTCAGTCACGTTTCCGGCCTCAGAAATGCCCATCTGTTCCCCTTACAATTGAATCCCCAATCACTATAGCCCTGCCACTCTTCTTCCTCCCTTCCTGTTGCATCTCCTGCACTTGCATGGAAAGGTGCTGTGGGAGGAGAGCGGGTTTTGGGGGTGATGGAAGAGTGGACCAGTGTGTCGAGGAGAGAGCAGTCGCTTGAGATTGTTGAAAGGAGAGTGGAGGAGACGATGTGGTTGCTGGTGGCATTGTGCTGCAGGTGGTTGAAATGGGGGAGGATGGTACGTTGAATGTGGAGGCTGGTGGTGTGGAAAGGAAGGACAAGAGGAACCCTATCATGGTTCTGGGAGGGAGAGGGTGAGGGCAGAAGTGAAGAAACTGGGACGGACATGGTCAAGGTCCTGTTAACTTGAGTGGAGGGGAATTATCGGTTGAGGAAAAAGGAAGGTATTTCGGAAGCACTGCTATGGAAGGTGGCATCGTGAGAACAGATGTGAAGGAGACGGAGAAACTGGGAGAAGGGAAAAGAGTCCTTAGAGGAAGCGGGGTGGGTGGATGTGTAATCAAGGTAGCTGTGAGGGTCGGTTGGCTTTTAGTTGACAGTGGTTGACAGCCTATCCCCGGAAATGTAGACAGAGAAGTCGAGGAAGGGAAGGGACGATTCGGAGATGGATCGTGAGAAGGCGAGTGAAGGGTGGAAATTGGATGCAATCTACATGACATTTCCCAGTTCGGGGTGAGAGCAGGAACCGGCATCGAAACAGTCATCAATGTACCAGAAAAAGAGGTGAGGGAGGGGACCTGAGTAGGACTGGAACAAAGGATGTTCCTCATATCCATCAAAAAAAGGAAGGCATAGCTAGGACCCATAGGGGAGCCCATAGTAACATCTTTTATTTGGAGGAAATGAGTGGAGTCAAAGCACAATGGATCTACCAGGTCAGTCCTGTTTGTATATCTTCGGAAGGAGGAAGAAGTGGGCTTTGCGGGGTTGGGGGGCTGTGAGGTTGGAGGCCGTGGGGGGAAGATCTCCAGAGGAGATGAGGACAGTGACGGTGTGGGAAACTATGGCTTGATGTTCGGTGGTGGGGTCACGGTCCAGGGGAAGGTCCGAGGAGGTATGAGAGAGTTGGCGTTCAGCCTCCGCAAGGTCGAGGTCTGTTCGCCTCATATCGAAAATAGCGCCACCCTTGTCAGCAGGTTGAATGCCAATGTCAGCGTTGGAACTGAGAGAACGGAGTGCGGCAAGTTCAGAGGGAAGTCGATCAGATTGAGTGAGGGAACCAGACAAATTGAGACTGCCGATTTATTACCAGCAGTTCCCAATGATAAGATCAAGTGAGGGTAAGAGGATAGAGGGAGGGGTCCAGGTGTACCGAGAATTCTGGAGATGGGAGCAAGGGTCCGCTGTGCGGAGGGAAGACTCCTGGCCAAAGAAATGGGCGCGGATGTGAAGGCCACCGAAGAAGAGTTCAGCATAATATCTTGCTCGAAACTCATTGAGGTGGGGGCGTATGAGGATGACGCAGAGGCTTTTACTGAGGACTGACGTTCGGTTTCAGAGAGGGGAAGATCAGAGGGAAGAATGAAAATACGACAATGAGATTGGAGGGAGGGATGGGGTCAGAGGAAATGGAAGGGGAAGAAGAATCAGGAGGGGTGTGAATCGCATGTTTCAACAGAAGTATTAAGATCAAGGCGGAACACTTCCGATCTGACTGCGCCGCCACAAATTGCCAAATGTGCACCTCTCAACCGCAATTCACAGCTCTGTCGCGCTGCCCGTCGCTCACGCAACTCAACTGCTGAAAGAAAAAAGCGAAAAAGCATCAAAACAAAAACCAGTTCTTCAGTTACCATCACCTGGATCACAAGATTCTACACGTAAAATTCGTAAAGAATCGGGCGGCTGTCTTTCCCGAGGCCAGCCCTGCTTTCGTCGTGTTTGTCTGTCGAGCGGTCACGCAGATCGAAATGTATCGACCGGTTTCATGGCGCAAATGAACATTGGTGCGAATCGGACATCTGCCCAAAAGAAACAGCGGTCGTCGCAGAGCAAAATTAAAAACGTGAGATCATGAAAGTGAATGTTAGAGTCGGCAATGTGTCGGAAAGTTTCCATGAAATGGAAGGAAGATAGAAAAGGAGGCCGATTGACTGTGGAAGGAAGAAAAAGTGGGGACAACAGGAGAGTTTGAACTGTGGAGCATCAAGTACAGGCATGTGAGAGTGCTGGAGTTGAAGCAATGGATAGGTTTTCGCCAGCAACAAATAATATTTTTTCTTGTGAAAAATATTGATTTCTTGCTGAATTCTATCAGTGTATGTGGCAGAGAACATAAGAGGGAAACGAAACTATACTCGAGCTCGTATTCAAACCGAACAGACTGCGACCTCAACGCAGAGTGTGGACCAGAATACGATCAAGGCGACGCGCATCAGCTGGGGCAGTCATGCCCGAACAACAGCAATGTCGCGCACGGTGCTGCTTGGAAAAGAAGGATGTTTGGTCATGAGGAAAAAATAGCAAGCTCTTGAAATACGAGCAGGGGTGAGATTCGAACCTCCGCTCCAACAGAAACTGGAAACTAAATCCAGCGCTATGACACCGCTCGGCCACGCAACCACCTGCCAAACGGTTGTGTTCAGTATCTGATATCTGGTGATTGAAATGTGGTTTTCTTGCATTTTGACCTTTCGCTCTTGGCCTTTAATCGCGACTTTTTCGCCACAGGCGCTCTTTACATTTATCCTCTACTCGATTCAATCGCATGTTTCAACAGAACTATTAAGATCAAGGCGGAACACTTCCGATCTTCCTGGGCCGCCCCAACTTGCCAAATGTGCACCTCTCAACCGCCATTCGCAGCTCTGCAGCGCTGCCCGTCGGTCACGCAACTCAACTGCTGAACGAAAAAAAGCCAAAAAGAACCAAAAAAAAAACCAGTTCTTCAGTTCCCATCACCTGGATCACAAGTTTCGACAATTAAAATTCGTGAACAATCGGGCGGCTGTCTTTCCAGAGGCCAGCCCTGCTTTCATCGTGTTTGTCTGTCGAGCGGTCACGCAGATCGAAATGTATCGACTGGTTTCAAGGCGCAAATGAACATTGATGCGAATCGGACATCTGCCCAATAGAAACAGCGGTCGTCGCAGAGACAACTTGAAGGCGTGAGATCATGAAAGTGAATGTTAGAGTCGGCAATGCCGCAGGAAAGTTTCCATGAAATGTAAGGAAGAAAGGAAAGGCGGCCGATTGACTGCGGAAGGAAACAAAAGTGGTGAAAACAGGCGAGTTTGAACTGTGGAGCATCAAGTACAGGCATGTGAGAGTGCTGGATTTGAAGGAATGGATAGGTTTTTGCCAGCAACAAAAAATATTTATTTCTTGTGCAAAAGATTGATTTCTTGCTGCATTCTATTAGTGTATGTGGCAGAGAACAAAAGAGGTAAACGAAACGAAACTGTAGCACGTATTCAAACCAAACTTGCTGCGACCACAACGCAGAGTATGGACCAGGATACGATCAAGGCGACGCGCAACAGGTGGGGCAGTCATGCCCGAACAACAGCAATGTCGCGTACGGGACTGCTTGGAAAAGAAGGATGTTTGGTGCTGAGGAAAAAATAGCAAGAACTTTAATTGCTGGTAGCGGTGGGAGCACCGACCTGTGGGGAACATTACTGCACACCTCCCTCCAATCCGAAAAATGACCGTTCATCACTCGTCTCTGGTACCTGTTACTGAGGCAATTTTGTATTCATGTTGCTACTGCTCCTTTTATTCTATGGGTATCAACATTGATGACAAGGCTATCATAAGGCACTTTATCAAACGCCTTTTGAAAGTTTATATGCACCACATCAATCGCATTGCCCTCAGCATCCTTCTCCGTTATCTCATCAAAAATTCTATCAAGTTATTTCAAAACGGTTTGCCTTTAACAAAAGGACAAATTTATACAAGGAGCTCGAGCCTCATTGATTGAGGCTGGGAACTGCCCACGAACAGGGATGGGATTCCAGGTGCCTTTTATTTGTTTCCCCATCAGTTACAAACGAAAGGGACAAAAGTTCGAATTCCTCCAAGATTTCAATTCGAATCGCTACATTTAAAGTTCAGAGTGCTCAACATTACACCATGGAGCCCATTGATTAAAACAAGTGGCCCCCTCCCTTCAAAGATACTGGGCTCCTTTATCAGCATCGCCATGGCGCTGCATCATTGACTTCACGAGGCTCATGGCAAATCTCTGCCATCAGCAAAACTGCAAGCACTGGTCAAACCCAACCTGCCATTTTGGCTCCGCTCTTTCTCATCCACACTTTCAGCTTCCCCACGTTCCCCTCTGATAAGAATAGATGATTCTCCAATCACACAGCGAATGTAAAATCCATCGGTTCCCTCGTTGCTGCTTCTGTTTCACACTGCTCAGCGCAGCTCGACTTGTTGGTTAATCAGTGCATAAACATTGCAAGGCACTGATGCATGAAGTTCGGGGTGAAATGAAAAGAGCTCGATCCTCACTGATTGAAGCTGCGAACTCCCCACCAACAGCGATTGGATTCCAAGTGCTTTTTCCTTGTTTGCCCTCAATTTGTAAATGAATTGGACAAACTTCGAGGTTTAATAGATAGTTGAATTTGGATCGCTGGAATCCAAGTCCTGAATGCTTACCATTGCACGATGGAAATTAACTCACATCTTTAATTGGGACCCACCAGTCAAAGACACTTGGCTCTTTTCTTAGCACTGCCATCATGCCACATCACTGACACCTCGAGGCTACCAACAAACCTCTCCCATCATGAAAACTGCAACTTCTTGCAAAGAAAATGTAAACATTGCCCGAGGACATGATCCAAGCAATGCCTGCCTTTCAAGAAGCAATGCTTTAAATTTCGACATGCTTGACTGCTGAATTCAGATCACAAAGAAAAGTTCAGCAAACACCATTCTTTGGTGCAGTGAAACTCAGCATTAAACAAAATACAACTTTCTCTTCTGCTGATTTGCGAAAGCAAAAGTCCGGTTGAGCTTATGAACAGAAACCGATTGAAGCAACTGGAACCTCATTGATTGAGGCAGCAACTTCCCACCAGCAGGGAGTGGATTCCAACTGCATTTTATTTTTTCGCCCTGCAGTTGCAAACGAATGGGATATAAACAAATCAGGTTCTACCGAGATTCGAACTCTGATCACGAGATTCAGTGTCGAGAGTGCTCACCATTGCACCATGGAACCCATTTGTTAATGAAAGCCGCACCCTCCATCCAAAGACATTTGGCTCTTTTCTGAGCACTGCCATGTCGCTGCATCACTGACTTCTCGAGATTGTTGCCAACCATCTGCCATCAGTAAAACTGCAAGACATTGACAATTCCAAACTGCCACTTTGACTCGGCCCTTTCTCATCTCTTCCATCAGTTTCGACCCTTTTCCGTCTGCTTCGTATCGATGCTCAGCCAATCACACAGCTATTAGTCAAACCTGTCGCTTCCCTCGTCACTGCTTCTCTTTCAATCTGCTCAGCGCAGCTCCGATGACAGTCGTGCCGGATAATCTGTGAATAAATATTGCAAGGCACTGATGCATGAAGATTGGCGTAAAACAAAATGTAACCTTTGGCGAGGACACGATCCAAGCAATGCCTGCATTTCAAGAGACAGTGCTTTGAATTTCCACATTTTGCCTGCTGAATGCAGATTGCAAAGAAAAATTCAGCAAACTCCGTTTTTTGGTGCAGTGAAGCGCAGCGTTGCACATCATGCAACTTTGTCTTCTGAAGATTTAGGAAAGCAAAAGACAGGCTGAGCTTACAGACTCATAGAAAGGTGACAGCACGGAAGTCGGCCGTTCGGCCTATCGAGTCCTGCCAGCTCTATGCAAAAGCAATCCAGCCAATCCCACAATGTTGGAGGGGAGTTCACAGCTTCAATCAGTGAGGAGTCTTACAAAACCAGATTCCAGTCGAACAGCTTTATTGGATGAACAAGCTTGGTGTTGTCAGACTCCTCACATTTGTCCACCCCAGTCCATCACCGGCATCTCCACATCAATCAGTGAGGATCTAGCTATTTTCTTTTCACCCCGAACTTCATGCATCAGTGCCTTGCATTGTTTATGCACTGATTATCCAACAAGACGAGCTGCGTTGAGCAGTGTGAAACAGAAGCAGCAACGAGGGAACCGATGCATTTGACAGTAGCTGTGTGATTGGCTAATCATCTATACTTATCAGAGGGGAAAGTGGGGAACCTGAAAGTATGGATGAGAAAGGGCGGAGCCAAAATGGCAGGTTGCGATTGACCAGTGCTTGCAGTTTTGCTGATGGCAGAGGTTTGCCTGTTGCCTCGTGCAGTCAATGATGCAGCGCCATGGAGATGCTGCTAAAGGAGCCAGTATCTTTGAAGGGAGGGGGCCTCCTATTTTAATCAATGGGTTCCATGTTGTAATGGTGAGCACTTCGGACTTTGAATCCAGCGATCCGAGTTCAAATCTCGGTGGAGCCTCAACTTTTGTCACTTTTGCGGAAACAAATTTCAGACACCTGGAATCCCATCCCTTTTTGTGGGCAGTTCGCAGCCTCAATCAATGAGGCTCGAGCTCCTTGTATAAATTTGGCCTTTTGTTAAAGGCAAATCTTATTGAATTTACTTGATAGAGTGTTTGATGAGTTGACGGAGAGGATTGATGAGGGCAATGCGATTGATGTGGTGTATATAAACTTTGAAAAGGCGTTTGATAAAGTGACTTTTCATCGCCTTGTCATCAAGATTGATACCCATAGAATAAAAGGAGCAGTAGCAACATGAATACAAAATTGCCTCCGGAACAGGAACCAGAGAGGAGTGATGAACGGTTGTTTTTTTCGGATCGGAGGGAGGTGTACAGTAATGTTCCCCACAGGTCGGTGCTCGCACCACTGCCCTTTTTGATAATTATTGATGACTTGGACTTGGGTGTACAGGGAACAATTTCCAAATTTGCAGATGACACAAACCTTGGAAGGAAAGTCAACATTGAGGTGGATAGTGATAGACATCAAGAGGACATAGAAATTTAACGCAGAAAAATGCAAGCTGATACATCTCGGTAGGAAGAACGAGGAGAAGCAATATAAATTAGAGGGCTCAATTCGATAATGGGTGCAGGAACAGAGCGGTTTGGGGGTCTTTGTGCACAAATCGTTGAATGTAAGCGAGGCATGCTGAAAAGGCGGTTCAAAAAAGCATACGGAATCCTGGGCTTTATAAATAGAGACATAGTGTACGAAAGCACGGAATTCATGATGAACCTTTATAAAACATCAGTTCGACCACAACTGGAGTATTGTGTCCAGAGCTGGGCACCGCACTTTTGGAAAAATGTGAAGGCCTCAGAGAGGGTGCAGAAAAGATGAACGAGAATGATTCCAGGGATGAGGGACTTTAGTTACGTGGATAGACTGGAGAAGCTGGGGTTATTTTTCTTGGAACAGAGAAGATTGAGAGGAGATTTGATCGAGGTATTTAAAATCATGAGGGCTATTTACAGAATGGGTGGAGACAAACTGTTCCGATTGGCGGAAAGGTCAAGAACCAGAGGACATAGATTTCAGGTGACTGGCAAACGAATCAAAGGTGACTTGAGGAAAAACTTTTTTTTACACAGTGAGTGTTTAGGATCTGGAATGCACTGCCAGTGGTCGTGGTGGAGGCAGATTCAATCGTTGCTTTCAAGAGGGAACTGTAGAAATAATGTAAAGGAAAACATGCCGAGGGCGACGGGAATAGGGCGAGGGAGTGGGATTGGCTGGATTGCTTTTGCATAGAGCTGGCAGGACTCGAAGGGCCGATCGGCCTACTTCGGTGCTGTAACCTTTCTATGAGTCTATTAGCTCAGGCTGTCTTTTGCTTTCCTAAATCTTCAGAAGACAAAGTTGCTTTGTGTGCAATGCTGCGCTTCACTGCACAAAAAAATGGTGTTTGCTGAACATTTCTTTGCAATCTGCATTCAGCAGGCAAACTTGCAGAAATCCAAAGCACTGTCTCTTGAAATGCAGGCATTGCTTGGATCGTGCCCTCGCACAAAGATTACATTTTGTTTTACGCCAATCTTCACGCATATACCAAGAAAAGCAGTGGTACCAGCACCAACTACACGGCATCTACAACGTTGTCCAACGCCTCCAGATTGAAGCGGGATGACTTTTCCCTCGAAAACCAGCAACCCTGATGTTAAAATCATCTGCCAGAGGAAGCCGCGATTTCAACACGGAGACACTGGGCCAGAGTAAAGTTCAGTTAATGTGATTGCCGAGTGGCAAGGGAGTCAAAGGAAATGGGGAAAAGGCGGAACAGTGGAGTTGAGGTAAAAATCAGATCCGCCATGATCTCATTAAATGGCGGGGCTCACAGGGCCAAATGGCCAAATCCTGCTCCAATCTCGTATGGTCTTATCTTCGGATGGTGATGGGAGGGTGGATTTGGAACTCCTGTGCGGCTGCTTTGCGCAGGTAACACGACTGGTTACAAACTAAACCATTAATTCACCGAGCTAAAGTTTGAGGTTGCAGCGACAAGAACCTGATGACATTAATTAAAGAAAACTAATGAAACTCTGTGAATGATGAATAATTGTTGTAATCGCCATTGATCATCCGATAACTTTCTGCTGCAGACTGACAGAAACACTGACATGGACACTGGCTGACAGTGAAATTTTAATCAGTTTCAACAACTACAAATACAACGCGCATTTATATCGCGCATTTAGTGTAGCAAAACGTCCCAAGGCGCTTCACTGGAACTTTATTGAACAACATTTGACACCGAGTCACATCAGGAGATATTAGAAGCAAAATACTGCGCATGCTGGAAATCTGAAATAAAAATAGAAAATGCTGAAAAGACTCCACAAGTCAGGCAGCGTCTGTCGAGAGAGAAACAGAGTTAACGTTAAGGTCGATGACCCTTCGTCAGAAATGGAAAAAGTTGAAGATTACATAGTTTTTAAGCAACTACAGAGCCAGGAACAGGGCTGGACGTGGAGGGAGAGGGGAGGAAAGAACATAAGGGAAGCTCCCTGATAGGCTGGAGGGCAGGGGTGATTCAAAAATAAAAGGGGTCATGGTGCAAGAAGGGTAGTATTGGGAAAATTAAAGAAACAAATGATGGGTCTCTTGGAGCTGTAAATGGCACCATTAGAAACAACACTTGCTCTCCGAAAAAAATGGGAGCAATGTTTATGAGCTCAAATTATTGAAATCAGTGTTGACTTCAAAAGGTTCTAAAGAGACTAATCGAAAGATTAGGTGCTGTTTCTCGATCTTCCTTTGAGCTTCATTGGAGCAGTGACTGAGGCCGACGACAGAGATGTCAGAGTTGGAGTGAGACGGGGAATAAAAATGGCAAACGACCAGCAGGTGTGGGTCAAGCTTGCGGACCGAGCAGAAGTGTTCAGCAAAACGGTCACCCAATCTGCGTTTGGTCGACCAACTGTAGAGGTGGCCGCATTGCGAGCAGCGAATACAGTATAGTAAATTGAAAGAAGTAAAAGTAAATCACTGTTTCACTGAGAAGCAATGTTTGGGGCCGTGATAGGTGGGGAAGGAGGAGGTGAACATAAGAACATAAGAAAAAGCAGCAGGAGTAGGCCAATCGGCCCCTCGAGCCTGTTCCGCCATTCAATAAGATCATGGCTGATCTGATCCTAACCTCAAATTTAAATTCATGTCCAATTTCCTGCCGGCTCCCCGTAACCCCTAATTCCCTTTACTTCTTGGAAACTGTCTGTTTCTGTTTTAAATTTATTTAACGAAGTAGCTTCCACAGCTTCCTGGGGCAGAAAATTCCACCGACCTACCACCCTCTGAGTGAAGCAGTTTCTCCTCATCTCAGTTTTAAAAGAGCAGCCCCTTATTCTAAGATTATGCCCACTAGTTCTAGTTTCACCCATCCTTGGGAACATCCTTACCGCATCCACCCGATCAAGCTCCTTCACCATCTTATATGTTTCAATATGATCGCCTCTCATTCTTCTGAACTCCAATGAGTATAGTCCCAATCAACTCAACCTCTCCTCATATGTTCGCCCCCTCATCCCCGGGATTAACCGAGTGAACCTTCTTTGTACTGCCTCGAGAGCAAGTATGTATTTTCTTAAGTATGGACACTAAAACTGTATGCAGTATTCCAGGTGCGGTCTCACTAATACCTTATACAGCTGCAGCAATGCCTCCCTGTTTTTATATTCTTTCCCTCTCGCAATAAAAGCCAACATTCCGTTGGCCTTCTTGATCACCTGCTGCACCTGCATACTAACTTTTTGATTGTCTTGCAATAGGACCCCCAGATCCCTTTGTACTGCAGTACTTTCCAGTTTCTTGCCATTAAGATAATAACTGGCTTTCTGATATTTACTGCTAAAGTGCATAACCTCACATTTTCCAATATTGTATTGAATCTGCCAAATCTCCACCCACTCACCCAGTCTGTCCACATTCCCTTGCAGGTTTTTTTGTCCTCCTCACTCTCTACTTTCCCTCCGACCTTTGTATCATCTGCAAACTTTGATATGTTACACTCGGTCCCCTCCTCCAAATCGTTAATATAGATTGGATAGAGTTGGGGACCCAGCACCGACCCCTGCGGAACAACACTGGCTACTGGTTACCAGTCCGAGAATGAACCATTTATCCCAACTCTCTGCTTCCTGTTAGATAACCAATCCTCCACCCATGCCAGAATATTTCCCCCAATCCAGTGATTCTTTATCTTGAGCAATAATCTTTTATGTGGCACCTTGTCGAATGCCTTCTGAAAGTCTGAATACACTACGTCCACTGGTTCCCCTTTATCCACCCTGTAGGTTATGTCCTCAATGAACTCAAGCAAATTTGTCAGACATGACTTCCCCTTCATAAAGCAATGCTGACTTTGTCCTATTAAATTATGTTTATCCAAATGTTCCGCTCCTGTCTCCTTAATAATAGACTCCAAAATTTTACCCACCACAGATGTTAGGTCTATAATTTCTAGCCTTCTGCCTACTACCCTTTTTAAGTAATGGTGTTACTTTAGCAGTTTTCCAATCTGCCGGCACCTTTGCCGAGTCCAGAGAATTTTGGAAAATTATTACCAAAGTATCCACAATCCCCACTGCCACTTTCCTCAAGGCCCTAGGATGTAAGCCATCAGGTCCAGGGGATTTATCCGCCTTGAGTCCCATTAATTTACTTAGTACCAATTCCTTAGTGATTTTAATCGTATTCAGCTCCTCCCCGCCGAGAGCCCCCTTTTGATCCAGTGTTGGGATATTCTTGGTGTCCTCTACCGTAAAGACTGAAACAAAATATTTGTTCAGCATTTTTGCCATCTCCATGTATCCCACCATTAATTTTCCGGTCTCATCCTCTACGTTTGCATGAGCCACCCTTTTTCTTTTTATATAACGATTGAAACTCTTGCGATCTGTTTTAATATTTTTTGCTAATTTATTTTCATAATCTATCGTCCCTTTCTTAATCAATCCTTTGGTTACTTTTTGCTGTCTTTTGAAGACTTCCCAATCTTCTGTCCTCCCACTAAGTTTGGCTACCTTATATGTCCTTGTTTTTAGTCGGATACTATCCTTAATTTCTTTACTCAGCCACGGATGGCTGTTATTTATTTTACACTCTTTTTTCCTCAGTGGAATATATTTTTTTGAAAGTTGTAAAATAACCCCTTAAATGAACACCACTGCTCATGTACCGTCTTACCCTTTAATCTATTTTCCCAGTCCACTTTAATCAATTCCGCTCTCATACCATCATAGTCTCCTTTATTCAAGCTCAGTACGCTTGTTTGAGAACCAACCTTCTCACCCTCGAATTGGAAATGGAATGTTACCATGTTATGGTCACTCATTCCAAGGGGATCCTTAACTAGGACATTATTAATTGATCCTAGCTCATTACACAGGACCAGGTCCAAGGTTGCTTGCCCCCTTGTAGGGTCAGTAACATACTGCTCAAGAAATCCATCCCTAATACACTCAATAAACTCTTCCTCAAGCCTGCCCTGCCCAATTAGACTTGTCCAGTTAATATGATGGTTAAAATCCCCCATAATTATAGCTGTTCCATTATTACTTGCCCCGACTATTTCCTGATTAATACTTCTTCCAGCAGAGTTGCAACTATTCGGAGGCCTATTTACTACGCCCACTAGTTTTCTTTTCCCCTTATTATTCATTATCTCTACCCAAACTGTTTCATTGTCCTGATCCTTTGTCCCAATATCATTTCTCTGTGATACAGTGATTTCTTCCTTTATTAACATAGCCACCCCACCTGCCCTTCCATCCTGCCTGTCTTTCCTGATAGTCAAATACCCTGGCATATTTAATTCCCAGTTGTTGTCACCCTCCAGCCATGTTTCTGTAATGGCCACAAGATCATACCCAAATGCAGTTATTTGTGCCGTTAACTCATCCATTTTGTCACGAATGCTCCATGTATTCAGATAAAGAACTTTCAAATATGTTTTGTTACACTTTGTTTCTGCTTGTTCCTTTTTTAACACTTTACCTTTTACTCCATACCTTCTGTCCCTTTCCTCTGTCTCCCTGCTCAGGTTCCAACCCCCTGCCACAGCTTTGATGCTGGGTTAATCGCCTTACGCCTTCTAGTTTTTATTTTATCTGTCGTGCCTAAAGTACACTTTCTTTCCGCTGCTCTCCGCTTTTCCCTTTCACTTGTTCTTGAACAACTGTTTGTACTATTTGTATTGTAAATTTCCCCTGGGCCTTCCCCTCTCTTGCTGCTCTCAACTTTATTCTCTTCTGACTCCCCGCTCAGGTTCCCATGCCCCTGCCACTCTAGTTTAAACCTTCCCCAACAGCACCAGCAAACAGCCCCGCGAGTACATTGGTCCCGGTCCTGCTCGGGTGTAACCCGTCACGCTTGCAGAGGTCCCACCTTCCCCAGAACCGGTCCAAATGTCCCAGGAATCTAAATCTCTCCCTCCTACGCCATCCCTGCAGCCACGCATTCATGCTGTCGATTCTCCTGTTTCTCTTCTCACTGGCACGTGGCACCGGCAATAAACCTGAGATCACAACCTTTGAAGTCCTGCTTTTTAATTTATCTCCTAACTCCTTACATTCACCTTGCAAGACCTCATCCCTTCTTTTACAAATGTCGTTGGTACCAATATGGACCACGACTACTGTCTGTTCACCCTCCCCCTCCAGAATGACCTGCAGCCGCTCCGTGACATCCTTGACCCGAGCACCAGGGAGGCAACATACCATCCTTGTGTCACGTTTGCCGCCTCAGAAAAGCCTATCTGTTCCCCTTACAATTGAATCCCCAATCACTATAGCCCTGCCACTCTTCTTCCTCCCATCCTGTTGCATCTCCTGTACTTGCATGGAAAGGTGCTGTGGGAGGAGGGCGGGTTTTGGGGGTGATGGAAGAGTGGACCAGCGTGTCGAGGAGAGAGCAGTCACTTGAGAATGTTGAAAGGGGAGTGGAGGGGACGATGTGTTTGGTGGAGGGATTGTGCTGCAGGTGGTTGAAATGGGGGAGGATGGTATGTTGAATGTGGAGGCTGGTGGTGTGGAAAGGAAGGACAAGAGGAACCCTATCATTGTTCTGGGAGGGAGAGGGTGAGGGCAGAAGTGGAGGAACTGGGACGGACACGGTCAAGGGCCTGTTAACTTGAGTGGAGGGGAATTATCGGTAGATGAAAAAGGAAGATATTTCGGAAGCACTGGTTTGGAAGGTGGCATCGTGAGAACAGATGTGAAGGAGACGGAGAAACTGGGAGAAGGGAAAAGAGCCCTTACAGGAAGCGGGGTTGGAGGATGTGTAATCAAGGTAGCTGTGAGGGTCGGTGGGCTTATAGTTGACATTGGTTGACAGCCTATCCCTGGAAATGTAGATCGAGAAGTCGAGGAAGGGAAGGGACGATTCGGAGATGGACCGTGTGAAGGCGAGGGAAGGGTGGAAATTGGAAGCAATCTTCATGACATTTCCCTGTTCGGGGTTAGAGCAGGAAACGGCATTGAAACAGTCATCAATGCATCAGAAAAAGAGGTGAGGGAGGGGACCTGAGTCGGACTGGAACAAATGATGTTCCTCATATCCAACAAAAACAGGAAGGCATAGCTAGGACCCATAGAGGAGCCCATAGCAACACCTTTTATTTGGAGGAAATGAGTGGAGTCAAAGGAGACGTTGTTCAACGTAAGAACAAGTTCAGCCAGGCGGAAGGTGGTGGTGGATGGGGATCGGCTGGGCCTTCGTTTAAGGAAAAGGCCTGGGGCCCACAGGCCGTCCTGGTGAGAGGTGGATGTGCAGACGGACTGGACGTCCATGGTAAAAAGGAGAAAGTTAGGTCTCGGGAAAATAAACTGTTTAAGTGGTGGAGGGTGTCGGAAGAGTCGCGGGTTTTGGGACTGTGAGGTTGGAGGCCGTGGGTGGAAGATCTCCAGAGGAGATGAGGACAGTGAAGGTCTGGGAAACTATGGCTTGGTGTTCGGTGGTGGGATCACGGTCCAGGGGAAGGTAAGAGGAGGTATCAGAGAGTTGGCGTTCAGCCTCCGCAAGGGAGAGGTCTGTTCGCCTCATAACGATAACAGCGACACCCTTGTCAGCAGGTTTAATGACAATGTCAGGGTTGGACCTGAGAGAACGGAGTGCTGCAAGTTCAGAGGGAAGTAGATCATAGTAAATGAGGGGAGCAGAGAAATTGACACTGCCGATGTATTGCCGGCAGTTCCCAATGATAAGATCAAGTGAGGGGAAGAGGATAGAGGGAGGGGTCCAGGTGCACCGAGAATTGTGGAGATGGGAGCAAGGGTCCGCTGTGCGGAGGGAAGACTCCTGGCCAAAGAAATGGGCGCGGATGTGAAGGCCACCGAAGAAGAGCTCAGCATAATATCTTGCTCGAAACTCATTGAGTTGGGGCGTATGAGGATGACGCAGAGGCTTTGACTGAGGACTGACGTTCGGTTTCAGAGAGGGGAAGATTAGAGGGAAGAATGAAAATACGACAAAGAGATTAGAGGGAGGGATGGGGTCAGAGGAAAGTGAAGGGGAAGAAGAATTGGGAGGGGTGTGAATCGCATGTTCGTCGGAATAGACTGGAGGAGTGGAGAGAAAATAGAGACGGAATAGGAAGAAATTGGTTCCGTGGGACAAGAACAGGGTGAGACAATGGATCTACCAGGCCAGTCCTGTTTGTAGATCTTAGGAAGGAGGTAGAACTGGGCTGTGCAGGGTTTGGGGACTGTGAGGTTGGAGGCCGTGGGTGGAAGATCTCCAGAGGAGATGAGGACAGTGACGGTCTGGGAAACTATGGCTTGATGTTCGGTGGTGGGATCACGGTCCAGGGGAAGGTAAGAGGAGGTTTCAGAGAGTTGGCGTTCAGCCTCCGCAAGGGAGAGGTCTGTTCGCCTCGTAACGATAACAGCGACACCCTTGTCAGCAGGTTTAATGATAATGTCAGGGTTGGACCTGAGAGAACGGAATGCTGCAAGTTCAGAGGGAAGTAGATCATAGTGAGTGAGGGGAGCAGAGAAATTGAGACTGCCGATTTATCACCTGCAGTTCCCAATGATAAGATCAAGTGAGGGTAAGAGGATAGAGGGAGGGGTCCAGGTGCACCGAGAATTCTGGAGATGGGAGCAAGGGTCCGCTGTGCGGAGGGAAGACTCCTGGCCAAAGAAATGGGCGCGGATGTGAAGGCCACCGAAGAAGAGCTCAGCATAATATCTTGATCGAAACTCATTGAGGTGGGGGCGTATGAGGATGACGCAGAGGCATTTACTGAGGACTGACGTTCAGTTTCAGAGAGGGGAAGATCAGATGGAAGAATGAAAATACGACAATGAGATTGGAGGGAGGGATGGGGTCAGAGGAAAGTGAAGGGGAAGAAGAATCAGGAGGGGTGTGAATCGCATGTTTCAACAGAACTATTAAGATCAAGGCGGAACACTTCCGATCTGACTGCGCCGCCCCAACTTGCCAAATGTGCACCTCTCAACCGCCACTCGCAGCTCTGTCGCGCTGCCCGTCGGTCACGCAACTCAACTGCTGAAAGAAAAAAGCGAAAAAGCATCAAAACAAAAACCAGTTCTTCAGTTACCATCACCTGGATCACAAGATTCGACAAGTAAAATTCGTAAAGAATCGGGCGGCTGTCTTTCCCGAGGCCAATCCTGCTTTCGTCGTGTTTGTCTGTCGAGCGGTCACGCAGATCGAAATGTATCGACCGGTTTCATGGCGCAAATGAACATTGGTGCGAATCGCACATCTGCCCAAAAGAAACAGCGGTCGTCGCAGAGCAAAATTAAAAACGTGAGACCATGAAAGTGAATGTTAGAGTCGGTAATGTGTCGGAAAGCTTCCATGAAATGGAAGGAAGAAAGAAAAGGAGGCCTATTGACTGTGGAAGGAAGAAAAAGTGGGGACAACAGGGGAGTTTGAACTGTGGAGCATCAAGTCCAGGCATGTGAGAGTGCTGGATTTGAAGGAATGGATCGGTTTTCGCCAGCAACAAAAAATATTTTTTCTTGTGAAAAAGATTGATTTCTGGCTGCATTATATCAGTGTATGGAGCAGAGAACAGAAGAGGGAAACGAAACTATCGCATAGCTCGTATTCAAACCGAACTGACTGCGACCACAACGCAGAGGATGGACCAGAATACGATCAAGGCGACGCGCATCAGGTGGGGCAGTCATGCCCGAACAACAGCAATGTCGCGCCCGGTGCTGCTTGGAAAAGAAGGATGTTTGGTGATGAGGAAAAAAATAGCAAGCACTTTACACGCTGGCAGCGGTGGGATTCGAACCCACGCCCCCGAAGAGACTGGAGCCTTAATCCAGCGCCTTAGACCGCTCGATCACCCTATCACCTGTCAAAGCTCTGCCTTCAGAATCTGATATCTGGTGATTGAAATGTGGTTTTCTTGCATTTTGACCTTTGAGTCGAGGATTTTCCATTGAACGAATCAAATAAATGGGCTTTCTGAGCAATATTCATGCCACGAGGTGGCCGAGTGTTTGAGGTGATGGATTCCTAATCCATTGTGCTCTGCACGCATGGTTTTGAATCTCATCCGCGCCATTATTGCATTTACCGTTTGATGCGTCGGTTCCTTCCTGAAATTCAACCAGAAGTCTTGGGCCTCGCTCCAATCCGAAGCCACGGTGGATGAATTTTGCATTGCTCGCTGATCTCTGCTCAAATCAGCATGGTCCTGATTGGTGCACGGAGGTGTTGCGAGTGTTCGATGTGAAGAACGTGAAGCATCAAGAAAGTGCACAATGACGCCCCGGTAAAGCGAGTATCTGTGCACAGATAATAACTGACCTGCTGAGTGTTGCCAGCAGTTTCTGGATTTATTTTTGAGCTTTCACTATAGCCGTTTTCCTGACAACTTGAAACTTTACTCAAGGGCGCAGCTTCAAGCACAACTTTCTTGAGCTCTACTCACACACAACATCGCTCTTTACTTTCCGACACACTCGCTTTAAAATCTGACTTATCCGCACACAGCTTCCTGCGCCACGAAAATTTGAAACACCTTTCGCTCTTGGCCTGCAATCGCTCCTTTTTCGCCACAGGCGCTCTTTACATTCATCCTCTACTCGATTCAATCCCATGTTTAAACGGAACTATTAAGATCAAGGCGGAACACTTCCGATCTTCCTGGGCCACCCCAACTTGCCAAATGTGCACCTCTCAACCGCCACTCGCAGCTCTGTCGCGCTGCCCGTCGGTGACGCAACTCAACTGCTGAAAGAAAAAATCCAAAAAGCATCAAAACAAAATTTAGTTCTTCAGTTACCATCACCTGGATCACAAGATTCGACAAGTAAAATTCGTTAACAATCGGGCGGCTGTCTTTCCAGAGGCCAGCCCTGCTTTCATCGTGTTTGTCTGTCGAGCGGTCACGCAGATCGAAATGTGTCGACTGGTTTCAAGGCGCAAATGAAAATTGGTGCGAATCGGACATCTGCCCAATAGAAACAGTGGTCACAGCAGAACAAATTTCAACGCGTGAGATCATGAAAGTGAATGCTGGAGTCGGCAATGCCGCAGGATAGTTTCCATGAAGTGGAAGGAAGAAAGGAAAGGCGGCATATTGGCTGTGGAAGGAAGAAAAAGTGGGGAAAACAGGCCAGTTTGAACTGTGGAGCATCAAGTACAGGCATGTGAGAGTGCTGGATTTGAAGGAATGGTTAGGTTTTTGCCAGCAACAAAAAATATTTCTTTTTTGTGCAAAAGATTGATTTCTTGCTGAATTCTATTAGTGTATGTGGTAGAGAACAAAAGAGGTAATCGAAACTATACTGTAGCTCGTATTGAAACCGAACAAACTGCGACCTCAACGAGGATACGATCAAGGCGAAGCGCATCAGGTGGGGCAGTCATGCCCGAACAACAGCAATGTCGCGCCCGGTGCTGCTTGGAAAAGAAGGATGTTTGGTGATGAGGAAAAAATAGCAACCCCTAACACGCTGGCAGCGGTGGGATTCGAACCCACGCCCCCGAAGAGACTGGAGCCTTAATCCAGCGCCTTAGACCGCTCGGCCACGCTACCACCTGTCAAAGCTCTGCCTTCAGAATCTGATATCTGGTGATTGAAATGTGGTTTTCTTGCATTTTGACCTTTGAGTCGAGGATTTTCCATTGAACGAATCAAATAAATGGGCTTTCTGAGCAATATTCATGCGACGAGGTGGCCGAGTGTTTGAGGTGATGGATTCCTAATCCATTGTGCTCTGCACGCATGGTTTTGTATCTCATCCGCGCCATTATTGCATTTACCGTTTGATGTGTCGCTTCCTTCCTGAAATTCAACCAGATGTCTTGGGCCTCGCTCCAATCCGAAGCCACGGTGGATGAATTTTGCATTGCTCGCTGATCTCTGCTCAAATCAGCAAGGAAAAATTGGTGCACGGAGGTGTTGCGAGTGTAAGATGTGAATAACTTGAAGGATCAAGAAAGTGCACAATGACGCCCCGGTAAAGCGAGTATCTGTCCACAGATAATACCTGACCTGCTGAGTGTTGCCAGCAGTTTCTGGATTTATTTTTGAGCTTTCACTATAGCCGTTTTCCTGACAACTTGAAACTTTACTCAAGGGCGCAGCTTCAAGCACAACTTTCTTGAGCTCTACTCACACACAACATAGCTCTTTACTTTCCGACACACTCGCTTTAAAATCTGGCTTATCCGCACACAGCTTCCTGCGCCACGAAAATTTGAAACACCTTTCGCTCTTGGCCTGCAATCGCTCCTTTTTCGCCACAGGCGCTCTTTACATTTATCCTCTACTCGATTCAATCCCATGTTTAAACAGAACTATTAAGATCAAGGCGGAATACTTCCGATCTTCCTGGGCAGCCCCAACTTACGAAATGTGCACCCCTCAACCGCCAATCGCAGCTCTGGAGCGCTGCCCGTCGGTCACGCAACTCAACTGCTGAAAGAAAAAATCCAAAAAGCATCAAAACAAAATCCAGTTCTTCAGTTACCATCACCTGGATCACAAGATTCGACAAGTAAAATTCGTGAACAATCGGGCGGCTGTCTTTCCAGAGGCCAGACCTGCTTTCATCGTGTTTGTCTGTCGAGCGGTCACGCAGATCGAAATGTATCGACTGGTTTCAAGGCGCAAATGAACATTGGTGCGAATCGGACATCTGCCCAATAGAAACAGTGGTCACAGCAGAACAAATTGAAACGCGTGAGGTCATGAAAGTGAATGCTGGAGTCGGCAATGCCGCAGGATAGTTTCCATGAAGTGGAAGGAAGAAAGGAAAGGCGGCATATTGGCTGTGGAAGGAAGAAAAAGTGGGGAAAACAGGCCAGTTTGAACTGTGGAGCATCAAGTACAGGCATGTGAGAGTGCTGGATTTGAAGGAATGGTTAGGTTTTTGCCAGCAACAAAAAATATTTCTTTTTTGTGCAAAAGATTGATTTCTTGCTGCATTCTATTAGTGTATGTGGTAGAGAACAAAAGAGGTAATCGAAACTATACTGTAGCTCGTATTCAAACCGAACAAACTGCGACCTCAACGCAGAGCATGGACGAGGATACGATCAAGGCGAAGCGCATCAGGTGGGGCAGTCATGCCCGAACAACAGCAATGTCGCGCCCGGTGCTGCTTGGAAAAGAAGGATGTTTGGTGATGAGGAAAAAACAGCAAACACTTTACACGCTGGCAGCGGTGGGATTCGAACACACGCCCCCGAATAGACTGGAGCCTTAATCCAGCGTCCTAGACCGCTCGGCCACGCTACCACCTGTCAAAGCTCTGACTTCAGAATCTGATATCTGGTGATTGAAATGTGGTTTTCTTGCATTTTGACCTTTGAGTCGAGGATTTTCCATTGAACGAATCAAATAAATGGGCTTTCTGAGCAATATTCATGCGACGAGGTGGCCGAGTGTTTGAGGTGATGGATTCCTAATCCATTGTGCTCTGCACGCATGGTTTTGTATCTCATCCGCGCCATTATTGCATTTACCGTTTGATGTGTCGCTTCCTTCCTGAAATTCAACCAGATGTCTTGGGCCTCGCTCCAATCCGAAGCCACGGTGGATGAATTTTGCATTGCTCGCTGATCTCTGCTCAAATCAGCAAGGAAAAATTGGTGCACGGAGGTGTTGCGAGTGTAAGATGTGAATAACGTGAAGGATCAAGAAAGTGCACAATGACGCCCCGGTAAAGCGAGTATCTGTCCACAGATAATACCTGACCTGCTGAGTGTTGCCAGCAGTTTCTGGATTTATTTTTGAGCTTTTACTATAGCCGTTTTCCTGACAACTTGAAACTTTACTCAAGGGCGCAGCTTCAAGCACAACTTTCTTGAGCTCTACTCACACACAACATCGCTCTTTACTTTCCGACACACTCGCTTTAAAATCTGGCTTATCCGCACACAGCTTCCTGCGCCACGAAAATTTGAAACACCTTTCGCTCTTGGCCTGCAATCGCTCCTTTTTCGCCACAGGCGCTCTTTACATTTATCCTCTACTCGATTCAATCCCATGTTTAAACGGAACTATTAAGATCAACGCGGAATACTTCCGATCTTCCTGGGCCACCCCAACTTGCCAAATGTGCACCTCTCAACCGCCACTCGCAGCTCTGTAGCGCTGCCCGTCGGTCACGCAACTCAACTGCTGAAAGAAAAAATCCAAAAAGCATCAAAACAAAATTTAGTTCTTCAGTTCCCATCACCTGAATCACAAGATTCGACAAGTAAAATTCGTGAACAATCGGGCGGCTGTCTTTCCAGAGGCCAGCCCTGCTTTCATCGTGTTTGTCTGTCGAGCGGTCACGCAGATCGAAATGTGTCGACTGGTTTCAAGGCGCAAATGAAAATTGGTGCGAATCGGACATCTGCCCAATAGAAACAGTGGTCACAGCAGAACAAATTTCAACGCGTGAGATCATGAAAGTGAATGCTGGAGTCGGCAATGCCGCAGGATAGTTTCCATGAAGTGGAAGGAAGAAAGGAAAGGCGGCATATTGGCTGTGGAAGGAAGAAAAAGTGGGGAAAACAGGCCAGTTTGAACTGTGGAGCATCAAGTACAGGCATGTGAGAGTGCTGGATTTGAAGGAATGGTTAGGTTTTTGCCAGCAACAAAAAATATTTCTTTTTTGTGCAAAAGATTGATTTCTTGCTGCATTCTATTAGTGTCTGTGGTAGAGAAGAAAAGAGGTAATCGAAACTATACTGTAGCTCGTATTGAAACCGAACAAACTGCGACCTCAACGAGGATACGATCAAGGCGAAGCGCATCAGGTGGGGCAGTCATGCCCGAACAACAGCAATGTCGCGCCCGGTGCTGCTTGGAAAAGAAGGATGTTTGGTGATGAGGAAAAAATGGCAAGCACTTTACACGTTGGCATTTAAACCACGCCCCCAAAGGTACAAGAGCCTTAATCCAGCGCCTTGGACCGCTCGGCCACGGTACCAGCTATCAAAGCTCTGCCTTCAGAATCTGATATCTGGTGATTGAAATGTGGTTTTCTTGCATTTTGACCTTTGCGTCGAGGATTTTCCATTGAACGAATGGAATGAATGGGCTTTCTGAGCAATATTCATGCGACGAGGTGGCCGAGTGTTTGAGGTGATGGATTCCTAATCCATTGTGCTCTGCACGCATGGTTTTGTATCTCATCCGCGCCATTATTGCATTTACCGTTTGATGTGTTGTTTCCTTCCTGAAATTCAACCAGAAGTCTTGGGCCTCGCTCCAATCCGAAGCCACGGTGGATGAATTTTGCATTGCTCGCGAGTATCTGACGCGTATCTGTCCACAGATAATACCTGACCTGCTGAGTGTTGCCAGCAGTTTCTGGATTTATTTTTGAGCTTTCACTGTAGCCGTTTTCCTGACAACCTGAAACTTTCCTCAAGGGCGCAGCTTCAAGCACAACTTTCTTGTGCTCTTCGCACACACAACATCGCACTTTACTTTCCTACACACGTTTTAAAATCTGCCCAATCCTCACACAGTGTCGTGCAGCACAATAATTTGAAAGACTTTCGCTCATGGCCTGTCATCGCTCCTTTTTCGCCATAAGCTCTCTTTACATTTATCCTCTACTTGATTCAATCGCATGTTTGAACAGAACTATTAAGACCAAGGCGGAACACTTCCGATCTTGCTGCGCCGCCCCAACTTGCCAAATGTGCACCTATCAACCGCCATTCACAGCTCTGCAGCGCTGCCCGTCTGTCACGCAACTCAACTGCTGAAAGAAACAAGCCAAAAGCTTCAAAACAAAAACCAGTTCTTCAGTGACCATCACCTGGATCACAAGATTCGACAAGTAACTTTTGGACTGAATCCGATTGAAACAACTGGAACCGAATTGATTGAGGCAGCAACTTCATACCAGCAGTGAGTGGATTCCAGCTGCATTTTGTTTTTTCGTCCTGCAGTTTCAAACAAAGGAACCAAAAACATAACAATCTCCACCAAAATTCGAACTCGGTTCGCTAGATTCAGAATTTAATGTGTTTCACTTTACACCATGGAACCCATTCATGAAAATATGCCGCAACCTCCATCCAAAGACACTTCACTCTTTTCTCAGCACGGCCATGTCGCTGCATCACTCACTGTTGCTGAACCTCTCCCATCAGCAAAACTGCAAGAAGTGGACAATTCCAAACTGCCACTTTGACTCGGCCCGTTCTCATCGATACCTTCAGCTTCCACCCTTTCCCTTCTGCTTCGTTCCGAAGCTCTGCGAATCACACAGCTGCTCGTCAAACCCATTGCTTCCCTCGTGACTGTTTCTGTTTCAATCTGCTCAGCGCAGATTCTGCTCCTATTACAATCTTGCCGGATAATCTGTGAATAAATATTGCAAGGCACTGATGCATGAACATTGGCGTAAAATAAAATGCAAACTTTGCCCGAGGACACGATCCAAGCAATGCCTGCATTTCAAGAGTCAGTGCTTTGAATTTCGACATGTTTGCCTGCTGAATGCAGATTGCAAAGAAAAATTCAGCAAACACCATTCTTTGGTGCAGTGACGCGCAGCGTTGCACATGAAGCAACTTTCTCTTCTGAAGATTTGGGAAAGCAAAAGATAGGCTGAGCTGAGAGACTCATAGAAAGGTTACAGCACGGAAGGAGGCCGATCGATACATTGAGTCCTGCCAACTCTGTGCAAAAGCAATGCAGCCAATCCCACTTCCTCGCCCTGTCCCCGTGGCCCAGCACATGTTTTCCTTTCAAGTATTTTTCAGTTCCCCTTTGAAAGCCACGATTGAATCTGCCTCCACCACGCCCCCTGGCAGTGCATTCCTGATCCGAACCACTCACTGACGAAAAAAGCTTTTTCCTCAAGTCAGCTTTGGTTCTTTTGCCAGTCACCGAAATCGATGTCCTCTGGTTCTTGACACTTCCGCCAATGGGAAAAGTTTGTCTCCATCTATTCTGTCAACACCGCTCATGATTTTAAATACCTCTCTCAAATCTCCTCTCAATCTTCTCTGTTCCAAGAAGAACAACCCCAGCTTCTCCAGTCGATCCACGTAACCAAAGTCCCTCATCCCTGGAATCATTCTCGTTCATCTTTTCTGCACCCTCTCTTAGGCCTTCACATTTTTCCAAAAGTGCGGTGACCAGAATTGGACACAATACTCCAGTTGTGGTCGAACTCATGTTTTATAAAGGTTCATCATGAATTACGTGCTTTCGTACTCTATGCCTCTATTTATAAAGCCCAGGATCCCGTCTGCTTTTCTGAACCGCTTTCTCAGCCTGCCTCGCTACATTCAACGATTTGTGCACATAAACCACCAGATCTCTCTGTTCCTGCACCCCTCTTCGATTTGAGCACTCTAATTTATGTTGCTTCTCCTCCTTCTTCCGACCAAGGTGTATCACCTTGCATTTTTCTGGGTGAAATACCTATATCCACTTGCAGTCTATCACTATCCTCCTCACTGTTCACTATACTTCCAAGATTTGTCTCATCTGCAAATTTGGAAATTGTGCCCTGTACACCCAAGTCCAAGTCATTAATAAATGTCAAAAGCGGCAGTGGTGTGAGTACCGACCTGTGGGAAACATTACTGTACACCTCCTTCCAATCCGAAAAACAACCGATCATCAATCCTCTCTGGTTCCTGTTACTGAGGCAATTTTGTATCCATGTTGCCACTGCTCCTTTTATTCTATGGATATCAATCTTGATGACAAGCCTATTATGAGGCAATTTATCAAACGCCTTTTGAAAGTTAAAAAACACCACATTAATCGCATTGCCCTCATCAACCCACTCCGTTGCCTCATCAAAAACTCTATCAAGTTAGTTCAATACGATTTGCTTTGAACAAAAGGCCAAATTTATACAAGGAGCTCGAGCCTCATTGATTGAGGTTCCACCGAAATTTGAATTCGGATCGCTGGATTCAAAATACAGAATGCTCACCATTACACCATCAAACCCATTTATTAAAACAGGCGGCCACCTTCCTTCAAAGATACTGGGCTCGTTTATCAGCATCGCCATGGCGCTGCATCGTTGACTGCACGAGGGCACTGGCAAACCTCTGCCATAAAAAAAAACTGCAAGCCCTGGTCAATCCCAACCTGCCACTTCGGCTCCGCCCTTTCTCATCCAGACGTTCAGCTTCCCCACTTTACCCTTTGATAAGTGTCGATGCTTTGCCAATCACACAGCTGCTGTCAAATCCATCGCTTCGCTCGTTGCTGCTTCTGTTTCACACTGCTCAGCGCAGCTCGTCTTGTTGGATAATCAGTGCATAAACATTGCAAGGCACTGATGCATGAAGTTCGGGGTAAAAAGAAAAGAGCTCGATCCTCACGGATTGAAGCTGCGATATCCCCACCAACAGGGATTGGATTTCAAGTGCGTTTGACTTATTCTGCCCTAAACTTGCAAACGAATCGGACAAAATTCGAGGTTTAAATTTGGATCGCTGGAGCCCAAGTCCAGAAGGCTCAACATTGCACGATGGAATCCAACTGATTACTTCTGCCGGCACCCACCAGTCAAAGATACTTGACTCTTTTCTTAGCACTGCCATAATGCCATATCACTGACACCTCGAGGCTACCGACAAACCTCTCCCATCAGCAAAACTGCAACTTCTTGCAAAGAAAATGTAAACTTTGCCCGAGGACATGATCCAAGCAATGCCTGCCTTTCAAGAAACAATGCTTTGAATTTCCACATGCTTGACTGCTGAATGCAGATTACAAAGAATAGCTCAGCAAACACCATTCTTTGGTGAAGTGAAACTTAGCATCAAAGAAAAAACAACTTTCTCTTCTGCTGATTTGGGAAAGCAAAAGTCCGGTTGAGCTTTTGAACTGAAATCGATAGAAGCAACTGAAACGTCATTGATTGAGGCAGCAAATTCCAAACAGCAGGGAGTGCATTCCAGCTGCGTTTTGTTTTTGCGCCCTGCAGTTGCAAACGAATGGGACAAAAACAAATCAGATTCCACCGAGATTCGAACTCAGATCGCTAGATTCAAAGTCCAGAGTGCGCACCATTACACCATGGAACCCATTCCGTAAGAAATGTCGCACCCTCCATCCAAAGATACTTGGCTCTTTTCCAGAACTCGGGGACGTCGTCGATAAATTGGAGCCAGCGCTTTCAGGAGTGAAGTTGGCAACAAATCTGCACGAAAACGTTTGGTTAAGGTAGGCCCGTTCTTCTGCAAATGACAGTTAATGCTAGCGCCTTTGTTAATTTTAAATCTGTGATTTGGAGATGCAGTTGATGGACTGGGGTTGACAAACGTAAGGAATCTTACAACACCAGGTTTTCGTCCAACTGTTTTATTTGAAAATCACAAGCTTTCGGAGGCTTTCTCATTCGTCAGGTGAGCGAGTATGGGATTCCATGGAAGGTTACCGTATTTACAGTCAGAGAACAATACCTGGTGATTACAGATAATCTTTCCAACTGCCCGTTGTCAAGGCAATCAAAGTGTTGAGACAGAGTGATGTGACCTGCAGCACGACCGAATACACAAACGGCCAGAACAAAAGACAGACAGAGAGAGAGAAACATCCGAAAGGAAGAGAAAGACAGAGAATGAACCGTTGTGTTAAAAACAGATAACTTTCTTTCGCTGGTGGAGTTACCTGTAGCGTGACATGAACCCAAGATCCCGGTTGAGGCCGTCCTCATGGGTGCGGAAATTGGCTATCAATTTCTGTTCGACGATTTTGCGTTGTTGTGTGTCTCGAAGCCCGCCTTGGAGAATGCTTACCCAAAGATCGGTGGCTGAATGTCCTTGACTGCTGAAGTGTTCCCCGACTGGGAGTGAACCGTCCTGTCTGGCGACTGTTGCGCGGTGTCCGATCATCCGTTGTCGCAGCGTCTGCATGGTCTCGCCAATGTACCATGCTCCGGGGCATCCTTTCCTGCAACGTATGAGGTAAACAACGTTGGCCGAGTCACAGGAGTATGAACCATGTACCTGGTGGGTGGTGTCCTCTCGTGTGATGGTGGTATCCGTGTCGATGATCTGGCATGTCTTGCAGAGGTTGCCGTGGCAGGGTTGTGTGGTGTCGTGGACGCTGTTCTCCTGAAAACTGGGTAACTTGCTGCGAACGATGGTCTGTTTGAGGTTGGGTGGCTGTTTGAAGGCGAGCAGTGGAGGCGTGGGGATGGCCTTAGCGAGGTGTTCGTCGTCATCGATGACATGTTGAAGGCTGCGGAGAACATGGTGTAGTTTCTCCGCTCCAGGGAAGTACTGGACGACGAAGGGTGCTCTGTTGGTTACGTCCCGTGTTTGTCTTCTGAGGAGGTCTATGCGATTCTTCGCTGTGGCCCGTCGGAACTGTCGATCGACAAGTCGAGCGTCATATCCCGTTCTTACGAGGGCGTCTTTCAGCGTCTGTAGGTGTCCATCGCGTTCCTCCTCGTCTGAGCAGATCCTGTGTATTCGTAGGGCCTGTCCATAGGGGATGGCCTCTTTGACGTGGTTGGGGTGGAAGCTGGAAAAGTGGAGCATCGTGAGGTTGTCCGTGGGCTTGCGGTAGAGTGAGGTGCTGAGGTGGCCGTCTTTGATGGAGATTCGTGTGTCCAAGAAAGAAACCGATTCTGAGGAGTAGTCCAAGGTGAGTTTGATGGTGGGTGCATTTTAGCCCGAACTACAAGTTGAAGCTGCAACTATAAAGTTACCTGGGCCCACTCCCCGACCATGTCTGCTCTTTGTTTTAATCAGTGAGCACTGGTTCTTTGCTCAACTTTGGCTTCCAAATTCCTGGAATTTCCTGGACTTCAAGACGACGCCACTCCACTGGACTGCACTTGAATGCACTGGATTGCATTGTTACCCTTAGCTGCTGTGATTGATGCCCACCTTCCACCACTGCTAATAGCTGCTGAGCTTATGACTATCCTACTGGTCCTACTATTATTTTTTATCTTTATTTTGCTTCAGTTCCTGGTTCTTAGTTATAAATTCAGTCCCTGGGCCACATTCAATTTCTCCGCCGTTTCTTCATCTTCTAATGACCTTCAATTTCCCCACTGTTTTTCTGCCCGTGATTCGTTGTGCACACCTCCTAGCTCTTCATTCGCACAGAAATACCTCCAGCAATGCCCCCTCTGTTACTCTTCCCTTCAAATAACTTCTGGACTCACTCGCTCTCCCCACCTGCCTCCGAAACTGGACATCAGTTCGTCGATGCTCCAAGCTGACTCCACCATACCTACATCAAATTTACCCTGCTCCGGTACTTCTGGCTTTAAATTTGGACTCCCGCCTATTGTCTCATTGTCTCCTCTCTATTCCCCATTTATTAGCAGGACATTTAGGGATGGACAATAAATGTTGGCCTTGCCAGCGACTCCCACATCCCATGAATGAATACAAAATATCCACTTATATCGTCCAAATGGAATACCAGAAGGTATTTGATAAGGTTCCTCTCAAGAGATTGGTAGCGAAATTTAAAGTGCATGGAATTGGAGGTAAGCTTGTGAAATATGTTCGTAATTGGTGAAAAGGTAGGAGACAGAGAGTCGGTGTATATAGACGAAAGAAGGAGGGGCCGTTCTCTTGGAGCAGAGAAGGTAAAGGGAAGATTTAATGGAGGTGTTCTTAATCATGAAGTGTTTTGATAGAGCAAATAAGGAGAAACTTTATCCAGAGGCAGAAGGGCCTGTAACCAGAGGACGCAGATTGATAGTATTGGCAAAAGAACCAGAGGCGAGGTGAGGAGAACTTGTTTTTAAAACAGCGAGTTGTTATGATCTGCAACGCAGTGCATGAAAGGGTGGTGGAAGCAGATTCACTAATAACTTTCAGAAGAGAATTGGATAAATATTTGACGAGCGAAAATTTGTGGAAAGGACAGGGGAATGAGACGAATTGGACACTTTTCAAAGAGCCGGTTCAGGCACGAAGACCGAATGGCCTCCTTCTGTGCTGTATCAGTCTATGATGCTATGATTCTATGAATGCATTCTGATTGGCAGAATGTGGCAAATGGCGGTGAACGAAGGAATAGAGAGTTATATATCCAAATTTTCACGTAGCACTAAATTAGGAGGCATGGTAACGTGTGTAGATTGGAGCAGGAAGTTACGAACGGACATTGCCAGACAAAGAGAGTGGGCAAAAATATGGCAGATGGAGCTTAATTTGAGGAAGTGTGAGGTCATCCACTTTGGATCCAAGAAAGAAAAATCTAAATATTTTCTTTGTGGCGAGAGACTAGGAAGTGTGAAGGAGTAAAGATATTCGTGTGTCAAGGAACACAAATCATTAAAAGCTGCTATAGAGGTACAAAAAGCAATCAAAAAGGCTAATGAAGTGAAAGCCTTTATCTTAAGTCGGCTGGAAAACAAAAGTGAGGAAATGATGCTTCAGATGAACAGATCCTTGTTCATATTCCATCTGGAGAACTTCGTTCAGTGTTGGGCACTGCAATTCAGGAAGGGTTGGAGGGAGTGTAGCACAGATTCAACTGAATACGTGGGCATAAAAGGGGAAATTATGTGGACAGGTTGCATAAAGCTGACTTGTATTCCCTTGAATTTATACGGTGGGAGGGCCATTTAATCGGCGTTTAAACTGGTGAAGAGATTCGATAGGGGAGTTACATAGAAACCATTAGCTCTGGTGCAGCGATATAGAACAAGTGAGCAAATTCTTACAATTAGAGCTCGGCCGTTCAGGAGTGATATCAGGAAGCACGTTGGACACACAAATGGCAGTGAAAATCAGTGGATGCTGGCTCAATTGAAATGTTCAAGAATGCGATAAATTGAGATTTGTTTGGTAAGATTATCAAGGGAAATGGCTTGAAAACGTCTAAATGGAGTTCAGGTACAGATCAGCCATTATATGATTGAATGACGGAACAGGCCAGAGGGACTGCATGGCGTCCTCCTGTCACTGTGATCCTGTGAAAGTAACTGAGTTTGTAAAATCACTTCTCCAGCGGAGGATACTCGACACACGTCGTCGACTCATTCCCTGAGATAAAAACAGGAAATGCAGGAAATACTCAACGGGTCAGGCAGCATCTGTGAAAGGAGGAAGGTAGAATAATTTTTCAATCGATTATCTTTCGCCGGAAGGTTATCCCACGTTCGTCTCCACACAGACGTTCTCTGACCTGATGAGTTTTTCCAGCAGTTTCTCTTATTATTTCAGATTTCCAGCATCTTACTTCATACATTCTGTCCGCACATTAAAGGTGCAGTTTGGCACCGCTGTATTTGATGAATTCCGAAGAATCTCAAAGCCCTCGCTTAAAGTCTCAAATAGGGAAATGGAACCAAGGTGAAAAGAATGAGATCCCCCTGGGATTTGATGCCAGGAACTCCTGCTCATTAGACAGGCTTTTTAAGCAACTAAGGCATGGAGCCCTGAAGTACATCCGAGACACCGCATCCGGTCATGACAAACGCTAGCAGCCTCTTGTTGCTGTCTTTTAGGGTTTAAGTCAAGTTTTTGTCATCAAATCGCTTTGTCCTTCTCTTTCTCTTTTCTATTTCCACCTGTTTCGAAACACTGCCTGTATCTCGGCTCTGTTTAACCCTGTGACCATCTCTGGTTAATTCTGGGTCAATCCGTGTGTCTGGGTTTGTTTCTGAGTGAGCCGGAGGCTTTAAGAAATGTTCTCAAACTTCTCCAATGAATCACTCAGAGGTGACAAATTTACCCGAGATTTTTCTACCGTAATTAGCAGAGCAGATCAGACACTTCACTCCCTTAAACTGGGAAAAGAATGGGCCGAAACTTCAGACAATGTTCCGTGTACCGGGAGGCAGCAGATAAAGCATTCGGTCTCGAATCATTAGTCTGACGATACCGGATTCTTTACTCTTAGTCTGGTTCAGCAAAAACTGAAAGCGAATACACTTGAAAGTTTTAACACAATTTTATTAGCTGCAGCTGACCCATCTATAGAATTGATTTCAACTCTTGACAGAGTCTGGTCAATCTCATAGAACAGGCAAATTACACAGTCAAAGTTCACACAATGATGCATTTTCAGAGTGGGGAGGGACATGAGTAGCAAGGGGTTAAAACCAATCATAAGCTGAGTCTGGGCAAGCCATACAAACTGACATCATGACCGACCACTCACAGGTGATACCTGTTCATACGTAGGTCACAGGAAAGGGAGTCTCACTTATCTCAGGCCTGGCATGTTTTTCGACCTTGTCCGAAATAAGGATCCATTCATTCGGTAGCTGCAAAACAACACTCCCTACACCTGCTTACCCCAGAATTCAGCTTATCATATCGCTTTGCTTGATTCATAATAAAGCATACATTTTCATACAGGAAATTAATAACATAAACGAATGGTCAAGGATAAGCTCATTTGAAAAGCTCATTGTTCTAATTCTTGCCAGCAAAATGGGCCACTTATATTAACCCTTGGTTTACCATACTGCCATTTTGTTATGGAGGCATCTTATTGAGCTACTGAAAGCTTACGACATATGCATTTCATTGGAGGGGCACCTCGTAGGTATTCTCATTCCCCCCTTTTATCATTTATGATAACTAATCTTTGCTCAATCAACAGTTCTGATTGGTCAAGTCTCTACTCGGATTTGGTTGATGGCTATCTTGCAGACAATTTTGATGCTAAGAACGGTTGTGGCGAAAATGAGTATTGCTGCAATTAGGATAACCAATCCATGCACTAGATGCGCTCCCCATGAGGTACCGAAAAGCCAGTCTAACCAACCCTCCCTTGGGGTTTGGCGTAATTTCTTTACTTCGTCCCGTATGTGCTTAGCCAGATTAGTTATATTTTCTGAGTTATCTGGTATGCAGATGCAGCACTCTGATCCAATCAGCGCACACGTTCCCCCTTTTTCGGCCAACAGATAGTCTAGAGCCATGCGATTTTGCAAGGCCACTGGACGCATGGCTATCATTTCGGCGTTAATGTCCTGCAGTGCGTCTGCTGTTTCATTAGCTACCTGTTCTAAGACGGAAGCGATAAGCCGAATTTCCTTGATTGTCCTGCCCACCCCATACCCAGGGAACAAAATAGCGAAGTATCGTTCTGTCTCTGTGATTTCCCTTTTGAGTCGGTAATGGCGATGATCTGCTAGGGAGGGCAAGTGATGGATGTATGGTACCACATATCCCAAAAAGCAGGACCCAGTCCATTTCTGAGGCAACCATGGGTATGCCTTAATGTCCGCATATGAAATACGTACCATTGTAGGCTATCAGATTGGAGGGCAATTCCGTGAATGGGGGCACCCCGTCAGGTCCCAGAGGTTGTTCCCCACCCCCCGGAGTCTGTGCTGCAATACTGACCCATTTCCGCAGCCGGTCCATTGGATGGTACTGGGGCTGGCGTATATTGTCACATTGATGTATTGAGTACATCTGCTCCATCCCATTACCTGTCCACCCGTGGTGTTTTTAGACAGGCATATTACCCCCTGAGGCCTTGACGTGTTGGTGAGCATCAGGAATGGGGGCTTATAGGTACGATTGTAATTGGGTTGGTACCACCCCTTAAATTTGATCCCACACTTGGTGTGGTTGGTGTATTTTCTCCATTGCTCCCCCACTGGAACTGGCACTGTTAAATCGTATGCTCGTACATAGCCATTGTCTCTAATACCGTTCCCGTCAGTTTCATTCCGATTTATCACCCATTCTGCCATTTCTGGGGAAGTTAGGGGAATCGGCCTTCGAGGGATACCTCCCTTGGAATGGGTAGGGATATGGGAGCACACCCAGCAGGAGGACATGTTTAAGCTTTGGGCATAGAGATGAGACATACAGAGAAAAGTATTCAAATACAGTCCCCGAGACACCCGAGTCACGGAGCGCCTGATCCCTCCTTCAGAGCATGGATCTGGGGCTGGGAATTCACTTTCGTTTCGGTGGCAAACAAAATCAAATTTGCATTTAGTCCGATAACATGGTAAGTGACTGTTCCTTTGTTGTGCTCCCAATATCAGCGTCCGGTAGGGCTGCCGCAAGAGCCCGGTAGAGGCGTCCACCTGGGTGACGTTCCATATTCCGAATCCATCTGGGTCGTTGCATCGAAGTACGTCTCCTGAGCATAGGTGGTATATGCGTTCAGGCTGGTCGCGCTGACATGTATCCTGTTTGTTCACTCCCAGGGTGTAGCAGAGTAGAATAGAGGAGATCCGTAGTAAGGCTTTCATGGCTGGTCACGACACCTGTATAGGAAAGATTTCTTGAAAGAAAAGAGAAGTTAGCATTTTAAATTTAAAACGTGGGACTGATAGTTTTACAGTGGTGGAGGTGAACCCAAGCACTCTTCCCCTCTACTTTCACAGCGGTAGGGGTGGTGAGTAAGACTTGATAGGGCCCCTCCCAACGAGGTTCCAGTCCTTTCCTTGTCCAATTCCTGATTAACACATACATTCCCGGTTCGATTTTAGATGGACTGGTTATAGGAGGAAGTTCGATGTAGGCAGCTCGTACCCGAGAGTGAAGGCTTCTCAATGCCTTAGTTAATGACAAAACATAGTTAGTCATTTCTGTTGTCTGTTGTCATGTGGTGAAAATGGACAGTCTTCAGAACGTTTTGATTCCACGGGGTCTTGAGGGGTCTACCGTATATAATTTCAGCAGGACTTAACCGCATTGCCCCAGCCGGGGTAGTACGTGTCTGAAATAAGGCTATAGGAAGAAGTTTGAGCCAAGTAGTACCAGTCTCAGCCTGCAGCTTGGCCAGTTTATTTTTCAAAGTCTGGTTAGCACGTTCAACCAACCCAGCGGCCTGTGGCCTGGAGGCACAATGTAGCTGTTGTTTGATGCCCATCTGGGTGCAGAATTCCTTATTCACCTGGCCTACAAAATGAGGGCCGTTATCTGAACTCAATTGATTTGGGATTCCGTATCTAGGAATGATCTCTTTCATCAGAACTTTTACAACAGTGGAGGCTTTATTATCCGTTGTCGGATAGGACTCTATCCATTTACTAAATACATCAACAATAACTAAAACATATTTATAACCCTGACATCTTTGCAGCTCAATGTAGTCCATTTGGAGGGTCTCAAAGGGACCTTCAGGTAAAGGGGTTTTTCCCTTTTCGCAAGACACTGCCTTTCCAGGGTTGTGTTTCTGACAAATAAGGCAACGACTGCTGATGCCCTGGGCTAGGGCTTGCAACCTAGGATGACACCAAGTGGCCAGCAGTGTATCGCTTGCAGCTTTGGCCCCACAATGAGTTGCAAAGTGTACACATTCAATAACCCATACTGCTAATTCATCCGACATACAAGTCTGCCCCGCAGGGGTGACCCACAATTTAGATACACAGTCATAAGTACAACCAAGTTGTTCCCACAATTGCTTGTCACAGCCAGGAGCGTCCACCTGTAATTTAATGACGTCTTGGATGGTTGGCATTTGTTTATCAGAGGGAGACTTGCTCTTGTTTGAGCTTTTAGTCTGACTCATCATTCTAGGGACAACCACCCTCTGTGTCTGGGACGCTTCCTTTGCTTCCCGATCAGCATATTTATTCCCTATATCTACTGAGGTCTGTCCTGTCGTGTGGGCGGAGCATTTCATAACCGAGATCTGTCTTGGTAGCATAAGGGCTTGTAATAAATCTGAGACTAACTTCTGATGGGAAATCTGCGTACCTGCAGAAGTCAGAAATCCCCTGTTTTTCCATAATTGTCCAAAAAAGTGATCTACCCCGAAAGCGTATCTCGAATCTGTACAGATGTTCGCTCTCAAGTTTTTTCCTAAAATGCAGGCTCTTATTAATGCAAACAGTTCCGCTTGTTGGGCAGAATATGGAAATTCAAAAGCAGCAGATTCAATAGTTTCACGGTATTGATTCACGACTGCATATCCCGAAAGTTTCTCCCCAAAGGAACCAACAGAGGCACTCCCTTCTACATACATAGTTAAGTCTGGATCCTTTATTGGGACATCAGACAGATCGTCTCTGACAGAGGTGTCTTCCTTAATCAAAGATAAACAATCGTGTTCTGGATCAGTCTGTTCAAGGGGTGGCTCTGTGAGAAAACATGCTGGATTGATGGTAGTACAATGTTTAAATTGCAGCTTAGGATTATTCAGCAGATATATCCCATACTTATTCTGTCGAGCCATGGTAAGATGTTGAGTCTGCAGCTGGCCTAATAATGCAGTTACCGAGTGTGAACTGTATACAGTGATGTCCTGTTGTAAAGTCAGATTAGCAGCCGACTGCAGGCTATTGTAAATGGCCGTTAAAATCTGAGTACAAACTGGATGTCCCAGTGCTACCGGGTCTAGCTTCGAAGAGTAGTACGCCACCGGTCTATGCTTGTCTCCATGTTTTTGAGTCAGAACAGCAGTCGAGCAATCAGTGAAGATAGTACAGTACAACTGAAAGGGTCTGTCGTACAGGGGTCTCCCCAATGCGGGTGCTTGTGACAAAGCTGCCTTTAATCTCTTGAATGCCTCTAAAGCTTCGGAATCTTGTTGAAATTCGCCCTCTTTGTTGGGATATGGCGTTAATAATTTAGTGTCCAAGGCAATATTAGGGATCCACTGTCTGCAATAGTTTACCATTCCCATCCACTGCCGTACCTCCTTTGCAGTGCGAGGTACAGGGAATTGACAGATTGGTTCAATCCTGCTTCTTTCTAAGCCTCGCTCAATTGCTGAGAGCAAGACGCCAAGAAACTTAACCCTCTGTTGGGCCACCAGTACTTTCGACTGGGATACTATGTACCTCAGCGAGGATAAGTGATTTAGCAGTTGGGCAGTGTCTTCCCGGTTACTCTGCTCATCAGGGCTGGCTATCAACAGATCGTCCACATACTGGACTAGTGCAGACCCTTGTTTTAAAGTCAATGTCTGTAATTGCTCCTGTAGGCATCTAGAAAACAACGTTGGGGAGTTAACGAAGCCTTGTGGCAGTCGGGTCCACGTATATTGCTGTCCCTTGTAAGTGAAGGCAAAAAGATACTGGCTAGATGGGTCTAGCGGCAAGGCGAAAAAGGCATGTTGGAGATCAACTACTGCAAAGATTTTAGCTGCTGCCGGGACTTGAGCCAGAATATGGGCCGGATTGGGTACAAGTGCGTGTAGCGATTGTACAATAGCATTAATAGATCGCAAGTCCTGTATTAATCTGTACTGGTCTGGTTTCGCTGGCTTCGGAACTGCAAGGATGGGCGTGTTACACGGGGACTGACATTTAATCAAAATCCCTTGCTTTAATAATCCAGCGATCAGTTTGTCAATGCTTGGTATTGCCTGTTGCTTTAGTGGATATTGTCGAATAGAGGGTAATGCAACATTGTCCTGCAGGGCCACATGAATAGGAGTCATCTTAACGCATGCTACCAGTGTGGGGTCCTCTGCCCACACTTGCGGATTGACATATTCTGGTTTTCCTTTGCCCTCATGGTGGTGCAATTGTGCCCTTTTAACCTTTGGTGTCTGATAAAACAGAATAGTCCGGCCATTTGACAGGATCTGCTTCTGCCGGTTATTTGGATCAGCTTGTTTGACTGCCCGATTTACCATGGGTCCTATATTCCTCGCATGGTGCGGGTAATTCACCTCCCGGGTGATATGTGGGGCTCCTTTTATTTCAAAGTATCCTGGATCCCATCCCATTGTTTTTGCAGCACGTCGAGCGATGTAACCTGTAATAGGTGCTTCCTTCCATAACTCTGAGGGGATCTCAACATACTCTGCTCTCCCTTCTGGTCCTGTAACCATAGCTCGACGGATAACTTCCCATTCCGTTCCTACATAGCTTCGGTAAAAGTACTCCAATTCGTTATTCTTCCCACTCATATCGTAAGCCAAGTTTACATGAAGGGGACCCTCATCCTTAAAATCTAGAGACCACCATTGTGGGGTGATAGAAACATAAAACTGCCTTTTGGGGGCCCATGTTTTCACAGTCAGTCCTTCGTCCCCACACTCAATGCTCAGGCGAAATGTACAGAGCAAGTCTCTCGCCATGAGGTTACAGACTGGTCCATTTGTGATTATAAATTGGTGTTTTACTGAGTCATTTCCAAAATATACTTCCACTGGTTTAGATATCGGGTATTGGTTCACTTGTCCCTGGAAACCAGACAGACTCTGTCTTTCCCCGGACTCAGGGAGATTGAGCTCCGATCGGACAGATGACATAGTTGCTCCGGTGTCTACCAAGAATGTATGTGGGTTTCCTTCGATCATTAATGACAGAACGGGCTCCTGTTCTGACTGGATCCCGTTCACCACAAGGTTAGCTCGTCAATACTGGGGGTAGGGATTATTTTGGGAAAAATCCGTATATCTTCCTCGTCCTTGACTCCCTTGCCAACCTCCTCTTCGCTGCCCATGCATCTGTTCCCCTCTTTGTTGTCTACGGGAGGGACATTCCTTGCTCCAGTGGCCCCGCTGACCACAATTGAAACAGCCATCTGACCCTGTCTGTCTCCCTCCTCCTCTTCTCGGTTCAGAATTACGTCTCGGGGGAACATAGGGTGGGCCATAAATAGGGGCGGTTGGTCCGTTAGGATGTGTAACATATCCATTCCCTTCCCTGTCCACCCATCCTGGGACACAAGACTGAGGCTCCATCTGATATCCTGTTATGAGTTTTGGCTCTTCCTTTTTCATCACATACTCAGTCTTGACCCTAACTTGGGCTTGACCTTCCTGGTGCTTATTATTCGTCCAGTAGTATTTTACTGCCCTATTCATCTGGGTGGGAGTATTCTCTGACCAGTTCATATTATTATTATTCTTAATTGCTTGAGCAACCTGACTCGGTAGGCAGTTCAATAGCATAGCGCAGTACTGTGGCGAGTCCTTTTTGTCACGGTATGCTACATCCCCTGATTGATTCTGGTATATTTCAGAGAATATTTCCAAATATTCTTCTGCTCCCTCTCCCTTTTTAGGCTTGGTGTCTAAGATCTTGGTTATGTCAACTGGTTTTTGTAGAATAGCACTAAGGGCGGCAAAAAGACGCTGCTGGCGGTGTTCATCATTTGCTACCTGTTCCACCAGTGCGGCATGATTCTGATAGGTCAACTTTGCTAGGAATTTAGTACGTTCAGCAGGGGTTAAAACTTGCTGTATTAGCGACCATAAGTCCCTTGATTCGGCATTATAGACGGAAATGGTAGTCCGAAGAAAGTCCACGAATGAGGTAGGTGCTTGTTTTCTATCCGGTAACCCGGTTAGAATGGCCATTATTTCGTGGGGTCTCAATGGACAGTACACATTTATCGTTTGGGGGTTGTCAGCGTCTCCGGCGTTAGCCGCGACATAGGCGGGGTTCGGCACCTGTCTCATTGGTAACTGACGAGGGGTCGGTTCATATCTAACTAGTGTCTCAGTATTACGTCTTGAGTCGAGTGATATCAAGTCGTCACCCGGCTCTCTAGTGTATGTGTCTCTAAGTCCCTGACTGTCCAGTCTCAGCTGCTGTCCGGAACTAGGTGGGTTGGCTGAGGGTTTAAAAATTGGAGCCAATAAGCCCTTAGTTTGACTTCTGGTACGGGAGGAGACTGGGGAAACAATTTGAGGCGTTATGACAGCGGTTTGAACAACCGGTCTCGGAGCTGCTGAGGGATAGAGGCTACTATATGCAGGAGGAGCACTAGGACCCCGGGGAGTTACATGGGACCTGAAGTTCCATTCATCGAATTCATCGTCTTCCCCGGTCAAAGCCATGCCAACCATTGGATTACGTAATCCACTCCTATCAAGTGTTTTGGACTCGACCGAAGTCTTTTCAGACTCCCGTTCTGCATGAGCACATTCTTTTTCTAGGAGTTCTACAGACTTAACTATTCCTCCTTCAGTGAGTCCTATTCCTAACTTTAACGCGTTATCTTGCCAGCTGGCTAATACTGACGCTCCTCTCAATTCCTGACAGTACTGTTTCCATAAAGCAATTAACCCTTTGGCTGGTTTACCTCCGTTATTTTTCCAAATTAGTTCCTCAGCCTTAGTGACGGCATCTAGGTTTTTACTGCCCCCCAATGGCCATTCCTCATTGCCCAGTCTTTTATTCAGCCCCCCAAACTGTCTTAATTGTTTTACCTTGTCTGGATATTTTTCGCACAAAATTTGTAAGGGACTTCCCGATTCCGTAGTGACATCCAAACAATTATCCATCTTATCTTGTTTTGTTACCCTTAGTCGACCAGTTAACACAACTGTATTGGTCGCTGCCCAGTCAAGTCAACTAGTTAACGTTACCGTATGTCGCCACCCAGTTACTTACTGGATTTAATTATGGTCCTGACTGCTTGTGCCTCACAATCCGAAGTGCCCTTTGTGCCTACACCCACTTCAGGGTCCTGACCTTCGCGTGGAGGATCTCCTCTCTTAACAACCAGTCTAAGGCGGGGTGTGTGACAGGCACTTCCTTCTGTAGTCGATCAGCACAAGCAATCAGTTCCTGTTTGTATCCAATCCCCAAGGATTCAAAGTACTGGTTTATACCCAATCACCAGAGACTTGAAACCTAACCCTTAGTGATATTGATCACTGACCCACCGTGTTCAAAGGTCCTGTTTATATCCAATCACCAGGAACTCGAACCGAGTGATATTTTGATCACTAACGCACCGTATTCGCACTTCCTGTTTATTTTCAATGACCCGGAACGCGAACTGGACTCAGTGATGTTTGTTGATCACTGAACTACCGCTTCAGAGTTTCGGTTCATACTCAATCACCCGGAACTCAAAGCCTGACCCAGTGGTGTGTTGATTACCACTCCCTCAGTACGCCGACTGAACCTTAGTGATATTAATCACTAACCAATATCCGTGTATTCGCCAGACTAGTGTATTAAGCTGAATCTCGTAAGGACGCCACGCAAGAGTTAGCGATGGGACGATTCGTCGTCAGACGTGACAGATTTAGGAAAGCCGGAGTGGTAAAGAAGTGTTTACTCACCCGGGGCGCCCTCTCCTTCGTCCGTGTCCAAAACAATTCGTCTCTTACGCCGCGAACTCTCGGTGATCGACCGTTGAGATCCCGGACGAGCCCCCAAATGACGATACCGGATTCTTTACTCTTAGTCTGGTTCAGCAAAAACTGAAAGCGAATACACTTGAAAGTTTTAACACAATTTTATTAGCTGCAGCTGACCCATCTATAGAATTGATTTCAACTCTTGACAGAGTCTGGTCAATCTCATAGAACAGGCAAATTACACAGTCAAAGTTCACACAATTATACATTTTCAGAGTGGGGAGGGACATGAGTAGCAAGGGGTTAAAACCAATCATAAGCTGAATCTGGGCAAGCCATACTAACTGACATAATGACCGACCACTCACAGGTGATACCTGTTCATACGTAGGTCACAGGAAAGGGAGTCTCACTTATCTCAGGCCTGGGATGTTTTTCGACCTTGTCCGAAATAAGGATCCATTCATTAGTTAGCTGCAAAACAACACTCCCTACACCTGCTTAGCCCAGAATTCAGCTTATGATATCGCTTTGCTTGATTCATAATAAAGCATACATTTTCATACAGGAAATTAATAACATAAAGGAATGGTCAAGGATAAGCTCATTTGAAAAGCTCATTGTTCTAATTCTAGCTGGCAAAATGGGCCACTTATAATAACCCTTGGTTTACCATACTGCCATTTTGTTATGGAGGCATCTTATTGAGCTACTGAAAGCTTACTACATATGCATTTCATGAGAGGGGCACCTATTAGATATTCTCAAGTCCATGAATGTTTTTTGTCATTTGAAGTAAGAAAGCTTCGGAACTTTTCACAAGAGGAGAACAATAAACATTGAACATTTTCATTTGAACCTTTGCACTCTGGGCCAGTGAGTTCTGGTCGGTATTTTCAGTTCTATTCTTGCCAGTTCTATTTGAAGGCAGATTAAAACAGCTTTCAGATGTTTATTTTCGCCGCCTGAGATTGCTCCCATCGGCTGTACGAATAAAAGCCTCCATTCTTTGCAGGACTCGAATGGGCATCAATCGGCCTGGAATGAAGTATCCAGCCTGAGAGGAATGGCACAGTGTGAGCACCAGCTGGCATTTGAAGAGAAATCATTTGACATTTTCCAATATTCTTCATCGGCAAAGATTCGACAGGAAAGGAAATCTGTCTTATACAGCGCTTCAACTGAACGAAAACCAGGTTCTGCTGCGCCTGTCACATGAAGCCCAGAAGAGCAGGAAGCTCAATGAGGGAAGAAAGAAAGAGAACAGAACAAGTCCAGATTATGAGCCGAGATGGATCCTTTCAACTTAAGAATTAACATTCACTGCAAGGAAACATTCCGTCATTGCGCAATGCGCTGGACTAAAACTCCAATTACGTGGATTGCAGTAACTGCTCACGTTGCGGTAGGAAATTTGAATGTTGAACTCGAGAATCGAACTGTGTCCACATTGTAAAAAGTGTCTTCTTTGATATGGGAAACATAGAGATCGACTCAAAACAGGTGTGACAGAGATTTAAACGCGCATCACTGGATTCAAAGTCCACAGTGCTCACCATTACACCATGTAAACAACGCAGGGATTGCGTTGAGCAAACACTATTCAAAGAATCATGGCTCCTTTCTCAGCACCTGCACACATACACGCACACATACGCAGACATACGCACTGACATGCACACAGACACACAGATGTGCACTCACAAGCAGGTACATAGACACACATATACACACAAACGCGTTCACATGCATGCGCTCACACCTCGACACAAAAACACGCATACCCATATTCACGCATACATACATATGTGCCACACATACACACGCATCCACACAATCAAATTGGCACACACAATTGCTCACAGATACATGCACGCACAAGCACACACATACACACATGCGTATGCACACACACAAACTTGTGGAACTGCTCCCTGTGAGGAAACGTGCTCTTGAGATATATCTGCTGATATTCCAATGTGGTACATCAGAAGATAAGATGCCGAACTGTAGACTCATGGCCAAGGATCTGAGCATGTGGAGTCAGGGTACAGGTAGTAGAATGGAGAGCAAGGTGGCTACAAAACAGGAAACAGAGAAGAGAGGTTAAGGGTAGCTACTCACACAGGCAAAGGTGGGCAGTGGTGTTCCACAGGGATCGCTGGTGGGTCCATTGTTGTTCATAATTTACATTAACTATTTGGATTCGGGAATCAGAAGTACAATTTCAAAATTTTCGGGCCGCAACAAATTGGGAGGGATAGTTAAAACAAAGGAAGATTGCGTTAAAATTCAAGAGGAAATTAATAAACTTGCAGAATGGGCATGTAATTGGAAAATGAATTTCAATATAGATAAGTGTGAGATGTTGCATTTTGATAGGAAGATTAAGGAGGCCACATATTGCTTCATTTTGAATAGTCTAAATGGGATAACGGAATAAAGGGGTACTGATGCACAATTCACGGAAAGTAGCAACACAGATTAATAAGACCAGAAATAGGGTAAATCAAGAATTGGGTTCATTTGTAGAGGGTTAGAATTGAAAAGCATAGAAGTTATTTTAAACTTCTACAGAACCTTCTTAGGTCACACTTGGAGTACTGTGCACGGTTATGATCTCCATACTATAGAAAGGATATACAGGCATTGGAGAGGGCGCAAACAAGATTCACAAGGATGATGCCAAAAATGTGAGCACATCCTTATCAGGAAAGGCTGAACAGGTTGGTTCACTTTTCTCCAGAAATGAAAAGGTTGAGGCGTTCGGGTTTCTGAGCATGTCCAAAGTTAGAGGTCATCAATAAAAAATAGTCGCCAAGAAATCCAATCGGGAATTCAGGAGAAACTTCTTTACTCAAAGAATGGTAATAGTGTGGAACGCACGACCACAAGGAAGAGTTGAGCAAATCGCACAGATGCATTTAAGGGGGAGCTAGATCAGCACATGAGGGAGAAAGGAATTGAAGCGTATCCTGATAGGGTTAGACGAAGTAAGGAGGGAGGAGGGTCGTGTGCATCATAAATAGACCAGTTGGGCTGAATGGCCTCTTCCTGTGTTGTAGGTTCGATGTAACTCGATACATGACTGAGAAGTACTCCGTGCTGAAAATGTAGTAAAATGCCGTGACGAAGGACCAATATTGGGGATTGAGAATTGCCGCCGTCAAACTGGTCACATTCTTGGCTCCGTTTGATTTTCCGAATCAACATTCTCAGCAATCACTCTGAAGAAGCCGAAATTCCTCTTGTAGCTTATGGGCTACAATCGAAAAGTTTCCCTAAGATATGCCGTGCCTGACCAATTGCTGCCGGAATTGGAAATTTTGATGAAAGTGAAGGGCTGCAAAATTTTGCGTTGAGTTTTGATAGATGTTTGCTTAATAAATAGACGTGTGTGAAGTAAAAGAAAGAGTGGAAGAATTTGCATTTATATAGCGCCTTCCACGACCTGAGGATATCTCAAAGCGCTTTACAGAAAATGAAACATTTTTGAAGTGAAGTCACGGTTGTAATTTCGGCAATACGGTATATAATGCTGATAATATATAAAGGAGAAGTACATTTACTTGTGGAGTGTGACTGTTTTTAAGGTGCTTCTACTGCACTGAGTAAAAGTGGACAAAAGAGAATCGCTGCAACTACACATTTAGCAACTATTTTGCTTTTGCACCAATCGAGAAATTCTTACTGCTCCTTCCTATTTCGTTGCTCTCTCTGAGAGAAAGTGGTGAACTTCAGTGGCGGTAAAATCACCCCGGCTTCGGGCTGAACAAGATGCAACTGGCGACACCCGTATCTGAGAGGCTGAAAAGGTTAACATTGTTGCCGAGTTTCAGGAAGTGACAGGACGGAAAGATTTGTAGCGCTGAATGTCTCTGTATCCTATCACCCACCCGGATGGTGATTGAAGTGAGAGTGTGGGTGGTAAAAAGTATCAGACTTGTGAGAAAAAAAAATCAGATCAACCCAACCGAACTCAGTATTAACCACTCAATTGGCAAATTTCAAATACAAGTTGTCTTTCTAACTCTCCAAATGTTTCTGGTAAAAGTGCTGATCAGAGAACAAAGCCATTTTCTCAGCTGCTCACCAGAGTTGACAATGCAGCGTCTTGGCCGGACGGAGAGAAATTGTCTGCTGTTTTATCACTCTCCTGAGGCTGAACCAGGCTGTTCGCAATCTTGGCATCCTATTTGACACTGAGCCGAGCTTCCGACCCCACGTCCGCTCCACCACTAAGACTGCCTACTTCCAGCTCCATAATATTCCTGGCCGAGAGTCCTGCCTCAGCTGATCTGCTGCGGAAATACTCATCCATGCCTTTGTTACCTTCAGACTCGGCGACTAAAATACTCTCCTCTCCGGCCTCTCACCTTTCACACTCCCAAAAATAGAGCTCATCCAAAACTCTTGCTGACGGTATCTTAGCTCGCACCAAATCCCGTTCACCCATCACCCCTGTGCTCGCTGACCTACATTGGCTCCCGTTCCGGCAAAGCCTCAATTTTAAAATTCTCATTGTTGTTTTCAATTCCCTCGATGGCCTTGCCCGTCCCAAATCTGTAACCTCCTCCTACCCTACAACACTTCGAGATCTGTCAGTTCCTCCAATTCTGACCTCTTGTATATTCCCAATTCCCTTCGGTCCAGCACTGGTGGCTTTCCTTCTGCTGCCTCGGCCATAAGTTCTGGAATTCCTTCCCTAAACCTTTCCACCTCTCTGTCCTCATTGATGATGCTCGTGAAAATCTATCACTTTCACCAAATTTTTGGTCACCTGTAGTAATATCTCCTCATGTGGTCTGGTGTCAAATAATGTTTGCTAATCGCTGCTGTGAAGCGCCATGGGACTTTTTACTACGTTATTGGCGCGATATACAAAAGCAAGTTGTTGTTTTAAAGGACTTGACCGATGCCTGTCAGTTCACTGCCTCGTTAATCATTTCACTTTGGAGACGGAGATATTTCAGCGCCACGTTTGCATAGAATACTCAGAATTTACAGCACAGAAACAGGCCACGCGGCCCAACTGATTGATTCCTGCTTTTATGCTCAACACGAGCCTCCACACACCCATTCGAATTTTATCAAACCGCTTCATTTGTGGCCTCTTAATTTTCAGAGTCCAAATACACGTCAGGGACCCTTTTCAAATTTCCCAGAAACGTGTTCAGGAGAATCCTTGTTTCTGTTTCTGATGTAGGAAACATGGACAGATAACCCATGAGTTCCACATCTTCTCATTTGTGACAAACGTTTTCTCATTGTTTGGAACCAATTAAAAAGAACACTTTATTAAGTGGTTAAAACGCTAAACCTTTCCCACACGGGAACTGGAAAAGGCCGCTCGACCTTTCAGCGGATCATTAACTCTGAGCTGAGTCATTTCACCCGTTTACACCATGACACCAGGCAGCATCTTTTCCTTCCCAATTTCACGACATGACAGTTCAAAGGGACGTATATCTGCTTCACGAATATAGAAATCGTATATTTGGTTCTTCAGATTTCAAGACCTGTGGCCTGCCATTTCACCTAATCAATTGTCGCCAATCGCCCCACTCCCCCCGATAAACAAGTAACACTAGAACGCTGCTTTAAAACTCTCATCTGTTATTGTAACACCGTCGGCTGGAGGAACCTAAGGGTCCACAGGGCAACAATAATAAATGGATTCTTTTTGGAAAATACCAATTGTATTATCAACTGGAATGGGACCAGATATGAGGGACTTCAGTTATGTGGAGAGATAGAAAAGCTGGGAGTATTCTCCTGAGAGCATCGATGGTTAAGAGAAGGTTGATCAGATGTGTTCACAATGATGAGGGATTGTGATAGACTAAATAAGGAGAAACTGTTTCCACCGGTAGGAGAGTTGGTAACTGGAGGATATAAATATAAGTTAAGTGCCAAAAATTCAATGGGGCAGACGAGGATTGTGGTCTACTGGAATATGATGTACCGCGAGACATGAGTGTGCTAAACTGGGATATGGGAGTGTGGTGTACCGGGACAGAGGAGTGTGCTATACCGGGACCCCGGTATGTGATAAACCGGGACCTGGGAGTGTGCTATATTGGGACCCGGGACCATGCTGTACCGGACTCGGGCAGTTTGCCGGAAGGGGACTTGGGAGTGTGCTGTTTCTGGATCCGGGTTCGTGCATACCAGGACTCTGGACTGTATTGTACCTGGACCCTGGAGTGTGCTGTTCTCGGACCTGGGAATTTGCTGTACCGGTGCACGGGAGAATGCTTTTCCGGGAGCGGGGAGTATGCTCCACCGGAACCCGTGATTGAGCTGTACCTGGATCCAGGATTTTGCTGTCCCGAGACACGGGAGTATGCTGTACCTGGACACCGGAGCGTGCTGTCCCGGGACACGGAAGTGTGCAACACAGGGACCCGGGAGTGTGCTGTGCCAGGACCGGGGAGTTTGCTGCACTGGGATGGTTCAGTGTCCAGTGCCGGGACACGGGAGTGTGCTTTACCGGGGCCCGGAAGTGGAGCAATATTGATCTGCTGGCGATATCTTTGTCCTCTTACAATCTCTGCAACGGTGGACTAATTTATCACTTGGCGAAATGTCTTTGAGATCCATTCACAATCTGCTTTATTCAACCACAGTTAAAAGATACAGAACATTGAACACGATTAAATACATTCGATGTAATCAGTTCAACATCCGCACGGAAACTGGTAAAGAAATGTAACACACTTAGACTAAGGCGCACGGGTTGATTGGAAATAATCTAGAAACATTGATTATTTTTCTCTTTTTGTCCCAGTGACGGTGCACAGATTAATAACGTCCACAGTCTACCCGATGCCTTGACTGTTTTCTGGTGTCTATCTTGACATCCAAAAAGTCTTCCTTCCAACATTGGCAGAGATTAGAAAAACTTATCAACACTGAGGTACTAAACATCCTCTGTCTGACCGGACATTGTTCACTTGGATTATTTTTGGGAAATAATCACAACAAGGGGTCATTTCCAAAACACCCCAGACTGTGAGCTGAGCACAGGACTGTCTAAAGCAGTTAACCGCTCTTGGGCAAGTATATGGTAAAACCGTCCTCGACAGAGATCATGTCTGGATCCTATCTCGTGAAGAATGGCTCCATTAACCTACCTTTAAGACTGAACCAGATTGTGATATGTTTCAGGAAATGTGAAGAGATATGAACATGAAACAAAAATTACATGATAAAGTTAGAAAGTGTGAGGTCTTCTCATCTAATTAATTTGACCATCATTGCGAGGGGATATTTCAATCCATTCCTCAACTCCTCTCTGAATTTCCTTTGGGTCACTGCATAAATAAAAATGTTCGTGCAGCAACTCAGGAGCTGGAGCATGAAGCCGATTTCTCGTACAAATGTGGGCAGGGGAACAGGATATCCCAAATAATCCAACCGTCTCAATATTGAACACACCATGAACAACACCCACAACAGGATGAAATTCCCAGATATAACAAACAGTACAACGATGGATTTCCTTCGGTTCTCCATCTCTGGGTCACTGGAACTCTCCCCACTGCTCGGACCCAGAATTCTCCTGCGAGCTCTGCTGGCCACTAAAATGTGTCTGACCGTTAATACATTGAACAGTACAATCAAAAGAAATGAAATAAACGGGGTTAACATGTAATGGAATAATTCAATAACCGCCCAGGCCAGCGAACGAGATACTTCAGGTTTCACGCGGCAAAACCAGGGAGTATTAGAAAGCCAATACTCATTTGTATTCAGAAAATACCAGAAAATGTTCTTCAAGCCGCTCAGCACAGTAACTGTTCCGAGAACCACAGCCGCCATCTTCTTGGTGCAGTATTTAGTTTTCAGCTTCTGACAACAAATGGCCACAAATCGATCAAAGGTGAAAGTGACCGTGAACCAGACAGAACAATCCGTGACTGCATAGAGCAGGACGGCGTGGATATTACACAATCCAACGTGCCACAGGAATCTAAATTCGTCCCAATAAGCAATCGGAACCTGCCTTAATATCAGATCCACGACAACGACCAGTAGATCTGCCGCTGCCATCGCCACCAGGTAGCGAGTGACACATTTGGAGAGACCGCACTTTCCCAGTGACAGGATCACAATCGTCACCACGTTAACTTTAAACAAGACGGAAATAGGGAAATGATTCACCAGACTCAGGAAAAACACTAATTTGATGCGTTTCCAGTGGAATAACAGATCAGGTTGCAGAACAGGGACATTAATGTTCTTCACAATAACCTGAAATGCGGTATGAAATTTGCATCTTTGCTCTGCGTCCAGTGATGGAATCCGATTCTATTAGCTGTGACGGACTTTGTAATCAAAGTAACGAATCGGCAAATAAGTGAAGCAACGCGATCAAATTAAATATGGTTACAAACAGAAACTTAGTTTAGAATGATTACAAAAGTAACTAAACGGAAAGCGAGAGCCTCACCTACACCTGAGCCGGCGGGGGGAGGAAAAGGTGAGATGTTTGCATGTTTGAATTGCGGCGTGTGTGCGTCAGCTGCTGGAGTGATACCGGAATTTAATGCCCCCAGCTTGGAAAGGGACAATAGGGCCCTGGGAGGAAGAGGATTGGTGGAATCGCTGGTGCCCTTTGAATGGAATAGTGAGCTAACAACACCCATTGTCTGTGCTCATACACTGTTCATGGTCACTTGTTCAAGGCATTAAGAACATCTATACAATGACAGAAATCAATCCCGCACATCCAATGTTTCAATGTACATAAGAGATAGGAGTATAGGAACATAGGAATTGCTAGATCAAAAAACACCAATCTCCATCGAGTGCAGCTTCTACCTTCCCGGTAGTCGCATGATACAACATTAATGGAGATGGCGAAAAATCATAGCAATCAATCTCTATCAATTAATGTACACAGACCCAGACAAGAGGTGAGCAAAGCCCCAAGTTTGGAAAATTTTGAGAACCATATATCCAAAATCACCTTTACCCTCCCAAGCATGTTACACTGACCGTCTGTCATGTCTCTTATTACTCATCTACTGTACCCAAAGTTTTATTTTCTGAAAGAAACCTCGCTGATGAATCAATGCTAACTGTTTCCATCGTCTCCCTCCGGAGCATATTCTATAGATTGGCCATTCAAACACAGAAATATTTTTTCTGCAGCTTAGTTTTGACTTTACCCCCCAACTAACCCTTCAATTACAGGCCTTGCCCTCTACTGTGCTATTGCTCTGGACAAGGTGAAACAGATACAGCCTGCCGTGCTCCACATTATCTAGTGTAGAGATAATTATTCCACCTTTCTGCTCCTGGTCTAAACTACTAAATATTTCAATCCGTGTTTGTGTTATATATTACAAGTGAGACTCAGTGAGATACTCTGCCCTCTGATTCCCAATGGTCAATCGTTGCATGAACTGAGTTACAGTCACGCTAAGCTCCATGCATGGTAATTCGATATTCAGGTTCATGTGTGATGCTCCGCACCAAGAATACAAAGGTCGAAAATGATAATATAATGTCGTTAATTTTGCAAGCAAGTTTTCTAATTACATTACAGGTCACACTTGTAAAAACGATGATTTAATTTAAATCGTGGAATAATGTGACCGGTAATAAAATACACCATAGAATCATAGAATTATAGAAAGTTACGGCACAGAAGGAGGAGATTGGGCCCATCGTGCCCGTGCCGGTCGAAACGAGTTAACCACCTTAATCTCACTCTCCAACACTTGGTCCGTAGCCATGTTGGTTACGGCACTTCAAGTGCACATCTATACTGTTTAAATCAGTTGAGGTTTCTGCCTCTACCACCCTTTCAGGCAGCGAGTTCCGGACTCACGTCACCCTGTGGGTGAAAACAATTTTCCGCAGTTACCCTCTAATCCTTCAAACCAACAAATCGATCTGTATTCCAGTCAAATACTGTTAATCTTGTTCTTTCTCTTCCGTAGTGCTAATTCTATAATTTCCAATTCATACAAGGATTAATGCACAATTTAATATTGAATGAGTTTCACTATCAGAATATGACCCTTGCATTGATTGTGGGTCCTGATCAGAGAAACGAAGAACTGTACCAGCCAGGCACGGGATTAGATTGTTAATGAAGATTAATTATCAGAACTGAAACCATTAAATGATCTGAATAAAATAAATAGTAGCTCACTGAACCATTCTAATTTAACCATTCAGAGACAGTGACACCAATGTCGACCATGAAGCGGTGGAAAGCGAGAGAGTTGAACGAGATTGGATCATCAATGCATTTGTCATTTATCTGGTCGGACTCATCTGTAGAACTAAATAACTAAATATATCTGCCGAAATTGCAGACCGTGTGAGATAATAAAACGTTTCTCACTTGTCAGTCGGACTCAGTATTTACAGCAGAATGCACACTTTTCATTAACAGAAAGATCCAGTCACATGACGTGTGCTGTCGTCTGAAAGAAGACCGGGATCTTAATAAGATCGCCTGAATTGTTACTAATAATGGCAACTAAGGGCACACTTTTCATTGAACTGACACCAATGAATGGGAATTCACATCAGTGGAGCATGGGCCATTATCAAACACACACAAGAGCAATGGAAAGAAAGAAAGAAACAATTGCATTTTCAAAGCGCCTTTCACAACCTGAGAAGCTCCCAAAGTGGTTCACAACCAATCAAGTTGGCAGTGTAGTCACTGTTATAATGTTGGGAGAGTAAAACAATAAATAGCTGGACAGGAGGACGAAAAGACCGCGTACAGATAAACTCAGCTTCCTGAAGTTCCAGGTGCAGATAGTAACTTACCCGGGACACCGAACGCAGCCAGGATAGGATAGTAAATCTTTTGCATATCATAAAGCGCCATTAGAATCTGGAACTTGATCATAAAACTAAAATACATTATTTCTCCTTCAGTTAGAAGCGATGATTCGATGGTTGGTCCTGATGCTGGGATTGAGACATTGAGCGGATTATCCTTAATTATAGCAGAGCGAATTCAACCGTTCGGAAAAAGAACTCCCGCGCTGACTGGGTTTAATTACAGTCACTGAACAAACACACTGTTTACACAGGAGCTACTTCAGAACTTGTCTTCCTGGAGACGTGCATGTCCCCGAAAAACCTAAAAATATAGGTTGGTGATACTGAGCAACCCCGGAAAACCTAGATATATAGACTGGCGGTAACAACATACGCCGGTAAACCCAGATATATCAGCTGGTAATCCCAGTAAACCGCGATAAATACAGATGTACAGGCTGGTGATCCCAGTAAACTCTGATCAACTCAGATATATTGGCTGGTGATCCCAGCAAACCCTGATAAACCAGATATGCATGTTGTTGATCTCAGTGAACGCTGATAGACTCCTATATGTTGGCAGGGATCGCAGGAAAACCTGCTAAGCCCCAACACTAATATATCCAGATATTTGGGCTGGTGTGTCAGCAAACCGTGATAAACCCAGTGACACGAAACAGAGAGTAGTGGTGAACAGTTGTTTTTCGGAATGGAGGGAGATGTACATTGCTGTTCCCCAGGGGTCGGTACTGGGACCATTGCTTTTCTTCATATATATTAATACATTGGACTTGGTTGTACAGGGCACAATTTCAAAATTTGCAGATTAAACAAAACTTGGAAAGGTAGTAAACAGTGATAGACTTCAAGAAGTTATAGGTTGGCTGGTGGCATGGCCTACACGTGGCAGATAAAATTTATCGCAGAAAAATGCGAAGTAGTACAAATTGGTAGGAAGAACGAGGAAAGGCAATATAAACTAGACGGTCTCACTCTAAAAGGGCTAGAGAAAGAGAGAGATCTGGGAGTATATGTGCACAAATCGTCGAAGGTGGCAGGGCAAGTTGAGAAAGCGGTTAAAAAATCAGACGGAATCCTGGGCTTAAGAATAGAGGCATAGAGTACAAAAGTATGCAAGTCATGATGAAATTTATAAAAGATTGGTTCGGCCACAACGGGAGTATTGTTTCCAGGTCTGGGCACCAAACTTTATGAAAGACGTGAAGGCCTTAGGGAGGGTGCAGAAAACATTTATCAGAATGATTCCAGGGGTTTTACTTACATGGATAGACTGGAGAAGCTGGGGTTGTTCTCCTTGGAACAGAGACAGTTGCGAGAAGATCTGATATACGTATTCAAAATCACAGAGAGGGTAGACATTATAGAGAGAGAGAAACTGTCCACATTGACGGAAGGACCAAGAACCAGAGGACATGGATTTAATGTGATTGACAAAGAACCAAAGGTGACATGAGGAAAATCTTTTTTCACACAGCGAATCGTTGGGATCTGGAATGCACTGTCCAAGGAGGTGGTGGAGGCAGAATTAATCATGGCCTTCTAAAGGAACTGGATGATTAATTGAAAGGAAAAAAAATGCAGGGCTCCGGGGACAGGACGTAGGACTCGGACTAGCTGGATTGTTCTTCCATAGAGCTGGCGCAGTTTCGATGAGCCAAATGGACTCCTTCCATGCTGTAATCTTTCTGTGATTCGATGACTTGATGTCGATCACAGTAATCGGTAATAAATGACGATATACACGCTGGTGATCATAGTTATCCACAATACATTTATATATATGATGGTGACCCCCGCAAACCCTGATAATCCGATGTTAAAAGTCTGGTAATCCCAGTGAATCCAGTGATAAACCCAAATATATGGATCGATCATGCGAGAAAACCCAATGATGAAGCCAAATACATGGGCTGATGATTCCAGTAAATACGATAAGCCCAGATATATAAGCTGATGACCCAAGTAAACCCTGATAGACCCAGATACATAAGCTGGTGATCCCAGTAAACCCGATCAACTGAGATATATAGGCTGGTGATTCCAGTCAGCTGATCAACTGATCAACCCAAATATATAGATTGGTGAACCCAGTAATCCCTCATAAACCCAGATATAGAGTCTGGTGATCTCAGAAAACCCCGATAAACCGAGATATATCGGCTGGTAGTGCCAGTGAACACCGATAAACGTAGATATATGATGATGATCCCAGTAAATCCCGAATGAACCCATATAAATAGGCTGGTGATCGCAGGAAACCGCCCATTTAAACACAGATATATCGTCTGGTTTTCCCAGCAAATGCCGATATATGCCAACATGTCGGCTGGTTATTGAAGGAATTGCCGATAAACCCCGATGTATTGTTTGTTGATACCAATAAATTGATCCGCTTGCGCCCCCACCTCAATGAATTTCGAGCTCGACACGTTGCTAAGCTCTTCTTCCGTCGCCTTTGCCTCCGCTCCAACTTCGTTGGACAGAAATCTTCCCCCGAACAGCGGACCCTTTCTCCCGTCTTCAGAATTCTAGTTCCACCCGGACCCCTTCCTTTGGCCTCTAACCCTCTCTTGAACTTTTCCTTGGGAACTGCTGGAGTGACATCGGCCGTTTCAATTTCGATGCTCCCCACACACGCTCCAACCCACCTCCACCTGAAATTACAGCATTCCGTTCTCTCAGGTCCAACTCTGACATTGTCATTAAACCTGCTGAAAAGGGCAGCGCTGTTGTTGCGTGGGGAACAGACCTCCAACTTGAGGAAGCTGAAGGACAAATCTCCGACACCTCCTCCTACCTCCCCCCGGTCCATGACCCCACCGCCCAACATCAAGCCATAGTTTACCATGCCGTCAATTACCTCATCTCCTCTCAGATCTTCCCCACACTTCATCTAACCTCATATTCCCCCAACCCGAAATATCCCGCTTCTACCTCCTTCCCACGATCGACGAACAGGACTGCCCCGGGAGACGCGTCATTTCAGACTGTTCTTCCCACACGGAACTTATTTTTTCCCAAGCTCGACCATAATTTTTCTGCCTTTGTTCAATCTCTTCCGACTTACATCTGCTTCTCCTCCGACGCCCTCCACCACATTAACAGTTTTTAGTTCCAAATCCCGAACCATCTCCTTTTCACCATGGAACTCCATCCCCCACCGTGGGGGCCTGCGGGCCTTCCGCTTCTTCCATCCACCACCAGCCTTCTCCGCCTGACTGAACTTGTCCTGATGTTGAACAACTTCTCCTTTGACTCCACTCAGTTCCTCCAAATAAAAGTTGTCGCAATGAGAACCCGTATGGATCCTAGCTCTGCCTGCCTTTTTGTGGGATACGTGGGACATTCCATGTTCCAGTCCTAAGCAGGTCACCACCCTGAACACATTTTTCCCGCTGCATTGATGTCTATATCAGTGCCGTTTCCTGCTTTCGCTCGGAAATGGAAAATGTCATCAACTTTGCTTCCAAGTTCCACACTTCCCTCGCCTTCAACGGTCCATCTCCGACTCATCCCTTCCTTTTCTCGGCTTCTCCATCTCAATTTCCGGGGATAGGCTGTCAACCAATATCTATTATAATCACACCGTTTCCAACGGCTTCCATCATTACACTTCCTCCCAGCCCGCTTCCTGGAAGGATTCTACTCCCTTCTCCCAATTTCTCCATCTCAGTCGCACCTCTTCTGATGATGCCACCTTAAACACCGATGCTTCTGATATGTCTTCCATTTTCCTCAACCGAGGACTCCCCTCCACTGTAGTTGACAGGGCCCTCGATCGTGTCCAACCCATTTCCTGCAATTCTGCTCTCACCCCTTCCCCTCCCTCCCAGAACCATGATAGTGTCCCCCTGTCCTCAACTTCGACCCCACCAGCTTCCACATTCAACGTGTCATCCACCGCAATTTCCTCCACCTTCAGCGTGATCCCACCGCCAAATACATCTTCCTCTCCCCTCCCCTTTCAGCATTCCAAGGGGACCTTTCCCTCCGTGACATCCTCGTCCACTCTTCCATCACCCCCAACACCCGCTCTCCTCCCCACGGCACCTTCCCGTGCGAGCGCAGGAGATGCAATGCCTGCCCTTTCTCACCGTCCAGGGCCCCAACCAATGCTTCCAAGTGAAATAGCAATTTACGTGCACTTCTTTGAATTCAGTATATTGTATTCGCTGCTCTCACTGCGGTCTCCTCTGCATTGGGGAGAACAAACGCAGATTGGGTGATCGCTTTGCTGAACACCTCCGCTCTGTCAGCAAGCGTGACCCTGACCTGCCGGTCGCTTGCGAATTTAATCCCCCGTCCAACTTCCACTCTGATCTCTCTGTCTACGGCCTCTTCTACTGTTCCAATGAAGCTCAACGGAAGCTCGAGGAACAGCACCTCGTCTTTAGTTTAGGCACTTTCAAACCTTCAGGACTCAACATTGATGACAATAATTTCAGACCATAACCACTGCTCCCATTTTTAAAATGTATATATACATATTTATTTATTGGACTGCAGCTGCTCATTATGTTGCTGCTGTTGCCATTTACAGCTACTCCATACCGATCTTTTGCTTCTTAACTTGTCCCATTAAAAGCGTCCTTGCCTTGCACCATCATCTCTTTTATTATTTAATCACTCTTGCCCTCTGTCCTATCATAGACCTTCCCTTTTGTCCTTTCCTCCCCTCCTCTCCCTCCTCTCTTTCCCTTAATCTGTACTTGCTCAAAAGCTTTGACTCTTTAACATCTTTCTGTTCTGGCCATCGGCCTTCAACATGAAAACTTCACTCTGTTTCTTTCTCCACGGATGCTGCCTCACTTGCTGAGCTTTTCCGCATTTTCTCTTTCTATTGCAGATTTCCAGCACACGATTTTTTAAAAAGGCACCTGGGATCCAATCCCTGTTGTTGGGAAGTTCGCTGCCTCAATTAATGCGGATCGAGCTCCTGATACAGATTTCAGTTCATACGCTCAGCCAGTCTTTTCCTTTCCCGAATCAGCAGAAGAGAAAGTTTTTTTTTGAAATGCTTCTTTTCACTGCAACAAAGAATGTTGCTGCTGATTTTTTTTCTTTTAATCTGCATTCAGCAGGCAAACATGTAAAAATTCAAAGCACCATTTATTGAAATGCAAGGACTTGCACAACACCAGGTTATAGTCCAACAGTTTTATTTTAAATCACAAGCTTTCGGAGCTTACCTCCTTCGTCAGTTAAGTGAAGGGTTCTAAAAACGCACAGCATATATAGTCAGAGAACAATGACTGGTGATTACAGATAATCTTTCCAACTGCCCCCTATCAAATCTCGGCTGGGAGAGAGTCACAGAAATCAATGGTGTCGTTGGTGTTCAGACAGGTTAGCCACGGAAAACATTACATCCCAGTATACTGAATGCACACTGGGTCAGATTACAAAGACAGAGAGAGAAAGAGACCCGAAAGGCAGTGAGAGAGAATGTCCAGTTGTACTAAAAACAGATAATTTTTTTCGCTTGTGGGGTGACATGTAGCGTTACATGAACCTAAGTCCCGGTTGAGGTCATCCTCATGGGTGCGGAACTTGGCTATCAATCTCTGCTCGACGATTTTGCGTTGTCGTGTGTCTCGAAGGCCGCCTTGGAGAACGCTTACCCGAAGATCGGAGGCTGAATGTCCTTGACTGCTGAAGTGTTCGCTGACTGGGAGGGAACCCTCCATTAACTATACTGTAGCTCGTATTCAAACCGAACTGACTGCGACTTCAACGCAGAGGATGGACGAGGATACGATCAAGGCGACGCACACCAGGTGGGGCAGTCATGCCCGAACGAAAACAATGTCGCGCCCGGGACTGCTTGGAAAAGAAGGATGTTTGGCGATGAGGAAGAAATAGCAAGCACTTTAAATACTGGCAGCGGTGGGATTCAAATCCACGCCCCTGCAGCAACCGTAGTTTTAATCCAGGGCCTTAGACCGCTCGGCCACACTCGCACCTGTCAGAAGCTTGCGTTCAGAATCTGATATCTGGTGATTGAAATGTGGTTTTCATGCATTTTGACCTTTGTGTCGAGGTTTTTCCATTGAACGAATGAAATAAATGGGCTTTCTGAGCAATATTCATGCGACGAGGTGGCCGAGTGTTTGAGGTGATGGATTCCTAATCCATTGTGCTCTGGACGCATGGTTTTGTGTCTCACCAGCGCAGTAACTGCATTTACCGTTTGATGTTTTGGTTCCTTCCTTATATTCAACCAGAAGTCTTGGGCCTCGCTCCAATCCGAAGCCACGGTGGATGAATTTTGCATTGCTCGCTGAACTCTGCTCAAATCAGCAAGGTCCTGATTGGCGCACGGAGGTGTTGCGAGTGTAATATATTAATAACGTGAAGTATCAAGAAAGCGCACAATGACGCCCCGGTAAAGCGAGTATCTGTCCACAGATACGACCTGACCTGCTGAGTGTTGCCAGCAGTTTCTGGATTTATTTCTGAGCTTTCACTATAGCCGTTTTCCTGACAACCTGTAAATTTCCTCAAGGGCGCAGCTTCAAGCACAACTTTCTTGTGCTCTTCTCACACATAAGATCGCTCATTACTTTCCAACACACGTTTTCAAATCTGCCTTATCCGCACACAGCGTCGTGCACCACGAGAATTTGAAAGACCTTTCGCTCTTGGCCTGTAATCGCTCCCTTTTCGCCAGAGACGCTCTTTACATTTATCCTCTACTCGATTCAATCACATGATTCAACAGAACCATTAAGATCAAGGCAGAACACTTCCGATCTGACTGCACCGCCCCAACTTGCCAAATGTGCACCTATCAACTGCAATTCGCAGCTCTGTTGCGCTGCCCGTCGGTCACGCAACTCAACTGCTGAATGAAAAAAGCCAAAAAGCATCAAAACAAAAACCAGTTCTTCATTTACCATCACCTGGATCACAAGATTCGACAAGTAAAATTCGTGAACAATCGGGCGGCTGTCTTTCCAGAGGCCAGCTCTGCTTTCGTCTTGTTTGTCTGTCGAGCGGTCACGCAGTTCGAAATATATCGACTGGTTTCAAGGCGCAATGAAAATTGGTGCGAGTCGGACATCTGCCCAATAGAAACAGCGGTCGTAGAAGAGCAAACTTGAAGGCGTGAGATGATGAAAGTGAATGTTAGAGTCGGCAATGGAGCAGGAAAGTTTCCATGAAATGGAAGAAAGAAAGGAAATGCGGCCGATTGACTGTGGAAGGAAGAAAAAGTGGGGACAACAGGTGAGATTGAACTGCGGAGCATCAAGCACAGGCAGGTGAGAGTGCTGGATTTGAAGGAATGGATTGGGTTTAGACAGCAACAAAAATATTTATTTCTTATTCCAAAGATTGATTTCTTGCTGCGTTGTATTCGTGTATGTGGCAGAGATCAAAAGAGGTAAACGAAACTAGACTGTAGCTCGTATTCGAACCGAGCTCACTGCGACCTCAACGCAGAGTTTGGACCACGCTGCGATCAAGGGGACGCGCATCAGGTGGGGCAGTCATGCCCGAACAACAGCAATGTCGCGCCCGGGACTGCTTGGAAAAGAAGGATATTTGGTGATGTGGACAAAAGAGCAAGCACTTTAAATAATCGCAGCGGTGGGATTAGTACCCACGCCCACCCAGACACTGGGACCTTTATCTGGCGCCTTAGACCGCTCGGCCACGCGACCAACTATTAAAAGTTCTGCCTTCAGAATCTGATATCTGGTGATTGAAATGTGGTTTACTTGCATTTTGAACTTTGAGTCGAGGGTTTTCCATTGAACGAATCAAATTAGTGGGCTTTCTGAGCAATATACTTGCGACGAGGTGGCCGAGTGGTTGAGGTGAAGGATTCCGAATCCATTGTGCTCTGCACGCATGGTTTTGTATCTCACCTGCGCCGTTATAGCATTTACCGTTTGAGGTGTTGGTTCCTTCCTTATATTCAACCAAAAGTCTTGGGCCTCGCTCCAATCCGAAGCCATCATGGATGAATTTCGCATTGCTCGCTGAACTCTGCTCAAATCAGCAAGGTCCTGATTGGCGCACGGAGGTGTTGCGAGTGTCAGATGATAATAACGTGAAGGATCAAGCAAGTCCACAATGACGCCCCGGTAAAGCGAGGATCTGTCCTCAGATACTATCTGAGCTGCTGAGTGTTGCCAGCAGTTTCTGGATTTATTTCTGAGCTTTCACTGTAGCCGTTTTCCTGACAACCTGAAACTATACTGTAGCTCGTATTCAAACCGAACTTCCTGCGACCTCAACGCAGAGAATAAGCCATGATACGATCAAGGCGACGCGCATCAGGTGGGGCAGTCATGCCCGAACAACAGCAATGTCGCGCACGGTGCTGCTTGGAAAAGAAGGATGTTTGGTGATGAGGAGTAAATAGCAGGTTTTTAAATTCTGGCAGCGGTGCGATTTGAACCCACGCCACCATAGAAACTGGAGTCTTAATACAGCGCTTCAGACCGCTCGGCCACGCTACTCCCTGCCAAAGGCTCGCGTTCTGAATCTGCTATCCGGTGATTGAAATGTGGTTTTCTTGCATTTTGACCTCAGATTCCAGTATTTTCCATTGAGCGAATCAAATTAATGGGCTTTCTGAGCAATATTCATGCGACGAGGTGGCCGAGTGTTTGAGGTGATGGATTCCTAATCCATTGTGATCTGCACGCATGGTTTTGTATCTCATCCGCGCCATTATTGCATTTTCCGTTTGATGTGTTGCTTCCTTCCTGAAATCCAAACAGAAGTGTTGGGCCTCGCTCCAATCCGAAGCCACGGTGGATGAATTTTGCATTGCTCGCTGAACTCTGCTCAGATCAGCAAGATCCTGATTGGCGCACGGAGGTGTTGCGAGTGTCAGATGTGAATAACGTGAAGTATCAAGAAAGTGCACAATGACGCCCCGGTAAAACGAGTATCTGTCCACAATAATACCTGACCTGCTGAGTGTTGCCAGCAGTTTCTGGATTTATTTCTGAGCTTTCACGATAGCCGCTTTCCTGACAACCTGAAACTTTCCTCAAGGGCGCAGCTTCAAGCACAACTTTCTTGTGCTCTTCTCACACACAAGATCGCACTTTACTTTCCCACACACGCGCTTTAAAATCTGCCTTATCCGCACACAGCGTCCTGCGCCACGAGAATTTGAAAGACCTTTCGCTCATGGCCTGTAATTGCTACTTTTTCGCCACAGGCGCTCTTTACATTTATCACCTACTCGATTCAATCGCATGTTTCAACAGAACTATTAAGATTAAGGCGGAACACTTCCGATCTTGCTGCGCCGCCCCAACTTACCAAATGTGCACCTTTCAACCGCCATTCGTCGTTCTGGAGCGCCCGTCGCTCATGCAACTCATTGCTTGGAGAAGAGAGCCATCATGCTCTCCACAGATACTAGGACTTATTTATTTATGCAAATGTCATTTGCGAAATGACCGAATGTATTTAATTATTTTCTGTACAGGGAAGGAAAACCCCATTTTGATCATTTCCAGTAACCAGTCAAGTGCATAAATTACTTTGTCAAACTCAAAACAAACGCTGGGATTTGCTGATTGAAAATTTCAATGGAAATCGATACCTTCACCAAGTATCGGAACAAATATACCCGCTCGGGTTTCGGGATTGTTACCGCTTTATTTATCTCACTGAAGAACCCATTAAATACTCGGCGAAGGCGCAAATCTATCGATATGAGTCTGTGTTGGAGCCGGAACAGAATAAAGTATCCAATTTAGTTACACTGTTTCCATGAACACTGCGCGCCACATCCCTTAAACATTGATTCCTGTTTCTATGTGAAACTAGAGAGGGTGCAAATAAAAAGTGCTGAAACTCAGGATTTAATCAGGGATCTTTAGATATTTCGTCTACCGCTCTCCCAACTGAGCTATTTCAGCACCACCGCAAGTTGGACTTTGTGTCATCGTCTTGGATGAAAATGTAACCCCGGGAGGAATTGCCCCTCCCGTTCATTCCTCACTTCATATGTAAACATCGCACTCAAACACCCCCCCCCCACAGTTCATATATAAACGTCACACTCACATGTGCATTCCCATAGTTAATTAATCAACAGCTCACTCATGCATACACACCCAGATTGTATCTACCTAAAGCCCTGTTTACAGTTCTAACTAATGTCTGAACACGGAAAGGTAACTGTTTTCCAGATACTGTCCAAGCTGCTTTTTTTATTTCCAGCATTAGATTTTCTGCAGTCCGGCAAAATTACCGGCCTGGTGGTGAATGCTGCTTCTGACGGATGTCTCGTTGTCTTGGAGTTGGCGGGGATTGGAAAGATTTTGTGTCACACGAAGTGTTTGAAAGGACCGTATACACACGAAGGTCATCAGCGCGCTGCCAACTCCTTGTGCTGCAATGTTAGCGTGTCTGATATCAATTTAAAGGCGCCGTGTCTGAAATACGTTGGGGTCACAGTTCCTTTTTGTACATGAGTGAACCAAAATCGTTCAAGATGGAATGTTTCCTTTGCTGCATCACAATAAACAATATCTTGTTATCAAGTTTGACTCCTTATTTCCCCAGTGTCAGAGGGAGAATTATCTGATGCCCTCCTTTGTTTCATGTAACAAACAAACACAAACACACGTGTTCGTTCAGAAACAACCCACAGTTTGAAACAGAGAGATAAAAACAGCGAGAGATACAGAAAGTATGGGTAAACACAGGGAAATAGACAAGAGGAGTAGAACAATACAAAACGGCCTCAAATTCCAACAGACAGTGACAGGTAGATGATGGATATCAGTGAAAGCAGGGGACGCGATTGCTGCTTGATTTTGCTCCCTGCCTTAGCCTGTCTTGTCCAATAAACAGGAGACGCTGTGTCCGACTCCAAGCTGAGCCTTCTTTGTCCCAGTCTCCTGTGTGATATTCACCTCATTTGTGAGTTAATCAACAAGGAGCTTCACAGGGGCGATTTTCAAAAAAAACATTTCACACCGAACCAAAAAATGAGATAATTGGATATGTGGCCAAAAACTTGGTCAGAGAGGGAGGTTTCAAGGAAGGTCTTAAAGGAGGAGATGTTTAGGGAAGGAATCCCTGAACTCAGAGCCTGAAAGGGAGGACGGCAGGACCTGAGGAGGGGGAACCGTTAACAATATCCGCTAACATGGAGGCCAGGAAATCAAATTGCGTGGTCAGCAGTTTGGCGGGAATAGAGTCGACGGAGGAGGAGGTGGGTGTTCTGGTCAAGATGAGCTCGGAGAGAGCATGAGGGGAGGTAGGAGATAAAGATGCGAGTTCAGGTGGGAACCGTGAAGTGGTGGGCTGGGGGAAGGGAGGAAAGCGGCAGCTGAACGGATGATCTCAATCTTCGTGACAAAGTAGTCCATGAGCTCCTCGCACTTTTTGTGGTGAGGGTGGAGGAGGCAGGGGGTTCAAGAAGACGGTTTGTAGTCGCGAAGAGATACCGGGGTTATCTTTGCATTCCAGAATGTTCCTGGAACAGTGAGCAGTTTTCTGTCTCTTTCTGTTTCGGGCTGGTGAATTAGCCCGGGTCTGTTCACAGCGCGATTCTGCGTTTTATTTCTTCCTCATTATTCTTGTTCTGACATCGAAGGGAAGAGTGAAGCAGAGAGTAGATTTTAAAACCGCTGGAACATCAGTGAAATTAAATCGTGGAAAGTCCGAGTCAGTTTTTCACTGTGTTTCCCTCATCCAATATTGCTGATAAATGAGAGTGCAGCTTTCAATTCACCATCAGTGAATTGAACCCTGGCCTCCAGTGCGCTGATACTCATCACGATACGAACGAGGAACTGGTGCCGGGAGGGGATGTATGTTCACCACAGGTGCTTCATATTTTAGTGACTCAGTTTGAACTATTAATTTGAGGACAGTTTGTTCAACATTCCACGGATCACTGAGTATCCCCACCTATCATGCAGGCCACCGGATTGCAACTCTCTGATGGGGACGTTAAATTTTGGCCGCCTTTACAAACTTTTTTCTCATTTATCTGCAATATTAAATGCGTAAAATATAGTGTAAAACTGACTCGGAGTTTCCCACTTGCCTCAATTAAATTTAACTGATATTCCAGCGTTCGTCTTCACCTCGATGTTAGACTGCCTTCTGTGATGGTGGGGATCTCGGAAATAGGCCGAGATGGATCATCCACTCGGCACTTCTGACTCAAGATCGTTGCAAACGCTTTGACTAAAGTGCTGGGATGTAGCATCGTTTAGGATGGGAAAGTTCACAGAGATTCCACCCGTTATTTATTTGATTGTCCACCACCATTCACAACTGGGTTTGGCAGGATTGCAGAGCTTTGATCTTATCCATTGGTTGTGGGATCGCTTCGCTCTCTCTATCACATGATGCTACCACTGTTTGGCAAGTAGCCCTGTGTAACTTTCAGATTATTGGTGTGTGTATATTTGTGGGTATATGTCTGGGTGTGAGTCAGTATGTAGCTATGAATGTGTGTGTGTATGTACATAACAATTGCAAACTGCCACTTTGACTCGGCCCTTTCTCATCTGCACCTTCAGCTTCCACCCTTTCCCTCCTGCTTTGTATCGATGATCAGCCAATCACACAGCTCCGAGTCAAACCTATCGCTTCCCTCGTCACTCCTTCTGTTTCAATCTGCTCAGCACAACTCCTATTCGAGTCCTGCCGGATAATCTGTGAATAAATATTGCAGGGCACTGATGCATGAAGATTGGCGTAAAACAAATGTAAACTTTACCGGAGGAGACGATCCAAGCAATGCCTGCATTTCAAGAGACAGAGCTTTGAATTGCTACATGTTTGCCTGATGAATGCAGATTGCAAAGAAACATTCAGCAAACACCATTTTTTGGTGCAGTGAAGCGCAGCGTTGCACAAAAAGCAACTTTCTCTTCTGAGGATTTAGGAAAGCGAAAGGCAGGCTGAGCTTATAGACTCATAGAAAGGTTACATCACGGAAGGAGGACGTTAGGCCCATCGAGTCATGCCAGCTCTGTGCAAAAGCATTCCAGCCAATCCCACTCCCTCGCCCTATCTCCGTAGCCCTGGGAATGTATTCCTTTCAAGTATTTATACCGTTCCCTTTTGAAAGCCACGATTGAATCTGCCTCCACCACGACCCCTGGCAGTGCATTCCAGATCCTAAACACTCAAGTCACCTTTGGTTCTTTTGCCAGTCATCTTAAATTGATGTCCTCTGGTTCTTGACCCTTCCGCCAATAGGAAGAGTTTGTCTCCATCTATTCTGTCAACATCCATCATGGTTTTAAATACCTCTATCAAATCCCCTATCAATCTTCTCTGTTCGAAGAAGAACAACCTCAGCTTCTCCAGTCCATCCACGTAACTAAAGTCCCTCATCCCTGGAATCATGCTCGTGCATCTTTTCTGCACCCTCTCTTCGGCCTTCACATTTCTCCTAAAGTGCGGTGCCCAGCTCTGGACACAATACTCCAGTTGTTGCCGAACTCATGTTTTACAAAGGTTCATCATGAATTCCGTGCTTTCGTACTCTATGCCTCTATTTATAATGCCCAGGATCCCGTATGCTTTTTTGAACCGCTTTCTCAACCTGCCTCGCTACATTCAACGATTTGTGCACATATACCCCCAGATCTCTCTGTTCCGGTACCCCTTTTCGAATTGAGCCGTCTAATATATATTGCTTCTCCTCGTTCTTCCTACCGAGATGTGTCACCTTGCATATTTCTGCGTTAAATTCCTATATCCTCTGGAAGTCAATATTGAAATAAAATTGGAAAATGTGAGGTTATGCATTTTGGCAGGAAAAATCAGAGATCAAGTTTTCATCTTAATGGCGAGAAACTGGAAAGTACTGCAGCACAAAGGGATCTGGGGGTCCTAGTGCAAGAAAAACAAAAAGTTAGGATGCAGGTGCAGCAGGTGATCAAGAAGGCCAACGGAATGTTGGCTTTTATTGCTAGGGAGATAGAATATAAAAACAGGGAGGTATTGCTGCAGTTATATAAGGTATTGGTGAGACCGCACCTGGAATACTGCATACAGTTTTGGTGTCCATACTTAAGAAAAGACATACTTGCTCTCGAAGTAGTACAAAGAAGGTTCACTCGGTTAATCCCAGTGATGAGGGGGCGGACATGTGAGGAGAGGTTGAGTAGATTGGGACTCGACTCATTGGAGTTCAGAAGAATGAGAGGCGATCTTATTGAAACATATAAGATTGTGAAGGGGCTTGATCGAGTGGATGCTGTAAGGATGTTCCCAAGGATGGGTGAAACTAGAACTAGGGGGCATAATCTTAGAATAAGGGGCTGCTCTTTCAAAACTGAGATGAGGAGAAACTTCTTCACTCAGAGGGTAGTAGGTCTGTGGAATTTGCTGCCCCAGGAAGCTGTGGAAGCTATATCATTAAATAAATTCAAAACAGAAGTAGACAGTTTCCTAGAAGTAAAGGGAATTAGGGGTTCCGGGGAGCGGGCAGGAAATTGGACCTAAATTTAGATTTGAGGTTAGGATCAGATCGGCCATGATCTTATTGAATGGCGGAGCAGTCTCGAGTAGCCGATTGGCCAACTCCTGCTCCTATTTCTTAAGTTCTTATGTTCAATCACTAACCTCCTCACAGTTCACTACATTTCAAAGGTTTGTGTCATCTGCAAATTTGGAAATTGTGCCCTGTACACCCGAATCCAAGTCATTAATAAATATCAAAAAGGCCAGTGGTGCGAGCACCGACCTGTGGGGAACATTACTGTATACCTCCCTCCAATCCGAAAAAAACAACCGTTCATCACTTCTCTCTGGTTCCTGTTACTGAGACAATTTTCAAACCATGTTGCTACTGCTCCTTTTATTCTGTGGGAATCAATCTTGATGACAAGCCTATTATAAGGCACTTTATCAAACGCCTTCTGAAAGTTTATATACACCATATCAATCGCATTTCCGTCATCAACCCTCTACGTTACCGCATCAAAAACTCGATCAAGTTAGTTCAATACGATTTGCCTTTAACAAAAGGCCAAATTTATCCAAGGAGCTCGAGCCTCATTGATTGATGCTGCGAACTGCCCACGAACAGGGATGGGATTCCAGGTGCCTTTTGTTTGTTTCCCCAAAAGTTACAAACGAATGGAACAAAAGTTGAGGTTCTACCAAGATTGAAACTCGTATCGCTGGATTTAAAGGCCACAGTGCTCACCATGACACCATGGAACCCACTCATTATAGTAGGCGGCCTCCTCCCTTCAAAGATACTGGGCTCCTTTATCAGCATCGCCATGGCGCTGCATCATTGACTGCACGAGGCGAACGGCAAACGTCTGCCATCAGCAAAACTGCAAGCACTGGTCAATCCCAACCTGCCATTTTGGCTCCGCCCTTTCTCATCCATACTTTCAGCTTCCCCACTTTTTCCTCTGGTAAGAACAGATGATTAGCCAATCACACAGGGACTGTCAAATCCATCGGTTCCCTCGTTGCTGCTTCTGTTTCACACTGCTCAGCGCAGCACGTCTTGTTGGATAATCAGTGCATAAACATTGCAAGGCACAGATGCATTAAGTTCGGGGTGGAAACAAAAGAGCTCGATCCTCACTGATTGAAGCTGCGAACTCCCCACCAACAGGGATTGTTTCCAAGTGCTTTTTCCTTGTTTGCCCTCAATTTGCAAACGAATAGGACAAAATTCGAGGTTTAATCGAGATTTGAATTTGGATCGCTAGAATACAAGTGCAGAATGCTTACCATTGCACTATGGAAACCAACGAACTACTTCAGCTGGCATCCATCATTCAAAGACACTTGGCTCTTTTCTTAGCACTGCCAGAATGCCACATCACTGACACCTCGAGGCTACCGACAAACCTCTCCCATCATCAAAACTGCAACTACTTGCAAAGAAAATGTAAATATTGGCCGAGGACATGATCCGAGCAATGCCTGCCTTTCAAGAAACAATGCTTTGAATTTCTGCATGCTTGACTGAACCTCATTGATTGAGGCAGCAACATCCCACCAGCAGGGAGTGGATTCCAGCTGCATTTTGCTTTTTCGCCCTGCAGTTGAAAATGAGTGGGACAAAAACAAATCAGGTTCCAACGAGATTCAAACTCGGATCGCTCACCATTACACCACAGGACCCATTTGTTAAGTAAAGTCGCACCCTCCATCCAAAGACATTTGGCTCTTTGCTCAGCACTGCCATGTCGCTGCATCACTGACTTATCCAGGCACTTGCCAAACCTCTCCCATCAGCAAAACTGCAAGAACTGGACAATTCCAAACTGCCACTTTGACTCGGCCCTTTCTCATCTCTTCCTTCAGCTTCCACCCTTTTCCTTCTGCTTAGTATCGATGCTCAGCCAATCACACAGCTGCTAGTCAAACCTATCGCTTCCCTCGTCACTGCTTCTCTTTCAATCTGCTCAGCGCAGCTCCTATTACAGTCTTGCCGGATAATCTGTGAATAAATATTGCAAGGCACTGATGCATGAAGATTGGCGTAAAACAAAATGTAAACTTTGTGCGAGGACACGATCCAAGCAATGCCTGCAATTCGAGAGACAGTGCTTTGAATTTCTGCATGTTTGCCTGCTGAATGCAGAATGCAAAGAAACATTAAGCAAACACCATTTTTTTGGTGCAGTGAAGCGCAGCGTTGCACATAAAGCAACTTTGTCTTCTGAACATTGAGGAAAGCAAAAGACAGGCTGAGCTGATTGACTCATAGAAAGGTTACAGCACGGAAGTGGGCCATTCGGCCATCGAGTCCTGCCAGCTCTATGCCAAAGCAATCCAGCCAATCCCACTCCCTCGCCCTATCACCGTCGCCCTCGGCATGTTTTCCTTTAAAGTATTTATACAGTTCCCTCTTGAAAGCCACGATTGAATCTGCCTCCACCACGACCCCTGGCATTGCATTGCATTTCCTAACCACTCACTGTGTAAAAAAGATTTTTCCTCAAGTCACCTTTGGTTCTTTTGCCAGTCACCTTAAATCAATGTACTCTGGTTCTTGACGTTTCCGCCAATAAGAACAGTTTGTCTCCATCTATTCTGTCAATACCCCTCATGATTTTAAATACCTCCAACAAATCTCCTCTCAATCTTCTCTGTTTCAAAAAGAACAACCCCAGCTTCTCCAGTCTATCCACGTCACTGAAGTCCCTCATCCCTGGAATCATTCTCGTTCATCTTTTCTGCACCCTCTCTGAGGCCTTCACATTTTTCCGAAAGTGCGTTGCCCAGATGTGGACACAATACTCCAGTTGTGGTCGAACTAATGTTTTATAAAGATTCATCATGAATTCCGTGCTTTCGTACTCTATGCCTCTGTTCATAAAGCCGAGGATCCCGTATGCTTAATTGAACCGCTTTCTCAACCTGCCTCGCTACATTCAACGATTTGTGCACATATACCCCCAGATCTCTCTGTTCCTGTACCCCTTTTCGAATTGAGCCCTCTAATTCATATTGCTTCTCCTCTTTCTTCCTCCCGAGATGTATCACCTTGCATTTTTCTGCGTCAAATTACTATATCCTCTTGAAGTCTATCACTGTCCTCCTCACTGTTCACTGTACTTCCGAGGTTTGTGTCATCTGCAAATTTGGAAATTGTGCCCTGTACACCCAAGTCCAAGTCATTAATAAATATCAAAAAGGGCAGTGGTGCGAGCAACGACCTGTGGGGAACATGACTGTACACCTCCCTCCAATCCGAAAAACAACTGTTCATCACTCCTCTCTGGTTCCTGTTACCGAGGCAATTTTCTCTCCATGTTGCTACTGCTCCTTTTATTCTATGGGTATCAATCTTGATGACAAGGCTATTGTAAGGCACTGTATCAATCGCCTTTTGAAAGTTTATATACACCACATCAATTGCATTGCCGTCATCAACCCTCTCCGTTACCTCATCAAAAACGCTATCAATTTAGTTCAATACGATTCGCCTTTAACAAGAGGCCAAATTTTTACTCGGAGCTTGAGCCTCATTGATTGAGGCTGCGAACTACCCACGAACAGGGATGGGATTCCAGGTGCCTTTTATTTGTTTCCCCAGAAGTTACAAACGAATGGCACATAAGTTGAGGTTCCACCGAGGTTTGAATTCGGATCGCTGGAATCTAAGTACAGAATGCTTACCATTTCACGATGGAAACCAACTGACTACTTCAGCTGGGACCCACCAGTCAAATATACTTGGCTCTTTTCGAAGCACTGCCAGAATGCCATATCACTGACACCTCGAGGCTACCGACAAACCTCTCCCATCATCTAAACTGCAACTTCTTGCAAAGAAAATGTAACCATTGCCCGAGGACATGATCCAAGCAATGCCTGCCTTTCAAGAAACAATGCTTTGAATTTCTACATGCTTGACTGCTGAATGCAGATTACAAAGAAAAGTTCAGCAAACACCATTCTTTGGTGCAGTGAAACTCAGCATTGAACAAAATACAACTTTCACTTCTGCTAATTTGGGAAAGCAAATGTTCGGTTGAGTTTATGAACTGAAACTGATAGAAGCAACTGGAACCTCATTGATTGAGGCAGCAACTTCCCACCAGCAGGGAGTGGATTCCAGCTGCATTTTGTTTTTTCGACCTGCAGTTGCAAATGAATGGTACAAAAACAAACCAGGTTCCACCGAGATTCGAACTCGGATCGCTAGATTCAGAGTCTAGAGTGTTCACCATTACACCATGGAACCCATTGGTTAATAAAAGCCGCACCCTTCATCCAAAGACATTTTCCTCTTTGTTCAGCACGGCCATATCGCGACATCACTGACTTCTTGAGGCTGTTGCCAACCCTCTCCCATCAGCAAAGCTGCAAGAACTGGACAATTCCAAACTGCTACTTTGACTCGGCCCTTTCTCATCTCTTCTTTCAGCTTCCACCCTTTTCCTTCTGCTTAGTATCGATGCTCAGCCAATCGCACAGCTCCTAGTCAAACCTATCGCTTCCCTCGTCACTGCTTCTGTTTCATTCTGCTCAGCGCAGCTCCTATTACAGTCTTGCCGGATAATCTGTGAATAAATATTGCAAGGCACTGATGCATGAAGATTGGCGTAAAACAAAATGTAAACTTTGTGCGAGGACACGGTCCAAGCAATGCCTGCCTTTCAAGAAACAATGTTTTGAATTTCTACATGCTTGACTGCTGAATGCAGATTGCAAAGAAAAGTTCAGCAAACACCGTTATTTGGTGCAGTGAAACTCAGCATTAAACAAAAAGCAAATTTCTCTTCTGCTGATTTGGGAAGCAAAAGTCCGGTTGAGCTTCTGAACTGAAACCGATAGAAGCAATTGGAACCTCTTTGATTGAGGCAGCAAATTCCCACCAGCAGGGAGTGGATTCCAGCGGCATTTTATTTTTTCACCCTGCATTTGCAAACATCTGGGCAAAAATATATCATGTCCCACCGAAATTCGAAATCCGAACGCTAGCTTTTGAGTCTATAGCGCGCACGATTACACCAGGGAACTCATTCATTGTCGATAGGCTTGATGTGGAGAATCCGGTGATGGACTGGGGATGACAAATGTCAGGAATCTGACAACACCAGATTATCGTTCAACAGTTTTATTTCAAAATCACAAGTTTTCGGAAGCTTTCTCCTTGCTCAGGTGAAGTGTAGAATTCCTTGAACGTTACTGCCTTTATCGTCAAAGAACAATGCCTGGAGATTACAGATAATCTTACCAACCGCCCGTTGTCAATATGACGCTCGACTCGTCGATCGACAGTTCCGACGGGCCACAGCGAAAAATCGCATCGACCTCCTCAGAAGCTGAACACGGGACGCAACCAACAGAGTACACTTCTTCGTCCAATACTTCCCCGGAGCGGAGAAACTACGCCATGTTCTCCGCAGCCTTCAACATGTCATCGATGACGACGAACACCTCGCTAAGGCCATCCCCACACCTCCACTACTCGCCTTCAAACAGCCACCCAACCTCAAACAGACCATCGTTCGCAGCAGATTACCCAGCTTTCAGGAGAACAGCGTCCACGACACCACACAACACTGCCACGGCAAACTCTGCAAGACATGCCAGATCATCGACACAGACAGCACCATCACACGAGAGGACACCACCCACCAGGTACATGGTTCATACTCCTATGACTCGTCCAACGTTGCCGACCTCATACGTTGCAGGAAAGGATGCCCCAGAGCATGGTACATTGGCGAGACCATGCAGACACTGTGAAAACGGATGAACGGACACCACGCAACAATCGCCAGGCAGGAGTGTTCCCTCCCAGTCGGGGAACACTTCAGCAGTCAAGGACATTCAGCTTCCGACCTTCGGGTAAGAGTTCTCCAAGGTGGCGTTCGAGACACACGACAACGCAAAATCGTCCAGCAGAAATTGTTAGCCAAGTTCCGCACGCATGAGGACAGCCACAACCGGGATCTTGGGTTCATGTCAAGCTACACTTAACCCCACCAGCGAAAAAAAGTTATCTGTTTTTAATACAACGGGTCATTCTCTCTCTTTCTCTTCCTTTCGGATGCTTCTCTCTCTGTCTGTCTTTTGTTCTGGCCGTTTGTATATTCGGTGGTCCTTTCGGTAATGTCTCTCTGTCTGAACACTTTGATTGCCTTGACAACGGGCAGTTGGAAAGATTATCTGTAATCACCAGGCATTGTTCGCTGACTTTCAATGAGGTAGCGTTCAAGGAATCCCACACTTCACCTGACGAAGGAGAAAGCCTCCGAATGCTTGTGATTTTCAAATAAAACTGTTGGACTATATCATGGTGCTGTAAGATTCCTTACATTAATGAAAGCCGCTGCCTCCATCCAAAGACATTTGGCTCTTTTCTCAGCACGGCCATGTCGCTGCATCACTGACTTCTCCAGGCACTTACCAAACCTCTCCCATCAGCAAAACTGCAAGAACTGGACAATTCCAAACTGCAACTTTGACTCGGCCCTTTCTCATCTATACCTTCAGCTTCCACTATTTCCCTTCTGCTAAGTATCGATGCTCAGCCAATCACACAGCCGCAAGTCAAACCTGTCGCTTCCCTCATCGCTGCTTCTGTTCCACTCTGCTCAGCGCATCTCCAATGAATGTCTTGACGGATAATCTGTGAATAAATATTGCTGGGCACTGATGCTTGAAGATTGGCGTAAAACAAAATGTAAACTTTGCCCGAGGACACGATCCAAACAATGCCTGCATTTCAAGAGACAGTGCTTTGAATTTCTAAAGCAATGTGGGCCTCTTAAAAACTGACAATGGGGATATTGTAAATTAAAATATGGAAATGGCGGGCATGTTAAACAATTATTTTGCATCACTGTTTACAGTAGAGGAAGAGGATAGCATTGCTGGACACCCCGAGGAAACTAGGTTTGAATCAGTGACGGGGACTCACCAAAATTAACGTTCGCAAATTAGCAGTAATGAAGAAAATAATGGCACTAAAGAGTGACAGATCGAGCGACCAGATGGTTTCCATAACAGAACTTTAAAGGAAGTAGGTGACATCATTGCAGAGGCCCTAACTGTAATCTCCTAAGGTTCACCTGATTCCCGTTGTTGGACTCGAATTTTTGGAGCAAAACCAGACGGAGACGGAACAGCTGACAAATTTAAAGTTTATTAGAAAGCTTTGTGCACAAAGGGAGTGTGGTAAGCTTCCTCAAGCTCGCACCTAACAGTCAAAGGGCAATCAGCACTACAAGCATGTTTATACATTTCAATAAGCAACACCCACTTGCTGTGAAAGGTAGGGGTAAATATTTATGTAACTACAGTGGGTTTCATTGGGTGGTATAGTCTGCCACTCACTTGTCAGGGGCTACGTTGTGTCGTCCCGTGACATTAAACATCTCACATTCCTGAGGAGGACCCTTATCAGTAAACACATAAGTCCCAGACATTGAGACTACACTGGGGGTCTTCACAAGTCCTGATCAGCTCATCCCTTACTCCCTTTTGTGCTGGGGTGACCTTGCAGATATCCACCGCTCCTCCCTTATTCATCCGAAGTAAGCTGGTTAGGATAAATGATGTCAGCCTCGGTCTTGGGTAAACATTCCTTAATGTGTTCTGGAGATAAGCGAGGTGGTGGCCATAAATCCACCAAACCTGCCTTTGTCGGCTTTTGCACTGTGATTTACGAACTGCTCCCATAATGGTCAAGTATCCCATCATGATTTGCTGCCACCTAATTGCTGCATGTGCGATTTAACTACTTCTGTATGTGAGGATCGGAGTGGTTAATCATTCTTTAAAATATATGTGTATGTATATCAGGTTAGGTAAGGGGAGGCTGGAGGTTTTGGATTTCTCTTCACAAGCCTATTTTTCCAGTCCAACAGTCCCCCCTTCCAACCCCCGAAAAACACCTTTACATTGGGTTTGGAAATTGAATTATTCAGGGCAAAAGCAAGAGCGCAAATGACTGAGGTTTTGAATAATAATCAACCTAATTTACTGCCCCTCTCCCCTCCCCAGCCCACTGGCTATTCCAGGGGAATCCTCTGTTGGTCACATCTGATCCGGCATGAGCCCTGTCGAGGCGGCCGCCCGTCGAGGCACCGGGTATGCATCAAAAGAGCGTAATTAGTCATTTGCATTAACACCATTCCCGATTTAATCTCCTCTGCTCTCGTCACCCTCACACTTGACTTTTCCCACAAGCGGCTGAAATCGTCTGAAACACGGGTGGTGGAGGGGGCGCATGCGCCAACTGTTTTAGCCTCCTGTCCAGCAAGATGTTTTGCCGCAGCCCGCTTCCATTTCTTACATGGCATACATAGCAGAATAGAGACCAATATTAACTGCACCATGATCAAAACATGGGAAATTAGTCGGATTCTTTGGTGAATCAGTACATTTCGTCCCCAGGCCCATAAGTCACCCCACCACGTGGTCACCTTGATCGCGTCGATGTCTTTCCTCAACTCCTTGCTCCGCTGTTGCATGGTGTAATACATCTGCTGGGAATGTTGAGCCTTCTCTCGTAACTGTCTCAGGTGTTCGGGCAATGGAGGTATTGGATATCCAAACGTGTTGATGTTGTTCCATACATCGTTCCTAATGTCTTCGGACACTTGAAGAAAGGTCGTGTTGCACTGGTTCATGTCCACCAGCTCCTCATGTCCAATTCGTACTGGAATTTTCGGGGTGAAGCAAAACTCTGGACTGGGGATGGCACACCTTCAGTAGGCATAATCGAACGAGCTTAAATGAGTCATCAAACAATATTTGCCTTTTCCGGCGGAAGCCACTTCAGTGGGTTTTTTGTCCAATGCCTCCATGGTGCGGTTAATTTCCAGGTCAGTGTTGTTAAAGCCGCATTGGGCTTGCGGGCTTCGGCTGATCGTATGTGGACCAGACCATGGTGGCATGTCCAGTGACATATCCTTCAAATTTGGTTCCCACCAAATTTCCGTTTATCATCACTGCATGAGCTAACACATTGTGATGAGAGATATGAATGCGGTCTTTTATTCCACCAATATTCTGCACCGGAAACACCTCTCGCCCCCTAGTCTCCAGGGTCAGGACCGGGATGACCAGAACCAGACCCAGGAGCCCTCCCCCTTCCGGTTTACACTCCACTTGGGTGGGGTATGCCCTTATCATGGCCCGAAATTGACAGGTAGTCATATTAAGGTTAATCAAAAGGCGTTCGGCTGTACCCTTTCCAGCATGCCCGCGGGCCAATGTCCCCTTCAACTGCTGGTTGGTGATACATGAGGGTACCTCCCCACCCTATATCTGTTCTAGGTTCTCTCGAGTCTGCTCAACCACCCAGATACCATATGTGCAGCAAGCATCGTTTGCCGCTGCCTGATGTGAGGCGTTATATTCTTCTTTAACTATTTTATTTATTGTCTGGGCGTGTGTTTCTCCTGGAGGTGTATGGTTAACATCTCATTTTCCCTTGACTCCCGATACCCGTCGCTATTATGTTGTCTGAGAATTGCTTTGAGTTGCGAGCTGAGACTGCGAATCTTCTGATCTAGCGTGACCATGTCGATAGTGTTAACAACTGAGTAGCCCGTATTCAAGATTGTGGCTGCGTCATTAAGCAAGTCCCTCCTCCGTCGCCACACTCGCCTGCTCTTTTTGTTCTTTCCGCCACCACTGCGCACCGCACCTTGTCTCAGCACCTGTGTTGTGAGGAGTTGATACATTTGTTGGGTCTGTACCGAACAACGTGCGGGTAGGGCGGCGACGGTCAGGTTCAGGACGACTGAAACTAATTCATGTTGTATGTTGTCAAACAACACGTTTTCGGTCAAAGTGAATACCAGTCTGCTGGCGGGCCCCTTTTCCATAGCCGGACAGATCAATGGATCGAATGCCGGGGTGACAGCAATAGTTTGGTCCGGATCATGACCCCAATAACAGTGAATTATCGGTGGGGTATGACCGTTAGGCCCCTCTCTCGCTCCGTAATGTAAACACTCAACCCTGGTACGGGTACATGAGTGAGGCCAAATCCCTTGGCTGTTCTGGCAGCACATGGCCCTCTGCTCCCCGGTATCGTAACTAACACATACCCCACCTCGATTATCATCCATATAGCACGTGTGTGGGCCAAACTCGTCCCCGCACCATTCTAACTCCGAGTCAGCAGCTGCCTGCCTTTAAACCAGCAGTCCCAACAATCCTATCATCACTGATACAGACCAATTCATAATGTCAAAGTCGCGACTATCCCAGGTTCATGGACCAGTGCTGGGCCGGGGTAGGCGAAGAGGGATCCGATAAACCTTGGAAAAAGGGGAAAGAAACAGAGAGGAGGAGAAGGAGAAGGGGAAAACAAAATAAAAAGAATGACTTGAGCTCAAAATTTTAGGGGCGTGTCCTGGGACGAGGTGTGGTTATATTCCAGCCGGGTAACCAATAGCACGGAGCGTTGGTAATTCGACATGTCCGGTAGCGGAGACAGTACTGGGACGAGCCCATATACCTGAAAGGAAGAGAGAGAGAGAGATACATAACATCCTGAACAATTGACTCGATCTTCTGACCTTGGTCCTGGAAAAACAAGAGAGCTGATCCGCATTATTCTTAACGATTTATCAGGCATCTGTTAACACCTCCACACGTCATGTTCCAATCCAGTCCGATCCGTTCATGCTGCAGCAATCCGCTTGAGGAGGGAAACACTGACCTCGAGAGAGATAGTCCACCGAACAAAGGTTTTCTTTTAGGGATTAGGGGAACTCCCTTCCCCGGGTGCCATCACCGGCTTAGTTTGGCTTCAGTGTCTCCACCTTACATCCAATTTCTCTTGCAAACTCACCGAGGTTCCCGTACTGAGGAGGGCCTGGTACGGCCCATCCCATCGTGGCTCAAAAGTACCTCGAACCGGTCGCTGAACCATCACCCATTTTCACACACAGTGGGGTGCTTTCCAAACCCCTTCCAATTTCTTCGCATCCTGTGCTGAAGCCGGAAATGATTAGCCTGGTTGGTCTCACTGAGCTGACGCAGGTATGTCAAGAGGGTGTTTTGGAACTCGGAGGTGTCCCCTGTGCCCTGTGGGGGTGCGTCTTGCGGTAACACCATGGCCCGTCCAGTCATTAGTTCGAATCTTGTAATGCCGGTGCTTTTGGCTGGCGTGGCCCGTAATCCCCAAAGATTAGCGGGGAGGACGGTGTTCCACCCTTTACCGGTCTGCAGGATGGCTTTAGTGATGGATTGTTTTGGCGTGCGGTTCATTCGCTCTACCAATCCAGACGATTGAGGATGGTAGGGGATGTGGAACTGCTGTCGGACCCCCAAAAGAGCCAAAGCCTGTTTCATTGTCTTGCCGGTCAAATGAGCTCCCTGATCCGAATCTATCTGGTGGGGCACTCCCCAGCGAGGAATGACCTCCATGGCTCGGATTTTTGCTGCTGCTTCGGACTTATTCCTCCTGGTCGGGAAAGCCTCCACCCAGCGAGTGAAAAGGTCGATGATGACAAAAGCATGGCTATACCGGCCACTGGGAGGGAGGGGACCAGTGAAAACCATCTGTAAATGTGTCCATGGTCCCCTGGGACATCGGGCGTGTCCCATACGTAATCGTACGTGACCCCCAATTCCCGTTTGGAGACATACGACTCCGTACTCGTGGATTTCCCTGGCCATGCTGGGCCACCACCAGGTGTCAGCTATGAGGTAGTATAATTTGTACCCTCCCAGGTGTGCGGGTTCATGGTAGTATTGTATCAGGGCTCGTCTCAACGCTGTATGGACCACATACTGGGTCTCATGGCGCCAAAACCGCTGGGTGTCTAAATGATCTGAGGGTGAAGGGCTTCCGATTAGAATGTCGTCTTCATACTGGAGACAGGCGGAGGTTTGCAAGCGGGCATCCACCATTGCCGGTTGGAGAGCCTTTTCCAGACTCTCATGAAAAATAGAGTGGAAATTGTGGAATCCCTGGGGCAGCCGGGTCCAGGTATATTGAGTGGACCGCACAGTGAAGGCAAAACGGTCCCGGGACACAGCGTCCAGAGGACAGGTCCAGAACCCGTTTTGGATGTCCAGTGCGGTAAATATGGACAGGCCTGGGTGGAGGCCGTTTAAAATGGTAGCGGGGATTGCTACTAGAGCGTGGAGTTTGTCTGTGACTTTGTTCAGTGCCGTATAGTCTGTGGTCAGCCTCCAGGACCCATCTGGCTTTTGCACAGGCCATACGGGGGAGTTGGTCCGGGAACGGGTCTCAATCACTAGCCCGGTTTCCAACAAATCTCCCACTATTGACTCAACGGCACGTTCGGCGTCCAGCCGAAGGAGATACTGCCGGTGAGCCTCGTGGTAGGGTCCGTGGACCCTGAAAAGGTCCATCTGTGCCCTATCGCAATTAGCTTGTTGGTAGCCCATGCGAGGGGGTAAGCTGCGCAATCTTTCCCCCATAGCCCTTCCTCCGCCCAAGCACGCTCAATCGGTCGGAGGACCTGTGCTCTACACTGTTGGGTATAACCTGCTGAAAAGGGAAACCTCCCCCCTGCCGCCGCCCCCCCCCCCCCCCCCCCCGCTATTTGCAGTGAGTGGTCACTTAGAAGCAGGTTCGCCTCTATCTGGTGCAAGATGCACATTCCCAAAATCAGACGCTCGTTACTGGGACGTACCCAGAGCGAGACCCACCAGGTTCGTTCTCCGGGGGATAGCTGTAGGGGGATTGGAATGCTCTGGCGAAGGATTACGCTCTCCCCACTCACCCCGCTGATATGTGTCCTATCCTTGATGAGTGGAAGATGGGTGGAGGAGAGCTCGCAGTCCCTCCAATTTACGGTGGGATAAACCCCCCTTTCGTGGTCTCTGCGACCCCTGAGTGTTCCCCCGGTGCCCCTGCCCTTCCATTCAAGCCCCCCCCCCCCGACCTTTCCATAACAAATGGTTTGGCTGTGCCCCAGGCGTCTACAATTGGTGCATGGTTTCCTTTTCACGGGGCAATCTCGATATAAATGGCCTGTTTCCTGGCAATTATAGCAGGCACGATCCTTTCGGGCTACTGCTACTGGTTCTGTTTTCATTTTTGGGCTAGTGTGATGCGGGGTCCACGGCAGGACGGATGGGTTGTGTTCCTGGCGGTGAGTGTGGGTGTCTGTCAGATGGAACCCGAAAAGCCGACTAGTCCATTCCCGAAGCCCTGCCTCCGTGGCCTGTGGACTGGCCCCCATCCTCAGCGCTGTTTGGTATGGTTCATCCAGTCCCCGAATTGAGCTATCTTTTAATCTTTGATCTTTGCGGTTGGCGGGGATGACGTTGGTCTGTCCCCAATGTTCATATCGTTCAATTACCCGGTCAATATACGCATTGGGGTCTTCCCCCGCGTCTTGCCGTAGGGCCGTGAGTTCCGTCCAGGTGCCAGTGCCGTCACCCAATCCATTTTGAACCCGGGTCCTTGGACCGTCAAATTGGGAGTTATACTCGGCCATAGTGGCTGGGACCTGCAAATCCCAAGGGGGAAACGCCCAATAAAAAAGCGGAGGGGCACTTAACCTCAATGATGTCTTTTATGTCCTGAAAAGACAGATAAAAATGTCGGGCTGCGCTTCGTATCTCTGCCCAAACGTTGACATTCGGATTATGTCGCTTCAGTCGGGAATGAGAAGGATCACGCTGGATCTCTCCTGTGGTATAAAAGGCTGAGATTCCCCCAATGTGCCCCTGCCTCCCATTTCCCCATTTGCTGCCCCTGCGGCTGGGTTTGGATTTACTCGGACAGGTGCCATGGGTTTCGGCTCCCCATTTCCAGGTTGTACCGCTGCCGAAGGGCAGATACGGTCACATTCAGGTGGGCAATCGAGCTGCGGCGTTTTGTGCTGCTGAGACTCCATTGCCTTAACAATCCCCCCAATCCTTTCAATCGCCGAACTCCTCCGTTGCTGGCACTTCCAGATCCAAGAGACTGAAAACTCGAACTTTAGCCTCTTGCCCAGGTCTCATAAGATCCTGTAGAGGAGATGGCCTCGCCCATTTGTCCACGATTAAAGGTCCGGTCTGATCTTCCCAACTGGCGAGAAGAACGGTCACATAATTAGCTTGTTGAGCAGCCTTTTGCCCCGCCCACCACTTTATTTGATCAACTACTGGACTCGTTTACTTCCATCCGTTCCTGATCATTTAACTTTGATATTTTAAATTCGCCTCTTGGACTCGTTTTACAACAGCAACACTGGTGGGCATAGCCGGGACGTCCGGAGGAAGGGGTTCCCCCTCGTTGCTCATGTCAATCGTTACCTATATCCTTATGCTTTATCTTATACTTGAATTTATTTTACTCTAATCATATGCTTTAATCGTCACAAACGTATCAGCTTATAGTCTAGTTTATACACACTCATTGATCACGATCCTGTGGTGGTTGTAGTTCCCCACACCTACTAAATCCTGGCCGTCACGTGGGACTACATCCTCTGAATTCAGGCTCAGGCTCGGTGTTTGAGATAAACAACCACCCTTGTCCGTGTCGATCACCACGTGACTCTCAAAATCCAAACTTATACTGTATCGGAATAGCGGCATAAACTTATACTCGAAGCAAACAAACACTTATACACGATATCTTATATACCTACAGGTCTTGTCAATTCCGTCAATCCGTGGTCTCCGTGTGGAAATTTACAACGTGGATAATTTTAATACTGCGGCAAGTGCCACTGCCAATCCTGTCTCCAATGATGAGCCGAGCCCCTACCATAGGCTACCGGCCTCACCCTTGAGGGCTTTATACAGGGGCACCCCCTGTCTCGTGCACAGGGCTAACTTGTCTCACTATACCACGCACCCTCCAATACATGATCCTTTCGCCTACCTGCAGCGCAGTATCCCACTTCTGACACCAACTAAGTGACTCGAATTGTTGCAGCAAAACCAGACGGAGACGGAACTGCTGACAAAGATGAATTTTATTAGAAAGCTTTCTGCACAAATGGAGAGTGGTAAGCTTCCTCAAGCCAGCACCAAAACTCTGAAAGGAACATCAGCACTACAAACATGTTTATACCTTTCAATAAGCAACACCCACCTGCTGTGAAAGGTGAGGGTACATGTTTACCTCACTGCAGTGGGTTTCATTGGGTGGTATAGTCTGCCATTCATTTGTCAGGGGCTACCTTGGGTCATCCCATGACATTAAAAATCTCACATTCCTGAGGAAGACACTTATCAATAAACACATAAGTCCCAAACATTGAGACTGCACAGAGGGTCTTCACAATGTCCTGAGCAGCTGCTCATCCCTGACTCCCTTTTGTGCTGGGGTAACCTTGGAGACATCAATCGCTCCTCCCTTAATCATCCGAAGTGAGCTAGTTAGGATAAACAATGTCAGCTTCGGCCTTGGGTAAACAGTCCTTCGTGTTTTCTGGAGATAAGCGAGGTGGTAGCCACAAATCCAACAAACCTGCCTTTGTCAACTTTTACAGTGTGGGTTACAAGCTGCTCCCATGATGGTCAAGTAACCCATCATGCTTTGCTGTTAACTAAATACTACATGTGCGATTTAACTACTTATGTGTGTGAGGATAAGAGTGGCTAATCATTCTTTAATATATATATATATATATACATATATATATATATTTCAGGGTAGGTAAGGGGAGGCTGGAGGTTTTGGATTTCTGTTCACAAGCCTATTTTTCCAGCCTAAAAGGTGTCTCCTATGGGAAGAAGCGATCATGGGTTTGAAGCAAGCTGTTGTCGCAGTCCCAGACTTAAAGACCCCAAGTATAACTTCTACCGTTTTCTGGAGGTGCAGTGAGTGAAGAAACCATATACAATCACGTATGTGTAATAATGATGTGGACTTGATTTGAACGTATGGTTGCCTGACCAAAAACAAGCCAGTAAGCCTTGTGGTTAGACAATGGAACTATTGCAGCAAACGAAGATAATACCTTGTCCTTGAAATCCTCAGCAGATGATTCTATCTCATACTCATCTTTGTTATAATTGCTTAGGAACCAAAAGATCTATTGAATTCATAGACTGTTCGATAAGAAAGCGATGGAACTCCAAAGTGTCCTTGATTCTGTCTCTTACATTTAATCACTGTTGATTGAATTTGCTATCACTGAATCCAATGGGTATGTGCTGGACCTTAAGACAAGAATTGAAATCACGTTGAGAATTGGTCAAAACTATACTTGCCTGGAACCCGGGGGCGGTGGGGTGGGGGGGAGGGGGCGGGTAGCAGATGGCCGGCACGGCATGACGCACCAAGGGTGGATGAACAGGAAGATATCATATAAAAGACAGATGGATATCAGCCCGGTCATATGACTGACCCAGGGGACATAAAGGACTTTGAGAGTAAGCAGCTGCACTGCAGTCGGGTGGGTTAATGCCCCACACAAAGATCTGGAAGAGCTCAAAAGAATAAATCAATCGTTTGGACTTGTACCAAGGAAATGTACCAAGGAAGTGTCCCAAGCAAGTGTACCAAGCAAGTGTAGGTATTGTTTGCTTACTGCTGAGTAATCAAGTAACATAGTTTAACTAAGACTGCCTGTTGTGTCTTTCTTACGATTCAACCCTTCCGATTCGCAGTTGAAGAACCGGAATCCGACACACCTTCTAACTGACCACTTGGCCACACATAAATTTGCCCATAACACTGGATTGGATAAAATGAGAGTTCAGATCGCCCACACCCACACCGAGTTGTTACTATCAGGAGCATTAAAAGACGGTACGGTGTCCAGTAACCCCGAATAGCTCACTTGATGCTTCGGTTACAGGAACGGAATTTAAAAGTGCGTCACATGCACCATCCTGTGCCGAGCAGCTGGCCTGCTGATTCCAGGGCAACCTCATGAGTGCACCCTCGAAGATGCCGAAACATGTCAGGGTCAAATCTTAGCATCCCCACTTGTATGTTTTGTTGGATGGGTCGTGCACCATGACCGCAAACAGGCCTGTATCCGGACTTGGTGTTTATGTGGTCGATCTAGAAATTGAGAAATCCGTTCATTTAACTGAAGGCCGATCAGCACAGCAAGTGAATTAGACACAGTGACCTGTGTCCTTCAGATGGATGGAGGGGAACATTTTCTCCGACAGTCATTTTACTTGTTTGTCGCAAACTTATTATTTACCTATTTAGGAGAAACGAGGGTTCAGCTCAGCAGATGGAAAGCTGTTAACCACCGTTGAGCTTTTACAAAAAACTTTGTAACTGTCCTGAAATCGAACGCATTTGGTGGTGATTGTAAAAGTGAAGGCACATTCTAACAACAGGCAATGGGGGCAGAAAATGGGAAAGCTGATTTATAGGCTAAAGCTTTCCAGCAGACGACGGTCTTGGATGCCGCCCGTCTGAGTTGCTTGCAAACAGTGAAATTTGGTAGATTTGCAAAACAAAAATCCCTGGAATCAGAGAATCATAGAGATTTATGGCACAGAAGGAGGCCATTCGGCCCATCGTATCTGTGCTGGCCGAAAAAGAGTTTTCCAGCCTCATCCCACTTTCCTGCTCTTGTTCCGTTGCCATGTATGTTACGACACTCTAAGTGCACATCCAATTACCCTTCAAATGCAATGAGAGTTTCTGCCTCCATCATCCTTTCAGACAGTGAGTTCCAGAACGTGCCACCCTCTGGGTGAAAACAATTCTCCTCAAATGCTTTCTAATCCTTCTACCAATCACTGTAAATCTATGCTCTCCGGTTATTGACCTCCCTGCTAAGGGAAATGGGTCCTTCCTATCCACTCTATCAAGGCCCCTCATAATGTTATACACCTGAATCTCCCCTCAGCCTCCTATATTCCAAAGAAAACAAACTCAGCCTATCCAATCTGTCCTCACAGCTAAAATTCTTCAGTCGCGGCGGCATCCTCGTAAATATCCTCTGTACCGTCTATAGTGCAGTCACATTGCTCCAAAAATGTGGTGACCAGATCTGTGCGCAGTGCTCTCGCTGTGGTCTAAATAGTGTTTTATACAGTTCCAGCAGATCCTCACTGGTCTTATATTCTATACCTCGGCAAATGAAGGAAAATATCTCGGATGCATTCTTAACCATGTTTATGCCATCCTGCTACATTCAGGGATCTGTGGACGTGCAGTCCAAGGTCCCTCTGTTCATCCACAATTTTCAGTATCCAGCCATATGTTGTGTATTCCTTTGCCTTGTTTGCCCTCACCAAATACATAGCCTCTCACTTCTGTGAATGGAAATCGATTTCCCACTTTTCTGGCCATCTGACCAGTCCATTGATATCTCCCTGCAGACTGCAGCTTCCTTCCTCACCTTCAACCATACGGCCAATTTTTGTATCATCTGCAAACTTCTTGATCATGCCGCTACATTCAAGTCCTTATATACCACAAAGAGCAATGTACCGAGTACAGACCCCAGTGGAACTCCATTGGAAAGAGCCTTCCAATCATAAAAGTACCCTTTGATTCCTGCCACTGAGTCAATTTTGGATCCAACTTGACACTTTCCCTTGGATTCCTGGCGCTTTTACGTTTCTGGCCAGTCTTCCATGTGGGACCTTGTCAGAAGCCTTGCTAAAATCCATGCAGACGACATCAAACACGCTACCTTCATCGACCCGCCTTGTTATATCCTCTGAAAATTCAATCATGTTTACCGGGCACGACCTTCCCTTCACAAATTAATGCTGACTGCCGTTGACGTCTTCCCCCTCCACACAAAGGTTACCTTTTTGGTTTCGAATAGGCCCTATTATTTCCTTAGTTATCCTCTTGCTCTTTCCGTGTTGAAGAAACATCTTTGGGTTTTCCTAGATTTTATTTGGCAATATTTTTGATGCCCCCGCTTTGCTTTCCTAATTTCTTTTTTAATTTCACGCTCCTTCACTTACCATACTCCTCTAGGCTTTCTGCAGTTTTGAGCTCTCAGTATCTGACATAAGCATCCCTTTATCCCTTATCCTACTCTGTACGCTCCTTGACATCCAGGGGGCTCTAGATTTGGGAGGGCCAATCTTTTTCTTGTGGGAACATATTTGCTATGAATCCTCACTATCTCCACCTTGAATGCCGCCCATTGCTCTGTCATTGATTTACCTTCATGTCGCTGTTTCCAGTCCACTTTTGCCAAATCACATCTCAGCTTTGGAAAATCGGTCTTCCCCAATTGAGAAATTTTGCTCCTGTTCTATCTTCGACCTTTTCCAAAGCTACTCTAAATTTAACTGAATTATTATGACTACCTCAAAAATGCCCTCCCACTGCTACTCTTTCCACCTACCCAGCTTCATTCCCTAAACTAATTCCAGAACTGACCCCTTTCTTGTTCGGCTTGCTACGTACTGGCGAAAAAGTTCTCCTGAATGCAATATAAGAATGCTGCGCCCTCCATTCCTTTTATACTCAATCTATCCTAGTTAATATTAGGTTAGTTGAAATCCCCTACTATTGCTGCCCTATTATGTTTCCACTTCTCACACGTTTGCCTGCATATTTGCTCTTCGATCTCCTTCTGACTGTTTTGGGATCTATAGCACACTCCCAGCAGTAAGACCGCCTTTTTTTTCCTTAGCTCAATCTATATGTCCCCATTTGATGATCCTTCTAACATATCATCTCTCCTCACAGATGTAATTATTTCTTTAAACAAAATTGCCACGCCTTTCCATTTTATCCCGTCGAGATCTCGTCAAAAAATCCTCTATACCAGGAATGAGGAGCTGCTACTCCTGCCCTTCTTTATTCCATTTTTCATTAATAGCTGTGATATCATATTTCCACGTGTCTATCTGTGCCCTCAGCTCATCCGTCTTACTCACTAGACTCATTGCATTGACGTTCATACAATTAGCATTGTCAAACTCCTGGACCCAGTAGCTGCAGTTTGCCGTACAGGGCACAGTCCCGTGGCCTCGGGGATGCGCTAAAAATGGGGATTACATCCGTCTGGAGACAGATATATTGGTGCATTATCGGAACTGAATGATCATCGCCACAGAAATCCGAAAAGAGATGGTCCGATGGACACATTCGTCTGGCGGATGTCAGAGTGGGGAGAGCTTGGTCCAACGACCATTTGAAACGATGAGCTGGCCGAATATAACAGCAGATGTGACAGCAGTCGTGAACCAATGCACAATAGGTGCACAATATCAATCAGGACTTAAAACAAAGGTAACAATGTGGCATATAAAGTCACATTGGGGCCATGGGATACATTGCAGATTAATTATGTTGGACCGTTTAAAAATACCTCTCGAGGCAAAGAGTATGCCTTGGTGGTGGTACCTTATTTTCCAATGCGCAGAAGCCTTTCTAGTAAATAAGGCTACAGGCAGCCAAACGGCTCGAGTCCTCATTGAGCACGTCTTCCCCCGATGGGGTGTGTCGAACACAATTAAATCTGATCAAGGCACTCATTTCACGGGGCAGGTGATGAAAGTCGCAGGATTTTGGGCATAGATACCAGATTTCACATCCCCAGGCTTCAGGGTATGTGGAGCGAAAGAACCGCACGATTAAAAACCGATTGATAAAGGTTCCATCCGAATGAGGCACACGATGGAATACCCGGTTGCCAATGATTGTTCTCGCTATTTGAGGTGCACCGGGTAAAAGTACCGGGTACATTCAATAAGTGACAATGATTGGTCGCAAAATGCACCTGCCGGAAGTACGGGTGGCGGGCCTAATGTCCCAGCCTCGACGAAACGGGGTGGAAATGGACAATCGAATGAATAAATTGCAAAAACAATTGGACCAATAGAAGCTGCTCTGAACCTAGAATATGCCCGAGTAGTTCCCGCCAGACATCAGGAACCCAAAACCACGGAATTTAACATAGGAGACCATCTACTCGTCTCAAGTTAATTGGGAACTCAAATTTGAAGGCTCCTATCCGATAACAGACAAAGTCGGACCCAGTGTTCATAAAGTACACGAGGCCAAAACCGAGAAGCAGGAGATTGATGGGTCCACATCCATCAATTAAAATCATACAAGGGATGAGAACTGAAAGGTCAGATGGAAAGGATGCGCACCACAACACTGGAAACTGCAGATGAATGGTGGTTGCACCCTGAGACAATGAACATAACCGGCCAGGAGCTTCGAGCTCGACCAACGGCACCACCACAGAGTTTGGCCTCTGGCGATTATGTCTGTAACGTGAAACCACCTCGACTGCAAACAACAAGGAAAGTTAAGAGGGTGACAATAAATATTGCATGCAGAAAACAGTAGAAGAGAATATGATCTATACTGATAACATGATATACGCTGATAATATAATATACGCTGATAATATACTGTAGGCATGACTCTATGATATATGCTGATGAAATAATATACGCTGATACTCCGACATACGGTGATACTATGATATACGGTGCTAATATGATATACGCTGATACTATGCTGTACGCAGTTACTATGATATATACTGATAACATGATGTTTGCAGATATCATGATGTACGCTGATACTATGCTTCACACAGATACTATGATATACTCAGATAATATGATGTACGCAGATACTATGATATGCGCTAATACTATGGTATACGCTGAAAGTACGATTTATGCTGATACGATGATATTCGCTGATGATGTGACATACGACTACGGTGGCTTGCAAAGATTATGCACTGATTATCCAGCAAGACGAGTTGCGCTGAGCAGTGTAAAACGGAAGCAATAGATTTGACGGTAGCTGTGTGATTGTCTAAGCATCTATGCCGAGCAGAGGGGAAAGTGGGGAAGCTGAAAGTATGGATGAGAAAGGGCAGAGCCAAAGTGGCAGGTTAGAATTGTCCACTGCTTGCAGTTTTGCTGAAGGAACAGGTTTGCCAGTGACCTCGAGTGATTCGTGCTGCAGCATTCTGACAGTGCTAAGAAAAGAGCCAAATATCTTTGAATGGCTGGTGCTGGCTGAGCTAATGGACGGGTTCCATGGTGTAATTGTCAGCACTCTTCGACTTTGAATCTACCAATCCGAGTTCAAATTTCGGTGGAACCTGATTTGCTGCTGTTCCATTTATTTGCAACTGCAAGCCAAACAAATCAAAGGGACATTGAATTCCATCTCTGCTGGTTGGGCGTTTGCAGCTTCAATCAATGAGGTTAGATCTGCTTCTATCGTTCTCAGTTTATAAGCTCAACCGCTCTTTTGCTTTTCCAAATCAGCAGAAGAGAAAGTTGTTTTTTTTATAATGCTGAGTTTCACTGCACCAAATAACGGTGTTTGCATAACTTTTCTTTGCAATCTGGATTCAGCAGGAAAACATATTGAAATTCCAAGCACTGTTTCTTCAAAGGCAGGTATTGCTTGGATCGTGTCCTCGAGCAAAGTTTCCGTTTTCTTTACAAGAAGTTGCAGTTTTGCTGATAGGAGATGTTTGCCAGTAGCCTCGAGGGGTCAGTGATGTAGCATTATGGAAGTACGAAGAAAAGAGACAAGTGTCTTTGAATGGTGGTTGTTGTTTGAACTAATTAATGGGTTCCATAGAGTAATGGTGAGCACTCTGGACTTTAACACCAGCAAAGATCATTCAAATTTCGGTAAAACCTCGATATTTGTCCAATTCCTTTGCAAATTTAGGGCAAACAAGTAAAAGGCAACTTAAATCCAATCCCTGCTGGTGGGGTGTTCGTAGCTTCAGTCAATGAGAATCGAGCTCCTTGCATACATTTTGCCTTTTATTAAGGGCAAACCTTGTTTAACTAACTTGATAGAGTTTTTAGTGAGGTAACAGCGAGGGTGGATGAGGGCAATGCGATTTGTGTATAGACTTGTATAGACATTCAAACAGCGTTTGATAAAGTGCCGCATAATATTTTTGTCATCAAGACAGATGCTCATGGAATAAAAGGGGCAAAAGCAGCATGGATACAAAAATGGCTAAGGAACAGATACCAGAGAGTAGTGGTGAACGGTTGTTTTTCGGTCTGGAGGGAGGTGTACAGTGGTATTCTCCAGGGGTCACTGCGAGGACCACTGACCTCTTTGTTGTACATTAATGAATGGGTGTGCAGTGCATAATTTCCAAATTTGCACATCACACAAAGCTTGCAAGTGTAGTGAACAGTGAGGAGGATAGTGGTAGAATTAAAGAGGACAGAGGTAGGCTGGTGTAATGTGCGGACACCTGGCAGGTGAAATTTAACGCAGCAAAATGCGAAGTGATATATTTCAGTCGGAAAAACGAGGAGAGGCAATATAAACCAAAGGGCACAATTCTAAAACGGGTACAGGAACAGAGAGGTCTTGTGGTGTATGTGTACAAATCGTTGAAGGTGGCAGGGCAGGTTGAGAAAGCGTTTAAAAAGCATACGGGATCCTGGGCTTTATAAATAGAGGCATCGAATACAAAAGCACGGAAGTCATGATGAACCTCAAAAAATCAGTGGTTCGACCACAAGTGGAGCAGTTCTGGGCACCAGACTTAGGGAAAGATGTGACCTCGGAGAGGGTGCAGAAACGATTTACTAGAATGATTCCATGGATGAGGGACTTTAGTTACGTGGATACACTGGATAAGCTGGGGTTATTCTTCTTGGGACAGAGGAGAATTGTCAGTGGCATTTACAATCATGAAGGGTCTGGACAGAATAGATAGAGAGAAACTGTTCCTTTTGGCGCAAGGTTCAAGAACTAGAGGACATAGATTTAAGGTGACAGGCAAAAAAAAAACAAAGGCGAAATGAGAGTTAACATTTTTACACAGCGAGTGGTTTGGATATGGAATGCACTGCCTGAGGGGGTGGTGGAAGCAGATTCAACCGTGACTTTCAAAATGTAACTGGATAAGTACTTGAAAGGACAACATTTGCAGGGCTACGGGGTTATGGCGGGGGAGTGTGACGAGCTGGATTGCTTTTTAATAGAGCCGGCAGGACTCGATGGACCGAATGGCCTCCTTCCGTGCTGTACCTTTCTATGTCTCTAGAAGCTCAGCCTGTCTTTTGCTGTGCCAAATCTTCAGAAGAGAAAGTTACTTGTTGTGTAACGCTGCGCTTCACTGCACCAAAGAATGGTGTCTGCTGAACTTTTCTTTGCAATCTGCATTCAGCAGGCAAACACATGGAAATTCAAAGCACTGCCTCATGAAATACAGGAATTGCTTGGGTCGTGTCCTCGGGCAGTGTTTACATTTTGTTTTTATGCCAAACTTCATGCATCCGTGCCTTGCAATATTTATCCACTGATTATTCGGCAATACTGCGAAACGGGCTGCACTAATCCAGGGAATCCAGGGTGCCTTGGCACTTTGGATACAAAACTGGCTTAGTGGCAGAAGGCAGAGGGTGATGGTCGAAGGTTGTTTTTGTGACTGGAAGCCTGTGGCCAGTGGGGTACCACAGGGATCGGTGCTGGTTCCCTTGCTGTTTGTGGTCTACATTAACGACTTGGATATGAATGTCAAAGGTATGATCAGTAAATTCGCTGATGATACAAAGATTGGTAGGGTGGTAAATCGCGAGGAGGATAGCCTCAGTCTGCAGGACGATATAGATGGGTTGGTCAGATGGGCGGAACAGTGGCAAATGGAATTTAACCCGGAAAAGTGCGAGGTGATGCACTTTGGAGGGACTAACAAGGCAAGGGAATACACAATGAATGGGAGGACCCTAGGCAAGACAGAGGGTCAGAGGGATCTTGGTGTGCAAGTTCACAGATCCCTGAAGGCGGCGGAACAGGTAGATAAGGTGGTAAAGAAGGCATATGGGATACTTGCCTTTATTAGCCGAGGCATAGAATATAAGAGCAAGGAGGTTATGATGGAGCTGTATAAAACACTGGTTAGGCCACAGCTGGAGTACTGTGTGCAGTTCTGGTCGCCACACTACAGGAAGGATGTGATCGCTTTGGAGAGGGTGCAGAGGAGATTCACCAGGATGTTACCAGGGCTGGAGCGCTTCAGCTATGAAGAGAGACTGGGAAGATTGGGTTTGTTTTCCTTGGAGCAGAGGAGGCTGAGGGGGGACATGATTGAGGTGTACAAAATTATGAGGGGCACAGATAGGATGGATACGAAGGAGCTTTTTCCCTTCGTTGAGGGTTCTATAACAAGGGGACATAGATTCAAGGTAAAAGGCGGGAGGTTTAGAGGGGATTTTAGAAAGAACTTTTTCACCCAGAGGGTGGTTGGAGTCTGGAACTCACTGTCTGAAAGGGTTGTGGAGGCAGGAACCCTCACAACATTCAAGAAGCATTTGGATGAGCACTTGAAATGCCATAGCATACAAGGCTACGGACCAAATGCTGGAATATGGGATTAGAGTAGACAGGGCTTATGGCCGGCGCGGACACGATGGGCCGAAGGGCCTCTATCCGTGCTGTATAACTCTATGACTCTATGACTCTAAGCTGTGTGAGACAAAAGCTGCGACGGTGGAAACGATAGATTTGACAGTTGCAGTGTGATTGGCGCAGCATCCATACTTAGCAGAGGGGAAAGGGTGAAAGCTGAAGGTTTGGATGGGAAATGGCCGAGTCAAACTGGCAGCTTGGAATTGACCAGTGCTTGCAGTTTTGCTGATGGGTGAGGGTTGGCAGCAGCCTCGAGAGGTCAATGATGCAGCAACATGGCCGTGCTGAAAAAAGAGCCATGTGGCTTTGAATGGTGGTTGCTGCATTAGATCATCAACGGGTTCCATGGTGGAATGGTGAGCAATCTAGACTCTGAATCTACCGATCCGAGTTTAAATTTCGCTGGCGCCCGTTGTGTTGTCCCAACTGTTGGGTTGAAAAATTAAAGGCAGCTGAAATCTAATCGAAGCGGGAAGTTCGCTGCTTCGATCGATTTCTGAACCGTTCTTCTGCTTTCCCAAATCAGCAGAAGCGAAAGTTGTTTTTTGGCCATTGCTGAGTTTCACTGCACAAAACAAAGGAGTTTGCTGAACTTTTCTTTGCAATTGCGTTCAGCAGACAAACATATCCAAAGCATTGTTTCTTCAATGACTGGCATTGCTTAGATCGTGTCCTCGGGCAATGTTTACATTTCCTTTTTAGAACTTGCACTTTTGCTGTTGGGAAAGGTTTTCCAGTAGCCTCTCGGGGTCAGTGATGCAGCATTACGGCAGTGCAAAGAAAACAATCAAGTGTCTTTGACTGGTGGCTGCTGGCTGAAGTAATGAATGGGCTCCGTCGTATAATGGTAAACACGCTGGACTTGGACTCCATCGATCCAAATTCAAATCACGGTAAAACCTCGAATTTTCTCCCATTCGTTTGCAACGTAGGGCAAACAAGTGAACGGCACCGGGAATCCAATTCCTGCTGCTGGGGAGTTCGCAGCTTCAATCAGTGAGGTTCGAGCTCTTTTCATTTCACCCCGAACTTCATGCATCAGTGCCTTGCAATGTATATGCACTGATTATCCAACAAGACGAGCTGCGCTGAGCAGTGTGAAACAGAAGCAGCGACGAGGGAAGCGATAAACACAGAAACATAAAAAATAGGAGCAAGAGTAGGCCATTCGGCCCTCCGGGCCTGCTCCGCCATTCAAAATGATCGTGGCTGATCGTCCAACTCGGTACCCTGTTCCAGCTTTTTCTCCCTATCCTTTGATCCCTTTAGCATTAAGATACATCTAACTCCTTCTTGAATACATCTAATGACTTGGCCTCCACTGCCTTCTGCGGAGGAGAATTCTACAGTTTCACCACCCTCGAAGTGAAGAAATTTCTCCTCATCTCGTTTCTAAATGGCATACCCCGTATCCTGAGACTGTGACCCCTGGTTCTGGACTCGCCAGCCATCGGGAACATCCTCCCTGCATCTAGTCTGTTTCGTCCTGTTAGAATTTTATATGTTTCGATTAGATCACCTCTCATTCTTCTAAACCCTAGTGAATATCGGCCTAGTCGACCCAATCTCTCCTTATACGTCAGTCCTGCCATGCCAGGAATCAGTCTGGTAAACCTTCGTTGCACTCCCTCCGTGGCAAGGACATCCTTCCACAGATAAGGAGACCAAAACTGCACACAATACTCCAGATGTGGTCTCACCAAGACCCTGTACAACTACAGTAAGACATCCCTAAATTTGACAATAGCTGTGTGATTGAATAAGAATCTATACTTAGCAGAAGGGAAATTGGGGAAGCTGAAAATATGGATGAAAAAGGGCCGAGTCAAAGTGGTTGGTTGGAATTGACCAGTGCTTTCAATTTTGCTGATGGGAGAGGTTTGGCAGCAGACCCCAGAGGTCCGTGATGTAGCGACACGGCAGTGTTGTGAAAAGATCCAAGTGTCTTTGAATGGTCAGTGCTGGGTGATGCAGTGAGTGGCATCCATGATGTAATATGACACCCTGGTCTCTAAATCCACCGAATCAAGCCCATATCTCGGTGGAACCTCATTTGTCGTTGTCCCATTTGTTTCCAACATTGGGCCAAAACAAGTAAAAGACACCTGCGAATCCAATATCTCCTGTTCTGCAGTTCATTACCTCAATCATTGAGTATCGAGCTGCTTGTATAGATTTCAGGTCATAGGCTCTAACCTGTCTTTTGCTTTCTCAAATCAGCAGAAAAGAAAGTTATTTGTTTTCTAATGCTGTGTTTAACTGCACCAAAGAATGGTGATTGCGGAACTTTTCTTTGCAATCTGCATTTCGCAGGCAAATATACAGAAATTCAACGCATTGTTTGTTGAAATGCAGGCATTGTGTCCTCGGGCAAAGTTTACATTTTGTTTTCACTCCAAACTTTTTGCATCAGTGCCTTGCAATGTCTATACACTGAATATCTGGCAAGACTGTAATACGTGCTGAAATGAGAAGTGTGAAACAGGAAGCGATAGATTTGACAGTCGCTGTGTGATTTGCTGAGCATCGATATTTCGCAGAGTGGAAATGGGGAAGCTGAAGGTATGAATGAGAAAGGGTCGAGTCAAAGTGGAAGTTTGGAGATGGAATTGTCAAGTGTTTGCAGTTCTGCTGGTGGGAGATGTTTGCAAGTAACCATTAGCCAAATTCAATTTGATTTACCGTAGTTTAGGAAAAGGACAAATGTAGACCAGGAGTAAAAGTTCTCAATTGGAGAAAGGCCAATTTTACAAAGCTGAGATGTGATTTGGCCAAAGTGGACTTGAAACAGCTCCTTGAAGATAAAACAATGTCAGAGCAGTGGGACGCATTCAAGGAGGAGATTGTGAGGCTTCAGAGCAAATATGTTCCGACAAAGAAAAAGGGAGGGACTCACAAATCTAGAACCTCCTGGATATCAAGGAGCATACAGGGTGTGATAAGGCAATAAAGGGAAGCTTATATCAGATACGGAGAGCTCATAACTGCAGAAAGCCTTGAGGAGTATATTAAGTGAATGGGTTAAATTAAAAAGGCAATCAGGAAAACAATAAGGAGACATGAAAAAAATATTAGCAAGTAAAATCAAGGAAAACCCAAAGGTGTTTTATAAATGCATAAAGAGCTAGAGGATAACTAAGGAAAGAGTAGGGCCTAGTGGAGACCAAAAAGGTAACCAGTGTGTGGAGGCGGAAGTTGTGGGTATGTTTCACAATGAATACTTTGCGTCTGTCTTCAAGAAAGAGGGAGACGATACAGTCATTGTAGTTAAGGCGGAGGAGTGTGAAATATTGGTTGCGACAGAAGATAGCGAGCGAGGAAATATTATGCGGTTCAGCATAATTGAAAGTAGATAAATCGCTAGGGCCTGATGAAATATATCCCAGCCTGTTAAGGGAAGCAAGGGAGGAAATAGCAGAAGCTCTGACCATCATTTTCCAAGCCTCTCCGGTAGTGCCGGAGGACTGGAGGACTGCTCACAACAATCTAACATTGTTTCAGAAGGGAGGAAGTGATAGAATGAGTAAAGGCAGGCAATTGAGCCTAACCTCGGTGGTGGACAAAATATAGGAAAAAATTCTCAGGGACAGTATTAATCGTCATTTAGAAAGCTGGGCAGAAAAGTAGCATATGGAATTCAATCTGGAGAACTGTGAGGCAATGCATTTGGGGAAGGCAAATATGGCAAGGGAATAGGCAATAATTGGGAGGATACGGAGATGTGCAGAGGAACAGAGGGACCTTTGACTGCATATCCACAGAGTCATGACGGTAGCAGGACGGTTTGATAAGGTGGTTAAGAAAGCAGACGGGATACTTTAAGTTTTTAGCCGAGGCATAGATTAAAAGAATAGGGAGTTTATGCTGGAACTGTATAAAACACAAGTTAGGCCTCATCTTGTGTTGTGCGTGCAGTTCTGGTCACCATATTACAGGAAAGATGTGATTGCACGAGGGAGGGTACAGAGGGGATTGACGAGGATATTACCAGAACTGGAGAATTTTAGCAATGAGGAAAGATTGGATAAGCTGGGGTTGTTTTCTTTGGAATAGAGGTGGCTGAGGGGAGATTTAATTGAGGAATATATAACTATATGGGGCCTAGCTAGATTGGACAGGAATAACCCGTTTCCCTAGGCATACTGCTCAATAACATGGGGAAATAAAATTAAAATAATTTGTAGAAGGATTGGAGGGGAGTTGAGGAGAATTTTTTTCACCCACAGATGGTGGTATCTGGAATTCACTCCCTTAAAGGCTGGTGGAGGCAGAAACCCTAATCGCATTTCAAAAGTATTTGGATGTGCATGTTAAGTGCCATAAACTAACAGCCTACGGACGAAGTGCTGGAGAGTGCGATTCGGCTGGATAGCTCTTTTCCGGTTGAATTTTCTATGATTCTAAGTTTCTATTCAATACCTAACTGAGGAGACCCGGGAAACACCCCATAGACATGTAACTAGGGAGACGCCAGAAATACCCCACAAACAGATAAACGGAGAACCCGCGAAACACCGCACAAATTACCGAACTGGGGATACCCGGGAAACACCCCAGAAACATCTAACTGGGGAGAGTCGGGAATTACCCCACTTGCCCAAACTGGAATTTCCAGGAAATGCCGCACAAACATATAACTGAGGAAACCGTGTGGGACACTCCACAAATATCGAACTGGGAGACCCAGGAAACATCCCGCTCACACCAGTGGGGAGACCCTGGAAACACACCACAAACTTATAACTGGGGAATCCGGGAAATATCCCACAAACATCTAACTGGAGAGACCCGATTACTTCTCCACTTCACCGTCTGGGACCATCCAAGGGTGCTGGGGATCAGTTTCCGTGAGGTGGGGGGGAGGGGGACAGGCCTGAAACAAGAACTGGGAGGAGTGGGTCGCCAAAGCCAAACATAAGCCTGGTATGTGGGGGATGGGGAGGTGCGCCCACTCCATAAACTGCAGGAATCAAGTGAGGCACTCGTGGTGTTGCTCTACGTGGCCAAGGTTTGGCCCATTCCCCGCCAATATGCAGTCACAGTCACCCGAGCTATCTCCCACTTTCTCTGGAGGTCCAAAGTAGAACGCCTGCGTAGGGACACCATGTACAAGCTCCCAGACAAAGGGGGGAAATGCGAACTCAATGCCGCTCTGACCCTGGTCGCCACCTTTGTGTGTGGCTGCCTCAGGATGTGTGTCGAGCCCCAGTATGCAAACACCAAGTGTCACTACGTGATGAGTATCTACCTGTCCAACACACTGAGAAGGTAGGGTCTGGCCACGCTGGCCAAGCAGACGCAGGATGTCCCATCCACTTTGAACATCCCCCACCACGAGGTGGAGAAGTGACTGAGGAGGAACCCTTCGACCAGATGGCCGTCAGACGGTGGTCGGCACGGAACGTTCTGCAGGGAAAGGAGAGGATGGATCTGATTGGGCAGTTCCCCGACGTCGATGCCATGTGGCAGAACGTCTCGTCACCAGAACTTAGGCACCAGGCTGTAGCCTGGATGGTGGTGAGAACGGCCCTCTCAGTGCAGTCGTTCCAACACGCACGGGAACTCAGCACCACCGCAAGCCGCCCACGAAGCTGCGGCGGGTACGAGACCATCACCCACCTCCTGATGGACTGCCCATTCGTGTTGAGAGAGATGCGTTGGTATTTGTCCCAGTTCATCCCCAACAGCTCGTTAAAACAGGACGTTGTGCTCCACTGGCTGCTCCCGGAACAAAGACCAAGACAGACATCAACTGCTGCTGGAAGGCCATTATCTCGTTGAAGGAGGCCCTTTGTTCCGCCTGATACATGCAGTTGTTCCAGCTGAAGGAGCTGTCCACGACCCAGTGTAGCCGACTGGCACACTCCGAGGTCAACACACTGCAAGACATAATGAGGCAAGGTGCGACCGATGCAAAGGCCCTGTGTGGACCGGCCACCGTGTATGGCCACCCCACTTTCTATCGTAGAGAATGTTTGAGAAGATATGAACTGGAAATTGAATTGTAAAAATGAGATCATATTGTGTACGATCTGCATCACATTGGTTGGGACCATATTGCTTGAAATTGTGACTTTTTGCATTGAACTTTGTGTATCTTTCAATTTCATGAAATAAATTATATTTATAAAGAAAAAAAAGAAACACCCACAAACACTTAACTGGGCGACCCGGGAAACATCCCAGAAACATCTAACGTGTGAGACCCGGGAAACACCCCACAGACATCCAACTGGGCGGCGGGGGGAACGGAAACACCCCACAAATATCGAAACAGCGAAATCCCCAAGATATCCGATTAAAATCCCTGCAATAATATTCATGTGATCTTGAACATTAATAATTACGGTCTCGGAAAGATGAACTAATCTCATTGCAGCTTTACTGATTTGCCTGAATTGATCATTGTTGAGGAGGGTGTAAAGTACAAGGTCACTAACCTGGGCCGTATTTACAAGACCAGAGACTTTGTGGAAAATGTTGGACGAACCCTTTGTGCTTGCCTTTATATCAGTGGTCATTCGATCGGTCAGTCATGCTGGGAATGTCTGCGACCCCTTGCTGTGAATTGGATGTTGCTGTGGGAGTTTTAAGGAAGGAGCTTGCTGTTTAGATCATAGGGAAGCTCTCGATTTAGCAGCAGCTGCACAGATTGCCAAGGCTGACATACATCGCAGCATTTAAACACATCCCATTAAAGATAATCAATCATTATTATCAGTGCCTAATACGATCACACGATCAGCACAGAGCACATTACCTGTTGATTTCTCCGCATTAATAAACCTGACACCATGAGGTAACCGTGCTGGGAATCAGGAGATCACTCCTCCAATTTACTCCAATGCCAAATTTCATTTAAGTCTTCACAAAATGTCCTTACAGATAATATCACAGCTGGAACCGTTTAGAATCATAGAATCATAGAAGTTTACGACATGGAAACAGGCCCTTCGGCCCAACATGTCCATGTCGCCCAGTTTATACCACTAAGCTAGTCCCAATTGCCTGTACTTGGCCCATATCCCTCTATACCCATCTTACCCATGTAACTGTCCAAATACTTTTTAAAAATAGTGTGAATCAGGGATGGTGAAAACAGTGTGTATCAGGGTGAGTAGGTATCCTGTGATTCATAGCGAGTGCAAACAATGTGAATAAGAGTATGTGAACGGTGTGAACCCCTGATTACCCAACTACAGGGGATGGCTGGGATCCTCGACCATGGCTGGGATTCGGACATTTCAGCGATGTGTAGAAGAGAGACATTCGATTTCCTTACAAGGAAAAACAGGCGGGAGGTTTAACAGGCTGGTCCAATATCGCCTATTTCAACCCTGGTGCTCGCTGAAACTTCCCAAACTTCACTCTTCCCGCTCTTCATTCTTCCAACTCTCTCTGATTCATACTTTTCGCACTCGATCTGGTTCACACTTTTCACATTTCCCCCGATTCAACCTTCACATTCACTCTGATTCACATCATTCCCACTCCCCCGATTCACAATCTTGCCATTCCTTATGATTCACCCAGTTCAGACTCCCCCTCATTCACACTGTTCTTAGTCTCCCTAATTCACACTGTTCCCAATACCAGTGATTCACACTCTTCCCCCTCTCTCTGATTCACACTGTTCCACTCTCTCTGATTCACACTGTTCCCACTGACCCTGATTTAACTTTTCACAATACCCCTGAGAAACATTGTTCCGACCCTCAATGATTCGCTGTTTTACAGTCTCCTTGATTCACACCGTTCACACTCTCTCTGGATCATACAGTTCACACTCCCCCTGATTCACACTGCTCACACTCCCTGATTGACCCTGTTCACGCTCTCTCAGTTTATCGCTCTTCACATTCTGCCTGATTCGCAATGTCCCCAAACCCCCAGATTCACAATCTCTCTGTTTCATACTGTTCACACTATACCTACTTCACACTGTTCGAAACCCCCCAGATTTGTGCTGTTCATATTCCCCTCATTCACACTGTTCACACTCACTCTGGTTCACACAGTTCACACACTCTTATTCACATTGTTTGCACTCGCTATGAATCGCAGGATACCCACTCACCCTGATACACACTGTTTTCACGATCCCTGAGTCACAGTATTGAAATTTTCTCTGATTTGCACTGTACCCACTCTCCCTGATTTACTCGTTCCCACTCTCGCTGATTCACAATGTTCCCACTCTCATTCACATTGATCCCACTCACTCCGATTTAAACTATTCCCACTCTCTCTATTTCAAAAAGTTCCCACATTCTCTGATTCACTCTCTTACCACTCGCTCCGATTCACATTGTTCTCACTCACTGATTCACACAGTTCCCACTCATTCCGATTCACACTGTTCCCACTCTTCCCGATTCTCAATCCCCTTATTCACACGCTTCACACTCTCCCTTATTCACAAAGTTCACACTGTCTCTGTTTCTGATTCATTATTTTCCCACTCCACCTGATTCACGATGTTCACACGCGCTCTGACTTATACAGTTCACACTCTCTCTGATTCACGCTGTTCCCACTCAACATGATTCACACACTCCACACTATACCTGATTCACTCTGTTCACACTCCCCCGATTCACACTGTTAATATTGCCCCGAATCGTACTGGTCCCACTCCATTTATTGACACTATTCACCATCGCCCAGATACACACCGTTCAAACTGCCCCTGATTCACACTGTTCCCACTCCCCCAAACTCGCAATGTTCCGACTCTCCCTGTTTTTGACTCTTCACACTGCTCTGAGTCACACTGTTCCCAATCTCCCTGAGTCACATTGTTCCAACATGCCCTGATTCATACTGTTTGCACACCCCTTAGTCATACTATTCACAATCTCCTTGATTTTTTTATGCGTTCATGGGATTTGGACGTCTCTGTCGAGGTCAGAATATATTGCCCATTCCTAATTTGCCTTGATAAGGTGGTAGTGAGGCGCCTTCTTGAACCGCTGCAGTCCGTGTGGTGAAGGTTCTCCTACAGTGCTGTTCGGAAGGGAGTTCCAGGATTTTGACCAAGCGACGATGAAGATACGGCGAAATATTTCCAAGTCGGGATGGTGTATGACTTGGAGGGGAACGTTCAAGTGGTATTTTTCCCATGTGCCTGCTGTTCTTGTCCTTCAGGGTGGTAGAGGTCTCGGGTTTGGGATGTTCTGTAGAAGAATGTTGGCGAGTTGATGCAGTGCATCCTGTGGATGGTACACCACTGGAGCCACAGTGCGCCGGTGGTGAAGGGAGAGAATGTTTAGGGTGGTGGATGGGGTGCCAATCCACCGGGCTGCTTTATCCTGAGTGGTGTCGAACTTCATCACTGTTGTTGGAGCAGCACTCATCCAGCCAAGTGGAGAGTATTCCTTCACACTGCTGACTTGTGCCTTGTTGATGGTGGAAAGGGTTTCGGGAGTCAGGAGGTGAGTCACGCGCCACAGAATACCCAGTCTCTGACCTGCTCTAGGAGCCACAGTACTTATATGGCTGGTCCAGTTAAGTTTCTGGTGAATGATAACGACCCAAGAAGGTTGATGGTGGGGGATTCGACGATGGTAATGCCGTTGAATGTCAAGGGGAGATGGTTAGACTCTATCTTATTGGAGATGGTCGGTGCCTGGCACTTGTTTGGCGCGAATATTACTTGCCACTTATCAGCCCAAGCCCTGATGTTGTCCAGGTCTTGCTGCATGCGGACACGGATGCTTCATTATTTGAGGTGTTGCGAATGGAACTGAACACTGTGTAATCATCAGCGAACATCCCCATTTCTGATCTTATGATGGAGGGAAGGTCACTGATGAAGCAGCTGAAGATGGTTGGGCCTAGGACACTGCGCTGAGGGACTTCTGCAGCAATATCCTGGGGCTGAGATGATTGACCTCCAAAAACCACTACCATCTTCCTTTGTGCGATGTATGACTCCAGCCACTGGAGAGATTTCCCCCTGATTCCCAATTACTTCAATTTTACGACGGCTTGATTGTGCCACATTCGGTCAAGTTGATGTCAAGTGCATTCACTCTCACCTCACCTCCGGAATTCAGCTCTTTTGTCCATGTTTGGACAAAGCCTGCAGTGAGGTCTGGAGCCGAGTGATCCTGGCGGAACCCAAACTGAGCAACGGTGAGCAGGTTATTGGTGAGTAAGTGCCACTTCACAGCACTGTCGACGAAACCTTCCATCACTTTGCTGATGATTGAGAGTAGACTGAAGGGAATGTAATTTGCCGGATTGGATTTGTCCAGCTTTTTGTCGACAGAACATACCTAGGCAATTTTACACATTTTCGGGTAGATACCAGTGTTGTAGCTGTACTGGAACAGCTTGGCTCGAGGCGCAGCTAGTTCTGGATCACAAGTCTTCAACACAACAGCTGGGATGTTTTCAGGGCCCATAGCCTTTGCTGTATCCAGTGCACTCAGTCGCTTCATGAGATCACTTGGTGTGAATCGAATTGGCTGAAGATTGGCTTCTGTGATTGTGGAGATATCGGGGGAAGGCCGAGATGGATCATGCATTCGGCAATTCTGGCTGAAGATTATTGCAAACGCTCCAGCCTTGTCTTTTGAACTCACGTGCTGGACTTCGCCATCATTGAGGATGAGGATGTTTACTCAGCCTCCTCCTTCCGTGAGTTATTTAATTGTCCACCACCATTCATAACTCTGCTGGAAGAAGTATTAATCAGGAAATAGTCGGGGCATGTAATAAGGGAACAGCTATAATTATGGGGGATTTTAACTATCATATTAACTGGACAAATCAAGTTGGGCAGGGCAGCCTTGAGGAAGAGTTTATTGAGTGTATTAGGGATGGATTTCTTGAGCAGTATGTAACTGATCCTACAAGGGGGCAAGCAACCTTGGACCTGGTCCTGTGTAATGAGCCACGATTAATTAATAATGTCCCAGTTAAGGATCCCCTTGGAATGAGTGACCATAACATGGTTACATTCCATATCCAATTAGAGGGTGAGAAGGTTGGTTCTCAAACAAGCGTACTGAGCTTGAATAAAGGATACTATGATGGTATGAGAGTGGAATTGATTAAAGTGGACTGGGAAAATAGTTTAAAGCGTAAGACGGTACATGAACAGTGGTGTTCATTTAAGGAGTTATTCTACAACTTTCAAAAAATATATATTCCACTGAGGAAAAAAGGGTGTAAAAGAAATGACAGCCATCCGTGGCTAAGTAAAGAAATTAAGGATAGTATCCGACTAAAAACAAGGACATATAAGGTACCCAAACTTAGTGGGAGGATAGAAGATTGGGAAGTCTTCAAATGACAGCAAAAAGTAACGAAAGGATTGATTAAGAAAGGGAAGATAGATTATGAAAATAAATTAGCAAAAAATATAAAAACAGATAGCAAGAGTTTCTACAGTTATATGAAAAGAAAAAGGGTGGCTAAGGCATACTTATGTCCCTTAGAGGTTGAGACCGGGAAATTAATGGTGGGAAACATGGAGATGGCAAAAATGCTGAACAAATATTTTGTTTCAGTCATTACGGTAGACGACACGAAGAATATCCCAACAGTGGACAAACGGGGGGCTCTAGGGGGGGGAGGAGCTAAATACGATTAAAATCACGAAGGAATTGGTACTCAGTAAATTAATGGGACTCAAGGCGGATAAATCCCCTGGACCTGATGGCTTACACCCCAGGGTCTTGAGGGAAGTGGCAGCAGGGATTGTGGATGCTTTGGTAATAATTTTCCAAAATTCTCTGGACTCGGCAAAGGTCCCGCCAGATTGGAAAACTGCTAATGTAACACCGTTATTTAAAAAGGGTAGTCGGCAGAAGGCTGGAAATTATAGACCAGTTAGCCTAACATCTGTGGTGGGTAAAATTTTGGAGTCTATTATTAAGGAGACAGCAGCGGAACATTTGGATGAACATAATTTAATAGGACAAAGTCAGCATGGCTTTACGAAGGGGAAGTCATGTCTGACAAATTTGCTTACGTTCTTTGAGGATATAACGTACAGAGTGGATAAAGGGGAACCAGTGGATGTAGTGTATTTAGACTTCCAGAAGGCATTTCGACAAGGTGCCACAGAAAAGATTATTGCTCAAGATAAAGAATCACTAGATTGGGGGTAATTTTCTGGCATGGGTGGAGGATTGGTTATCTAACAGGAAGCAGAGAGTTGGGATAAATGGTGCTTGCTCGGACTGGCAACCAGTCGCCAGTGGTGTTCCGCAGGGGTCGGTCCTGGGTCCCCAACTCTTTACAATCTATATTAACGATGTGGAGAAGGGGACCGAGTGTAACATATCAAAGTTTGCAGATGATACAAAGATGTGAGGGAATGTAGAGAGTGAGGAGGACAAAAAAATCTACAAGGGGATATAGACAAGCTGGGTGAGTGGGCGGAGATTTGACAGATGCAATACAACGTTGGAAAATGTGAGGTTATGCACTTTGGCAGGAAAAATCGGAGAGCAAGTTATTATCTCAATGGCGAGAAACTGGAAAGTACTGCAGTACAAAGGGATCCCAGTGCAAGAAAATCAAAAGGTTAGTATGCAGGTGCAGCAGGTGATCAAGAAGGCCAACGGAATGTTGGCTTTTATTGCTAGTGGGATCGAATATAAAAACAGGGAGGTATTGCTGCAGTTATATAAGGTATTGGTGAGACCGCACCTGGAATACTGCAAACAGTTTTGGTGTCCATACTTAAGAAAAGACATACTTGCTCTCGAGGCAGTAAAAAGAAGGTTCACTCGGTTAATCCCGGGGATGAGGGGGCGGACATATGAGGAGAGGTTGAGTAGATTGGGACTCTACTCATTGGAGTTCAGAAGAATGAGAGGCGATCTTATTGAAACATAAATGATTGTGAAGGGGCTTGATCGGGTGGATGCGGTCAGGATGTGCCCAAGGATGGGTGAAACTAGAACGAGGGGGCATAATCTTAGAATAAGGGGCTGCTCTTTCAAAACCGAGATGAGGAGAAACTTCTTCACTCAGAGGGTGGTAGGTCTGTGGTATTTGCTCCCACAGGAACCTGTGGAAGCTGCATCATTAAATGAATTTAAAACAGAAATAGACAGTTTCCTTGAAGTAAAGGGAATTAGGGGTTACGGGGAGCGGGCAGGAAATTGGACATGATTTCAGATTTGAGGTTAGGACCAGATCAGCCATGATCTTATTGAATGGCGGAGCAGGTTCGAGGGGCCGATTGGCCTACTCCTGCTCCTATTTCTTATGTTCTTATGTTCTTATGACTGCATAGCTTCGATTTGATCCGTTGGTTGTGGAATCGCTTAGCTCTGTCTATAGCATGTTGCTTCCGCTGTTTAGCATGCATGTAGTTCTGAGTTGCAGCTTCACCAGTTTGGCACCTCATTTTTAGGCACGCCTGGTGCTGCTCCTGGCATGCTCTTCTACATTCCTCATTGAACCAGGGTTGATCCCCTGGCTTGTTGGTAATGGTAGAGTGAGGAATATGCCGGGCCATGACGTTACAGATTGTGCTGGAATACAATTCTGCTGCTGCTGATGGCCCACAGAGCCTCATGAATTCCCAGTGTTGAGCTGCTGGATCTGTTCTGAATCTATCCCATTTTGTCTCATGGAGAAGACTCATGGAGAGAATGGTTCACCGGAGTCCCTCCCATGCACCTGGATATTCTTTGAACAATTGCGAAGAGCTCGTGGATTTCTTGATCCTGAATGTCATCAACCATCCATTTACCAGCCACTGATGCTTCCCTCTGCTCATTACCAGCCATTATCCACCAATCCATCCCTCCCCCATCACGTCCAACAATCTCTGCTCTTGAATCTCTGTCTCTCTCTAGTTTCACGCATCTGACCCCATATCCTCCCTGATCCCATCGTATCCAGGAGATTCACCGCCAGCTTGGTCACAAAAATTGACCATTTCCAATTTGAGTTCATCAACTGGTGCAATCCCGACCTCATGTCATCCGCCAATGAAACTCTCATCCGAGTCTTTACCTTTATTCATTCATGGGATGTGGGCATCGCTGGCAAAGCCAGCCTTTATTGCCCATCCCTAATTGCCCTTGGGAAGGTGGTAGTGCGCCGCCTTAATCAACAGCTGCAGTCCGTGTGGTGACGGTGCTGTTAGATAAGGAGTTCTCGGAATTTGTAACAGTGACGATGAAGGAGCGGTGATATTGGAGGGGTACGTGCAGATGGTGTTGTTCCAATGTGCCTGCTGCCTTCTCCTTCAAGGTGATAGAGGACGCGGGTTAGGGAGGTGCTGTCAAAGAAGCCTTGGCGAGTTGCTGCAGTGTATCTTGTAGATGGTACAAACTGCAGCCACGGTGCGCCGGTGGTGAAGGGAGTGGATGTTTCGGGTTGTGGATGGCGTGCCAATCAAGCGGGCTGCTTTGTCCTGGATGGTGTCTAGCTTCTTGAGTGTTGTTGGAGCTGCATTCATCCAAGCAAATGGAAAGTATTCCATCACACTCCTGACTTGTGCCTTGTAGATTGTGGAAAGGCTTTAAGGAGTCAGGAGGTGAGACACTCGCCGTTGAATTCCAAGCCACTGACATGGTCTTGAAGCTACTGTATTTATATGGCTGGTGCCGTTAAGTTTCTAGTCAATGGTAAACCCCCAGGAAGTTCATGGTGCTGGAGTCGGTGATGGTAATCCCGTTGAATGTCAAAGGGAAGTGGTTAGACCCTCTTTTGTTGGAGATGGTAATTCCCTGCCACTTGCCTGGAGCGTATGTCACTTGCCACTTATTAGCCCAAGCCTGGATGTTGTCCAGGTCTTGCTGCATGTGGTGACGGACTGCATCATAATCTGAAAGATATCTATGCAATCATCAGCGAACAGCCTTGTGATCTTATGATGGAGGGAAGGTCATTGATGAAGCAGCTGAAGATGCTACGGCCGAGAACACTGCCCTGAGGACGCCCTGCAACGATGGCCTGGGGCTGAGATGATTGGCTTCCGACCACCACTACCATCTCCCTTTGTGTTCGGTATGACTTCAGCCACTGGAGAGTTTTCCCCTGATTCCCATTGACTTCACCTTTTCTAGTGCTCCTTGATGTCACACTCGGTGAGAAGCTGCCTTGATGTCAAGGGCAGTCACTCTCACCTCACCTCTGGAAATTAGCTCTTTTGTCCATGTTTGGACCAAGGCTGTAATGAAGTCTGGAGCAGAGTGGTCCTGGCGGACCCCAAACTGAGTATCGGTGAGCAGGTTATTCATGAGTAAGTGCCACTTGATAGCACTGTGGACCACACCTTCCATCACTTTGCTGATAATTGAGGGTGGACTGACGGAGAAGTAACTGGCCAGATTGGATTTGTCATGCTTTTTGTGGACAGGGCAAACTTGGGCAATTTTCCACTTTGTCGGGTTGATGCCAGTGTTGTCGCTTGGCTGCAGGCGCAGTTAGTTCTGGAGCACAACACTTGAGCACTACAACCGTAATGTTGTCGGGGCCCAGGGCCTTTGCTGTATCCAGTGCACTCAGCCTTTTAATATCACGTGAAGTGAAGCGAATTGGCTTAAGACTGTCTTCTGTGATGGTGAGGATATCGGGAGGAGGCCGAGATGTATCATCCACTCGGTACTTCTGGCTGAAAATGGTTTCAAACGCTTCATCCTTGTCCTTTGCACTCACGTGCTTGACTTTGTCATCATTGAGGATGGTGATGTTCACGGAGCCTCCTCCTCCCGTTAGTTGTTTCATTGTCCACCGCCATTCACGGACAGATGTGACAGGACAGTGGAGCTTTGACCTGATCCATTGATTGTGGAATCGGTTAACTCTGTCTGTAGCATGTTGCTTCCACTGTTTAGCATGCACGTAGTCTTGTGTTGCAGCTTCACCAGGTTGGCACCTTATTTTTAGGTACGCCTCGTGCCGCTCCTGGCATGCTCTTCTACACTCCTCACTGAACCTGGGTTGATCCACAGACTTGTTGGTAATGGTAGAGTGAGGAATATGACAGGGCATGAGTTTTCAGTTTGTGGTGGATTACTAATTCTGCTGCTGCAGATGATCAACAGCGCCTCATGGATGCCCAGGTTTGAGCTGCTAGATCTGCTCTGAATAATTTAACGCGGTGGTAGTGCCGCACAACACGATGGACGGTGTCCTCAGTGTGAAGACGGAACTTGGTCCCCACAAGGACTTTGCGGTGGTCACTGCTACCAATACTGACATGGACAGATGCATCTGCTGCAGGTAGATTGGTGAGGATTCGGTCAAGTAGGTTATTCCTTCGTGTTGGTTCTCTCACCACCTGCCACAGGCCCAGTCTGGCAGCTATATCCATCAGGACTCGGCCAGCTCGCTTAGTAGTGGTGCTACCGAGCCAGACTTGGTGCTGGACATTGAAGTCCCCCACCCAGAGTTCATTCTGTGCCCTTGGTACCTTCAGTGCTTCCTCCAACTGGTGTTCAATACAGAGGAGGACTGATTCAACAGCTGAGGGAGGGTGGTAGGTGGTAATCAGCAGGAGGTACCCTTGCCCATATTTGTCCCGATGTTATGAGACTTCGTGTGGCCATGAGTCAATGTTGGGGTCTCCCAGGGACAATCCTCCTTACTGTATGCCACTGTGCTGCCACCTCTGGTGTGTCTGACCTGGCGGTCGAACGGCCAGCTCTCCCAATTTTGGCTCAAGTGCCCAGATGTTAGTGAGGATGACTTTTCAGGGTCGACTATGCTTGGTTTGCCTTTGTCTTTGTCGTGTCCTGTGCTTCGTGGTCCGACGAGTGGTGGTCTGCCCGGTTTGATTCTTATTATGATTTTTTGTACCAGGACTAATAACGAATCACACTGCTGTATGTCTGTCGTCAAATAACGGCGCAGACCAGGTAAGGACTGCAGGTTTCTTTCCCTAAAGGCATTAATGAACCAAGTGGGTTTTTACCACAACCTGATAGTTTCATGGTCACCATTACTGATACTAGTTTTTTTTATTCCAGATTTTATTTAATTAACAGAATTTAAATTCCTCAGCTGCCCTGGCAGAATGTGAACTCATCTCTTCGGATTATTGGTCAAGGCCTTTGTATTACTAGTCCAGTAACATTCCCAAAATGCTACCGTAATTGTTCATTTTCACCTCCTTAATCCACTATTCCAATGCTTTTCTGATCGGCTTCCCATCCTCTACCATCCATGAAATTCTGATCATGCGAAACTCAACTGCCCATATCGTATCAGCGACCTAATCCCAATCCAACGCGAATTGTGGCCAATACAACGTATTGTGGTACTTGTATGCCTGGAAGAAGGTGCAGCATTTAACCTGGCCTCCGGGGCTTTATCTGAATGGAAATTATGTTGTTCTTGTTGGAGATCTTGGAGTGAGAGTTGTTGACTTCATCTGTTTGTTCAGTGACTGTAATTAAACCCAGTCAGCACGGGACCTCATTTTCTGACCGGTTGAATTCTCTCTGCTATAATTAAGGAAAATCCACTGCATGTGTCAATCGGAGAATTGATCCCAGCATCAGGACCAACCATCGAATTATCGCTTCTGACGGAAGGGGAAACAATGTCTCTCAGTTTTCTGATCAAGCTCCAGATTCTATGGGCGATTAATGACATACAAAAGATTTACTTCCCCATCCTGGCTGCGTTCGGTGTCCCGGGTAAGTTACTATCTGCACCTGGTACTTCAGGAAGCCGAGTTTAACTCTATGTTGCATCTCAGTCCTCCTGTCCAGCTCTTTATTTTATTACTTTCCCTACATTACAACAGTGAATGCACTGCAACTTGATTGGCCGTGAAGCACTTTGGAATGTCCTAAAGTTGTGAAAGGCGTCATCAAAATGCAATTCTTTCTTACTTTCTTTCCATTGCTCTTGTGTGTCTTTGATAATGGCCCATGCTCCACTGATGTGAATTTCCATTCATTGGTGTCATTTCAATGAAAATTGTGTGCATAATGGTCGTTATAAGTAAGATTTCAGGCGATTTTATTGAGGTCCCGGTGTTCTTTCTGACTACAGCACACACCATGTGATTGGATCATTCTCTGAATTAAATGTTTGCATTCTGCTATAAATACTGAGTCCGAGTATCACGTGAGAAACCTTTTGGCAGGATATATTTAGTTATTTTGTTGTACAAATCGCTCCTACCAGATAAATGACACATGGATTGATGATCCAATCTGGTTCAGCGCTCTCGCTTTCCATCGTTTCATCTTCTCGTTGGTGTCACTGTTTCTGAGTGGCTCAGTGAGAAAGGTTAAGTGAGCTGCTGTTTATTTTTATTCCGATCATTTAAAGCATTTATTTCTAAAAAAAATTGTATTGATAATCTAATCCCGTGCCAGTCTGGTACAGTTTTTCGTATCTCTGATCAGGAACCACAGTCATTGTAAGGAGCCTATTCTGATAGTGAACTCACTCGATATTGTATGTGTCTTATTCCCTGTATGAATTGGAAGCTTATTCAATTCACACCACCGAATGAAAAGAGCAAGGTTAACACTATTTGACTGGAATTCAGATTGAAATGAAATCGCAGGTCGATGTATTATATTGCCGGTCATATTGTTCCACTTTCTAAAGTAAATGATTGTTTTTACAAGTATTACCTGCAATGTAATTCGAAAACTTGCATGCAGAATTGATTACATTATACGATCATTTTCCACCTTTGTATTTTTGGTGGGAAGCATCACACATGATTCTGAATATCCAATTGCCGATCATGGAGCTTAGCGTGACTGTAACTCCGTTCATCCAATGATTGACCTTTGGGATCAAGGAGGAGAGTATCCGATTGGGCCTCACTTCTAATATATAAAACAGAAAGGAATTAAAAGATATTATATTTTATACAAAGAGCAGAAAAGTGGAACAACTATCTCTTGATTAGATAATATAGACCACGACAGGCTGTTTCTGTTACATCTTGTCCGGAACAGTAGAACCAGAGGACGCAGTCTGCAATTGAAGGGGATTGGAGGGGGTGGGGGCGGGGGTGGGGGGAGTGGCGGAGGTGAATTCAAAGCTAAGCTGCAGAAACAATATTTCCGTGTTTGAGTAGCCAATCTATGGAACAGGTTGCTTAACGAGACTGCGGAAGCAGTTCGTGTTGATTCATTCAAAGACAAATTACCTAGACTTCATTCAGAAAATAGCATTTTGGGAAAAGTAGATGAGTAATATGAGACATGACGTACGGTAAATGTAACGTGATTGGGAGGGAAAAGGTTATATTGGATTTTTGATTCCCAAAAGTTTCCAGCACTGTGTCTTTCCTCACCTTATGTCTTGGTCTTTTGTATATGAATTGATAGAGATTAATTGCTATGATTAGTCACCAACTCTATTATCATTGTATCATGCGATTAGCAGGAACGTGGAAGGCGAACTCGATGGACCTTGGTATTTTTTTTCTTCTTGCAATTTGCATGTTCCTACATTCCTATCTCTTGTGTACATTACAAGCATTGGATGGGAAGGTTTGATTTGTGTCATTGTGCAGATGCTCTTAATGCCTTGAACAAGTGACAATAATCAATGTATGAACACAGGCAATGGGTGTTGTTCGCTTACTATTCGTTGAAAAGGGCACCAGCGATTCGACCATTCCTCCTCCTCCCAGGGCTCTTCTATCACCGCCCACCTCAGAACATTGAAGTCACTTGTATCACCCCAGCAGCTAACTCACACGCGCTGCAATTCAATCCCCGCAAACGGCCAATCTTTTCCTTTCCGTCTTGCTCAGGTGCAAGTGAGGATCTCACTTTCCGATTGGTTGCTTTGTATTCATTCGACACTAAGTCTCTGTTTTTAAACATATTGAATTTGATCCCGTTGCTTCACTTATTTGCCGATTCATTACTCTGATTACAAACCCTATCGCCAGGACGCCCCGTCACAGCTAAAATAATCGGATTCCAATATTGGACCCAAAGCCAAGCTCCAAATTTCTTGGCGGATTTCAGTTTATTGTGAAGAACATTAATGTCCCTGTTCTATAACCTGCTCCTTTATTCCACTGGAAACGCATAAAATTCGTTTTTTTTTCCTGATTCTGTTGAATCATTTTCCTATTTTGTCTTACTTGCAGTGAACGTGGTGACGATTGTGATCCTGTCTCGGGAAAAGTGCGGTCTCCCCAAATGTGTCACTCGCTACCTGGTGGCCATGGCAGCGGCAGATCTACTGGTCGTTATCATCGATCTGATATTAAGGCAGATTCCTATTATTTATCGGGAACAATTTAGTTTTCTGCGGGTAATTAGAATGTGTAATATCCACGCCGTCCTGCTTTATGCAGCCACAGACTGTTCTGTCTGGTTCACGGTCACTTTCACCTTTGATCGATTTGTGGCCATTTGTTGCCAGAGGCTGAAAACTAAATATTGCACCGAGAAGACGGCGGCTGTGGTTCTCGGAACAGTGACTGTGCTGAGCGGCTTGAAGAACATTTTATGGTATTTTCTGTACACAAATGAGTATTGGCTTTCGAATAGTCCATGGTTTTGCCGTGTGTCACGCCTGTAGCACATTCGCTGGTCTGGACGATCATTGAATTAATGCATTACATTTTAACACCTTTTATTCCATTTCTTTTGATTGTACTGTTCAATGTATTAACGGTCAGACACATTTTAGTGGCCAGCAGAGCCCGCAGGAGACTTCGGAGTCCGAGCAGTGGCGAGAGTCCCAGTGACCCAGAGATGGAGAACCGAAGGAAATCCATAATTGTATTGTTTGTAATATCGGGGAATTCCATCCTGTTATGGGTGGTGTTCACTGCGTGTTCTATATTGAGACGGTTGGATTATTTAGGATATCCTGCACCATTGCCCACATTTGTACGAGAAATCGGCTTCATGCTGCAGCTCCTGAGTTGCTGCACGAACACTTTTATTTATGCAGTGACCCAAAGGAAATTCAGAGAGGAGTTGATGAATGGAGTGAAATATCCCCTCGCAATGATGGTCAAATTAATTAGATGAGAAGAAGAATAAATGAAAATGAGGAAATGGCAGACTTGTTCAATAATTACTTTGTGTCAGTCTTCACAGTAGAGGAAGAGGATAATGTACCTGACATTCCAGGGAAACTAATGATGAATCAAGGGCTCGAACTCACCAATTTTAAGTTAATCAAGAAAATAATATGAGAAACAATAATGAGCCGGATTGTGGTCTAAACATATCACTGAGGCTCACAAGGCTCAACGTATTTATATGGAAATCGGAAAGCTGCTGCTGGCGAGCACACATGCGCAGTTACAATCGCAAATTCAGAAGTTGCTCTCGGAAATGTGATGCTCCTCCAAAAACTGCACCAAAACGGTGTCTCGCAGTTTGGCTCCCCGTTCTAACGTATTGAACCACCTGAAGTTCCTGTACTGATTTTGCAGCTTCAGACTAAACTCGCCAACCAAAGGAAAGTCAAGTCATTTCAAGTCTAAGTAGCTTTTAACGGCGTGGTAAGTCTTAATTACTGCCGAACAACATCTCTGGCACTAAAAATTAACTTTTATAAGTGTGGAGTATATTTACTTCTGAATTTATTTAATGATGGACGTTAAAAAATAATTAAATGAATTATTTTTCACTTTTTCTTTTTGCCTCTTTTATCTCCGTCTCATAATACAAACTTGTTAGCCTCTTCTGATTTTGCTTTCTGTGCCTGATTTAACATTGAATTCAGTAATCTATCTTGTACTTCCTGGTCCTTACTGCTCCGTTCAAAACGATGCATCAATCTGATTGATTAAGAAAAGGCACAGATGCATGTCCTGTTCACACAGGCCGCAGATGCCCTGTAGAGGGCACCGTGGTTCCTGGATTATTAATTTTCAGGAACTTGCCGTGCAAAAGCTCAGAGAAAATCTGTGGTCAAGTGCGATTCTAACGAACGGCTGGTGCCTTTCGTTCGCCACCCACAGCAGCATCCGGCCCATAGGCACTAAAGTACTGACAAATCCCTAGGATATGATGGATTCCACCTGAGAGTTTTGAAGGAAGTAAGTGAGGAAATTGAAGAAGTTTTAGCCATAATCTTCCAAAGCTCTCTCGATTCAGGAATTGTCCGTTCAGATTGGAAAATTGCAAATGTAGGAAAGGTGAGAGATAGAAACCAGGACATTATAGATCTATTAGTCCACCGTCAGTTGTGGATAAGTTATTGGAATCTATAATTAAGGACAGTGTGATTGAGGTATCAGAGAAATTTATCTGATTAGCGAGAGCCAACATCAATTTGTAAAGGGTAGGTCATGTCTAACGAAGTTAATTGAATTTTTGAAGAAGTAATTACAGTCGTAGACAGCGGAATGTCTATGTATGCATTTTATATGGAATTTCAGAAGTCATTCTTTATGGTTCAACAGGAGAGGTTGTAAGCGAAAACTAAAGCTCCTGGAATTGAACGCAAACTACTGACCCGATTAGGAAATTGGTTAGCTGGTAGAAGACACAGAATAAGGATAATGGGAATATACACGAATTGACATGTATTCGATCAGTGCAGGAACTATTCACTGTATTTATTAATGACTGAGCTAACGTAATAGAGAGCCTTAAATCCAACTTTGTCAGTAACTCAAAGATTGGTGTCATAGTAAGAATTGAAGACAGGAGCATACTATTACAAAGAGACATAGATAGATTGAGTGAGTGGGCAAACCTGTGGTAGATGGATCTCAACGCACGTAAATGTGAGATCATCCATTTTGGACTGAAAAAGGATGGATCCCGAGAATTTCACAAATAGCGAAAATTTAGGACCAGTGAGGTCCAATTAGATTTAGGATTCCATGAACACAGTTCTCTAAAATTAAGGTACAAAAAATATTCAAAATATTTAAAGGAATGTTTGCCTTTATAACTAGAGGGCTAGAATATAAAGTGGAGGATGCTTTGCTATAGCTATACAAAGCCCTGGCTGGATGACCTCTGGAGCACTGTGTACAGTTCTGGGCACCACGCACTAGAAAGGAGATTTTGGCCTTGAAAGTTGTGCAGCGCAGATTCACCAGCATTTTACTAGAGATCCAAAGGTTCAGTTATGAGGAGAGATTACATAAACAAGGTTTTTATTCCTTACATTATAAAAGTTTAAGGGGTGATTCAAGGGTTTACTGCGAACACCAGCCGTATATCTGCGTTTCCAGGTTCATCAGCCAATCTATTTGGGTTTATTGTGGTTTACAGGAATCACCAGCATATATATCTGGAATTATCAGGACTGACTTGGATCACGAGTCTACATATCTGGTTTTGTCACAGTTTACTGCGATCGCCAACCCATGTATCTCTGTCTATCACTATTTGCTGCGATCACCAGCCTATATACCTGTGTTTATTAAGGTTTACTGGGATTAACACCCTATATTTGTGGGTTTATCAGGATTTACTGCGATCAACACTTCTATAATTGCAGGAAATTTCTATAAGTGCAGGAAATTGGGACTAGCTTAGTGGTATAAACTGGGCGACATGGACATGTTGGGCCGAAGGGCCTGTTTCCATGTTGTAACTTCTATGATTCTATAACAGCCGATATATCTGCGATTATTGGGATTACCAGCCTATATATTTGTGTTTATCAGTATTTCCTGCGATAAACAGCTCACATAACTGAGAGTATTTGGAATTACAGGGATCACCAGCTTATATACCTGATTTATCGGAGTTCACTGCGATCACCACCCCATATATATGTGTGTATATTGATTTATTGGTATCACCATCCTATATATATTGGTTTATTGACGTTTACATTGTAAATGGCAAAGGGGGTGAGGAATTCCTGAAATGACCGATATATTTGTGTACATCAGGATTTAATGGAACTAGCAGCCTACATATCTGGGTGCATCAGGGTTTAGTGGGATCAGCAGCCTGTATATCCAATTATATTGTTGGTAATTGGGATCACTAGCCTACGTATCTGTGTTTATAAGTGTTTACTGGGATCACCATCCTATATATGTGGGTTGATCAGAGTTTATTGTGATCACCAGCCTAGGTATCTCTATTTATCCGGGTTTATTCTGATCAGCAGCCAATATATCAGGTTTTATCGATATTTTTACTGGGTTTGCAGTTTTTCCTGCATCTCAAGCCTATATATCTGGATTTATCAGGGTTTACTGGATTAACCGAATATGTATCCGGGTTTAGCATAGTTTATTGGGATCACCAGCCAATATATCAGGTTTTATCGATATTTTCACTGGGATTACCAGCCTACACATTTGTGTGCGATCACCAGCCTATATATCTGGGTTTATCAGTGTTTACTGGCATCACCATGCTGCAAATATATGCGTTTATCAGGGTTTACTGGGATCACGAGATTATATGTCTGGGTTTATCACCAGAATACATATCTGAGTATTTCGTTGACAGTCTCATGTCTAATAGGCACAGTCGCTGGCACATCGAAATCTGAAGTCGCTCCTATGTAAACAGTGCGTATTGCATAATGTGGAAAAGAAATAAGAGGTTGAGTGGGGACAATGTCTCCATTTAATTGGAATTACTGGGTTCATTCTATAAATATATCAGATGCAAATGAAGTGAGTTATTCCAACACAATAAACTTGATTAGATCCAATGAAAATGTTATTTGGAATCAGTAACTCATATTGAAGGTATTTCTTCCAGAGAACGGTTCACTCGAGTCACATTCGTGCACATGGTTATTTTTTGAACAAGTCCGAGGAGGTCACGGATTCCTTGGTCATTCAGGTCATTAACATTCCGTTCAGCGGCCTCTGATGCTTTCCCCTGTTGGTTGCACACAAATCCAACTCTCCTGCATTACCCAACCCCACTGCATCACCTCATCCTCACCCGCACCCCCTCCACACAAACACACACTGCTGCTGAATCTCTGTCTCTCTCTCGTTTCTACCATTTGTCTTCATATCCTCTCCGTGTCCATCCTATCTAGGAGATTCATCACAAACTCGATCTCTAAAATTGCCCATTTCCACCTCGGGAACAACTCCTGCCTCAATCCTGATCTCATCCCATCCACCACTGAAACTCTCCTCCTTGTCTTTTTCTTCTCCATAATGGACTATTCCAATGTTCTTCTAAATCGGCTTCCCATGCACTACCATCCATGAAATTCTGATCTTGCGAAACTTTGCTGCCTACATCCTATCACCGCCCCAATCCCACTCTCACGCGAATTGTGACCAATAATACACAACATAAAGATTCTGACTGACAGAATCAACTGGAATTGATGTATCCGGCTTTCATTCATTTCATTCAACACGGAAGCTAGAAGAAATGGTTTGATTATGGGTTTCAAATTCTTGTTAGATTGTGGGACTTGTTTGAGTGAATGATGGTGTGACATTTAACCCTGCTTAGGGGCTTTATCTGAATGGAAATTCCACTGCTCTCGTAAAAGGTCTTGGAGGTGTTGACTTTATCTGATTGTTCAGTGACTGTCATTAAACCTAGTCAGCACGGGGCCTGATTTTCTGACTGGTTGGATTCTCTCTGTACAAATAAGGAGAATCTACACAATGTGTCAATTGGTGAATTGCTCTCAGCATCAACACCGACCATCGAATCGTCGATTGTTACGGAAGAGGCGATAATTTCTCTTGATGTTCTAATCAAGATCCAGATTCTATGGACATTAATGCAATACAAAAGGTTTACTTCCCCATCCTGGCCACAGTCGTTTTCCTGGGTAAGTTACGACCTACACCTGACAGCTCAGGAACCCGAGTTTAACTGTATGTGGCATCTTAGTCCGCATGTCCAGCTCTTTCTTTCAATATTTTCCCTCCTTACAGCAATTACTACACTTCAAAAATGCTTTGCTTATTGTAAAGCGCTTTGGGGCATCCTGAGGTTGTGAAAGGCGAAATATCAATGGGGTTTCTTTTTTTCTTTCTTTCTTTCTTTCTTTCTTTCTTTCTTTCTTTCTTTCTTTCTTTCTTTCTTTCTTTCTTTCTTTCTTTCTTTCTTTCTTTCTTTCTTTCTTTCCTTCCGTCATCACATCCAACCATTCATCCATCCATCCATCCGAACTTCCATCCATCCATCCAACCTTTCATTCACACCTCCATCTATCATTCCAACCATTCATCCAAACATCCATCCATCCATCCACCATCCATTCAGCGCTCGTGTGTGTGTTTGATAATAGCCCATGTTCCATTGATGTGAACTCCCATTCATTGGTGTAATTTCAAAGGTTAGTGTGTCCTTTATGGTGTTTATTAGATCTATTCCAGGCGATCTTATTTTAGATCCCAATGTTCTTTCAGCCTACCCTCAAAGGTTGGCAGGTAAAACTGTAATCGAGCAATGGGCGGCCTTTAAGGAGGAGATGGCTCGAGTACAGTCTAGGTACATTCCCACCGTGGTGAAAGGTGTGGCAACCAAAGCCTGAGCTCCCTGGATGACGAAAGAGATAGAGAGTAAGATGAAGCATAAAAAGGGGGCTTATGACAGATGTCAGGTTGATAATACAAGTGAGAACCAGGCTGAATATGGAAAGTACAGAGGAGAAGTGAAAAAGGACATGAGAAGGTCAAAGAGAGAGTCTGAGAATACAATGGCGGCTAACATAACTAGGAATCCAAAAGTGTTCTATCGGCGTATAAATAGTAAACAGGCAGTAAGAGGAGGGGCGGGGCCGATTAGGGACCAAAAAGGAGATCTACGAATGGAGGCAGGGGGCATGGCTGAGGTACTAAATGAGTACTTTGCATCTATCTTTACCAAAGAAGAAGATGCTGCCAAAGTCACAGTAAAAGAGGAGACAGCTGAGATACTGGATGTGGTAAAAATTGATAGAAGAGGCACGACAAAGGCTAGCTGTAATTAAAGTAGATAAGTCACATGGTCTGGATGGGATGCATCCTCGGTTGCTGAGGGAAGTAAAGAAGTAAGGGTGGAAATTGCGGAGGTGTTGTTCATAATCTTCCAATCATTCTTAGATACGGGATTTGGGCGGGATGGTTCCACGGGACTGCAGCATTGCAAATGTTACACCCTTCTATAAAAAGGAGTGTAAGGATAAACCCGGCAATGACAGGACAGTTAGTTTAACCTCGGTGGTGGGGAAGCTTTTTGAAACGATAATCTGGAACAAAATTTACAGTCACTTGAACAAGAGTGGATTAATAACGGAGAGCCCACACGGATTTGTTAAAGACAAATCGTGTTTAACTCACTTCATTGATTTTTTTTGATGAGGTAATAGAGGGGGTTGATGAGGGCAATTACAAACGAAAAATGTAACCTCTTTGTGGAGGCAGAAGATGTGGTATGGTTCTAAATGAATCTTTTGCGTCAGTCTTCACAAAAGAGGGGAACGATGCAGAGATTGTAATTAAGGAGGAAGAGGAGTGTGAAATATTGGATGGGATAAACATAGTGAGAGACGAAATATTAAAGCGTTTAGTATGTTTAAAAGGAGAAAAATCGCCAGGCCCGGATGAAATGTATCTCAGGCAATTAAGAGAAGCAAGGGAGGAAATAACGGAGGCTGTGACCATCATTTTGCAATACTCCATGGTTTCAGCGGAGGATTGGAGGACTGTTAAACTTGTAACGTTGTTTAAAAAGGGATAAAGGAATACACCGAGTAATTTTAGGGAAGTGTATCTAACCTCGATGGTGGGAAAATTATTGGAATCAGTTCTGAGGGACAGCATAAATCATTATTTAGAAAGGCACAGGTTAATCAAGGTCAATTAGCGTGGATTTGTTAAGGGAAGGTCGTGTTTGACGAGCTTGATTGAATGTTTTGTGGGGGTAACAAGGAAGGTCGATGAGTGTAACGTATTTGATGTAGTCTACATAGAAGTTAGCAAGGCTTTTGGCAAGGTCCCACATTACAAACAGATGAAAAAAGTAAAAGACTATGGGATCCAAGGAAAGTGGCAAGTTGGATCAAAAATTGGCACAGTGGCCGGAAACAAAGGGTAATGGTCGATGGGTGTTTTTGTGACTGGAAGGCTGCTTCCAGTGGGATTCCCCAGGGCTCAGTACTAGGTCACTTGCTTTTAGTGGTATGTATTAATGGTTTAGACACGAATGTGGGGGCATGATTAAGAAGTTTGCAGATGATACAAAAATCGGCTGTGTGGTTGATTGTGGGCAGGAAAGCTGTAGAATGCAGAAAGATATCAATGGACTGGTCAGATGGAGTTCAGGAGAAAATTTTTCACCCGGGACGTGGTGGGGGTCTGTAATTCACTGCCTGAAAGTGTAGTAGAGACATAAACCCCCAACTCAGTTAAAAAGTAATTGGATGTGCGCTTGAAGTGCCGTATCCTCCAAGGCGACAGACCAATTGCTGGAAAGTGAGATTAAGCTGGATAGCTCTTTTTCGGCATTCACGAACACGATGGGCCGAATGGCCCCTTTCTATGCCATAACTTTCTGTGATTCTGTACCGCCCACTCAACTACCATGCCAAGTTTCTCACCGAGATAGCTTCACTGCTTTACTCCCTCAGCTTCTGCAACGTGCGACTTATCATGTATCATCGGAGGTACTGCATACGAGGAGGCTACTCGGCCCATCATGCCTGAGCCAGCCCTTTGAAATATTCTATCTCGTTCCTGGCCGGCCTCCCATCTTCCACCCTCCATAAACTTGAGCTCATCCAAACTCTTATGCACGTATCCTAACTCGCACCAAGCCCCGTTCACCCATACCCGTGTGGTTGCAAACTTGCATTGGCAATGCTTACATTTAAAATGCTCATCCTTGTATTCAATTCCCTCCATGGTCTCGCCCCTAGCTATTCCTGTGACCTCCTCCAGCCCTCCAAACCACCGATATCACTATATTCCTCCAATTCTGGCCTCTTGCGCATCCTGATTTTTTTGATCCAGGTCTTGGTCACCTGTCCTAATACTTCCTTATGTGTCTTGGTGTCACAGTTTGTTTCGTAACGTTCCTGTAAGGCGCCATGGGTCCTTTTACCACGTTGAAGGCGCCATATAAATGCAAATTGTTGTTGTCGTTGGAACTTGACTTTGTGACTCTCCATTCTCCTTCTCAAAATTACCTCGAATGTAAACATTTTATTGTCACTATTTACAGTATATTCACTTACATCAAATCATTAACTAGTCTTGGTTCGTTACTCATCTGTAAAATTTAATCCGTTGTGTTGCCTTTTCAGTTCTAACAAAGAAAACTTTCCCAAATGTATTCTAGATATGTGTTGCCTTTACTAATTGAGCGTTTCTACTTCGTGCAGTCGATGGAAAAGTTCAAATCTCCCATGATAACTATGTTGTTTCTGTCACATTGTCGATGGTTCAAAATCCTGGATCCACCAACCGAACAGCCAGGCATTTATTGCCCATTTCTAGTTAGCCTTGAGAAGGTGGTGGTCAGCCTTCTTCTTGAACTGCTGCAGTTCATGTTGTGAAGCTGCTCCCACAGTGCTACCCAGCAATGATGAAGGAATGCAGATACCTCCATTTATGGATGGTGTGTGACTTGGAGTATAAAGTGCAGGTGATGGTGTTCCTATGCACCTGGTGCCCTTGTCCGTCTCGGTGGTGAAATACGCGGGTTTGGGAGGTGCTGTTAATAAAGCCTTGGTGAGTACATCCTGTAGATTGTGCAGACTGCAGCCACGGTACAGTGGTGATCGATGGTTAAGTTGGAGAGCTAATCAAACGGATTACTTTGCCTGCATGGTGTTGAGCTGCTTGAGTGTTGTTGCAGATGCACCGGTCCAAGCAAGTGGAGAGTATTCCATTGCACTTTTGACTTATGCCTCGCAGATAGTGGTGAGGCTTTGTGGAGTCAGGAGGTGAACCATTCGCAACAGAATAACGAGCTAGTTGAATGCTGAATGAAGTAGAGCTGGAAGAGGTTAGTAGTTGTTTGTAGTGAGGAATGAAATAAAGTGCCCAGAAATGATCTTGTTTTATTTTTGGAATGTCGACCACGTCATAATCTACCAATGCCTCATCTTTACTGTCCAGCTCAATGCAACTGTTTCCTGTTGATTTCATTCTTACTTTCCGATCACAGCCTGAGGATTTCCAATAATTCATTAATTTCCCATGGCACACCATCACCTTGGGCGCTACTCAAGGATCCAACCTTGGCCTCCTCCTTTCCCTTATTCAAATGTTCCTCAGTGGTGACATAATTCCAAGTGTATCCGGATCACCCGCAACTCTCGAGGCCTTCAGTTTATTCGCCCACATCCAGCCCTGGTTGAATAGCAATGTTTCCAGTTTAACATTGGGAAGACCGAATCCATCATCTTCGACACCTGACACTCTATCCCCTAGCTAAAGAAACGAAGAACTTGCTTTCATATGGCGCACTTGAAGACATCAGGGTGTCCCAAAGCGTTTCACAACCAATGAAGTAATTGTGAAGTATCGTCACTGTTGTAATGTCGGGAATGCAAAGTCTCCAGTGTCTGGGTTCATACTCTCTGCTCACCTCCACGAAAAGCACAAATCAGCAACAACCAATTATATACTAGCTCAGGCAAAAATTGCTGGAAGAAGAGAGAGAAGTGGCCTCGATCGTTGGTCCAGTGGTCTGATTTTTCGTTTCGGGATTTTGCATTTGGAATATACGAGAGGTCTGGGTTTCAAATCCTCGACGAGCCCTTTGCCTTTTGATTCTGAATTTAGGTGGACAACTTGCACAAAGAGGATGTGAAGGCATTTGGCAGTACAGAATCATGTTACGTGATCTTCCAGAGCATTGGAAGAAGATACGGTGCTTAGGTCATAATTTAAACAATGGATAATTTCATGAACTATGTAAGAACTGGAATCTGCCGTATTATTGGAATACGACAGGTGCTGGTTTAATCCGACATTTGTCCCCGCTTCACTGCAAATCCGAGGAAAACAAAACAGAGGTTCAGCGAAGTGAATGCCAATGGCAAATTAAAACTAGATCAAGGCTGCTCTCGTTTAAATGATGGGTGGACGTTCAGGGAATGTAAAATGGGCAGGGGGAACTCCGAATTCAATAGTCCTGACAGTGCTAATTTGGAGGTGGTAATAAGAATTGAGAAACTGATGGTGCGCAGCTAATTCCTACTGGGAAATCCTCAATTCATTTAATTATTAACATATTAAGAAAGTGGCGCAGCCTAAATGAGGAGCACTGAGCTGTGAATGATGGATCAGCTGGAGGTCTTTGAGATATCAACAGAGATTTTACTGCGGTGGGCCATGTTACTACAGCAATGAACACAATCCAAGCAATGTTTTCATTTGAAGAAGTAGTGCTTTGAATTTCTACAAGTTGCAAATTGCAGTGAACAACATTCTTTCAAGCAACGAATCGCAGCATTGCACACCAAACAACTTTCTCTTCTGCTGATTTGGGAAATGGGAAGACAGGCTGAACTTATGAACTTAAATCGCGACATGGAGTTCGATCAGCCTTGATTAAGGCAGCTATCCGCCCAGCAGGAGCGATTGGCTTTCAGGGGAATTTTGCTGTATTTGTGACAAATTTTCAAACAGCTGAGAAAACAAGCTTAGTGAAACACCACCGAAATTTGGACTCCGATTTATGGATTCAAAGTCCATAATGCTCACCATTACATCATGGAACCAACACTTCTCGCTGTTAGAAAATGGGCAGACACAGAGCAGATGAAATCTAACGCAGAGAACTGGGAAGTGATACATTTTGGTAGGAAGAATGAGGAGAAACAATTCCAGGTAAATGATACAATTTTCAAAGGGGCACAGGAACAGAGAGACCGGGGGTGTATGAACACAAATCTTTGAAGGTGGCAGGACAAGTTGAGAAGGCTTTTGAAAAGCATATTGTACACTGGATTTTATTAATAGAGGCCTAGAGTAGAAAAGAATGGAAGTTCTGCTAAACTTTATAAAACACATGTTAGGCTTCAGCTGGAGTATTGTGTTCAATTCTGGGTTCCACACTTTAAGAATGATGTCAAGGCCTTAGAGAGGGTGCAGAAGATATTTACGAAAATGGTACCAGGGATCAGAGATTTCACTGGCGACACCGGAGAAGCTGGCGTTGTTCTCCTTAGAGCAGGGAAGATTAAGGCGAGATTTCATAGACGTGTTCAAAATCATAAACGGTTTTGATTGAGTAAATAAAGAAAAACTGCCCCAGTGGCAGAAGGGTCGGTAACCAGCGGACACAGATTTATCGCGATCGGCAGAACAACCAGAGGCAACACGAGGAAACATGACTTTACACAGCGAGTTCTTACGATCAGGATTACACTGTCTGAAAGGGTGGAAGATGCAGATTAAATAGTAACCTTCAAAAGGAAATTGAATAAATATTTGAAAGGAAATAATTTCCAGGGCTATGGGAAAGAGCAGGGGAGTGGAACTTATTGGATAGCTCTACCAAAGAGCCGGAACTGGCACGATGGGACGAATGGCACCCTCCAGTGTTGTACCGACTCTGATACCACTAGGAAAAGACAGGCTGAGTTGATGCCCTGAAATCGAGACAAGGTGCTCAATCCTCACTGATTAAGGCAGCAAACTGTCCAGCAACAGCGATTGGCTTTCACGTGGCTTTTATTTGTTTGTCCCATATTTTCAAACAGATGGGATAATAAGAATGGATGTTCCACCTCAATTTGAACCCCGATCACTGGGTTCAATATCCAGCGTGCTCACCATTCCACCGTCTAAGCGAAACCCCTGGAAGTTAGAAAATTCAGCCTTCGTCAGCTCTTCTACCATTAACAGCCATTGGACTCTCTCCTGATTACAGTTCAGTGTGAATTGTCAGGGAATTATGGACATTTACGACTCAGAATGCGGCTATTTGGCCCATCGTGTCGGTGTCGGCCGAACAAGAGCTACCCAGCCTAATTCCACTTTCCAGCTTTTGGTCCATAGCTTTGCAAGTGTATTTCCAAGTACGTTTTAAATGCAATGAGGGTTTCTGCCTCTATCAACCTTTCAGGCAGTGAGTTCCAGACCCCCACCACCCTCTGGGTGATAACATTTCTCCTCAGTCCTCTCTGATCCTTCTACCAATGATATTAACACTATGCCGTCTGGTCACTGACCTCTGCAAAGGGAAATAGGTCCTTCCTATCCACTCGATCCAGGCCCTCATAATTTTACACACCTCGATTAAATCTTCCCTCTGCTTGCTCTGTCCCAGAGGAACAAACCCGGCCTATGCAATCTTTATTCATCTTGATGGGGTTTCTCCATTTGTTGTTGTTGGGTGTGTCTATGAATGTTATTTATATGGACTTCAATAAGGTTCTACATAAGAGACTGTCAACAAAAATTAACAGACATATAGCAGAGTGAATGGGATAGGGTTATGTACTCAAAATGGCAGATTGTGACGAGTGGTGTCCCCCAGGGATCTGTACCGGGGTCTCATCTATTCACTATATTTAGAGAAAGTTACGGCACAGAAGGAGGCCATTCAACTCATCGTGTCCGTGCAGGCCGAAAAAGAACTTTCCAGCCTAATCCCAATTTCCAGCACTTGGTCCGATGCACTATAGGTTCAAGTGCACATCCAAGAATTTTTTAATGAGCTGAGGGTTTCTGTCTCTACAACTCCTTAAGGCAGTGAGATCTGGACCCCCGTCACCCTTTGGGTGAAAACTTTTCTCCTCAACTCCCCTCCAATTCTTCTACCAATTACTTTAAATCTATGCCCCCAGGTCACTGACCGCTCTGCTAAAGGGAAATAGGTCCTCCCTATCCATTCTACCTCGGCGCCTCATAATTTTATACACGTCAATTAAATCATCCTCAGCCGATTCAATCTATTCTCATAGCTAAAATTCTCCAGCCCTGACAACATCATCCTAAATCTCCTCTGTACCCTCACTCGTGCAATCACATCTTTCCCGTAATTTGGTGACCAGAGCTGTACGCAGTTCTCAAGATGACGCCTAATTAGTGTTTTATACAGTTCCACCATAACCTACCTGCTCTTATGTTATATGCCTCGGCTAATAAAGGAGTTTTTCCAGTTTGTCGGAGAAGATAAGTACCCACATTCGCAGGATCTGACGAGTGGTGTCCCCCAGGGATCTGCTCTGGAGCCTCAGCTATTAACTATATTTATAAATGACTTGAATGAAGCAATAGAGAGCTGTATATCTAAGGTTGCTGATTTTACCAAGTTAGCTGGGGTAATGTAGTGGGGGGCAGGATGTTGTAAAGGGACATCGATAAATTAAATGAGTGAGCAAGACTGTGGCAGATGGAGTTCAATGTGGGAAAGTGTGAGGTCATTCACTTTGGACCTAAGAAAGATAGATCAGAGTATTTTCTGATTGTCTAAATGGCGAGAAGTTAGTAACTGTTGATGGGCAGAGAGATTTAGGGGTCCAAGCCCAGAAATCACTAAAAGCTAGTGGACAAATACAAACAATAGTTTTAAAGGCTGTTGACCTTTATCTCAGGTAGGATGGAATAAAATGTGGTGGAAAATATGTTACAGCTGTACAGAGCTTGGTTAGATTTCATCTGGAACACTGTGCTCAGTTGTGGGCACGGCATCTCAGGAAGGATAAACCGTATTGGCCTTGGAGGGGTTGCAGCACAGATTCACCAGAATGACACCGGGGCGAAAAAGGTTAAATTATGTGGACAGATTGCATAGACCACGTCAGTATTCCCTTGAGTACTGAAGATTAACAGGTGATTTAATCAAGGTGTTTAAGATGATTAAAGGAATTGATAAGCTAGATACAGACCACAAAGCGGCATAACTTTAAAATTATAGCGAGGCTTTTCAGGGGTGAAGTCAGGAAGCATTTCTTTCCCTATTCACTTCATCAAGACAGTTCATAATTTAAAACATATGTTAAATCAGCACTTCGTCTTCTCTGCTCCAGTGGAAAATCTCGGTATCTCAAGCATCTGTACAGTTTAGTTTCCGATGCTTGACATGTGTCTGAAGGGGTGTGTGGGTGTCAGTGTTCGGGGAAGGGGCGGTCAGCGTCTGGGGGTCAGTGTCCGGAGAGAAAAGTATTTGGTGGTCTGTGCCCTGCCGGGGGTTTCAGTGTCCAGAGTGGTGGCAATGCCTGTGGTGGTTGGGTCAGTGCCCTGACAGCGACTGGCGGTGGATAATTATCCAGCGGCTGGGGGTAAGTGCCCGGGCGTTCATTGCCCTGGGCGGGGATAGGGCCAGTGTCCAGGAGCGCGTCATTGTCCCGGGGGAGGCAGTACCTTGGGAGAACAGTGCCCGCTGTTTCCGTATCCGGGGGAGAAACGTATCCGGGGGGGTCAGTGTCGGAGGGAGAACAGTGTACGGGGTGGAGGGGTGGGGGTGGGGGGGATGAGGTGGGGTGTTCAGTGTCAAGTGGGAAACAATGTATGGGGGAGTCATTGTCCGGTAGAGCGGTCAGGGTGCGGGGGTGTCATTGTGCGGGTTAGTCATTGTCAGAGGTACCAGTGCCCGGGGTGTTGTCATTGTTTGGGGAGGAACAGTGTCAGGGGTCGGCGGGGATCGGACAGTGTCTGTTGTTGTTATCAGTGTCCTGGGGCTGTCAGTGCACAGAGGGTGAAAGCACGTCGGGGGATCAGTGTCCGTGGGGGTCATGTCCAGTGGGTGGTCAATATCCGGATGGTCAATGTCTGTGTGGTGTCACTGTCTGAGGGGATTAGTGCCCAGTGTTGTCAGTGCATGAAGGGGACAGTGCCTGTGAGGAGTTAGTTTCCTTGAGGCTTTCAGTATCCCGGGGTGGGGGGGCAGTTGTGGTGCTCATTGTACGGGGTGGCAATTTCGGGTGGGGGCGGTCAGTGTCAGCGGGGGCGCATCATGATCCCTGGGGATCAGTGTCAGGGGGACGTCAGTGTACGGTGGTGTCATGTCTGTGAGGAGGTCATTGTTTGGGGGGTCTCTGTGTCCGGAAGGAAGAAGTGTCCGGGGTGACCAATGCCTGTGGTGGGACAGTGTCGGGGGGTGGGGTTCAGCGTCCGGGGAAGTGTTCAGTGTCGAGGGCGTCAGTGCCCGGGTGGGGTCAGTGTCTGATCTACATCATTGCTTGTGGGGTGACAGTGAGTTCTCCTTGTGTGGGGGAGGTGGGTTGGTCAGTATCTGAACGGTGTTCGCGTCCTGCGGGGGATGAGTCTCGGGGTGGCGGGGTCAGAAAAGACAGATTGAGCTCATGATCTGAAATCTCGATAAGCTCAATCCTCATTGATTCTGGTAATTGATTCTGGCAGCATTAATTGGCTTTCAGGTGCATTTTAAATGTTTGTCCCAAATTTTCGAATAGATGGGACAAGAAGAATTGAGGTTGCACCGAAATTTGAACGCGGATCTTTGGATTCAGAGACCAGACGGCCCGCCATGACACAATGGAATTCACGCGCTTTGCTCTCAGAATTCTCTGCTTTCTCCAGCTCTCCTCCCATTCACAAACCTTGGAATCTTTCCTCATTCCATTTCCGTGGTACTTGACTTCTCACGTCAAGATAACAATTAAATATCACAGGCAAGAAAATATCTGTCGTCGTGCAAGGAGGTGGACTAAGAGCTCCAATACCATGGGTTTTGGTCGCAGCTCAAGTGGTTGGAGCATTTTTGAATGTTATACTTAAAATTCGGTCTCTGCACACATTTTAAAAAGTAACATCTTCCACATGGGAAACATAGGGATTGATTCAAAACATGCCCAACCTCTTTTGAAGTCGGAGCTGTGGCGTCAGAATCCCGAGTGCTCACCATTACACCATGGAACGCGCATACCAACCAGTTCAGCACCCACCATTCAAAGACACTTGGCTGTTTTCTCAGCACGGCAATGACGATACATCACTGATCACTCGAGGCGTCTTGCAAACCTCTCCCACCAACAGAACTGCAAGCACTGGCCAATTCCAACCTTCCACTTTGGCTCGGGTCCTGTCTCATCCTTACCTTCAGCTTCTCCACTTTTTCATTTGCGAAGTATCGATGCTAGTCCAATCACACAGCTACCATTTAACATTCAATAGATCCAAAATCCTCGCGTCTGCAGCCTCCACCGGTGAGGTGCTCCAAATAACAATGGCCCTCGCACTGAAATAATTCCTTCATCTGGCCTACATGAATCAGCTGATACTCGTGTCCCTTTGCAATGCCGTCTTATATCAACTCAAATATCCAAGGCCAATCCCATGTATCTCAGAGACTCATCAATGTCAATACTTGCACTGTATTCCCATTCAGTCTCCTCTCCAATCACAAGGTTCCAAATCCTTCCTCACACGCTTTTTCTCTGGACTTCTCATTATTCAATCTGCTCTCCTCTGTAAATACTGCAGCTTAGCACAGCTCCCTCCTCCTTGCACAGGGGGTCCCAGAATTGTAGACCATAATCCTGGTGCAGTCTCCGATTACTTCGGCTCACCTCCAATACAATCTGTCATCTCCTCGTATAGAATCCAGTTTCTCCTCGTGTACAATCCCGGCTCCCCTCCTATATAATCTGTGTCCTCCAAAACAACCTGCACTTTGCTCTTATACAATTTAAGCTCTCCTCCTGTACAATGAATGTTTTCCTCCTATACAATCTAGGCTCTCATCCTGTACCACCTCTGCTCTCCTCCAAATCAATCTAAGATCTACTCCTAAACAATCTATGCTCTTGTGTACAATTTAGGCTCTCCTCCCGTGCAATCAAGCCTCTTCTATACAATCTAGGCTCTCCTAGACAATCTGTGCTCTCATCCTGTACAATCCAGGCTCTCATCCTGCACAATATAACGTAGCCAGCCATAGTCTTGACGTTTCGAAGGATTTATCGAATGTGACTTCTTGGGTCTTTTTCATCTTTTTAAAATCTGTGTCATCTGGTTTTTGCCCGTCAGATTTCCACGACCCTTTGTGCGAAGAACTGCTTCCTGATATCAACTCTGAACCGTTTAGCTCTAATTTTAAGGATATGCCCCCTTTATCTGGACTCACCCACCAGAGGAAATAGATTCTCTACTTCTATCCCATCAAATCCTTAAATCATCTTAAACACTTCAATTTTCTAAACTCGATTGAATACACTCCAGGTCGATGCAACCTGTCCTCATAATTTAACTCTTTTGGTCCAGTAGCATTCTGGTGAAACTGTGCTGCATCCCCCGTGACCACCTCTGCACTCCCCTCCCCCATCCCCCAGGCCAATATATCCTTCCTGAGGAGCAGGCCCAGAAATGATTGCAGTCCCTCTGATGGTGTCGAGCCAGAGCTCCCTGCACATTTAACATAACTTCCACCACTTTGTATTCCAGCCCATTGAGAGAGATGCCAATATTCCATTAGCCTTCTGACTTATTTGTCGGACCTGTCCACTAGCTATTAGCGTTTTCTGTACTTGGACCCCTAAAACTCTCTGTCGCATCCAAAGTTCCTAACTTCTCGCCAATTAGAAATTACTCTGATCTATTTTTCTTTAGTCTAAAGTGGATGACATAGCATTTCGCACAATCAACTCCATCGACCATAATTTTGCCCATTCATTTAAACTAACAATATCTCTTTGCAACTTTCTGCTCCGATTTACACTTTTTACTGTGCTACCTTTCTTGGTGTCAAAGAATCATACAGCGTAGAAGGAGCCGTTCGGCCCAGCAAGCCTGTGTCTGTTCTGAGAAAGAACAACTAATTAGTCCCACTCCCCTGCTCTTTCACCTTTAGCCCTGCAAATTTGTCTTTTGTAAGTATTTATCGAATTGCCTTTTGGAAGTTACTATTGAATCTGCTTCCACCATCCTTTCAGGCAGTGCATTCCAGATCCTAACAACTGGCTACATTAAAAAAATCTCCTCATCTCTCCCTTGGCTTTTTTGACAATTGTTTTTAATCTCTATTTTCTGATTACCGACCCTCCTGCCAGTGGAACCAATTTTCCCTATCGACGCTATTAAAACCACTCATAATTTTAAACAACTGTCGTAAATTTCTCCTTAAGCTTTTCTGTTCGAAGGAGAACGTCCCCAGCTTCTCCACACAATTGAAGTCCATCATCCCTGGTACCATTCTACTAAATTTCCTCTGCACCCTCTCTAAGGCCTTGACATCCTTCAGTATGGTGACCAGAATTGGACACAATACTTCGGCTGATGTCCAACCAGTGATTTATAAAAGTTTAGCATAACTTTGTTGCTTCTGTACCCTATTCCTCTATTTATAAAGTCAAAGATCCCGGATTTTTTTTTTGAGCAGCTTTATCAACTTGTCCTGCCAGCTGCAAAGATTTGTACAAGTACACCACCAGGTTTCTTTGTTTTTGCACCCTCTTAAAAATTGTACCAATTAATTTAGATTGCCTCTCCTCTTTTTTCCTTCCAAAAGGCATCACTACACCATTCTGTGCATTAAATTTCATCTGCCATACGACTGCCCATTTCACCAGCCTGTCTAATACCTCCGGAAGTCTGGTACTATCCTCCACATTGTTTACTATAGTTACAAGCTTTATGTCTTCTGCAAACTTTTGAAATTGTGCCCAGTACACCCAAGTCCAGATCATAAATATATATTTAAAAACGCCATGATGTGAAGATGCCGGTGATGGACCGGGGTGGACAAATGTAAGGAATCTTACAACACCAGGTTATAGTCCAATAATTTTATTTGAAAATCACAAGCTTTCGGAGCTTACCTCCTTCGTCTTTCGAACCCTTCACTCGCCTGACGAAGGCGGTTAGCTCAGAAAGCTTGTGATTTTCAAATAAAACTGTTGGACTATAACCTGGTGTTGTAAGATTCCTCACATATATCTAAAAAAAACAGTGGTCCTAACAACGACCCCTGTGTCATCAGCAAAATTAGACACACGGCTCTCTTTCCTTCATCTCCGTCATTGATAAATATAGTGAAACGATGAGGCTCCACTATAGGTCTCTTGGGGGCATAACTAGTCTCATCTTGCCAATTGGAGTGCATACTGATTATCCCGACTCTTTGTTTCCTACCTCCCAACTAATTCCCTCCACATGTCAATCCGTTATCTGCAATTCCTTGTGCTCTCATTATTTCACCCTGATTGCAAGAACCAAGGCAAGCGATGAATCAGAGGAACTCCCCAACCCCTCAGACGCAATTGTCGGAGTTCCATTTCTTCGACACATTGTCGGTCCGGGGGCTCTTTTTTGTACTTGTAATTACTGCAAAAGAAAAGCAGAAGGAATTAACCAAGCACCGGGTCAGTAACATTGTCAGCAGGAGTGTCGCATAAAGCAACAGCCTTCAGGCCAGGCGTTGTGATCGTCAACGGACCGTCAGTTTTGGAATGGCCTCGAACAGCGTTGTGCCTCTTGATGGGATAACACACCCCCACCCCGGATTTGTTGACAGTGGGTGTGTCTATGATTATTATTTATAGACTTCGATAAGGTTCCACATAAGAGACTGTTAACAAAAATCAACAGACAGAGAGAAGGGATAATGGGATAGGGCTTTCTACTCTGAATGGCAGGATGTGACTAATGGTGTCCCCCAGTGATATGTACCGGGGCCTCAGCTATTCACTATATTTATAAATGACTCGGATGAAGCAATAGAGAGCCGTATACCCAAGTTTGCTGATGATAACGAGTTAGGTGTCACGGTAAGGAATGTAATTGGGAGCAAAAAGTTGATACAATAGTATATCAACTTTGAGACATTGATACAATCTGTGAGTGGGCAAAACTGGCAGATGGAGTTCAATGTGGGGTATTGCGATGTCATTCACTTTGGACCTCAGAAAGATAGATCAGAGTATTTTCTAATTTTCTAAATGACGAAAAGTTTATTCCCTTGTGTACAGTAGGTGATCCATCTCGGCCTCCTCCCGATATCCTAACCATCACAGAAGCCAATCTTCAGCCAATTCGATTCACTCCACGTGATTTCGCTAATGGGGGAGTCCAGCACAAGGGAGCATCACCTTAAAATGAGAGCTCGGCCGTTGCGGGATGATTGTAGGAAACACTTCGTCACACAAAGTGCAGTCGGAATTTGGAACTCGATCCCTCAAAAGGCACTTGGTGTTGGGGGTCAATTGATAATTTCAAGTCTGGGATTGATAGATTTTTGTGAGGAAAATTATTCATGGAAATGGAACCAAGACGGGAAAATCACAGAATAGAATTATAGAATCAAAGTAGATACAGAACAGAAGGAGGCTATTCGGCCCATCCTGGCTGTGCCGGCTCTTTAAAAGAGATATCCAATTAGTTCCACTCTTTCCCCATAGCCCAGCAACTTATTACTCTTCAAGTATTTATTCACTTTCGAAAGTAATTCGTGAATCGGCTTCCACCATCCTTTCTGGCAGTGCATTCCAGTTTAAAACAAATCACCGCTCACTCGTCTCTGATTCTATGCCAAGTACTTTCAATCTGTGTCCTCTGTTTGCCAAACCTTCTGCCACTGGAAACTGTTTATCACTATTTACTCAAAACCCTTCTTGATTTTGAACACTTCTATTTAGTCTTATCTTAATCTTCTTTGCTCCAGTCTCTCCACATAACTCAAGTCCTTCATCCTTGCTGGCATTCTAGTAAACCTCGGCTGTACACTTTCTAGTGCCATGACATCCTTCCAAAAGCAAATGGAGTGAAGATACAGATCAGCCATGATCTAAATTAATGGCAGAACAGGCTCAAGTGCTGAATGGCCTCCTCCAATTCGTAAGTTCAAAAATTAATCCCATTTTGACAATCTTGCCCCACGAACTGTGGGAAAACATTCCATTGTGTGCTCTTTGTCTAAGGAAATTTCTCCTAACCCACTCCAAACGCTCTAATTCACACGTTTTAAACCGTTGCCACCCCGAACAGAGGGCATGCTCTTTCCCTATCCACTTCATGAAAACAATTCATGATTTAAATCAACTGTTTAACATGACCACTTCGACATCTCTACTCTATTGGAAAATCTCAGTCTCTCATATCTCTTCCCAAATCAGTTTTACACTTATGTCTGGGGGAGGGGGTGGCCAGTGTCCGGGAACGGGGGGAAGGGTTGTGGTGGGATCAGTTTACCGGGCGGGGTTAGTGTCCGTGGGGCGGATTGGACAGTGTCTGTGGATCAGTGCCCAGGGGGATCATTGTCCCGGAAGCCAGTGCCCTGTGGGTGGGTGGGGGTTTGGGGGTCAGTGACCGGGGGCGGGCTGGGGATGTCAGTACCCAGGGGGCGGGCTGGGAAGGTGAGTACCCAGGGGGCTCGTTCGTCAGCCCGACAATGTCAATACACCACTGACCCCTCGAGGCTTCTGGCAAACCTCTCCTACCGACAAAACTGCAAGCACTGGACAATTCCACCCTTCCACTTTGGCTCGGCCCTTTCTCATCCATCCCTTCAGCTTCCCCTCTTTCCCGCCTGGTAAGTATCGATGCTTAGCCAATCACACAGCTGCTGTCAAATCTGTCGCTTCCCTTGTCGCTGCTAACTGTTTCATACTGCTCAGCGCAGCTGGTATTACAATCCTGCCAGATAATTAGTGTACACACATTGCAAGGCACCGAGGGATAAAGTTTGGCGGGAAAAGAATACGTCAACTTTGCACGATCTCAACAACACGATCCAAGCAATTCCTGCATTTCAAAAAACAGTGCTTTGAATTTCTACATGTTTGCCTGGTGAATGTCGATGCAAACATAAAATGAGCAGCAACATTCTTTGGTGCAGTGAAAAACAGCATTGCAAAAAAAAACAACGTTCTCTTCTGCTGATTCGGGAAAGGAAAAGTCTGGCTGAGCTAATGAACTGAAATCTATACCAGGAGCTCGATCCGCATTGATTGAGGCAGCGAACTGCCCAACAGCATTGATCGGATCAAAAGTGCGTTTTAAAAAATTGCGTATGCTGGAAATCTGAAATAGAAACAGAAAAGGCGGGAAAGTTCAGCGAGTGAGGCAGCATTTGTGGAGAAAGAAACCGAGTGAAGTTTTCAGGTCGAAGGCCTTTGGTCAGAACAGAAAGATGTTAAAGAGATAAAGTTTTGAAGCAAATATAGAGTAAGTGAAAGGGGGAGGGAGAGGAGGGGAGGAAAAAACAAAAGGGAAGGTCTATGATAGGGCAGAGGGCAAGAATGAATAAATAATAAAAGCGATGATGGTGCAAGGCAAAGAGGGTTTTAATGGGACAAGTTAAGAAGCTAAATATCGGTATGGAGTAAGTGTAAATGGCAACAGCAGCAACATAATGAGCAGCTGCAGTCCAATAAATCATATATATATATATATATATATATATGGGAGCATTGGTTATGGTCTGAAATTATTGAAATCAATGTTGAGACCGGTAGGTTGTAAAGTGTCTAAACGAAAGACGAGGTGCTGTTTATCGAGCTTCCGTTGAGCTTCATTGGAACAGGGTAAGAGGCCGTGGACAGAGAGATCAGAGTGGGAGTTGGACGGGGGATTAAAATGGCAAGGTCCGGCAGGTCAGGTTTACGTTTGCTGACAGAGCGGAGGTGTTCAGCAACGCGATCACCCAATCTACGTTTGTTCTCCCCAGTGCAGAGGAGACCACACTGTGAGCAGCGAATATAATACACTAAATTGAAAGAAGTGCAAGTAAATTGATGTTTCACTTGGAAGCAGTGGTTGGGTCCTGGACGGTGGGAAGCGAGGAGATGAAAGGGCAGTTGTTGCATCTCCTGCGCTCACACGGGAAGGTGCAATGAGGAGGAGAGCGGGTGTTGGGGGTGATGGAAGAGTGTACGAGGATGTCACGGAGGGAACGGTCCCTTCGGAATGCAGAAAGGGGAGGGGAGGGGAAGATGTGTTTGGCGGTGGGATCACGCTGAAAGTGGAGGAAATGGCGGCGGATGATACATTGAATGTGGAGGCTGGTGGGGTGGAAGGTGAGGAAAGGAGGAACCTATCATGGTCCAGGGAGGGAGCGGAAGAAATGAGAGCAGAATTGCGGGAAATGGGATCGACAAGATCGAGGGCCCTGTCAACTACAGTGGAGCGGAGTCCTCGGTTGAGGAAAAAGGAAGACATATCAGAAGCATTGGTGTGTAAGGTGGTATCATCAGAAGAGTTGCGACTGAGATGGAGAAACTGGGAGAAGAGAAAGGAATATGTACAGGAAGCGGGGTGGGAGGAACTGTAATCAAGGTAGCTGTTGGAAACGGTGGGCTTATAATAGATGTTGGTAGACAGCCTGAAATGAAGATGGAGCAGCCGATGAAAGGAAGGGAAGAGTCGGAGATGAAGTATGTGAAGGCGAGAGAAGGGTGGAAGTTGGAAGTAAAGTTGATGAAATTTGCCAGTTCGGGGCGAGAGCAGGAAACAGCACTGATACAGTCATCAATGTACCGGAAAAAAAGTATTGTGGGTGTGGACCTGAGTAGGACTGGAACAAGGAATGTCCCACGTATCCCACAAAAAAGGCAAGCAAAGCTAGGACCCATATGGGTTCTCATAGCGACTCCTTTTATTTGGAGAAACTGAGTGGAGTGAAAGGAGAAGTTGTTCAACGTCAGAAAAGTTCAGTCAGGCGGAGAAGGGTGGTAATGGATGGAAGAAGCGGAAGGCACGCAGGCCGCATGGTGTGGGAGGGAGGTGCAGAGGGACTGGACGTCCATTGTGAAAAAGAGATGGTTCGGGACTGGGAACTGAAAGCTGTTAATGTGGCGGAGGGCGTCGGAGGAGACGCGGATGTAATTCGGAAGAGATTGAACCAGGGGAGAAAAATTAGAGTCGAGCTGGGAAGAAATAACTTCCGTGTGGGAAGAACAGTCTGAAATGATGCGTGTCCCAGGGTAATCCTGTTCGTCGATCGTGGGAAGGAGGTAGAAGCGGGCTCTGCCGGGTTGGGGGAATGTGAGGTCAGATGAAGTGTGGGGAAGATCTCAGAGCAGATGAGGTAATTGACGGTCTGGGAAACTATGGCTTGATGTTCGGTGGTAGGGTCATTGTCGAGGGGGAGGTAGGAGGTGGTGTCGGAGAGTTGTCGTTCAGCCTCCTCAAGTTGGAGGTCTGTTCGCCAAGCAACAACAGCGCTGCCCTTTTCAGCAGGTTTCATGACAATGTCAGGGTTGGACCTGAGAGTACGGAATGCTATAAGTTCAGAGGGAGCTAGGTTAGTGTGAGTGTGGGGAGCAGAGAATTTGAAACGGCCGATGTCACGCCGGCAGTTCCCAAGGAAAAGTTCAAGAGAGGGTAAAAGGACAGAGGAAGTGGTCCAGGTGGAACGAGAATTCTGAAGACTGGAGAAAGGGTCCGCTCTGCGGGGGGAAGATTTCTGTCCAAAGAAGTGGGCTCGGAGGCAGAGGGGACGGAAGAAGAGCTCAGCAACGTGTCGAGCTCGAAATTCATTGAGGTGGGGGCGTAAGGGGATGAATTTATTGGGATCACCAATCGATATATCGGGGTTTTTCGGCATATGCTGGGACAACCAGCCTTTATATTTGCGTTTAAAAGGGCGGTTTCCTGCGATCACCAGCCTATTTATATGGGTTCATTGGCGTTACTGGGATCATCATCGTATATCTACGTTTATCGGGGTTCACTGGCACTACCAGCCTCTGTATCTCGGTTTATCGGGGTTTCCTGAGATCACCAGCCTGTATATCTGGGTTTATGAGGGAATACTGGGTTCAACAATCTATATATTTGGGTTGAACAGTTGATCAGCTGATTCAAATCACCAGCCTACACATCTCGGTTGATCGGGTTTACTGGGATCACCAGCTTATGTATCTGGGTCTATCAGGGTTTTCTTGGGTCACCAGTTCATATATCTGGGCTTATCGTGTTTACTGGGATCACCAGCCTATGTATCTGGCTTCATCAGTGGGTTCTCTGGGATGATCAGTCTATATATTTGGGTTTATCACTGGATTTACTGGGATTACCAGACTTTCTACCTCGGATTACCAGGGTTTGCGGGGGTCACCAGCCTATATATAAATATATAGATTGATTGTGGTTAACTTTGATCACCGGCGTGTGTATATCCTAGTTTATTACCGATGACTGTGATGAACATAGAGTCATAGAATCATGGAAAGATTACAGCACGGAAGGAGGCCATTTGGCCCATCTGATCTGCGCCATCTCTATGCAAGAGCAATCCAGCTCGTCCGAGTCCCACGTCCTGTCCCCATGGCCCTGCAATTATTTTCCGTTCAATTACTCATCCAGTTCCTTTAGAAGGCCATGATTGATTCTGCTCCACCTCCTCCTTGGACAGTGCATTCCAGATCGTAACCAATCGCAGTGTACAAAAGTTTATCCGCATGTCACATTTGGTTCTTTGCCAATCACATTAAACCTATGTCCTCTGTTTCTTGATCCTTCCGCCAATGGGAACAGTTTCTCTCCATCTACTCTGTCTGGACTCTTTATGATTTTGAATACGCCTATCAAATCTTCTCGCAACTGTCTCTGTTCCATGGAGAACAACCCCACCTTCTCCATTCTCTCCATGTAACTACAACACCTGGAATCATTCTAGTAAATCTCTTCTGCACTCTCCCTAAGGCTTTCACAACTTTCCTAAAGTGCGGTATCCAGAACTGGAAACAATATTCTGGTTGTGGCCGAACCAGTCTTTTATAAAGGTTCATCATGACTTCCACGCTTTTGTGATCAATGCCTCTATTTATAAATGATGTGGAGATGCCGGTGATGGACTGGGGTTGACAATTGTAAACAATTTTACAACACCAAGTTATAGTCCAGCAATTTTATTTTAAATTCACAAGCTTTCGGAGGCTTCCTCCTTCCTCAGGTGCACATATACTTCCAGATGTCCATCTTTCTGTCGCCTTTCAAGAGTTACACCCTCTAGTTTATATTGCCTTTCCTCGTTATTCCTATCAATGTGTATTACTTCGCATTTTTCTGCGTTACATTTTATCTGCCACGTGTAGGCCATGCCACCAGCTTACCTATATCCTCTTGAAGTCTATCACTGTTTACTTCCCTTCCAATTTTTGTGTAATCTGCAAATTTTGAAATTGTGCCCTGCACAACCAAGTCCAACAAACGTTCACCTGAGGAAGGAGGAAGCCTCCGAAAGCTTGTGAATTTAAAATAAAATTGCTGGTCTATTTATAAAGCCCAGGTTCCCGTCTGCTTTTTTAACCGCTTTCTCAACCTGCCCTGCCACTTTCAACGATTTGTGCACATATACTTCCAGATGTCCATCTTTCTGTCGCCTTTCAAGAGTTACACCCTCTAGTTTATATTGCCTTTCCTCGTTCTTCCTATCAATGTGTATTACTTCGCATTTGTCTGAGTTAAATTTTATCTGCCACGTGCAGGCCATGTCACCAGCTTGCCTGTATCCTCTTGAAGTCTATCACTGTTTACTTCCCTTCCAATTTTTGTGTAATCTGCAAATTTTGAAATTGTGCCCTGCACAACCAAGTCCAAGTCATTTATATGTATAAATAAAAGCAGTGGTCCCATAACCGACCCCTGGGGAACACCACTGTACACCTCCCTCCAGTCCGAAAAACAACCGTTCACCACGACACTCTGTTTCCTGTCACTGGGTTTATCAAGCTTTTCTGGCACACCTGCCTACATATCTGGATACATTAGTGTCGGGGCTTATCAGGTTTTCCTGCAATCCCAGCCAATGTATAGGAGTCTATCGGCGTTCACTGGGATCAACAACCTGTATATCTGGTTTATCAGGTTTGCTGGGATCACCAGCCTGAACATCTGTATTTATTGCGGTTTACTGGGATTACCAGTTGATATATCTGGGTTTGCCGTGGTATGTTTGTACCGCCAGCCTATATATCTAGGTTTTTCGTGGTTGTCCAGCATCATCAACCTATATATTTGGGTTTTTTCCTGGACATTAACGTCTCCAGGAAGAAAAGTTCTGAAATAGCTCCTGTGTAAACAGTGTGTTTATTCAGTGACTGTAATTAAACCCAGTCAGCGCGGGACCTCTTTTTCCGAACGGTTGAATTCGCTCTGCTATAATTAAAGAAAATCCGCTCAATGTCTCAATCGGAGAATTGATCCCAGCACTCGGACGAACCATCGATTCATCGCGTTACTGAAGGAGAAATAATGTCTCTTAGTTTTATGATCAAGCTCCAGATTCTAAGGGCACTTTATGACATACAAAATATTTACTACCCCATCCTGGCTGCGTTCGGTGTCCCGGGTAAGTTGCTATCTGCATCTGGTACTTCAGAAAGCTGAATTTATCATTACGCTGCGTCTTCGTCCGCCTGTCCAGCTATTTATTTTATTACTTTCCCTACATTACAACAGTGACTACACTGCCAACTTAATTGGTTGTGAAGCACTTTGGAAGGTCGTAAAGTTGTGAATGACGCTATGAAAATGCAATTCTTTCTTTCCATTGCTCTTGTGTATGTTCGATAATGGCCTATGGTCCACTGATATGAATTCCCATTCATTGGTATCAGTTCAATGATGTGTATCCTTAATGTGTGTCCTTCGTTGCCATTATTATACCATTCCAGGCGATATTATTAAGATCCCGGTTTTCTTTCAGACGACAGCACACTTCATGTGACTCAATCTTTCTGTTAATTATAAGTGTGCATTCTGCTGTAAATACTGAATCCGACTGACAAGTGAGAAACGTTTTATTATCTCACACGGTCTGCAATTTCGGCAGATATAGTTAGTTATTTAGTTGTACAGGTGAGTCCACCCGATAAATGACAAATGCATTGATGATCCAATCTGGTTCAACTCTCTCGCTTTCCACCGCTTCATGGTCGACATTGGTGTCACTGTTTCCGAATGGTTAAATTAGAATGGTTCAGTGCGCTACTATTTATTTTATTCAGATCATTTAATGGTTTCAATTCGAATAATTAATCTTGATTAACAATCTAATCCCGTTCCTTGTTGGTACAGTGCTTCGTTTCTCTGATCAGGTCCCACAATCAATGTAAGGGGCGTATTCTGAAAGTGAAACTCATTCAATATTTTATTGGGCATTAATCCCTATATAAATTTGAAGTTTATGGAATTCGCACGACGGAAGCGAAATAGCAAGATTAACATTATTTGACTCGAATTCAGATCGATTTCTAATCACAGGTTGGTGTGAAGGATTAGAGGGTATCTGAGGAGAATTATTTTCACCCAGCGGGTGATGTGAGTCCGGAACTCGCTGCCTGAATGGGTGGGAGAGGCAGAAACCTCAACTGATTTAAACAGCACAGATGTGCACTTGAAGTGCCGTAACCTACATGGCTACGGACCAAGTGCTGTAAAGGGCGATTAAGCTGGTTAGCTCGGTTCGACCGGCACGGACACGATGTGCCGAATCACCTTCTTCTGTGCCGTAACTTTCTACGATTCTATGATTCTATGGTGTATTATATTACCAGTCATAGTATTCCACGATTTAATTTAAATGATCGTTGTTACAAATGTTGCCTGCAATGTAATTAGAAAACTTGCCTCCAAAATTAACGACATTATATTTTCATTTTCAACCGTTGTATTTTTGTTGCGGAGCATCACACATGACCCTGAATATCCAATTACCATGCATGGAGCTTTGCGTGACTGAAACTCCGTTCATCCAACGATTGACCATTGGGAATCAGGGAGCAGAGTATCTGATTGGGCCTCACTTCTAATATATAAAACAAACACGGATTCAAATATTTGGTCATTTCGACCAGCAACAGAAAAGTGGAATAATTATCTCAAGACGAGATAATGTGGACAACGACAGGCAGTTTCTGTTTCACCTTGTCCAGAACATCAGAACAGCTGAGGCAAGGGTGAGTTGGGGGGTAAAATCAAAACTAAGCAGCAGAAACAATATTTATGTGTTTGAGTGGCCAATCTATGCAACAGGCTCCGTAGGGAGACGGTGGAATCAGTTCGTATTGATTCATTTCCGAGGTTGCTTTCAGAAAATAACATTTTGGGTACAGTAGATGAGTAATATGAGACATGACATACGGTAAATGTAAGATTCTTGGGAGGGAAAAGGTGATTTTGGATCTACGGTTCCCAAAATTTTCCAAACTTTGCTCACCTCCTGTCTTGTGCTGTTGTACATTAATTGATAGAGATTGATTGCAATGATTTGTCGCCAACTCCATTATCGTTGTATCATGTGACTGCTGGGAAGGTAGAAGGTGCACTTGATGGACCTTGGTGTTTTTTTGATTAGGCAATTCCTATATTCCTATACTCCTACCTGTTATGTACATTAAAGCATTGGATGGGAGGGTTTGATCTGCGTCATTGTACAGATGCTCTTAAAACCTTGAACAAGTGACCATAGTCAATGCATGAGCACAGACAATGGGTGTTGTTAGCTCACTATTCCATTCAAAGGGCATCAGCGATTCGACCATTCCTCTTCCTCCTAGTGCCCTTTTATCCCTTCCCCACTTCGGGACATTAAATCCAGGTTTCACCCCAGAAGCTAATGCACAAAAGCTGCAATTCCAACTTGCAAACATCTCATCTTTTCCGTCCCCCTCTGGCTCACGTGTCAGTGAGGCTCTCGCTTTCCGTTTGGTTACTTTTGTATTCATTCTGAACTAAGTTTCTGTTTTTAACCATGTTTCATTTGATCCCATTGCTTCACTTATTTGTCGATTCATTGCTTTGATTAAAAAGCCCGTCACAGCTGAAATAATCAGTTTCCATCACGGGACGCAAAGCCAAGACGCAAATTTCTAGGCGCATTTCAGGTTATCGTGAAGAACATTAATGTCCCTATTCTATAACCTGCTCCTTTATATCACTGGAAACGCATCAAGTTAGAGTTTTTTCCTGAGTCTGGTGAATCATTTCCCTATTTTCGTCTTGCTGACAGTTAACGTGATGACGATTGTGATCCTGTCTCGGGGAAAGTGCGGTCTCTCCAAATGCGTCACTCGCTACCTGGTGGCCATGGCAGCGGCAGATCTACTGGTAGTTATCATCGATCTGATATTAAGGCAGGTTCCTATTGTTTATTGGTCCGAATTTACATTTCTGTGGTACGTTGAAGTGTGTAATATCCACGCCGTCCTGCTTTATGCAGTCACAGCATGTTCTGTTTGGTTCACGGTCACTTTCACCTTTGATCGATTTGTGGCCATTTGTTGCCAGGAGCTGAAAACTAAACATTGCACCGAGAAGACGGCGGCTGTGGTTCTAGGAACAGTGACCGTGCTGAGCGGCTTGAAGAACATTTTCTGGTATTTTCTGTATACAAATGAGTATTGGCTTTCGAATAGTCCCTGGTTTTGCAGCGTGACACCCGTAGTATCTCGTTCTCTGGTCTGGGGGGTCGTTGAATTAATGCATTACATTTTAACACCATTTGTTCCATTTCTTTTGATTGTACTGTTCAATGTATTAACGGTCAGACACATTTTAGTGGCCAGCAGAGCCCGCAGGAGGATCTGGGGTCCGAGCAGTGGGGAGAGTTCCAGTGACCCAGAGATGGAGAACCGAAGGAAATCTATCGTTGTACTATTTATTATATCGGGGAACTTCATCCTTTTATGGGTGGTGTTCATGGTGTGTTCTATATTGAGACGGTTGGATTATTTGGGGTATCCTGTCTCCCTGCCCACTTTTGTAACAGAAATCGGCTTCATGCTCCAGCTCCTGAGTTGCTGCACGAACACTTTTATTTATGCAGTGACCCAAAGGAAATTCAGAGAAGAGTTGAGGAATGGAGTGAAATTTCCCCGCGCAATGATGGTCAAATTAATTAGATGAGAAGACCTCACACTTTCTAACATTCTCATGTTTTTTCTCATCTTCTGTAGAATCTAATATGGGGCTTCTTTAACTCTTAATATTTTTTCAAGCATTTCACAATCTGGTCCCTTCATAAAACTAAGTTATTTTAGCCATGCTTCACGCGATAGGATCCAGACATGATCTGTCTACAGATGCGGTTTGACCATACACTTGCCGAAGAGCGGTTAGTTGCTTTAGGTTGTCGTGCGCTCAGCTAGCAGTCCGGGATGTTTTGGGAATGACCCCGTGTTGTGATTATTTCGCAGAAATAATCCATTTGTGAACAATGTCCGGTCATACAGAGGAAGTTTAGTACCTCAGTGCTGATATGTTTCTCGGATCTCTGCCAATCTTTGAAGGAAGACTGTTTGAATACCAAGGTAGACACCAGTAAACAATCAAGGCAGCAGGTAGACTGTGGAGGTTATTATTCTGTCCACCGTCACTGCGACAAATAGAGAAAAAGATTCAATGTTTCTACATTAATTCCAATCAACCCGTGCGCCTTAGTCTCAGCGTGTTCTATTTATTTGTCACAGTTTCTGTGCAGATGTTGAACGAATTGCATCGAATGTATTTAATCGTATTCAGTGTTCTGTATCTTTTAACTGTGGTTGAATAAAGCAGTTTGTGAGTTGAACTCAAAGACATTTAGCCCGTGATAGCTCAGTCCACCGTTACAGAGATTCGAGAAGGACAAGAGATCTGCAGCAGATCAATATTGCTCCACTGTCGGGATCCGGTAAAGCAAACTGAACCGTCCCGGTATAGCACACACCCAGGTATGGTACAGTACACTCCCGGGTCCCCGTACAGAGCACTCCCGGGTCCCAGTACAGCACACTCCCCGGTCGAGGTACAGCATATTACGATACCCCGCACAGTAAAATCCCGGGTTCAGGTACAGTTCATACATTGGTTGCGCTACAGCACACTCCTCCCTCCCGGAAAAGCACTCTCCCGTGCCCCGGTAGAACAAATTTCCAGCTGCCACAACAGCACAGTCCAAGGTCCAGGTACAATACATGCCAGATTCTCCATACTGCACAGTCCCGGATCCAGTTGCAGCATGCACCCGGGTCGCAATACAGCAACTCCCCGGTCCCAGTACAACATGCTCCAGGGTCCCAATACAGCGCACACCCTGATCCCGGTGTGTCACATTCCTGGGTCCCGGTATAGCACACTCCTCTGCCTGGGTATAAGACACTCCCTGTCCCAGTCGACCACACTCCTTGTCTGCCACGTGCTTTTTTTGTCAATTTTCTTATATTTGTGTCCCCTAGTTACCAACTGTCCTACCAGTGGAAACAGTTTCTCCTTATTTACTCGATCAAAACCCTTCATCATTTTGAACACATCTGATCAACCTTCCTTTAACCATTGCTGCTCTCAGGAGAACAATCCCAGCTTCGCTCGTCTCTCCACATAACTGAAGTCCCTCATATCTGGTACCATTCTCGTTGATGATACAATTGGTGTGTTCCGAAATGCATCCATTTATTAGTGTTGCTCTGTGGACCCTCAGGTTCCTCCGGCCTACCGTGTTACAATAACAAATGAGAGTTTAAAAACAACGTTTCAGCATTACTTGTTTCTCGGAGGGAGTGGGGCGATTGGCGATAATTGATTGGGTGAACGGGCGGGCCACGGGTCTTTAAACCGAAAGAAACAAATACACAATTCCTATTTTCGTGAAACAGATATACATCGCTTTGAACTGCCAAGTCCGGATATTGGGAAGGGAAAGATGCTGCCTGATGTCATGGTGTAAACGGGTGAAATTACTTAGCTGACAGTTAATGATCCGCTCTCAGGTCGGGCGGCCTGTTCCAGTTCCCGTATGGTGAAAGTTTAGCGTTTTACCCCCTTGATAAATTGTTTTTTTTTTATTTGGTTCTCAGCAAATTACAAAAACTTTTGTCACAAACGAGACGATGTGGAACTGATGGGTTACCTGTCCATGTTTCATACGTCATGTGCAACAGGAACAAGGATTCTCCTGAACAAGTTTCTGGGAATTTTGAAAAGGGCCCCTGACGTGTATTCGGAATCTGATAATTAAAAGGCCACAAATGAAGCGGTTACATAAAATTCCAATGGGTGGGAGGAGGCTCGTGTTGAGCAAAGAAGCTGGCATCGATATGTTGGGTCGAATGGCCTAGCTCTGTACTGTAAATTCTGTGTAATCCATGCAAACGTTGTACTGTCATATTTCTGTCTCTGAAGTACAATGCTCAACGAGGCAGGCATCTAACAGTCCTCACTTCAAATCCTTTATAACAAGAACATCTTGCTTTTTTTAATCGCGTCAATGACGTAGCAAAAAGAGCAATGGCGCTACACACAGCAGAGATTATGAAACATAATTTGACTCCGGGCCACATGAGGAGATATTAGTTCAGGTGACCAAAAGCTTGTTGAAAGTGATAGATTTTCAGGAGCGTCATCAAGGAGGAAAAAGAGGTGGAGAGGATTAGGGAAGGAATTCGAGAACTGACGGTCTCGGCAGTTGAAGGAAAGCCGCCAACAGTGGAGGGAACGAAATTGGGAATGTGCAAAGGCCAGAATTGGAGGAACACACAGATCTCGAAGGGTTGTCGGGGAGGAGGAAGTTGCAGAGATAGGGACGGGCAAGGCCATGTAAGGATTTGAAAACAACGATGAGACTTTTAAAATTGAGGCTTTGCCGGAACGGGAGCCAATATCGGTCTGCGAGCACAGCGGTGATGGGTGAAGGGGATTTGGTGACAGTTAAGATACAGTTTTGGATGAGCTCTATTTTAGGGTGTGTGCAAGGTGGGAGGCCGGAGAGGAGAGTATTTTAGTAGCCGAGTCTAGAGGTAACAAAGGCATAGATGAGGATTTCCGCAGCAGATCAGCTGAAGCAGGACAGGAGGCCAGCGATATTATGGAGGTGGAAGTAGGCAGTCTTAGTGATGGAGCGGATGTGGGGTCGGAAGGTCAGCTCAGAGTCAAATCGGACACCAAGGTTGCGAACAGTCTGGTTCAGGCTCAGGCTGTGTTCAGGAGAGAGATAAAACAGCAAACAATTTCTGCCCGTCCAGCCAAGACGCTGTATTGTCAACTCTGGTGAGAAGCTCGGAAAATGACTTTGTTCTCCGATCAGCACTTTTAACAAAAACAATTGGATCGTTAAAAAGAACACTTGTATTTGAAATGTGTCAGTTGGATGGTTAATACTGAGTTTGGTTGGGCTGATCTGATTTCTTTATGCCCACAAGTATGATACGTTTTAACACCCACACTCTCACTTCAATCACCATCCGGGTGGGTGATAGAATCCAGAGACATTTAGCGCGACAAATCTTTCCGCCCTGTCAATTACTGAGACTCGGGAAAAATGTTAACCATTTCAGCCTCTCAGATACAGGTGTCGCCAGTTCCATCTTGTTCAGCCCGAAGCCAGGGTGATTTTACCGTCTCTGAAGTTCACTTCACTTTCCCGAAAGTCTGCTCTTAGAGAGAGCAATGAAATAGGAAGGAGCAGTAAGAATTTCTCTTTTGGTTGAAAATCAAAAGACTTGCTAAATGTGTGGCTATAGCGACTCTATTTTATCGACTTTTAGTGAGTTTAGTAGAAACGCCTTAAAAACAGTCACACAACACAACTAAAAGTACTTCTACATTGTATATTATGAGCATTATATACTGCATTTTCTACATTAAAACCGTGATTACATTTCAAAAACATTTAATTGTCTGTAAAGCGCTTTGAGATATTCTGAGGCCGTGAAAGGCGCTATATGAATGCAAGCTCTCTTTCTTTTACTTCACATGCGTCTATTTATTGAGCAAACATCGACCAAAACTCAACGCAAAATTTTGAAGTCCTTCACTTCCTCCAAAATTTCCAATTCCTGCATCAATTGGTCAGGCACTGTATATTTTTGGGAAAATTCCTGATGGTGGCCCAGCAGCTACAAGAGGAATTTCGGCTTCTTCAGCGTGATTGCTGAAAATGTTGATTCAGAAAATCAAACGGCGCCAAACCTGTGACCAGTTTGACGGCGGCAATTCTCAAATCCCAAAATTGGTCCTTAGTCCCGTCATTTTACCACATTTCCGCACAGAGTCCTTCTCAGTCATGTATTGAGTTACATCGAGTTACATCGAAACTACAACACAGAAACAGGCCATTCAGCCCAACTGGTCTATTTATGCTGCACTCGACCCTCCTCCTTCCTTATTTCATCTAACCCCATCAGGATACACTTCTATTCCTTTCTCCCTCATGTGCTTATCGAGCTTCCCCTAAAATGCATGTATGCGATTTGCCTCAACTCTTCCTCGTGGTAGCGCGTTCCACATTATTACCATTCCTTGGGTAAAGAAGTTTCTGCTAAATACCCTATTGGATTTATTAGGGACTATTTTATATTTGTGACCTCTAGTTTTGTACATCCCCATAAGTGGAAACATGTTCTCTAGGTCTACCCTATCAAACCCATATCATTATTTTAAAGACCTCTATCGGGTCAGCCCTCAGCCTTCTCTTTTCCAGAGAAAAGTGAAACAACCTGTTCGGCCTTTCCTGATAAGAATGACCTCTCATTTCTGGCATCATCCTTGTGAATCTTGTTTGCGCCCTCTCCAGTGCCTCTGTATCCTTTCTATAGTTTGCAGAACATAACTGTGCTCAGTACTCCAAGTGTGGCCTTCCCAAAGTTATGCACAAATTTAAAACAACTTCTTTGCTATTCAATTCTATCCCTCGAGAAATGAACCCCAGTGCGTGATTTACCCTTTTTATGGTCTTACCAATCTGTGTTGCTACTTTTAGTGAATTGTGTATCGATACCCCTAAATTCCACTGCTCCGTTACCTCGTTTAGACTGTTATTATCCAAGCAGTATGTGGCCCCCTTAATCTTCCAATTAATATGCACCACTTCACACTTACCGACATTGAAATTCATTCGCCAATTACATGCTCATTCTGCAAGTTTATTAATGTCCTCTTGCATTTTGACGCATTCTTCCTTTGTATTTACTATACCTCCCAATTTCATGCAGCCCGCAAAATTTTGAAATTGTATTTCGGATTCCCGAATCCACATAGTTAACGTAAATTTTGAACAACAATTGAACCAGCAGCGATCCCTGTGGAACATCACTGCCCACCTTTTGCCAGTCTGAGTAGCTACCTTAACATTTACTTCCTGTTTTCTGTTTTGTAGCCAGCTTGCTTTCCATTCTGCTCCCTATCCATGGACTGCACATGCTCAGACCTTCGCCATGACTCCACAATACGGTATCTTATCTGCCGATGCACCACTTTGGAATATCAGCAGATATCACTTTTCTGCACAGGAAGCAGTTGCATAAGTTTTTTGTGTGTGCTTACGCGTGTGTTTATGATTGTGCTTGTGCGTGCGTGTAAGTGTGAACGTGTGTGTGTGTAAATTTGATTGAGTGTGGATGCGTGCGTATGTGTAGTGCCTATGCATGTGTGCATGAATGTGTGCATTTGTGTTTTTGTGTGTTAATGTGAGCGCATGTGTGTACGCACATTTAGAATCATAGAATCATAGAATCATAGAAGTTTAGAACATGGAAACAGGCCCTTCGGCCCAACATGCCCATGTCGCCCAGTTTATACCACTAAGCGAGTCCCAATTGCCTGCACTTGGCCCATATCCCTCCATACCCATTTTACCCATGTAACTGTCCAAATGCTTTTTAAAAGACAAAATTGTACCCGCCTCTACTACTGCCTCTGGCAGCTCGTTCAAGACACTCACCACCCTTTGAGTGAAAAAACTGCCCCTCTGGACCCTTTTGTATCTCTCCCCTCTCACCTTAAATCTATGCCCCCTCGTTGCAGACTCCCCTACCTTTGGGAAAAGATTTTGACTATCTACCTTATCTATGCCCCTCATTATTTTATAGACTTCTATAAGATCACCTCTTAACCTCCTACTCTCCAGGGAAAAAAGTCTCATTCTATCCAACCTCTCCCTATAAGTGAAACCATCAAGTCCCGGTAGCATCCCAGTAAATCCTTTCTGCACTCTTTCTAGTTTAATAATATCCTTTCTATAATAGGGTGACCAGAATTGTACACAGTATTCCAAGTGTGGCCTTACTAATGTCTTGTACAACTTGAACAAGACATCCCAACTCCTGTATTCAATGTTCTGACCAATGAAACCAAGCATGCTGAATGCCTTCTTCAATACCCTATCCACCTGTGACTCCACATTCAAGGAGCTATGAACCTGTACTCCTACATCCCTTTGTTCTTTAACTCTCCCCAACGCCCTTACCATTAACGGAGTATGTCCTGGCCCGATTCGATCTACCAAAATGCATCACATCACATTTATCTATATTAACCTCCATCTGCCATTCATCTGCCCACTGGCCCAATTTATCAAGGTCCCGTTGCAATCCGAGATAACCTTCTTCACTGTCAACAATGCCACCAATCTTGGTGCCATCTGCAAACTTATAACAATGCCTCGTAAATTCTCATCCAAATCATTAATATAAATAACAAATAACAGCGGACCCAGCACCGATCCCTGAGGCACACCGCTGGTCACAGGCCTCCAGTTTGAAAAACAACCCTCTACAACCACCCTCTGTCTTCTGTCCTCAATCCAATTTTGTATCCAATAGGCTACCTCACCTTGGATCCCGTGAGATTTAACCTTATGTAACAATCTACCATGCGGTACCTTGTCAAAGGCTTTGCTAAAGTCCATGTAGACCACGTCTACTGCACAGCCCTCATCTATCTTCTTGGTTACCCCTTCAAAAAACTCAATCAAATTCGTGAGACATGATTTTCCTCTCACAAAGCCATGCTGACTGTTCCTAATCAGTCCCTGCCTCTCCAAATGCCTGTAGATCCTGTCTCTCAGAATACCCTCTAACAACTTACCCACCACAGATGTCAGGCTCACCGGTCTGTAGTTCCCAGGATTTTCCCTGCCGCCCTTTTTAAACAAAGGCACAACATTTGCTACCCTCCAATCTTCAGGCACCTCACCTGTAGCTGTCGATGATTCAATATGTGTGTATGTGTGTCTATGTGCGTACTTGTGTGTGCCCATCAATGTGTATGTGTGCATGTCTGTGCGTATGTCTGCATATGTGTGCGTGTATGTGTGTGTGTGCTAAGAAGGGAGCCAAGGTTCTTTGAATGGTGTGTGTTCAACGCAATCTCGGTTGGTTACATGGTGTAATGGTGAGCACTTTGGACTTTGAATCCAGTGATCCGCGTTTAAATCTCTGTGAAACCTGTTTTGGAGTCGATCCCTATGTTTCCCATATCAAAGGAGACACTTTTTAAAATGTGAACACAATTCGATTCTCGAGTTCAACATTCAAAAATTCTCCAGCCACGTGAGAAGCTACTGCAATCCATGTGACTGGAACTTCATTCCAGGCCGTTTGGTATCATTTACAGTCCTGCAAATAATGGACGCTTTTATGCCAATGGAAGCGATCTCATGCGGCGAAAATAAACATCTCAAAGCTGTTTTAATCTGCATTCAAATATAACTGGCAAGTATAGAACTCGCTGGCCCAGAGTGCAATTGTGGAAAGGAAAATTCCCAATGCTTGTGACAATTTCCGAAACTCCCAATTTCCGAAATTCCCAATGCTTGTGACAATTTCCGAAACTCTCTCGGGTCAAATGACAAAAACATTCATGGACGAATGATTCGAGACCGAATGCTTTATCTGTTGCCTCCGGATAAACGGAACATTGTCAGAAGATTCGGCCCGTGCGTTTCCCAGTGTAAGGGAGAGAAGTGTCTGATCAACTCTGCTAATTAAGGTGGAAAAATCTCGGGTAAATTGGTCACCTCTGCGTGATTCATACGGGAGGTTTTGGAACATTCTTTAAAGCCTCCGACTCACTCGGAAACAAACCCAGACACACGGATTGACCCAGAATTAACCTATAGATGGACTCAGAGAAAACAGAGCCCGATGCAATATCTGGAAGCGCATGGGAATGGACAAGAGAAAGAGAAGGTCAAAGTGATTTGTGAACAAAAACTTGACTGAGAACCTAAAAGACAACAACAAGAGGCTGCTAGCGCTTATCGTGACCGGATGTGGTGTCTAGGATGTGCCGCAGGGCTCCATGCCTTAGTTGATGAAAAAGTCTGTCAAACAAGCAGAGGTTCCTGGCATCAAATCCCAGCGGGACATTCTTTTCACCTTGGTTCCATTTCCCTGTTTGTGACTTTTAAGCAGATTCTTCGGAATTCACCAAATACAGCCGTGCCAAACTGTACCTTTAATGTGCGGACAGACATCTCTGAGAAAGTATGAAGTAAGATGCTGGAAATCTGAAATTACAGGAGAAAATGCTGGAAAAACTCAGGGGGTCAGACAGCGTCTGTGTCGAGACGAATGTCGGATAACCTTCTGGCGAAAGGTCATCGATTGAAAAATTATTCCACCTTCCTCTCTCCACAGATGCTGCCTGACCCGCTGAGTATTTCCAGCATTTCTTGTTTTTATCTCGATCAATGAGTCGATGACGTGTATCGAGTATCTTACACTGGAGAAATGTTTTTACAAACAACGTTACTTTCACAGGATCATATGAACAGGAGTAGGTCATGCAGCCCCTCCAGCCTGTTCCTCCATTCAATCATATAATGGCTGATCTGAACCTGAACTCCATTTACACGTCTTTGAGCCATTTCCCTTGATACTCTTACCTAACAAAAATCTATTTATTGCATTCTTCAAAATTTCAATTGACCCAACATACACGGATTTCCACGACCCTATTTTTGTCCAAGGTGCTTCCTGATATCATTCCTGAACGGCCTAGCTCTAATTGCAAGAATATGCTCACTTGTTCTACACACCTCCACCAGAGGTAATAGTTTCTCTGTAACTACCCTATCGAATCTCCTTATCATTTTAAACACTTCGATTGGATGGCCCTCCCACCATTTAAACTCAAGGGAATACAAGCCATGTTTTATGCAACATGTCCACGTAAATTTCCCTTTTAAGCCCACGTATTCAGGTGAATCTGTGCTGCACTCCATCCAACGTCAATATATCCTTCCTGAGTTGCAGTGCCCAAAACTGAACCAAGTTCTCCAGGTGGAATCTGACCAACGATCTGTGCATCTGAAGCATCAATTCCTCACTTTTGTTTTCAAGCCGCCTTGAGATAAAGGCCAAAACTTCATTAGCCTTTTTGATTGCTTGTTGTACCTGCATAGTAGCTTTTAATGATTTGTGTTCCTTGACACCCGAATATCTTTACATTTCCTAGTCTCACGCCACAAAGTAAATATTTCGATTTTTCTTTCTTGGATCCAAAGTGGATGACCTCACACTGCCTCAAATTCAGCTCCACTTTTGCCCACTCGCTAATTCTAGCAATGTCCGTTCGTAACTTCCTGCTCCCATCTACACACCTTGCTGTGCCTCCCAATTTAGTGTTATGTGAAAATTTCGATGTAGAACTCTCTCGTCCTTCATTCAACACCATTTGCCACATTCTGCCAATCAGAATACATTCATTGAATCATAGCATCATCGAATGATACAGCAAAGAAGAGGCCATTCGGTCTTCGTGCCTGTACCGTCTCTTTGAAAAGCTATCCAATTAATCTCACTCCCCTGCCCTTCCCCCAAAGCCCTGCAAATTTTCCCTCGTCAAATATCTATCCAATTCTCTTTTGAAAGTTATTATTGAATCTGCTTCCACCACCCTTTCATGCACTGCATTCCAGATCATAACAACTCGCTGCTTTAGAACGCAGTTCTCCTCATCTCGCCTCTGGTTCTTTTGCCAAAACTATTAATCTGTGTCCTCTGGTTACCGGCCCTTCTGCCTCTGGAAAAAGTTTCTCGTTATTTGCTCAAGCAAAACCTTTCATGATTTGCAACACCTCTATTAAATCTGCCCTTTACCTGCTCTGCTCCAAGAGAACGACCCGTCCTTCTTTACTCTCTATACATCGACTCTATGTCTCCTTCATTTTAACCAATTACGAACCTATTTCACAAGCTTGCCTCCAATCCCATGCACTTTTAATTTCGCTAACCATCTCTTGAGAGGAACCTCATCAAATACTTTTTGGAAGTCCATATAGACGATAAAATTGGACACTTTTTTATTCATTCATTTGATATGGGCGTCGCTGGGAAGGCCAATATTTATTGCCCATCCCTAAATGTCATGTTAATAAACGGGGAATAGAGAGGAGACAATGAGGCAATTCGAGGGAGTCCAAAGTTAAAGCCAGAAGTACCGTGGTGAGATAAATTTGTTGCAGATACGGTGGAGTCAGCTGCAGCATCGACCAACTGATGTCCAGTTTCGGAGGCAGGTGCAGAGAGCGAGTGAGTCCAGAAGCTATTTGAAGAATAGAATATCAGATGATACACTGCTGGAGGTATTTCCGTGCGAATGAAGAGTGAGGAGATGTGCAGAGCCAATCGCGGGCAGAAGAAACAGTGGGGAAATTGCAGATCATTAGAAGATCCAGAAACTGCGGAGAAATTGACTACGGCCCAGGAGAGTGATTATTTCGCCAGGAACCAGGAACTGTAGCAAAATAAAGCTAACAAAATAGTAGGACCAGTGGGATTGTCATAAGCTCGGCAGGTAACAACAGCGGTGGGAGATGGACTTCAAGCTGGACAAAATTACCTTCAAACTTAAGCAAATGAACAGCAGATCAGAGTCACTACGGGCAGAAATGCAATCTAGTGCAGTCCAGTGGAGTAGAGAAGTCATAAAGTCGAGGAAAGTCCAAGAATTTGGAAGCCAAATTTGAGCAAAGATCCAGTGCTCTATGATGAAAATAAAGAGCAGCCATGATCGGGGAGTGGGCCCAGGTAACTTTACATTTGCAACTTGAACTTGTAGTTCGGGCTAAAATGCACCCACTATTTGAGCCAGTGGAAGTTCAACAGGGGAAGAGAGGAGGTTTGAGGAGAAAGGGCATAGGATGGCAAAGGATGGCCAAAGATCGTGGTGAACAGCAAAGGAGCTCCCAATGGAGCTGACAGCCAAGGAGCGATCTAAAAATTGCATCTTTAAATTTACGTATGGCAACCTTCGAGTTATAAGAAATAAATTGTCCAGAGTAAACTGGGCTGTGCTGTTAAAGGGTAACCCTGCAGAGCAAGGTAGTAAGTTTTCAAAAGGTTATTTTTAGTATCCAAAACCAATAAATACCTCTGAAATGCAAAACCTCTACTTGTGTAGTTAAGCAACCATGACCAAGGAATGAATTAAGTGACAGCATCGAACTAAAAGTAAAAACTTACACAAATACAGACAATGTGCAAATGCAGTGGACTGGGGGAGCAGAAAAAACATTAAAATGATAAAAGCAATCTAATAATAGGTGTATGGAGCTTTTAGAAACTATAATCCAGGACAAAAGTAATAGTCACTTGGACAAGTGTGGATCAATGAAGGAAAATCAGCATGGATTTGTTAATGGCAAATCGTCTTATTGAACTTGATTGGTTATTTTGAAAGGGCAACGTGGAGGGTTGATAAGTGCAATGCGGTTGATGCTGTGTATAAGGGCTTTCAAAAGGCTTTTGATAAAGTGCCACATATTAGGCTTGGAAGCAAAATTGAAGCCCGTGGAACAAAAAAGGGCAGGGCAGCTTGGATACGAAACTGGCTAAGTGACAGGAAACAGATAGGAGTGATGAACGGTTGTTTTTGCAACTGGAGGAAGGTTCACAGTGGTGGCTGAAAGGATGGTTAGAAGCAGAAACCCTCAACTCATTTAAGAAGTACCTGGATGTGCACCTGAAGTGCCGTGACCCACAAGGATACGGAGCAACTGCTGGAAAGTGGGATTAGGCTGCGTGGCTCATTTTCAGCCGGCGTGAAAAAGATGGGCCGAATGGCCTCCTTTTGTGCGGTAAATTTTCTATGATTCTATGTTTCCCAGGGGTCGGTACTCGGGCCATTGTTTCATATATGTATATATGTATATGTGTGTGTAAATTACTTCGACTTAGGTGCATAGCGTACAATTTCAAAATTTGCAGATGAGACCAAACTTGGAAGTACAGTAAACAGTGAGGAGGATAGTAAGAGACTTTTAGCTAAGTTAGATGCCCATGGAATCTAGGGGAAATACGGACTTGGTTAGGAAATTGGCTGAGCGAAAGGCGATAGAGAGTAAGGATAATGGGTAAGTATTCACATTGGCAGGATGTGCCGAGTGGAGTCCCGCAGGGATCTGTCTTGGGGCGTCAATTATTCACAATATTTATTAACAACTTAGATGAAGGCATAGAAAGTCTCATATCTAAGTTTGCCGATGACACATAGATTGGTGGCATTGTAAGCAATGTAGAAGAAAACATAAAATTCCAAAGGTATGTTGATAGATTAGTTGAATGGGTAAAATTGTGGCAAATGGAATTCAATGTAGACAAATGTGAGGTCATCCACTTTGGATCAAAAAAGCAAAAAGTTAAAAACAGTGGATGTCCAAAGGGACTTAGCGGTTCAGGTACACCGATCATTGAAGTGTCATGAACAGGTGCAGAAAATAATATAGAAGGCTAATGGAATGCTGGCCTGTATATCTGGAGGACTAGAGTACAAGGGGGCAGAAGTTATGCGGCAGCTATACAAAACCCTGGTTAGACCACACCTGGAGTATTGTGAGCAGTTCTGGGCACCGCAGCTTCGGAAGGACATATGAGCCTTGGAGGGAGTGCAGCGTAGGTTTACTGGAATGATACCCGGACTTCAAGGGTTAAGTTACGATGAGAGATTACACAAATTGTGGTTGCATTCTCTGGAGTTTCGAAGTTTAAGGGGTGATCTGATGGAAGTTAATAAGATATTAAGGGGAACAGATGTGGTGGATAGAGAGAAACTATTTCTGCTGGTTGGGGATTTTAAGAGTAGGGGGCACAGTCTAAAAATTAGAGCCAGACCTTTCAGGAGCGAGATTAGAAAACATTTCGACACACAAAGTGTTGTAGAAGTTTGGAACTCTCTTCCGCAAACGGCAATTGATACTAGCTCAATTGTTAAATTTAAATCTGAGAGAGATAGCTTTTTGGCAACCAAAGGTATTAGGAGATATGGGCCAAAGGCAGGTATATGGAGTTCTATCACAGATCAGCCATGATCTTATCAAATGGCGGAGCAGGCACGAGGGGCTGAATGGCCTACTCCTGTTCCTATGTTCCTTTGTTCCAATGTTCCTATATCAGGGACAACTGAAATTGTCAGCCAAAAATTTTAAGTTTATCAGTCTATTTAAAGGGGTCACCAGCCGACAGAACTTGGATTCTCATTGTTTACTGGGATCACCACTCTGGGTTTAACAGTGGATTTACTGGGATCACCAGCCTTTATATCTCGGACTTTCAGGGTTTTCTGGGACCACCAACCTATATATCTGTTTTTTTCAGTCTGTATACTGGGATCACCAGCCTACATATCTGGGATTATCAGGTTTTCATGGGATCACCAATCGGTAAATTAGGGTTTAGCAGGATTTTCTGGGATCACCAGCCGATATATTTAGGTTTCTTCGGGTTTATTGTGATCACCGGCCTAGATATCTTGGTTTATTACCGTTTACTTTGATCACGAGCCGAAATACATGGGTTTAATACGGTTTACTGTGATTACCAGTCTATAAAGCTGAGTTTATTAGGATTTACTAGGATTACCAAGCAAAATAGCTGGATTTATCAGAGTAAACCGGAACCACCAGCCTATATATCCGGATTTATTAGGGCTTATTGAGGTCACCAGCCTATGTATCCGCGTTTATGGAACCGGAGCATCATAAAATCGCAACAGCACAGAGGGAGGCCATTCAGCCCATCGAGTCTGCGCCGGATCTTTGTAACAGCAATCCAGTTAGTCACATTCCCCCGTTCTTTCCCCTTTGGTTCTTTAGCCAATCACTTTAAATCTGTGTCCTCTGGTTTTCGACCTTCTATCAAGGGGAACAGTTTCTCTTTAATACTTTATCTAAACGGGTAATGATTTGGAAAAGTTTTATCAAATATTCTCTCAACCTCCTCTGCACTGAGGAGAACAACCCTAACTTTTCCAGTTTATCCACGGAACAGAAGTCCCTCAACCTTGGAACCATTCTAATAAATCTTTTCTGTCTCCTCGACAAAGCCTTCACAACCTTTCCAAAATGCAGAGATGAGATTTGGACACAATACTCCAGTTGTTGCCGAACCAGTGTTTTGGAAAGGTTCAACATAACTTCCTTATTTTTTACCCTATGCCTCTATTTTTCTAAGGAGCATTGGAAGATTCTGACCAGCACCACTGCAATTTCTACACTTACTTACCTCAGAAAGCTAGGATGAATTCTGTCCAAACCGGTTGACTTATCTATTATGAGTGCAGCCAGACTTTCTAGTAACTTCTCTTTATTAATTTTCACCCAATCCAGTATCACAACTAGCTCCCCTTTTAATGTGATTTTGGCAGCACATTCATCCTTGGTAAAGACAGATGCAAAGTAATTATCTAATACCTCAGCCACGCCCTCTCCCTCCATTCCTCGATCTCCTCTTTGGTCGTAAATTGGGCCCACCCCTCCTCTTACTACGTAGACTGCTTTTATGCTATAAAATGCATTTGGATTCCCTTTTATGTTAGCCGCCATACCCTTTCTTTGACCCTCTTGTTTCCTTTTCCACTTCTCTGTAATATTTATATTCAGCCTGGTGCTCACTTTTATTATCTACCTGATATCTGCCATAGGCCCATTTTTCTGCTTCATCTTACTCTCTATGTATTTCGTTATCCAGGGAGGTCCAGCTTGGGTTGCCCTAGTTTTCCCCTTTGTGGGAATGTATCTAAGCTGTACCAGAACCATCTCTTCTTTAAAGACTCCCCATTTTTCGATAACAGCTTTGCCTGCCAATGTTTGATTCCAATTTACCCGGGCCAGATCCCACTGAAATTGGTTCTCCTCTAATTAAGTATTCTTACTATTGATTGTTCCTTGTAAGGATAGTGTCGATTATTCCTTGAATGGATAAAGCCAGCAACAATAGGCCAGTCAGTTTAACCTCAGTGGTGGGGAAACTTTTAGAAACGTTAATCCGTGACAGAATTAACAGTCACATGGACGATTGTGGATTGATTAGGGAAAGCCAGCACGGATTTGTTAAAGGCAAATCGTGTTTAACTCACTTCATAGAGAGTTTTTGATGAGATAACAGAGAGGTAGATGAAAGCAATGCAGCTGATGTGCTCTTTATATGGACTTTCAAAAGGCGTTTGATAAAGTGGCGCATGGGATGTTCCCAAGGCTTGAAAATTGCAGCCACGAGGAGAGATTGAATAGTCCGGGGCTCTTTTCCTTGGAGCAGAGGATGCTGAGGGGAGACTGGATTGAGGTGTACAAAATTATGAGGGGCCGATATTGATTAGACAGGAAGTACCTGTTTCCCCTAGCGGAGAGTTCAAGAAATAGATGACATAGATTTAAGCTGATTGGCTGAAGGATTGGAGGGGACATAAGCAAAAACTTTTCCACTCAGAGCGTGGTGGGTGTATGGAATTCGCTGCCCGAATGGGTGGTAGAGTCAGGGACCCTCAACTTTTAGAAACGTACCTGGAACTGCCCCAAGAGTGCTGTAATTTGCAGTCCCACGGATCGGTTTCTGAAAGGTGAGATTAGAATAGGCACCTGGTTGATCTTCGAGCCGGCGCTGACACAATGGTCCGAGTGGCTCTCTTCTGTGCTGCATCTTCTCTATGATTCTATGGTTCTATGGGGGGATTATCATCAAGATTACGGCCCATAGAATAAAGGGGGCAGTAGCAATATGGATACAGAATTTGCTAAGTGACAAGAAACGGTGAGTAGTGGTGAACGGTTGTTTTTCGGACTGGAGGGAGGTGTTCAATGGTGCTTCCCAGGAGTCAATGCTAGGACGACTGCTTTTCATGACATGCATTAATGACTTTCACTTGGGTGTACGGGGCACAATTTCAAAATTTCCAGATGACACAAACCTTGGAAGTGTACTAAACAGTGAGGAGAATAGCGATAAACTTCAGGACGATACAGACAGCCTGGTGGCATGGGCGGACACATGGCAGATGAAAGTTAACGCAGAAAAATGCGATGTGTTACATTTCGTAGGAAGAACCAGGAGAGGCAATATAAACGAAAGGGCAGAACTCTAAAAGGGGTACAGGAAAAGAGAGATCTGGGTGTATATGTGCACCAATCGTTGAAGATGGAAGGGCAGGTTGAGAAAGTGGTTAAAAAGCATACAGGATCCTGGGCTTTATAAATAGAGGAATAGAGTACAGAAGTTTGGAAGTCATGATGAATCTTTATAAAACACTGGTTCAGCCACAACTGGAGTATTGTGTCCACTTCTGGGCACTGCACATCAGCAATGTTATGAAGACCCCAGAGAGGGTGCAAAAGAGATTTATTGGAATGATTCCAGGGATGAGGGACTTTAGTTACGTGGACAGATTGGAGAAGCTGAGGTTGTTCTCCTCGGAACATAAACGGTTGCGAGGAGATTTGGTGGAGGTATTCAAAATCATGAAGGGTCCAGACAGAGCAGATAGAGAGAAACTGTTCCCATTGGCAGAAGGTTCAAGGATCAGAGGACATAGATTTAAGGTGATTGGCAAACGAACCAAAGATGACATGAGGAAGAATTTTTTTTTTACACAGCGGGTGGTTAAGATCTGGAATGCAGTGCCCGAGGGGGTGTTGGAGGCAGATTCAATCGTGAATAAGTACTTGAAAGGAAAAAAAAAATCGGGCTCCGTGGATGGGGCGGGGTAGTGGGACGAGCTGGATTGCTCTTGCATGGTGCTGGTGCAGAATCGATGGGCCAAATGGACTCCTTCCGTTCTTTAATCTTTCTATGATTCCATGATTCTATGATTGTCCTTTTCAATAACTACTCTAAACCTTATGATACTAATACTGCTGTTTCCTAAATGTTCACCAACTGACAATTGCTACACTTGACCCATCTCATTCCTCAGAAACAGATGCAGCAATGTCTCCATTATCGTTGGACTGGAAACATACTAATCAAGAAAGTTCTCCTGAAAGCACTTCAGATATTCCTTCCCCCTTTGCCCTTTACACTATTACTATCCCAGTCAATATGGGTATAGTTGAAGTCGCCCATTATCACTGCAGTTTTTTTTATTTATTCGTTCATGGGATGTGGGTGTCGCTGGCGAGGCCGGCATTTATTGTCCATCCCTAATTGCTCTTGAGACGGAGGTGGTGAGCCGCCTTCTTGAACCGCTGCAGTCCGTGTGGTGACGGTTCTCCCACAGTGCTGTTAGGAAGGGAGTCCCAGGATTTTGACCCAGCGACGATGAAGGAACGGCAATAGATTTCCAAGTCGGCATGGTGCGTGACTTGGAGAGGAACGTGCAGGTGGTGTTGTTCCCATGTGCCTGCTGCTCTAGTGCATCTAGGTGGTAGAGGTCGCGGGTAAGAGAGGTGCTGTTGAAGAAGCCTTGGCGAGTTGCTGCAGTGCATCCTGTGGATGGTACACACTGCAGCCACAGTGTGCCGGTGGTGAAGGGAGTGAATGTTTAGTGTGGTGGATGGGGTGCCAATCAAGTGGTCTGCTTTTTGTTGGATGGTGTCAAGCTTCTTGAGTGTTGTTGGAGCTGCACTCATCCAAGCAAGTGGAGAGTATTCCATCAGACTCCTGACTTGTGACCTGTAGATGGTGGAAAGGCTTTGTGGAGTCAGGAGGTGAGTCACTCGCCGCAGAATACCCAGCCTCTGAACGGCTCTCGGAGCCACATTATTTATATGGCTGGTCCAGTTAAGTTTCTGGTCAATGGTGACCCCCAGGACGTTGATGGTGGGGGATTCGGTGATGGTAATGCCGTTGAATGTCAAGGGGAGGTGGTTAGACTCTCTCTTTTTGGAGATGGTCACTGCCTGGCACTTATCTGGCGCGAATGTTACTTGCCACTTATGAGCCCAAGCCTGAATGTTGTCCAGGTTTTGCTGCATGCGGGTTCGGACTGCTTTATTATTTGAGGTGTTGCGAATGGAACTGAACACTGTGCAATCATCAGCGAACATCCCAATTTCTGACCTTATGATGGAGGGAAGGTCATTGATGAAGCAGCTGAAGATAGCTGGGCCGAGGACACTGCACTGAGGAACTCCTGCAGCAATGTCCTGGGGCTGAGATGATTGGCCTTCAACAACCACTACCATCTTCCTTTGTGCTAGGTATGACTCCTGCCACTGGAGATTTTTCCCCCTGATTCCCATTGACTTCAATTTTACTAGGGCTCCTTGGTGCCACACTCGTTCAAATGCTGCCTTGATATCAAGGGCAGTCACTCTCACCTCACCTCTGGAAATCCGCTCTTTTCTCCCTGTTTGGACCAAGGCTGTAATGAGGTCTGGAGCCGAGTGGTCCTGGCGGAACCCAAACTGAGCTTACGTGAGCAGGTTATCGGTGAGTAAGTGCCGCTGGATAGCACTGTCAACGACACCTTCCACCAATTTGCTGATGATTGAGAGTGGACTGATGGGGCGATAATTGGCCGGATTCGATTTGTCCTGCTTTTTGTGGACAGGACATACCTGGGCAATTTTCCACATTGTCGCTTAGATGCCAGTGCTGTAGCTGAACCGGAACAGCTTGGCTCGAGGCGCAGCTAGTTATGGAGCACAAGTCTTCAGCACTACTGCTGGGATGTTGTCGGGGCCCATCGCCTTTGCTGTATCTTGTGCTCTCAGCCGTTTCTTGATATCACGTGGAGTAAATCGAATTGGCTGAAGACTGGCTTCTGTTATGGTGGGGTTATCGGGAGGAGGCCGAGATGGATCATCCACTCGGCACTTCTGGCTGAAGATGGTTGCAAACGCTTCAGCCTTGTCCTTTGCACTCACGTGCTGGACTCCGCCATCATTGAGGATGGGGATGTTTGCAGAGCCTCCTCCTCCATTTTGTTGTTTAATTGTCCACCACCATTCGCGACTGGATGTGGCAGGACTGCAGAGCTTTGATCTGATCCATTGGTTGTGGAATCGCTTAGCTCTGTCTGTAGCATGCTGCTTCCGCTGTTTAGCATGCATGTAGTCCTGAGTTGTAGCTTCACCAGGTTGGCACCTCATTTTAGGTACGCCTGGTGCTGCTCCTGGCATGCTCTTCTGCACTCCTCATTGAACCAGGGTTGATACCCTGGCTTGTTGGTAATGGTAGAGTGAGGAATATGCCGGTCAGTCGTGGTGCTACCGAGCTTTTCTTGGTAATGGACATTGAAGTCCCCCACCCAGAGTACATTTTGTGCCCTTGCTACCCTCAGTGCTTCCTCCAAGTGGTGCTCAACATGGAGGAGGACTGATTCATCAGCTGAGTGAGGACGGTAGGTGGTAATCAGCCGGAGGTTTCCTTGCCCATGTTTGACCTGATGCCATGAGATTTCATGGGGTCCAGAGTCAATGTTGAGGACTCCCAGGGCCACTCCCTCCTGACTGTATATCACTGTATCGCGACTTCTGGTCGGCCTGTCCTGCCGGTGGGACAGGACGTACCCAGGGATGGTGATGGAAGAGTCTGGGACGTTTGCTGAAATAATGATTCTGTGAGTATGGCTATGTCAGGCTGTTGCTTGACTAGTCGGTGGTACAGCTCTCCCAATTTTGGCACAAGTCCCCAGATGTTGGTGAGGAGGACTTTGCATGGTCGACAGGGCTTGGTTTGCCGTTGTCGTGTCTGGTGCCTCGTGGCCCAATGCCGGTTTGTCCTTCCGGTTTTATCCTTGTTATGACTTTTCGTAGCGAGATTTTACAACTGAGTGGCTTGCTAGGCCATTTCAGAGGGCAATTAAGAATCAACCACATTGCTGTGGGTCTGGAGTCACATATCGGCCAGACCGGATAAGGACGGCAGGTTTCCTTCCCTGAAGGACATTAGTGAACCAGATGGGTTTTTACGACAATCCGGTAGTTTCATGGCCACCATTACTGATACTAGTATTTTAATTGCAGATTTTTATTTGATTAATTGAATTTAAATTCGCCAGCTGCTGTGGCGGGATTTGATCTCATGACTCCGGATTTTAGTCCACGCCTCTGGATTATTAGTCCAGTAATCTTGCACGTCTCTTTAATTTCTCTGCAAATTTGTTCCTCGATATCCTTCCCACTCGTTGGCGGCCTATCGACTACACCTAAGAGTGTAATGGCACCTCGACAGTTTCCTAACTCTAACCAAATAGATTCTGTCCATGAAAGCTCAAAGACACCCTCTATCTCCAGCACTGCAATATTCTCCTTCACCAATAGCGCCACCGCACCCACCCCCACCCCATCCTTTTTTTCCCTTTCCCTATCTTTCCTGAACACTTTTTATTCAGAAATATTTAGTACCTAATTCTGCCTTTTTTGAGCCAGGTCTCTTTCTCTCTCTGTCTCATTCCACCTAATACCCTCATTATTATGGTATACTATGATCACCAGCCTATATATCTGTGGTTATCGGCATTTACTCGGAACACCAGCCTATATACTTGAGTTTGTGGGGGTTTACTGAGATCACCAGCATATACATCTGAATTCATCTGGGTTAACTGGCTTCATCAGCCTGTACATTTCGGTTTGATTGGTGTTATCTGGGAACCATCAGCGTAAATACCTGGGTTTATTGAGGTTTACTGGGATTGCCAGCTTATATATTTGGCATTATCGGGTTTGCTGTGATCACCAGCTTTTCTATCTCGGTTTATAGGTGTTTATAGGGCTTTACTGCGAATAGTAGCTTTGATATTTGGGTTTATCCGGGTTTACTCGACCATCAGCCTGTATAACAGGGTTCATCATGGTTTACTGCATTCGCCAGCTTTTATATGTGGGTTTATTATGGATTACTGGGATCACCAGCCTGTATATATTGAGGTTGATTGTGGTTTACTTTGATCACCTGCGGATATACCTCAGTTTATTACCGTTCACTGTGATCATCAGCCTATGAAGGTGGGTTTATTATGGGTTACTGTGATCACGAATATATCTGTCTTGATCAGAGGCTACTGGGATCACCTGCCTATATATCGAGGTTTATTGGGGTTCATTGTGATCACCACCGTATAGAGCTTGTTTTTTTGACGGTAACTTTGATCAACCAGCCTATATAAATAGATATATGGATTTAATGCGGTTTAGTTGTAACACCAGCTTATATATCTACGTTTATTAGTGTTTGTTGGGATCACTGCCAATCATGGCTGGGCTTATTCAGGTGTACTGGAATCATCTGCCTATATATTTGGATTTATTAGGGTTTTCAACGTTCACCAGCCTATATATTCGGGTAAATGTTCACAAGCCTATATATGTTTTTATCGGCATTTTACGGGATCACCAGCCGATATATCAGGGTTCCGTGGGGATTACTGAGATCACCAGCCTATGTATCTCGATTTGATCACAGTTTCCTGGTATCACCAGCAAAAATATTTGAGTTTATAGATGTTTACCTGGATCACCAGCCTATCTCGATGGGATGATTCGGTTACTGTGATAACCAACCTATCTGCCTGGCTTTATCGGAGTTAATTGCGATATATAGCTTAGTTTATTGGGGTTACTGTGATCACCAGCCTACCTGTAGGGGAAGATTCTGTTTACTGGAATAACCAACCTGTATTTCGGTATTTATTGGGGTTTTCGGGGATTAGCAGTCGATATATCTGGGTTTGTTGCGGTTTGTTTGTGCCACCAGCCTATATATCTAGGTTTTTCGGGATTGACTGGTATCACCAACCTATGTATCTCGGTTTTTCAGGATTGACCGGTATCACCAGCCTATATATCTCGGTTTTTCTCGTACATTCACGTCTAATAGTGTCTGCCTCTAGTAAGACAAGTTCTGAAGTCCCTCCTATGTAAACAGTATGTATTTGGCTATGCCGATCGTAAATAAGAGGCTTTATGGTGTCAATGACACGACTTTTAATAGGATTTATTGGCGAAATTCTGAAAATATAACAGAGGTTACGGTAGAGGAGAGATTCCAAAACAATAAGCTTGATTAGTTTCAATGATAATGCTTTTTGGGATCATTGACTCAGGGAGAAGATATGTCTTACAGGGAACGTTTCACTGGATTCACTCCCGAGTACGAGGTTATATTTTGAACAATTGCAAAGAGCTCGTCGATTTCTTGGTCACTGAGGTCATTAACCATCCGTTCAGCCGCCTCTGATTCTTCCTCCTTCTCATTAACGACCGTTATCCAACAATCCAATCCTCCCACATCACCTCCCATGCACTTTGCTCGTGAACTTCTGTCTCTCTCTAGTTTTACGCATCTGACCCCATATCCTCCCTGACCCCATCCAATCTAGTAGATTCACCACCAGCCTGTTCAAAAGAAAATGCCCATTTCCACCTTGGAAATGGGCATCTTCTGTTCAAATCTGACCTCATCCAATCCACCACTGAAACTCTCATCCCTGCCATTTTTTTATTCAGTCAGGGGATGTGGCCAGCATTTAATGCCCATCCCTTATCGCCCTTGAGAAGGTTGTGGTGAGCCGTCTTCTTGAACCGCTACAGTCCGTGTGATGAAGGCTCTCCCACAGTGTTGTTAGGAACGGAGTTCCAGGATTTTGACCCAGCGACGATGAAGGAGCGGCGAATTATTTAAAAGTCAGGATGCTGTGTGACTTGCATAGGAAAGTGGAGATGGTGGTGTTCCCATGCGCCTGTTGCCCTTGCCCTTTTAGGTGGTAGAGGTCACGGGTTTGGGAGGTGCTGTTGAAGAAGTCTTTGCCAGTTGCTGCAGTGCATTTTATAGACGATACACAGCGCGGCCACGGTGCGCTGAAGGTGGAGGGAGTAAATTGTTAAGGTGGGGTGAATGGGGTGCCAATTAAGCGAGCTGTTTTGTCCTGAATGGTGTCGAGCTTCTTGAGTGTTGTTGGAGCTGCATTCATCCAGGCAAGTGGAGAGTATTCCATCACACTCCTGACTTGTGCCTTGTAGAAGGTGGAAAGGAATTGGGGAGATAGGAGTTGAGTCACTCGCAGCAGAAAGCCCAGCCTTTGACCAGCTCTTGTCGTCACAGTATTTATCTGGCTGGTCCAGTTCAGTTTCTGGTCAATGGTGACCCACAGGAGGTTGATGGTGGGGGATTCGGCGATGTTAATGCCGTTGAATGTCAAGGGGAGGTGGTTATACTCTCCCTTGTTGGAGATGTTCATTGCCTGGCACTTGTCTGGCGTGAATGTTACTTGCCACTGAACAGCCCAAGCCTGGATGTTGTCCAGGACTTGCTCCATGCAGACACGGACTGCATCATTATCTGAAAGGTTGGGAATGTAACTGAAGACTGTGCAATCATGACAGAACATCCCCACTTCTGACCTTAATCATGGAGAGAAGCAGATGAAGATTGTTGGGCGGTGGACACTGCCCTTCGTAACTCCTGCAGCGATGACCTGGTGCTGAGACGATTGGATTCCAACAGCCACAACCATCCTTTGTGCTTGGTATGACTTAAGCCAGAGGAGAGTTTTCCCCCGATTCCCATTGACTTCAATTTTTCTAGGGCTCCTTGGTGCCACACTCGGTCAAATGCTGCCTTCATGTCAAGGGCAGTTACTCTCACCTCACCTCTGAAATTCAGCTTTTTTGTCCATATTTGGTCCAAGGCTGCAATGAGGCATCAAACCGAGTGGTCGTGGTAGAATCGAAACTGAGGATCGGTGAGCAGGTTATTGGAAAGTAAGTGCCGCTTGATAGCACTGTCGATGACGCTTTCCCTCACTTTGCTGATGATTGAGAGTGGACTGATGGGGCGTTAATTGGCTGGATTGGATGTCTTCTCCTTTTTGTGGACAGTGCAAACCTGGGTAATTTTTTACTTTGTTGGGTAGGTGCCAGTGTTGTAGCAGCACTGGTACAGCTTGGCTAGAAGCCTGGCTACTTCAGAAGCACAAGTTTTCAGCACTACAGCCGGGATGTTTTCGGGGCCCATAACCTCTGCACCAGGTGCACTCAGCCTTTTCCTGATATCACGTGGAGTAAATCGAATTGGCTGAAGACTGTCTTCTGTTATGATGGGGATCGCGGGAGCATGTCGAGATGGACAATCCACTCGGCACTTCTGGATGAAGATTGTTGCAAACGCTTCAGCCTGAACTTTTGCACTCACGTGCTCGATTTTGCCATCATTGAGGATGGGGACGTTCACGGACCCTCCTCCTCCAGTTGGTTGTTCAATTGACCACTACCATTCACGACTGGACGTGGCAGGACTGCGGAACTTTTATTTTATCCGTTGGTTGTGGAATCGCTTAGCTCTGACGATAGCATGTTGCTTCCACTATTAGCATGCATGTAGTCACGTGTTCTATCTTCGCCAGGTGAGCACCTCATTTTTAAGTACGCCTGGTGCCGCTCCTGGCATACTCTTCCACACTACTCAGTTAACCAGGGTTGATCCCCTGACTTGTTGGTAAAGGTAGAGTGAGGGATATTTCGTTTCATGAGGTTACAGATTGTGGTGAAATACAATTCTGCTCCTGCTGATCACCCACAGGGCCTCGTGGACGCCCAATTTGATCTGCTCGATCTGTTCTGAATCATTTAGCACGATGGTAGTGCCACACAAAATGAGGGACGGTGTCCTCAGTGTAAAGACGGGACATTGTCTCCATAATGACTGTGCGATGGTCAATCCGACCAATGCTGCCATGCGAAGATGCATCTGCGACAGGGAGATTGGTGAGGACGCCGTCAAGTCGGTTTTCCCCTCGTGTTGGCTCTCTCACTACCTGCTGCAGGCCCAGTCTGGCAATTATGCCCTTCAGGACTCGGCCAGATCGGTCAGTAGTGGTGCAACCGAGCCACTCTTAGTGATGGACACTAAAGTCCCCCAACCAGACGACATTCTGTACCCTTGCTACCCTCCGTTCTCCCTCCAAGTGGAGCTCAAAATAGAGGAGTACTGATTCATCTTCTGAGGGAGGGCGGTAGGTGGTAATTAGCAAGAGCTATCCTTGCCCATGTTTGACTTGATGCCATGAGACATCATGAGGTCCCGAGTCAATGTTGAGGACTCCCAGCGCCACTGCCTCCTTACTGTATGCCACAGTGTCGCCACCTCTGGTGGGTTTGACTTGCCGTTGGGACGGGTTGTACCCAGGGATGGTGATGGAGTAGTCTGGGACTTTGGCTGAAAGGTATGATTTTGTGAGTATGGCAATGTCAGGCTGTGGGCCAGCTATCCCAATGTTGGCACAAGTCTCCAGGTGTTAGTGAGGAGGACTTTGCAGGGTCCACTGGGCTTGGTTTGCCTTTGCCTTTGTCGTGTCCAGTGTCTCGTGATCCGCGGTCGGATGGACTTACAGGTTTTATTCTCTTAACGGCATTTTGTACCGGGATTGTTAAGGATCAACCACAATGCTGTGGGTCTGGAATCAAATAAAGGCCCAGACCGGGAAAGGACGGCAGGTTTCCTTCCCGAAAGGACATTAATGAACCAAATGTATTTTTAGGACAATCCACTAGTTTCATGGTCACCATTACTGATACTAGCTTTTAACTCCAGATTTTATTTAATTAACAGAATTTAAATTCCCCAGCTGCTGTGGAAAAATTTGAACTCATGTATTCTGATTATTAGTCCAGGCCTCTGAATTACTGGTCCAGTAACATACCCACAATGCTACCGTACAGGTAATTTTTCATTTTCATCTCCATAATCGACTATTCCAATGCTCTTCTGATTGGCTTCCAATCATCTACTGTCCATGAAATTCTGATCATGTGAAGCTCTGCTGCCCATATCCTATCAGCGATCGAATCCCAATCCTACACTAATTGTGGCCAATACAACTTATTGTGGTACTTGTATGCGTGTATGAAGGTACAGCATTTAACCTGGTCTCCGGGGCTTTACCTGAATGGAAATTCCGCTGTTCTTGTTAGAGACATTGGAGTGAGAGTTGTTGACTTCATCTGTTTGTTCAGTGACTGTAATTAAACTCAGTCAGCGCGGGACCTCATTTTCTGACCGGTTGCATTCTCTCTGCTATAATTAAGGGAAATCCATTCAATGTGTCAATCGGTGAATTGCTCCCAGTATCAGGACCAACCATCGAATCATTGCTTCTTACCGAAGGGGAAATAATGTCTCTTAGTTTTATGATCAAGCTCCAGATTCTATGGGCAATTTATGATATACAAAGGATTTACTACCCGATCTTGGCTGCGTTCGGTGTCCCGGGTAAGTTACTATCTGCACCTGGTACTTCAGGAAGCCGAGTTTAACTGCACGTGGCATCTTAGTCCGCCTGTCCAGCTCTTTATTTTATAACTTTCCCTACATTCCAACAGTGACTACACTGCAAACCTCATTGGTTGTGAAGCACTTTGTAACCTCCAAGGTTGTGAAAGGCGCTATCTAAATGCAATTATTGTGTGTGTTTGATAATGGCCCATGCTCTACTAATGTGAATTCCCATTCTTTGGTGTCAGTTCAATGAAAAGTGTGTCCTTAGTGGTCATTATTAGTCCCATTTCAGGTGATTTTATGAAGATATCGGTGTTCTTTCAGAATACAGCACAGGCCAATTGACAAGATCATTCTCTTATTTAAAAGTGTGCATTCTGCTTTAAGTCCTGTGTCCGAGTGCCAGGTGAGGAACGTTTTATGAGCTCACACTGTCTTCAATTTCGGCAGGATACAGTTAGTTATTTAGAGGCGCAAATCAGTCCGACCAGCTGAATGACAAATACATTGATGATCCAATCTGGTTCAGCTCTCTCGCTTTCCACTGTTTCATCTTCTACGTTGGTGTTACTGTTTCTGAATGGTTAATTTAGAATGGTTAAGTGAGCTGATGTTTATTTTTATTCCGATGATTTAGTGTTTAAATTTCCAAAAATTAATCTGTATTCACAATCTAATTCCGTGCCTGTCTGATACAGTTCTTCGTATCTCTGATCAGGAGCCACAATCATTGTAAGGGGCGTAATCTGATTGTGTACTCACTCGATATTGTATTGTGTCTTATTCTCTGTATAAATTGGAAGCTGACTCAATTCACACCACTGAAGGAAAAGAGCAAGATTAAAACTATTTGACTAGAATTCAGATCATTTTGAAATCGTGGGTTGGTGTATTATATTGCCGGTCGCATTATTCCACTATATAAAGTGAATGATTCTTGTTACAAGTGTTACCTGTAATGTAATTAGAAAACTTGCCTGCTAAATTAACCACATTATATTATCATTTTCTACTTTTGTATTTTTGTTGCGGGACATCACACATGACCCTGAATATCTAATAGCCGATCATGGAGCTTTGCGTGTCTGTAACTCCGTCCATTCAATGATTAACCTTTGGAAATCAAGGCGGAGAGTATCAGATTGGGCCTCACTTCTAATATATAAAACAAACAGAAATTAAATATGTAATATTTTAGACCAGGAGCAGTAAAGTGGAGTAATTATCTCTCGACTAGATAATGTAGAGCAGGACAGGCTGTTTCTGTTTCAGCTTGCTCAGAACAGTAGCACCAGAGGACGCAGTCTGCAACTGAAGAGTGGGTGGTGGCGGGGGAGGTGAATTCAAAAGTAAGCTGCAAAAACATTATTTCTGTGTCTGAGTGGCCAATCTATGGAACAGGCTCCTTAAGGAGACGGTGGAAGCAGTTAGTATTGATTCATTCAAACGCAAATTATCGAGGTTTCTTTCAGAAAATAACATTTTGGGTACAGTAGATGAGTAATATGAGACATGACATACAGTAAATGTAACATGTTTGGGAGGAAAAAATGATTTTGGATCTATGGTCCCTGAAAGTTTCTAACACTGCGGCTATCCTCACCTCATGTCTGGGTCTGTTGTAGGTTAATTGATCGAGAATATTTGCAATGATTAGTCACAAAACTATTTTCGTTGTATCATGTGACGACCAGGATGGTCGAACTCGATGGACCTCAGCCTTTTTTCATCTAGCAATTCCGATGTTCCCATATTCCTACTTTCCGTTCCCAACATTGGATGGGAGGGTTTGATTTGTGCCATTGTACAGATGAACTTAATGCCTATGAACAAGTGACCATCGTCAATGTATGAGCACAGACAATGGGTTTTGTTAGCTCACTATTCCATTAAAGGGCAACAGCGATTCGACCATTCCTCTTCCTCCCAGGGCCCTTTTATCCCTTCCCCACCTCGGGACGTTGAAGTCACTTGCATCAACCCAGCAGCTAACTCACACAGGCTGCAATTCAATCCCACAAACGTCCACCTTTTCCTTTCCCCGTTGGCTCAGGTGCAAATAAAGCTTCCACTTCCCGACTGAATATTTCTGTGTTCATTCCCAATTCAGTTTTTGTTTTGAATCATATTTAATTCGATTCCGCTGCTTCACTTATTTGCCGATGCATTACTCTGATTACAAAGCCCGTCACAGCTAAAATAATCCGATTCCATCACTGGAGGCGAAGTCAAGCTGCAAATTTCTTGGCGCATTTCAGGTTATTGTGAAGAACATTAATGTCCCTGTTCCATAACATGCTCCTTTATTTCACTGGAAACGCATCAAATTAGTATTTTTCCTGAGTCTGGTGAATCGTTTCCCGATTTCCGTCTTGTTCACAGTTAACGTGGTGACGATTGTGATCCTGTCTCGGGGAAAGTGCGGTCTCTCCAAATGCGTCACTCGCTACCTGGTGGCCATGGCAGCGGCGGATCTACTGGTCGTTATCGTCGATCTGATATTAAGGCAGATTCCTATTGTTTATCGGGAACAATTTAAATTTCTGTGGGTCATTAGAGTGTGTAATATCCACGCCGTCCTGCTTTATGCAGTCACAGATTGTTCTGTCTGGTTCACCATCACTTTCACCTTTGATCGATTTGTGGCCATTTGTAGCCAGAAGCTGAAAACTAAATATTGCACCGAGAAGACGGCGGCTGTGGTTCTTGGAACAGTGACTGTGCTGAGCGGCTTGAAGAACATTTTCTGGTATTTTCTGAATACAAATTCATACTGGCTTACCAATACTCCCTGGTTTTGCCGCGTGAGATTCGACGTATCTAATTCGCAGGCCTGGGCTGTTGTTGAATTAATGCATTACATTTTAACACCATTTATTCCATTTCTTTTGATTGTACTGTTCAATGTATTGACGGTCAGACACATTTTAGTGGCCAGCAGAGCCCGCAGGAGAATCCGGGGTCCGAGCAGTGGGGAGAGTTCCAGTGACCCAGAGATGGAGAATCGAAGGAAATCGATCGTTGTACTGTTTGTTATATCGGGGAATTTCATCCTGTTATGGGTGGTGTTCACTACGTGTTCTACATTGAAACGGTTGGATTATTTGGGATATCCTGTTCCCCTGCCCACATTTGTACGAGAAATCGGCTTCATGCTGCAGCTCCTGAGTTGCTGCACGAACACTTTTATTTATGCAGTGACCCAAAGGAAATTCAGAGAGGAGTTGAAGAATGGAGTGAAATATCCCCTCGCAATGATGGTTAGATTAATTAGATGAGAAGATCTCACACTTTCTCACATTCTCATGTGTTTTTGTTTCATGTTCTGTGGAATCTAATATGATGCTTGTTTAACTCTTACCACTTTGTGAAACATTTCACACTCTGCTCCCGTCTTAAAAGTAAGTTAATGCCGCCATTCTTCACGAGATATGACCCATACATGATCTACCTGCAGATGCAGTTTGGCCATATTCTTGCCCAAGAGCGGTTAACTGTTTTAGACAGTCCCGTGCTCAGCTCGCAGTCCGGGGTGTTTTGCGAATGACCCCTTGTTTTGATTATTTTCTGAAAATAATCCATTCCTGAACAATGTCCGGTCAGACAGAGGATGTTTAGTAGCTCAGTGTTGAAAGGTTTTCTGAACTCTGGCACTCTTTGAAGGAAGACTTTTTGAAATGAATATAGACACCAGAAAACAGTCAAGGCAGCGAGAAGACTGTGGAGGATATTCATCTGTGTGCCATCATTGGGACAGATCGAGAAAAGTAATAAGTGTTTCTTCATTAAATTCCAATCAAACCCTCACCCCACCCTGTTCCACAGTCTAAGCTGGTTCGATGTTTTTGTCAGAGTTTCTGAGCAGATGTTGAACTGATTACGGCGAACATATTTCATCGTACTCGGTGTTCTGTATCATTCACCTATGGTTGAATAAAGCAGATTTGGCAGTAAACTAAAAGTCACTGAGCCCAATGATAACTTGGTGCACCGTTCGAGATATTGTTAGAGGACACAGAGATCTGGACCAGATCAGAAAGGAATGTCATTGCTCCATTCCCGATTTCCGGTAAAACATACTCCCGAATCCTGTTACAGCACTCTCCCCGGTCCCGGCACAGCACATTTACTGGGTCCACGTATAGCACATTCCCTGGTCCCAGTACAGCGCACTCCCGGCTCAACATGCAGCACATTCCCTTGTACCAGTAAAGTTCATTCCCGGGTCCCGGTACAGGAAACTCCCCGGTCCAGGTACAGCACACTCCTCGGGTCCAGGTTCAGCACACTCCTCGGGTCCAGGTACAGCACACTCCTCGGGTCCAGGTACAGCACACTCTTCGGGTCCAGGTACAGCACACTCCTCGGGTCCAGGTACAACACACTCCTCGGCTCCAGGTACAGCACACTCCTCAGGTCCAGGTACAGCACACTCCTCGGGTCCAGGTACAGCACACTCCTCGGCTCCAGGTACAGCACACTCCCCAGTCCAGGTACAGCACACTCCTCGGCTCCAGGTACAGCACACTCCTCGGCTCCAGGTACAGCACACTCCTCGGGTCCAGGTGCAGCACACTCCTCGGGTCCAGGTACAGCACACTCCTCGGGTCCAGGCACAGCACACTCCTCGAGTCCAGGCACAGCACACTCCTCGGGTGCAGGTACAGCACACTCCTCGGGTCCAGGTACAGCACACTCCTCGGGTCCAGGTACAGCACACTCCTCGGGTCCAGGTGGAGCACACTCCTCGGGTCCAGGTACAGCACACTCCTTGTGTCCAGCTACAGCACACTCCTCGGCTCCAGGTACAGCACACTCCTCGGGTCCATGTACAGCACACTCCTCGGGTCCAGGTAAAGCACACTCCTTGGGTCCAGGTAGAGCACACTCCTTGGGTCCAGCTACAGCACACTCCTCGTCTCCAGGTACAGCACACTCCTCGGGTCCAGGTACAGCACACTCCTCGGGTCCAGGTAAAGCACACTCCTTCGGTCCAGGTACAGCAGACTCCTCGGCTCCAGGTACAGCACACTCCTCGGGTCCAGGTAAAGCACACTCCTCAGGTCCAGGAAAAGCACACTCCCTGGTCTACATATAGAACATTCCCGTGTCCCGGTACAGGAAAATTCTTGGTCCAGGTACAGCACACTCCTCAGGTCCCAGGACAGCACAATCCCGGGTCCAGTTGCAACAGTCCATGGTCTCGGCTCAGCACACTCCCGGGTTCCGGTACAGGAAACTCCCCGGTCCAGGTACAGCACATTCCTCGAGTCCCAATACAGCATACTCCCGGGTTCAGGTACAAAAGTCCCGGGTCTCGATTCAGCACACTCTCGGATCCCGGTACAGTACTAATAGATAGAAAACGACTCTGAATCCAACTCCGGAAAAAGCAGGGGTCCAGAACGCTGACGGGTGTGGTTTAATTTAACCCGACTAAAAAGCTGCAGAAGAACAGATTTTATCACAGTTTAGAGATTTTTAGGAAGACATTCGGCCCATCGTGCCTGTGCCGGCTCTTTGAAAGAGCTAAAAATTAATACAACTCCCCTGAATTTCTCCATCGCCCTGCAGATTCCGACCAATCTTTTTTTTTTATTCGTTCACAGGATGTGGTCGTCGCTGGCAAGGTCGGGATTTATTGCCCATCCCTAATTGCCCTCGAGAAGGTGGTGGTGAGCCGCCTTCTTGAACCGCTGCAGTCCGTTTGGTCACGGTTCTCCCACAGTGCTGTTAGGAAGGGAGTTGAGGATTTTGACCCAGCGACAATGAAGGAACGGCGATATATTTCCAAGTCGGGATGGTGTGAGACTTGGAGGGGAACGTGCAGGTGGTGTTGTTCCCATGCGCCTGCAGCTCTTGTCCATCTAGGTGGTAGAGGTCGCGGGTTTGGGAGGTGCTGTCGAAGAAGCCTTGGCGAGTTGCTGCAGGGCATCCTGTGGATGGTGCACACTGCAGCCACAGTGCGCCGGTGGTGAAGGGAGTGAATGTTTAGGGTGGTGGATGGGGTGCCAATCAAGCGGGCTGCTTTATCTTGGATGCTGTCGAGCTTCTTGAGTGTTGTTGGAGCTGCACTCATCCAGGCAAGTGGAGAGTATTCCATCACACTCCTGACTTGTGCCTTGTAGATGGTGGAAAGGCTTTGGGGAGTCAGGAGGTGAGTCACTCGCCGCAGAATACCCAGCCTCTGACCTGCTCTCGTAGCTACAGTATTTATATGGCTGGTCCAGTTAAGTTTCTGGTCAATGCTGACACCCAGGATGTTGATGGTGGGGGATTCGGCGATGGTAATGCCGTTGAATGTCAAGGGGAGGTGGTTAGACTCTCTCTTGTTGGAGATGGTCATTGCCTGGCACTTATCTGGCGCGAATGTTACTGGCCACTTATGAGCCCAAGCCTGGATGTTGTCCAGGTCTTGCTGCATGCAGGCTCGGAATGCTTCATTATCTGAGGGGTTGCGAATGGAACTGAACACTGTGCAGTCATCAGCGAACATCCTAATTTCTGACCTTATGATGGAGGGAAGGTCATTGATGAAGCAGCTGAAGATGGTTGGGCCTCGGACACTGCCCTGAGGAACTCCTGCAGCAATGCCCTGGGGCTGAGATGATTGGCCTCCAACAACCACTACCATCTTCCTTTGTGCTAGGTATGACTACAGCCACTGGAGAGTTTTCCCCCTGATTCCCATTGACTTCAATTTTACTAGGGCTCCTTGGTGCCACACTCGGTCAAATTCTGCCTTGATGTCAAGGGCAGTCACTCTCACCTCACCTCTGGAATTCATCTCTTTTGTCCATGTTTGGACCAAGGCTGTAATGAGGTCTGGACCCGAGTGGCCCTGGCGGAACCCAAACTGAGCATCGGTGAGCAGGTTATTGGTGAGTAAGTGACGCTTGATAGCACTGTCGACGACACCTTCCATCACTTTGCTGATGATTGGGAGTAGACTGATGGGGCGGTAATTGGCCGGATTGGATTTGTCCTGATTTTGTGGACAGGACATACCTGGGCAATTTTCCACATTGTCGGGTAGATGCCAGTGTTGTAGCTGTACTGGAACAGCTTGGCAAGAGGCGCAGCTAGTTCTGGAGCACAAGCCTTCAGCACTACAGCTGGGATGTTGTCGGGGCCCATAGCCTTTGCTGTATCCAGTGCACTCAGCCGTTTCTTGATATCACGTGGAGTGAATCGAATTGGCCGAAGACTGGCTTCCGTGATGGTGGGGATATCGGGTGGAGGCTGAGATGGATCTTCCACTCGGCACTTCTGGCTGAAGATGGTTGCAAACGCTTCAGCCTTGTCTTTTGCACTCACGTGCTGGACTCCGCCATCATTGAGAATGGGGATGTTTGCAGAGCCTCCTCCTCCCGTTAGTTGTTCAATTGTCCACCACCATTCACGACTGGATGTGGCAGGACTGCAGAGCTTTGATCTGATCCGTTGGTTGTGGAATGGCTTAGCTCTGTCTATAGCATGTTGTTTCCGCTGTTTAGCATGCATGTAGTCCTGAGTTGTAGCTTCACCAGGTTGGCACCTCATTTTTAGGTACGCCTGGTGCTGCTCCTGGCATGCTCTTCTACACTCCTCATTGAACCAGGGTTGATCCCCTGGCTTGTTGGTAATGGTAGAGTGAGGAATATGCCGGGCCATGAGGTTACAGATTGTTTTGGAATACAATTCTGCTGCTGCTGATGGCCCACAGCGCCTCATGGATTCCGAGTTTTGAGCTGCTAGATCTGTTCTTAATCTATCCCATTTAGCACGGTGGTAGTGCCACACAACACGTTGGATGGTGTCGTCAGTGCGAAGACGGGACTTCATCTCCACGAGGACAGTGCGGTGGTCACTCCTACCAATACTGTCATGGACAGATGCATTTGCGACAGGTAGATTGGTGAGGACGAGGTCAAGTAAGTTTTTCCTTCGTGTTGGTTCGCTCACCACCTGCTGCAGGCCCAGTCTGGCAGCTATTTCCTTCAGGACTCGGCCAGCTCGGTCAGGAGTGGTGCTACCGAGCAACTCTTGGTGATGGACATTGAAGTCCCCCACCCAGAGTACAATTTGTGCCCTTGCTACCCTCAGTGCTTCCTCCAAGTGGTGTTCAACATGGAGGAGGACTGATTCATCAGCTGAGGGAGGACGGTAGGTGGTAATCAGCAGGAGGTTTCCTTGCCCATGTTTGACCTGATGCCATGAGATTTCATGGGATTTCTTGAGAATCATAACAACTCGCTGCATAATAAAAATTCTACTCACCTCCTCCGCCTCCCCGCACCACCAACTCATCGGCCCCCTGGCTGTTTTGCCAATTATCTTAAATTTGTGTCCTCCAGTTACCAACACCTCCTGTTAGTGGAAACAGTTTATCCGTATTTACTCCATCAAAGCCCCTCATCGTGTTGAACTCGTCTGATCAATCTTCCCTTAAATATCGTTGATCTAAGGAGAACAATCCCAACTTCTCTAGTCTCTCCACATAACTGAAGTCCCGTATCCCTGGTACCATTTTAGTTGGTACAATTGCTGTGTTGCAAAATACAACCACTTATTCGTGTAAACCGTTGGACACTTCGGTTCCTCCAACCTACCGTGTTACAAAAGCAGGTGAGAGTTTTAAAGCAGCATTTTGGTATTACTTGTTTAGAGGACCAAGTTATAGTCCAGCAATTTTATTTTAAATTCACAAGCTTTCGGAGGCTTCCTCCTTCGTCAGGTGAACGATGTGAAAATGAAATCCTTCATTTTCACATCGTTCACCTGACGAAGGAGGAAGCCTCCGAAAGCTTGTGAATTTAAAACAAAATTGCTGGACTATAACTTGGTGTTGTAAAATTGTTTACAATTGTCAACCCCAGTCCATCACCGGCATCTCCACATCTTGTTCAGAGGAGGGAGTGGAGGCGATTGACGATATCTGATTGGGCCATGGGCCGCTGAGATATTTTTTAATTCAAAGAACAAAATACGCAATTCCTATTTTGGTGAAGCGGGTTTTCATTGGCTTCAAGTGTCGTATCGGGAAATTGGGAAGGGAAAGATGCTCACTGTTTTCATGGTGTAAACGGGTGAAATTAGCCAGCTTGAAGTTAATGATCCGCTGAAAGGCCGAGCGGCCTTTTCCAGCTCCCGTGTGGGAAAAGTTTAGCTTGTCAGCCATTGTGTAAAGTGTTTATATTATTTTAATGGTTCTAACCAATGAAAAAAACATGTGGCACAAACAAGAAGATGTGTAACTCATGGGGTAACTGTCCATGTTTCCTACATCAGGCTTAACAGGAACAAGGATCCTCCTGAACACGTTGCTGAGAATTTTGAAAACGGTCCCTGATGTGTATTCCGAGTCTAACTATTAAGAGGCCGCAAATAAAGTAGTTTGATAAAAAAATGAATGGGTGGGAGGATGTTCGTGTTGAGAATTAACGCCGGCAAAGACGAATTGGGCCGAATGGCCTGTTTCTGTGCTGTAAATTCTCTATAATCTATGCAAGTGTGGCGCTGAAAGATCTCAGTCTCTAAACCAGTCATGCTTACGAGGCAGTGACATGACAGTCCTCCCTTCAAATCCTTCAAAACAACAAAACTTGCATTTATATAGCACCTTTAACATAGCAAAACATCCCAAGGCGCTTCACAGGAATGATTATAAAACATAATTTGACACCGAGCCACATAAGGAGATATTAGTACAGATGACCAAAATCTTGGTCAAATAGGAAGATTTTAAGGAGCGTCTTCAAGGAGGAGAGAGAGGTAGAAAGGCAGACAAGATTAGGGAGGGAATTCCAGAAATTAGGGCGGAGGCAGCTGAATGCCTGGTCAACAACGGTGGAGCGAAGGAAATCGGGGATGTAATAGGGATGTGATAGAGGCCTGAATTGGTGGAATGCAGAGATCCCCAAGGGTTGTAGTGCTGGCGGTGTTACAGAGATAGTGAGGGATTTAGAAACAAGGATGATAATTTTAAAAACAAGGCATCACCAGAACAGAAGCCAATGTTGGTCAGCGAGCACAGGTGTGATGGGTTAAGAGGAATTGGTCCGATTTAGGATACGAGCAGCAGAGTTTTGGATGAGTTCCAGTTTTGGGAGGGTGCAAGGTGGGAGTCCATCCAGGAGAGTATTGGAATCGTCGAGTCGAGAGGTAACGAAGGCCTGGATGAGGTTTTCAGCAGCAGATGAGCTGAGGCAGGGACGGAGACTGGTGATATTGCAGTGCTGGCATCAGTCGGTCTTGGCGATGGAGCGGATATGGGGTCAGAAGTTCAGGTCAGGTTCCAATAGGACGCCAAAATTGCGAACAGTCTGGTTCAGCCTCAGGCGGTGGCCAGGGAGAGCGATAAAACAGCGGACAATTCTGCCCTTCCAGCCAAGATGCTGTATTTTCAATATGTTGACCTTTGTTGTGCAGCTCAGAAAATGGCTTTGTTCCCTGCAGCATTTTTACCACAATCAATTGGACAGTTAGAAACAACACTGGTGTTTGAAACTTGCCAATTGAATGGTTAATACAGAGTTAGGTTGGACTGATCTGATTTCTTCCTTCTCACAAGTCTGGATTCTTTTAAAACCACCTCCTCACTTCAATCTCCATCCGGGTGGGTGATAGATACTTTCAGCGCTACAAATCCTTCCGTCCTGTCTCTCACTGAAACTCGGGAAAACTGCTAACAATTTCAGCCTCTCAGATACAGGTGTCGCCAGTTCCATCTTGTTCAGCCCGAAGCCAGGGTGATTTTACCGTCACTGAAGTTCACCTTCACTTTCCCGAGAGTCTGCTCTTGGAGAGAGCAACGAAAAAGCAAAGAAAAGTAATAATCACAAAATTACTACTTTGTACATTATTCATTATATAATGTATTACCGACATTATAACCGTGACTACACTTCCAATATTTAATTGGCTGTAAAGCGCTTTGGGGCATCCTGAGGCTGTGACAGGCGCTATGTAAATGCAAGTTATTTCTCTCTTTCTTTTCCTTCACTCACGTAGATTTATTTAACAAACATCTACCACAACTCAATGCAACATTTTGCAATCCTTCACTTTCAGCAAACTTTCCAATTCTGGCACCAATTTCTCACACAGAGCATATCTTGGGGCAACTTGTAGATTGTTGCCCAGCAGCTGCAAGCGGAAATTTGGCTTCATGAGAGTGAGTGATGAGAATATTGACTCGGAAAATCAAATGGAGAGGAAGCTTGGACCAGTTTGACGGTGGCAATTCTCAAACCCTAACATTCGCCCTCACTGACGGTCTTTTAAAACATTTTAAGCACAGAGTCCAACTAAGTCATTGATGCACTTCGGACCATCAGCCGATCTATCTCAAGCTATTAGGGGATATGGGGATCTGGCAGGAAAGTGGAGTAGAGGCCAAGATCATCCATGATCTTATTGAATGACGGATCAGGCTCGAGGGGCCTTCAGCTTCTCCTATGTCTTATGTCCCAAAGGTTTGTGTATGTCCGTGCGTGTGCACGTGTGTATGTGTGTGTGTGTGTTGTGTGCATGAATGCATGCCTGTGTGTATGTTTGCGCGTATGTGTGTGTGTGCGCTGAGAAACGAGACAGGGTTCTTTGAAAGGAGTTTGCTCAAACCAATGGACGTGTTGTTTACATTGTCTAATGTTGAGCACTCTGAACTCTGGACCCTGAATTCAGCGATCTAAATTCAAATTTCGGTCCCTGTGTTTCCCACATAAAAAGAGACACCTTTAAAAATGTAACCATACGAACATACGAATTAAGAGCAGGAGTAGGCCATTCAGCCCCTCGAGCCTGCTCGACCATTTGATAAGATCAGGGCTAATCTGATGGTGACCTCAACCCTACTTTCCCATCTACCGACTATAACCTTTGACTCCCTTGTTAATCAGGAATCTATCTAACTCAGCCTTAACAATATTCAATGACCCTGCCTCCACCGCTGTCTGGGGAAGGGAGTTCCACAGACTCACGACCCTCATCTCCACCTTAAACGGGAGACAACTTATTTTTAAACTGTGGCCCATAGTTCTAGTCTCTCCCATAAGGGGAAACATCCCCTTAGCATCTAACCCTTCTAGTCCTCTCAGGATCTTACATATTTCATGAAGATTACCTCTCATTTTTATGAACTCCAGTGTATACAGGCCCAATTTGTTCAACCTTTCCTCTTAAGATAAACCCCTCATCCCAGGAATCAGTCGAGTGAACCTTCTCCGAATCGCCTTCAAAGCAATTAGGTCCTTACTTCAAAAAGGAGACCAAAACTGCACACAGTATTGTAGATGTGGTCTCACCAATGCTCTGTTCCACTGTAGAAAAACATCTCTACTTTTATATTCCATTCCTCCTTTCAATAAATGACAACATTTGTATAAAACACGGGTTAGGCCACAGCTGGAGTACTGTGTGCAGTTCTGGTCGCCGCACTACAGGAAGGATGTGATCGCTTTGGAGAGGGTGCAGAGGAGATTCACCAGGATGTTACCAGGGCTGGAGCGCTTCAGCTATGAAGAGAGACTGGGAAGATTGGGTTTGTTTTCCTTGGAGCAGAGGAGGCTGAGGGGGGACATGATTGAGGCGTACAAAATTATAAGGGGCATAGATAGGATGGATACTAAGGAGCTTTTTCCCTTCGTTGAGGGTTCTATAACAAGGGGGCATAGATTCAAGGTAAAAGGCGGGAGGTTTAGAGGGGATTTGAGAAAGAACTTTTTCACCCAGAGGGTGGTTGGAGTCTGGAACTCACTGCCTGAGAGGGTTGTGGAGGCAGGAACCCTCACAACATTCAAGAAGCATTTGGATGAGCACTTGAAATGCCATAGCATACAAGGCTACGGACCAAATGCTGGAATATGGGATTAGATTAGACTGGGCTTGATGGCCGGCGCGGACACGATGGGCCGAAGGGCCTCTATCCGTGCTGTATAACTCTATGACTCTATGATTCCATTTGCCTTCCTAATCACTTGCTGTACCTGCATGCCAACTTTTTGAGATTCATGTATTGGACACCTAGATCTCTGTACCGCAGAGTTCTGCAATCTCTCCCCATTTAAATAATATTCAGCTTTTCAATTCCTCCAGCCAAAGTGGACAAGTTCACATTTTCCCACGTTATATTCCATCTGCCAAATTTTTGCCCACTCAATTAGCCTTTCTATATCCCTTTGTAAACTCCTTACGTCCTGTTCACAACTTACTCTCTCGTGTCATCATGATGTGGAGATGCCGGTGATGGACTGGGGTGGTCAAATGTAAGGAGTTTTACAACACCAGGTCCATCCAACACAATACACCAGATACATCGACGACATTTTCTTCCTATGGACCCACGGCGAAGAATCACTGAAGAGACCACACGATAACATCAACAAGTTCCATCCCACCATCAAACTCACCATGGACTACTCCTCAGAATCGCTTTCATTCTTGGACACACGAATCTCCATCAAAGACGGGCACCTCAGCACCTCACTCTACCGCAAGCCCACGGACAACCTCACGATGCTCCACTTTTCCAACTTCCACCCTAACCACGTCAAAGAGGCCATCCCCTATGGACAGGTCCTGCGAATGCACAGGATTTTCTCAGACGAGGAGGAACGCGATGGACACCTACAGACGCTGAATGACGCCCTCGTAAGAACGGGATATGACGCTCGACTCATCGATCGACAGTTCCGACGGACCACAGCGAAAAATCGCATAGACCTCCTCAGAACACTAACACGGGACGCAACCAACAGAGTACCCTTCGTCGTCCAGTACTTCCCCGGAGCGGAGAAACTACGCCATGTTCTTCGCAGCCTTCAACATGTCATCGATGACGACGAACACCTCGCTAAGGCCATCCCCATGCCTCCACTACTCGCCTTCAAACAGCCACCCAACCTCAAACAGACCATCGTTCGCAGCAAATTACCCAGCTTTCAGGAGAACAGCGTCCACGACACCACACAACCCTGCCACGGCAACCTCTGCAAGACATGTCAGATCATCGACACGGATACCACCATCACACGAGAGGACACCACCCACCAGGTACATGGTTCATACTCCTTCCACTCGGCCAACACTGTCTACCTAATACGTTGCAGGAAAGGATGACCCGGAGCATGGTACATCGGGGAGACCATGCAGACACTGCGACGAAGGATGAACGGACACCGCACAACAATCGCCAGACAGGAGGGTTCCCTCCCAGACGGGGAACACTTCAGCAGTCAAGGACATTCAGCCTTCGATCTGTGGGTAAGCGTTCTCCAAGGCAGCCTTCGAGACACACGACAACGCAAAATCGTCGAGCAGAAATTGATAGCCAAGTTCCGCACCCATGAGGACGGCCTCAACCGGGATCTTGCGTTCATGTGACGCTACATGTAACCCCACCAGCGGAAAAAAATGTTATCTGTTTTCAATACAACTGGTCATTCTATCTCTTTCTCTGCCTTTCGGGTCTCTCTCTCTCTCTCTCTGTCTTTGTGTTGTGACCGTTTGTGTGTTCGGTAGTCTTGTATGTAATGTTTCCCTGTCTGAACACCATTCAAGTCCTTTGATTGCTTTGATAACGGGCAGTTGGAAAGATTATCTGTAATCACTAGGCATTGTTCTCTGACTATATATGCTATACCTTTATGGAATCCTACACTCACCTGATGAATGATGAAGCCTCCGAAAGCTTGTGATTTCAAATAAACTGTTGGACTATAACTTGGTGTTGTAATACTCCTTACATTTCACGTGTCATCAGCAAATTTAGCAACCACGCATTCAGTCCCTTCATCCAAATCATTGACATAGTTTGGAAATAGTTGAGGCCCAAGCACTGATCCCTGTTGCAATCCACTTGTTGCATCTTGCCAACCTGAAAATGACCCATTTATGCCTACTCTCTGTTTCCTGTTAGCTAACCAATCCTTTATCCATGCTAATATGTTACCCCCTACACCACGAGCTCTTATGTTGTGTAGTACCCTTTGAGATGCAGCTTGTCAAAAGCCTTCTGGAAATCCAAGTACACCACATCCACAGGATCCCTTATATCCACGTTGCTTGTTACTTCCTCAAATAACTCCAATAAATTAGTGAAACACGATTTCCCTTTCACAAAGCCGTGTTGACTCTACCTGATTGCACTGAGGTTTTCTAAGTAGCCTGTTATAACCTCCTTAATAATAAATTCAAGCATTTTGCCTGTGACAGATGTTAAGCTAACTGGACTGAAGTATCCTGCTTTCTGTCTCCCTCCTTTCTTCAACAGAGGAGTTACATTCGCTATTTTCCAATCTGATGGGACGCTTCCAGAATCTGTGGAATTTTGGTAATTAATACCAATGCATCGACTGTCTCTGCAGCCACTTCTTTTAAGACCCTCGGATGAAGTCCGTCAGGACTTTGGGACTTGTCAGCTTTCGTTCAAATATTTTTTTCAGAACCCTTTCCCTGTTGATTGTAAATATTTTATGTTCCTCCCTCCCTTTCACCTCTTGATGGGAGCGATCTCATCAAGCCAACATTATCTTCGAGCTGGTTCAATCTGCCTTCAAATAGAACTGGCAAGTATAGAACTGAAAATACCGACCAGAACAAGCTGACCCAGAGTACAAAGGCGGAAACGAAAGTGTCCAAAGCTTGTTGTTATGATCTTGTGACAAATTCCGAAACTCCCCTCGCGTCAGTTGACACAAAACTGAATGGGCTAATAATTCCAGACAGAATGTCTTGTCTCCTGCCTCCTAATAAAGAGAACATTGCCAGAAGACCCTCTCGTTAGATTCACCGTGTCAGGGAGAGAAGTATCGGATCCGCTTCATAGTTAACGTCGGAAAATCTCGGGTAAATGGGTCATCTCTGAATGATTCACAGGGGAAGTTTGAGAACATTTCTAAAAGTCTGGGGCTCACTCAAAACAAACCCAGACACACGGATTAAACCAGAATCAACACACGGATGGACACAGAGATAAACACAGCCCGCGATACAGGAAGTATCTGAAAACACAAGGGAATAGATAAGAGAAAAAGAAGATCAAAGCGGTTTGCTAAGAAAACCCTGTCATAAACCCCGAAAGACAGTAACAGGAGGTTATTAGAGATTGTAGCGACCGGATGTGGAACTCGGGTCTAAAGCAGGGCTCCTTGCCTTCGTTGGTTAAAGAGCCTGTCGAAAAGCAGGAGTTTTTGGATTCAAATCCCAGCGGGACATTATTCTTTTCACTTGGTTCCATTTCAGCATTTGTGACTTTTCAGCGAGGGCTTTGCGTTTCTTCCGAATTCAGCAAGTGATTGTTTCAGAAATGCGGTTCCAATCTGTAACTTTATTGTCCGGACATGCATCGCACAGAATGTAAAAAGCAAGATGGTGGAAATCTGAAATAAGAGAAAATGCTGGAAACACTCAGCGAGTCCGACGGCGCCTGTGTAGAGAAGAAGGTCGGATAACGTTCCGTTCGAAAAGTCAGGAACCTGAAACGGTATTCTACCTTCCTATCTCCAAAGGTGCTGCTTGACTGACTGAGTGTTTCCAGCACTTTCTGTTTTTATCTCAGTGAATGAGTCGATGACGTGTGTCGAATATCCTAGGATGGAGAAGTGTTTTTACAAACTTGATTACTTGCACAGAACAATAGGAACAAGAGAAAGCCATGCAGCCCCTCGAGCCTCTTCCACCGTTCAATCTTATACTGACTGATCTGTACCTGAACTCCATTTACACGTCTTTGCTCCAAATCCCTTGATAGACTTACCTAACAAAAATCTAATTATCGCATTCTTGTACATTTCAATTGACCGAGCATCCGCTGATTTCCATTCCCCTTTGTGTGACAAGGTGCTTCCTGACATCACTGCTGAACGGCCTGGTTCTAATTGCAAGAATATGCTCACTTGTTCCGTAATCCTCCACCAGAGGTAATCGTTTATCTGCCGCAACCCCATCGAATCCCTTTATCATTTTATACACCTCGATTAGATCACCTTTCAACCTTATAAACTCAAGGGAATGCAAGCCAGGTTCATGCAACCTTTTCTCATAATGTATCCCTTTAAGCCTAGGTATCTTTCTGGTGAATCTGTGATACACTCCCTCCAACGTCAATATGTCCTTCATGAAGTGCGGTGCCCAAAACTGAACGCAATACTCCAGATGGAATCTGACCAAGGATCTGTGCAGCCGAAGCAACAATTCCTCACTTTTGTTTTTAGCCCCCTTGAGTTAAAGGCCAAAACTTCATTCGCCGTTTTGATTACTTTTTGTGCCTGTGCAGCAGCTTTTAGTGATTTGTGATCCTTGACACCTAAATACTTTTGCAACTCCACAGTTTTAAGTCTCTCGCCATTAAGACGATGTTTCGATTTGTCATTCTTGGATCCAAAGTAGATGGCCTCACACTTCCTTAAATTAAACTCCATCTGCCACAGTGTTGCCCACTCAATTAGTGTGTTGATATCCTTTTGTAACTTCCTGCTCCCATCTACACATGTTAATGCGCCTCCTAACTTAGTGTTTTATGATAATGTGGGTATAGAACTCTCCATTCCTTCGTTTAACACCATTTACCACATTCTGCCAATTCATATAATCACAGCATCATAGAATGATACAGCACAGAAGAGGCAATTCGGTCTTCTTGTTTGTGCCGGCTATTTGTAAAGCTTTGCAATTAGCTTTACTTCCCTGCCCTTTGCCCAAAAAGCTGCAAATTTCCCCCTTCAAGTATTTATCCAGTTCTCTTTTGAACGTTATTATTGAATCTGCTTCCACCACACTTTCAGGAACTGCATTTCAGATCATAACAACTAGCTGTGTAAAAAAATAAAATCTCCTCATCTCGCCTCCTGCTCTTTTGCCAATTACCTTAACCCTGTGCCCTCTAATTATCGACTCTTCTACCTCTGGAAACAGTTTCTCCTTATTGGCGCTATTAAAACCTTTCATGATTTTGAACACCTCTATTAAATCTCCCCTTAACCTTCTCTGTTCTCTGGAGAACAACCCCTTCTGCTCTGCTCTCCATTTGTCCCTACACTCTGACTCTTACCTTCTAATCAATTACGAACCCATGTAACAAGCTTGCCTCCAATTCAATGCACTTTTAATTTTGCCAATAATCTCTTGTGAGGAGACTTATCAAATACCTTCTGTAAGTCCATATAGACAACATCATTGGGCACTGCCCTATTCAAGGTTATAGCGTTCCTCATAAAAATTCAACTGGATTAATCAAGACATGTTTTACTATTCACGAATCCATGCTGACTCAGTGATCAATTCATGCTGAAACTAATGATTAGTAACTCTGTTCCTTTCGATAGGTTGTAGTAAATTCCCTACAACTAACGTTAAACTGACAAGTATATAGTTTCCTGCTTGCTCTCTCCCTCCTTTCTTTACTCATGGAGTGACATTTGGAATTTTCAAACTTAAAGACACAATGCCCGAATCTAGAGAGCTTTGACGATTAATTGCTAACGCATTTGCAATTTCCTCACCTATTCCTTTTAATACTCTGTGGTGAAAACAAGCAGGGTCTGGATAAGTTTCCATCATAAGTTCAATTATTTTCTCGATTACCATTGCTTAACATATTAAATCCAGTATATTCCTCCGCTTGACTTATTATTAGGTTCCCTTGTACCGCAGCTAGTTTGTTCAAAGTGAAAACATGTCAATTATTCATTTAAAAATCCTGTCATTTACTTATTATCCATTATAGTATCGCCTATAACTGGCTTTCATGAGACCAACTTCCCCCTTATGACTCTCTTTCTCTAAATATATTCATAAAAACTTTTACCCGTATCTTTGTTATCCATTGCAAGTTTTTTTCATATTCCCTTCATGAAACTATTATTGCTTTCTTTGTATCATTTTGATGCTTTTTATAGTTCCCTCAGTTCACTGGATTTCCACCTTGCTTACATTTGTGTAAGCCTTTTTTTTCGCTCGATACGGTCTCTTCATCCATTTTTTGGTCATGGTTGCTTAAAGACACAAGTGGAGGTTTTACGTTTGAGAGGTTTGTATTGGTTTTGGATTCTACCAAATAATCCTTTGAATACTTTACACTCTTCACACCCGTTGACAGCTCAGCCCAGTTTACTCTGGACAATTTCTTTCTTATGCCTTCGAAGTTGGCCTTACTTCAAATTAAAGATGGCACTGTTAAAATGGCTCCTAGGCTGGCAGCTCCCTTTGCAGTGCAACACTATCCTTGGCCATCCGTTGTCATCCTGTGCTCTTTCTCCGCCAATCTCCTCCCTTCCACTGTTTAAGTTCCCCTGGTTCTAATAGTGGGTGCATTTTAGCCCTAACCACAAGTGGAAGCTGCAACTATGAAGTTACCTGGGCCTATTGCGCATCCCCTGACCATGCCTGTTCTTCATTTTCATCAGTGAGCACTTGATCTTTGCTGAAATTTGGCTTCTAAATTCCTGGACTGCTCCGGAGTTTAAGAGTACGCTACTCCACTGGAGTACACTGCAAGACTCAGGTGCTGTGACACTGATCTGCTATTCAGTTGCTAAGTTTTAAGGTCACTTTTTCCAGCATGAAGCCCATCCCCCACAGCCGCTGTTACCTGCCGAGCTTATGACTGTCCTATTGCTTTTTCAACTTTATTCTGCTACATTTCCTGATTCCTGGCCAGAAATTCCCTCTCCTTGGCCATTTCTCTGCTGCTTCTGGATCTTCTAATGACATCCAATTTCCCCGTCGTTTTTCTGTCCTGTGATTGAGTCTGCACACCCCCTGGATCTTCATTCCCACAGATATACTCCGGCAGCGCGTCCTCTGATACTTTACCCTTCACATAGCTTCTGGACTCATTCGCCATCCACATCTGTCTCCGAACCTGGACATCAGTTTGTCGATGCAACAAGCAGACTCCACCCTCTCGACATGAACTGTATCCCACCATGGGGCCTCCAATTTTATCTTTGAATTTCCTCCTATTGTATCCGCTTTATTCTTCATTTATTACGAAGGCATTTCTATCCTAATCTTGTTATGGAACCACGACTGTGCATCTTGAGTTTCCCTGAGTCCATTCGAGTGTAGGTTTTGGCTGTCCGATCGCTTCTATTTCACCCTTCTTCTCCCCTTTTGCCTTCGTTTTTTTACCTTTCCGAGGAAACTCTATCTTGTCGTCATGCCACCATTCATTTCTCCTCTTTCGGGTACTCTGCTGCTCCAAATCCCTAGCCCCATCCTTCAGCACTCCTCAAACGTCCTACTCTCCTGCCGTTGTCCCACGCTTGACTCCCTCTTACATATGCCTAAAACTTCCCTCAGTGCCTCTCTTGGCATTCTCCAAAGGGCCCATCGAGGCACTTGTTGCTGCCTCCTTACGAGCAGCAACCTCAACTTCCCCATCCTCCTCTCTCAACGACTTAACGCCCGCTGGGGGCTAATCTTGCCAATTTCCTTACCATCCCACTCACCCCTCCCAGCGCTGACCCGGTGGATTCTGCCAGCGGATCAGTTATTACGGCCCATCTCCTCATTACCCTGCAGAATGTACGTTCACTTGTGACCATGTGGTCATTATGGCTGATTGCATCGACATCATGTCCTTGACGGAAACCTAGATGACGGGTTATGACATCTCTTCCCCTAATGAATCCTCTCTGCCTGGCTATACCTTCTACCACTTACCCCGCTCAGGCCGTCACTGTAGTGGTGTGGCTCTTATCACCAATGCAGACCTTAGTCCGTTCCCTTACTCATTTGGCACCTTGTCCTCCTTTCTGCATCTCATATTGTTCCAGCCCTGTCACCTCTCCATTAAAATATATGATCTCTACCGTCTATCCAAGTACCACGCCAAGTTTGTCACCGAGATATCTTCACTGCTTTCCTCACTCAATCTCTGCACCGAGCGACTCCTCATTCCCGGGGATTTCAATCTCCATCTCAGCTCATCATGCTCTCTCCCCTCTGTGCTCAGTGCCCTCCGATCCTCCCTTAAACTTTCCCTCCATATAATCTCGCCTACCCATATTCACGGCGTCCTTCTCGACCTCATCTCACTTGTCTTCTCCACTCAAATTTACTCAATCACAGATAAGGCCATTTAAGATCACTACCTTGTAACTCTCTCCACCCACATCCCCCTTGCCCCTCCGAACTCCACTTCTTTTTGTGTCCGCCCCTGGGAAAAAAGCTCCCCTCCTAGTCACTTGCAGCGGCACTTCCAGGTTTCCAACTGTCTGGACTTTGACCCTCCATTCACTACTACATTTCTGCACTGCTCAGTCTCATCCTTACCCCCGCGTTTGATGCGTTTGTACCAATTAAATAATCACTCTCTCTCACTCTGTCGTTCCCCCTGGTACGGCCCTCTGCTCCCTTAAGTCCAAGGGACGCAGACTTGAACTTTTATGGTGGACAAACTGGTTTAGCCATTCATTGTCAGATCTGGCTGGACTGCATACAGCTCCAACAAAATATAAGAACAGAAAATGTTGGAGAATCTCAGCAAGTCAGGCAGCATCTGTGGAGAAAGAAACAAAGTTAACGTTTCAGTTCGAGGACCTTTTTCCAGTTCTGTTTTTATTTCAGATTTCAAGCACCCGTGATATTTTGCTTTTTACTTAAAGCACTACCAGGTCCTGCTCTCTGCCAAAACTGCCCACTATTCCCGGATCATCCTGGAATGCAAAGATAATCCCCGGCTTCTATTCACTGCAACCCGTCTTCTTAAACCCCTCTGGCCGACCTCTTCCACCCACAAATCCAACAACAGGTGCGAGGAACTCCTGGACTTCTTTGTCACTAAGATTGAGACCATCTATTCAACTGCCTCTGACGTTTCCCTCCGTTCCCTTAGTCCACCAAGCCAAACTTCCCATAAGGTTCCCCCCAACCCATGCCCTAGCCCTGGACTCGGATCTTTCTCTAGTTTCTCTCGTATCTCCCCACATGTCCGCTCCGTGCTCATCTTGACCATGAAACGCACAACTTGCTCGTTCAATCCTATTCCCACCGTACTGCTGACCACTCAACTTCCTTTTCTGGCTTCTCCAAAGTCCTTTACCGTGCTGTCGCCTTTCAAATTCGTGTCCATCTTTCCCGCAACTCCAAGTTTGAATACCTCCAATCAGGTATCCGTTTCCGCCACAGTACTGAAACGGCCCTTACCAAAGTCACAAATGACATCCTATGTGACTGTGACCGTGGTACATTATCCCTCCTCAACCTTCTCGACCTGTCTGCTGCCTTTTACACGGTCGACCGTAACATTCTCCACCAACACCTCTCCTCCATCGTCCAGCTGGGTGGGACAGCACTCTCCTGGTTCCATTCTTGTCTATCCGGTCTTAGCCAGAGAATCACCGGCAATGGCTTCTCTTCCCGCTCCCGCACCGCTACCTCTGGAGTTCCCCAAGGATTTATCATTGTGCCCCTCATATTTTTTTTTCATCTTTATACTGCCCCTGGGTGGCATTATCCGAAAACACATGGCAGAATCCACATGTACGCTGACGATACCCAGATTTACCTCACCACCACCTCTCTCGACCTCTCTATTGCCTTCGATTTGTCACATTCCTGGTCTGATATCCAGTACTGGATGAGCAGAATTTTTCGCAAACTAAATAGTGCGAAATACAATCGTTCACAACTATTACCTGTTTCCTGTCACTTAGCCAATTTAGTATCGATGTTGTCACTGCCCCTTTTAATCCATGGACTTCAATTTTGCTGACACGCCTATTATGTGGCACTTTATCAAATGTCTGTCGAAAGTCCATATGCACAACATCAAGCATTGCCCTCATCAACTCTCTCTGTTCCCCCATCAAAAAATTCAATCAAGTTCGTTAAACACGATTTGTCTTTAACAATTCAGTTCTGACTATTAATTTTGTCCCGGATTATCGTTTCTAAAACTATCCCCACGACCTAGGTTAAACTGACTGGCCTGTAGTTGCTGAGTTTATCCTTGCACATTTTTTTGAACAAGGGTGTAAAATTAGCAATTCACCAGTCCTCTGGCGCCAGCCCAGTATCTAACGAGGATTGGAAGATTTTGGCCAGCACCTCTACAATTTACACCGTTACTTCCCTGAGCAACCGAGGATGCATCCCATCGGGACCGGGCGACTTATCTACTTTCAGCACAGCCAGCCTTTCCAGTAACTCCTCTTTATGAATTTTCACCCCATCCAGTAACTCAACTACCTCCGCTTGTACTGTGACTTTGGCAGCATCTTCTTCCTTGTTAAAGACAGATGCAAAGTACTCATTTAATACATCGGCCATTCCCTTTGTCTCCATGCTCAGATCTCCTTTTTGGTCCCAAATCGGCCCCACCCCTCCTCTATTACACGTTTACTGTTTATCTGCTTACAGAATACTTTTGCATTCTATTTTATGTTAGCCACCAGTCTATTCTCATGCTCTTTCTTTGATCCTCTTATTTTCTTTTTTCACTTGTCTCCTTTACTTTCTATATTCCGTTTGATTCTCACTTGTATTATCAACATGATATCTGCCATAGTGAATCGAGAAATAGGAAGATAAGGCAGGTTAATGCGTGGCTAGAGACATGGTGCAAGAGGGACGGCTGCAGATTCTTGGGGCATCGGGAACTGTTCTGGGAGAGGAGGGACATATTCAAAACGGTCGGTTTGCATTTCCACAATGCTGGGACCATTGCCCTCGCAGACAGGCTCACTAGTGCGGTGGGTGGGGGGCGGGGGTAAACTAATTTGGCAGAGCGTTGGGAACCAAGATGTAGCATTAGAAAGGAGAAACAAGGTGCTCAAAGGATTGGGATAGACAGATAGCGCAAGAGTAAGAAAAGGCACAGTATTAGGTGAGATCAGAGTAAGAGAGAATAAGAGAAGGTCTAAGATAGGATTATGCTTCATCCGCTTCATCTTACTCTCTGTCTCTTTCGCCATCGAGGGAGTTCTGGCTTTGGTTGCCTAACTTTCCCCGTCATTGGAATGTACCTGGATTGTACCGGAACCATCTCCTCTTCAAAGGACATCCATTGTTCGATTACAGTTTTGCCTGCCAATCTTTGATTCCAATTTACCCAGGCCAGGTCCGTTCTCAGCCCATTGAAATTGCCCATCCTCCAATTAAGTTTTTTTTTTACTCTGGATTGCTCCTCGTCCATTTCCATTATTAATCTAAACATTATGATGCTATGATCTCTGTTCCTTAAATGTTCCCCCAATGACAATTGCTCCGCTTGACCCACTTCATTCCCCAGAACGAGTTCCAACAAAGCCTCCTTCATCGTTGGGCCAGAAACATAGGGATCAAGAAACTTCTGATCACACTTCAGAAATTACTCCCCCTCTTTGCTATTTGCACTATCACTATTCGAGTCTTTATTGGAATCGTTGAAGTCTCCCATTATCACTACACTGTAGTTCTTGCATCTCTCTGTAATTTCCTTGCAAATGTGACCCTCTATAGCTTTCTCACCTATTGGTGGCCGACAGAATATACTGAGTAATGTTATGTCGCATCTATTTTTTCTTACCTCCAACCAAATAGATTCTGCCTTTGACCCCTCAAGATCGTCCTCTCTCTCCAGCACTGCAATGTTCTCTTTAATCAATGTCATCCCCCTCCTTTTTCCTTCCATTTCTTTTCGGAACACCTTGTATCCAGGAATATTTACTGCACGATCCTGCCCTTTTTTTGTGTTCCCGTCTCCGTTATCGCCACTACATGATATCCCCATGTGGCTATTTGCGCCTGCTGCACCTTATTTGCCTTTTTACCACGCTTTGTGCGTTTACACACATGCACTCTAAACCTATCTTAGACCTCCTCTTTTTCTTTTCGATTATCCCACCTAATACTGCACTATTTCTTACTCCAGCGCTATCTGTCTCTCTCAATCCTTTGTGCACCTCGTTTCTCCTTTCTAATGCTACATTTTGGTTCCCAACGCACTGTCCTTTTATATTAACCGCCCCCCATCCCACCCACAGCACTAGTGAGTCTGTCTGCGAGGAGATTGGTACCAGCTCTTTGGAGGTGCAAACCGTCTGTCTTGAATATGTCCCACCTGTCCCAGAACTGGTCCTGATGCCCCAAGAATCTGAAGCCCTCACTCTTGAACCATGTCTCCAGCCAAGCATTAACCTGCCTTATCTTCCTATTCCTCTATTCATTGGCGCGTGGCACTGGAAATAACCCAGAGATTACTCCCTTGGAGCTCCTGTTTTTTAACTTCCTCCCCGATTCCTGAAGCTCAGACCGAGGGACCTCATCCCTTTTCTTTCCCATGTTGTTGGTACCGATATGGACCACGAATTCTGGGTGTTCCCCTTCCCCACGCAGAATGTTCTGCCCCCTCTCAGTGATGTCCTTTACCCTGGCACCAGGGAGGCAATACACCATGCAGGACTCACGTCGACGGTCACAGAAACCCCTGTCTGTCCCCTTGACTAATGAATCCTTATGACTGCAGCGTTTCTACACTTCACTGTGCTGCCGCCCCAAACCCCCGATCCCCCAGTGAAGTCCTCTGCCCTATGTTGCCATGTTCAGGACTGCACTCCTTCAAGCTGTCGTCACCCTTACTGGCGGTTTGAGAGTGCCACAGACCCAAAATATTCCTGCACTGCCTGCCTCTTCCTACCCTTGCGAATGGCCACCCACTTGCTGTACTGAACTCTCTGTGACTGCAGGGTGTCCACCTCCAATTATATTACCTCGACTCATTACCCTTGTCTACTCTTTAAGTTCCTTCTTCAAATAATTCAATAGGGTTATTCAAGCATGTCTTTTCCTTATGAAATCCGTGCTGACTATTTATTATATTTTCGTTCTCTAGATGTTTTTCCAGTACATCTTTGACTAAAGATTCCATTATCCTTCCTCCCATCGATGTTAAGCTCAATGGTCTGACTAACTTTTTTAAGATAGTAATAACATTAGCTGTCCGCCAGTCTTCTGACAATATTCCTTTTTCTACTGAATGTTTATATATATATAATAATGCGTCTGCTATCTCCACCCTATTATATTTAATTACTTTAATATTCATGGATGCAATCCATCCGGACCAGGGATCTTGTCCTCTCTAAGTTTTATTAGTTGATCAATTATCACCCCAATTTCTATTTTAAGTATTTTTTATTGTTTTTGATTTCTTCTAATGTGATGCCCAACTTGTTAGTCTCCCTGTAAATATCGAGGCTACGTAATTATTCAATATTTCTGCTACTTGGCTGTCATTACCTGTGAGTTTATCTTGTGCATCCCTTAGTGGCCCTATCCCCATTCTGTTTTATATTTCGTTATTTATCTGCCTGTAAAATACTTTCATATTTCTTTTTATGTTTCTTGATAATTTAATTTCGTAGTTACTCTTTGTTTTCCTATTTTTTTTTTACTTCTTTCCTAACTTCTTCGTATTCCCTTTTGTCATCCTCCCATTTATTGTCTATACATTTAGAGTATACCTTTTTCTATAGTTTCAATTTTACCCTTATCTCGTTATTTATCCATGGTGTTTCATTACTGGCGAGTGTTTCTTTGCTTTTTAGAGAAATACGTTTCTACTGAATTCCATTGTTCACTATTTTAAATATTTCCCACTGCTGTTCTATTTCTTTGTTTTTCATTTTTTTTCCAATTCACCTTCCGAGTTCCATTCTTATCCCCTCAAATTAGCTTTTTTTCCAATCTATTGCTTTGGTCTTTATCTTACTAATGTCTTTCTCAATCATTATTTTAAACCGTCTTATGATATGATCGCTATTGCCACAATGTTCCCCTAAACTTACTTCTGTTATCTGCGCTGGTTCCTTTCCCATTACTAGATCCATCAGTGATTTCTCTCTTGTTGGACTTGTCACATATTGGGTAAGAAAGGGCTCCTGTACACTCTGTAAATCTCCACTCCAATTTCCCCTTTCCCTACCTCTTCTTGCCCGTATATTTAAGGCTATTTGAACCATCCCATTACCATTATTCAATATTATAACACTACAGATGCTGGTTTACTCCGAGACCTATACCCACCTCACCGCAAATTAGAGGAAAGCAAAACCGAGGTTCAGCGCAGTGAAGGCCGAAGGCAAATTAAAAAGGCTCTAAAGGAGATCAAGGCTGCACATGTTGAAATAATAGGTTTAATTTAATAATCTCCAGGTGATATTTTCGAGGTGGTAATAAGAATTCAGAAACTGTTGCTGTGCAGCTAATCCCCGCAGGGTAATCGGCACTTCATTGGATTATTAACATTTTAAGAGGTGGTGCGGCCTGATTGAGGAGCACTGAGCTGTGTGAGGGCTCAGCAGGAGTTGAATTGAGATAGCAGCAGAGATTTCGCTGCAGATGGAACATTTTACGACAGCAATGGGCCTTATGTGTGTTTCTGTGTGTGTGTCTGTGAGCTTGTGTTTGTAAAAACATAGAAAAAATTACAGCACAGAATGAGGCCATTCGGCCCATCGTGTCTGTGCCGGTTGTGTGTGTGCATCTGTCTGAGTATGTATGTGTCTCTGTGTATATGGACGCCTGCATATGTGCGTGTCTGTCTTTATGTATGAATGTGCGTGTTTTTGTGTGTGTGTGTGTGTGTATGTGCATTGTGTGTATGTCTGTGTTGCTGTGAGTGTGTCTGTGGAGCTGTGTGTGTGAACGCGTGTGTCTGTGTGTGAGAGAGTGCGCGTCTTCTTACGGTGTTACCTGCCTGTAACTGCAGTGAAGCACTCGAATAACAGACTGTGCAAACAGAAATTCAGCGCCTTGACGTTAAAATATATCCTGAACGGGTTAAAGCGATGAGTTTACAAACCTGCAGCTCATCTCATTATGAAAAAGAAAGTTTGTATTTGCTTCAGTGCTACTGTTAAATTTAGCTGTGAATATTCTCTCCTTCCTGTTTGGGCCGGAAACGTACAGATCAAGAAAGTTCTCCTGAACACACTTCAGAAACTGTTCCCCCTCTCTGTCCTTTACAGTATTACCATCCCAACCGATATTAGGAAAAGTCCCCCATGACTCTTGCATCTCTCTGTAATTTCCCTGCAAATTTGCTCCTCTTTATCCTTCCCACTAGATTGGTGGCCGATAGAATACACCAATAGTGTAATGGTGCCTCTATTGTTTCTTAACTCTAACCAAATAGATTCCGTCCTTGACCCCTCCAGCACATCCTCTCCACCACTGCAATATTCTTCTTAATCAATAGTGCCAACACACCATCCCCCGCCGCCTCTGTTTTCTACCCCATCTTTCCCGAACGTCTTGTATCCAGAAATATTTAGAACGTAATCCTGACATTTTTGAACCTCCTTTAAACAAATAATACTAAATCGCTGTTTTATAACTCTCACCTCCTTTGGAACACACTAGGTAGGAGGAGCTTAGCTGTCCACAGGAGAACATTAGTATGTCGATGCATTTTGGAACATATCAACTCGGAATGTTCACAAGCAAAAGGATTGATTGCTTTATGTCAGACTCGAACTCACAACTTTGGTATTTCACGAACTGTATTATCATATAAAGGTCGCATACTAACCCATCGTGACGCCAAAGCTCCATACCGTCGTTGACTTGGATCGCCTGCCCCACTCTGCTGGAAAGAATCTTAAGGCAAGAGGCCCTTACCTGTGGAAACGTGTCATTGGTCCTTTGTTGAAACTAATATTTATACTTTCACTTTAAGGTTTTTTTATATCCTCTGCTCCATCTCACTGCATTCGGGTTTTGCTAAAATGATAGACACGTGGTACTATTCAGGAGCCATCGACTGAATAATTACAGGCACGTCACTTTCACGTTCTGATTGGTCACTAAATGTGCTTCAACTCACTCAGCATTGCCTACAGAAGCTATATACAGAAACCAGCACTGGAACCAAATCCCAGTCACAACCTGCCTTGGTTCCACAACTCTTAATTGCCAATCCAAACAAAGCAATTATCCATCTCAGTTTTGGAATTATCTATTGACCCCCAGCCTCAACAGCTTTTGGGGGAGCGAGTTCCAGATTCCCACGAACCGTTGTGTGAAGAAGTGATTTCTGCCATTTCCCTGAACGGCCTACCTCTAATTGTAAGGTTATACCCCCTTGTGCTGGACTCCCCCGGCCAGAGGAAATAATATATTTCTATCCACCTTATCAACTCCTCTGATCACCATAAAGACCTCAATTAGAACATCACGTAATCTTCTATATTCAAGGTAATACAAGTCGGGTCTCTGCAACGTATCCTCGTAATTTTACCCTTTTAGCTCCGGTATAATTCTGGTGAATCTTCACTGTACTTCCTGAGGCGCGGTGCCCAAACTGAACACGACTCGAAATGTGGTCCAACCAGAGCTTTATATAACTGTAACATAGCTTCCACCCCTTTGTATTTCAGCCATATTGAGATAAAGGCCAACATTCCCTTCGCCTTTGTAATGATTATTTTACCTATCCACTAGCTTTTAGTGATTTCTGTATTTGGACCCTTAAATCTCTCTACGTTCCTGGCTTCTAGCCATGAAGAAGATACTTCGACCATGAGTGTTTGTTAACTACAGATTACGAGTCTAAACGTACTTTTATATCTCAAATTTACAGACTATGAGAATAATGCGTAATTTTAAATACCTCTATGGCTTGACATCGGTGAAAATGTGAAGATCGTATTTCGACTATCTCAGATTCTAGATCTCTTTTCCGAGGTTCTAATTGTAGGCATTTTCATGTCTGTACTCTCTCGCTCCCCTCTCCTTCTCTTTACCTCACACCCCGTCTCTCTCTGTTGATTTGTCAGAGAGGTCACTGCGTATAATTCAGTGAGTGCGGAATTGGAATTCCACATTTTTATCCTTTCTTATTCAGGACTCCAAAACCAAATTATCTGAGGCATCTGTGCGTACAATGAAGGTTCACTGACACACGACATTTCTGAAATATTTACTCGCTGAATCCTGAACAACTGCAAAAACCTTCTCTTGTTGCTTAAAAGTCAAAATTTAATAAATGGAACCAAGGTGCAAATAATGAACTCCTGCTGGGATTTGAACCCAGGGTCTCCTGTTCACTATAAAGTTCTGCGGTTGCCCCTACTCCCTTCATCCGGTCGCTATAATAACTAGCATCTTCCTGTTATTGACTATTATAGTTTAAAGCAGTTTTTTCCCAGCAAACGGCTTTGTTATTCTCTTTCTCTTGTCTGTTTCCCTGTAATTCCGGATACTGCCTGCATCTCGGGCTGTGTTTATCTCTGTGTCCATCTGTGGGTTGATTTTGCATTAATACATGTATGGTAAGTCAGCACGAGACTTCGAGAATTGTTCTAAATCTTACACGGCGACTCCTTCAGAACTAGACCTTTACCCGAGGTTTTCCTACGTTAAAAGTAAGACAGATCAGCCAGGTAGCCTTTATTGCAAGGGGTTCAAAGCAAAAGAGCAAGGACGTAAGAACATAAGAAATAGGAGCAGAACTTGGCCATACGGCCCATCGAGCCTGCTCTGCCATACAACATGATCATGGCTGATCTTCTCTCTCAACCCCGTTGTCCTACACTATCCACACATCCTTTGATGCCTTTAATATCTATAAATATATCGATCTCTGTTTTGAATGTACTCAATGACTGAGCCTTCACAGCCCCATGGGTAGACAATTCTAAAGATTCACCACCCTCTGAGTGAAGAAAATTTTCCTCATCTCTGCTCTAAATGGCCTGCCCCTTATACTGAACAATAGAACCACTGGTTCCAGACGCCCCAGGCAGGGGAAACATCATACTTGCATCTACAATGTCGAGCCCTGTAAAAATGTTGTATTTGTCAATGAGATCATCTCTCATTGTTCTAGATTCCAGAGAATACAGGCCTAGTCTAGTGAATCTCTCCTCATATGACAATCATACCATCCCACGAATCAGTCTGGTGAACCTTCGTTGCACTCCCTCTATGGCAAGTATATGCCTTCTTAGGTAAGGATACTAAAATTGTGCAAAATAATCCAGGTGCGGTCTCACCAAGGCCCTATATGATTGCAGTAAGACATCTTTACACCTGTACTCAAATCCTCTTGTAATAAAGGTCACATATCATTTACCTTCCCAATTGCTTGCTGCACCTGCATGATAGATTTCGGTGACTCTTGTACAACAACACCGAGGTCCCTTTGAAAAGGAACATTTCCCAAACTCTCACCATTTAAAAATACTCTGCATTTCTATTTGTCCAACAAAGCGGATAAATTCACATTTTCTACATTACATTCTATCTGCCTTGTTCTTGCCCACTCACTTAGCCTGCCGATATCCCCATTGAAGCCTCTTTGCATCCTCCTCACAACTCACATTCCCACCTAGTTTTCTGTCACCAGCAAACTTGGAAACATTACATTTGGTCCACTCATCCAAATCATTGATATAGTTTGTGAATAGATGGGGCCCAAGCACCGATCGCTGCGGTGCCCCAGTAGTCACAGTTTGCCAACCTAAAAAAGACCCATTTATTCCTACTCTCTCTTTTCTATCTGTTAACCAATTCTGAATCCATTCCAGCATATTACCACCAATCCCATGTGCTCCAACTTTTTTCACCAACCTCCTTTGTGGAACATTGTCGAAAGCCGTCTGAAAATCCAAATACATCACATCCACTGGTTCCCCCTTATCTATTCGACTAGTTACATCCTCAAAGAAATGGTTTGTGAAACATGATTTCCCTTTCGTAAGTACATGTTGACTCTGCCAAATCCCATTATTATTTTATAAGTGTCCTGTTATCACATCCTTTATAATAGATTCTAGCATTTTCCCTACTGCTGGTGTCAGGCTAACAGGTCTGTCGTTCCCTGTTCTTTCTCTTTCTCCGTTCTTAAATAGTGGGGTTACATTTGATACCCTTCAATCTGCAAGAACTGTTCCAGAATCTATCGAATTTTGTAAGATGACACCAATGCATCCACTATCTCGAAAGCCAACGTTTTCCAAACCCTGGGATGTCGTTCATCAGGTCCTTGGGGTTTGTGGACTTTTAGTCACGTTAATTTCTCTGGTGCTATTTATTTCACCAATACTAATTTCTTTCAGTTCCTCATTCTCGCCGGACCCTTGGTTCTATAGTATCTCTGGGAGGGTTTTTGTGTCTTCTTCCGTGAAGACAGACAACAAAGTGTTTGTTTAATTTCTCTGCCATTTCCTTATTCCTCATTATAAATTCTCCCGTCTATGTCTGTGAGGTAACCACATTTGCCTTCGCCAGTCTTTTTCTTTGCATATACCGATAGAAACTTTTGCAGTCCGCTTTTTTATGTCTCTCGCTAGTTTACTCTCATATTCTATTTCCCTTTCTTTATCAATTTCTTTGTCCTCCGTTGCTGATTTCTAAAATGATACAATCCTCAGGCCTGCTGCTTTTTCTGGCAACTTTATCTGCCTTTTTCTTTAATTTCATCCTATCTAATACTAAGAAAGTCTTGCTGCAATTATAGAGGGCACTGGTGAGATCACCCCGGGAGTACTGTGTGCAGTTTTGGTCTCCTTACCTAAGGAAGGATAGACTTGCATTGGAGGAGGGACAACGAAATTTCACTAGGTTGATTCTTGGGATGGGACGGTTGTCCTATGAGAAGAGATTGAGTAGAATGGGCCTATACTGTCTGGAGTTTAGAAGAATGAGAGGTGATCTCTGAAACATATCAGATTGTGAGTAGGATGGACAGGGTGGATGCTGAGAGTCTGTTTCCTCTGGCTGCAGAGTCTAGAACGAGGGATCATATTCTCAGAATAAGGGGATGGCTATTTCGGACCGAGATGAGGAAAAATTTCTTCATTCAAATGGTTATGAATCTTTGCAATAATCTACCCCAGGGCGCTGTGGATGGTCAGTCGTTGAGTATATTCAAGACCAAGAGCGATAATTTTTTGCACACTTAGAGAAAGGGATATGCGGATGTGGCGGGAAAGTAGATTTGAGGTCGAAGATCAGCCGTGATATAACTGAATGGCGGAGCAGGCTCAAGGTGCAGTATGGCCGACTGCTGCCCCTATTTCTAATGTTCCGATGTGCTCTCCCTTACACTGGGGAATAAACGAGCCAGATCTTCAGCCCAGGTTGTATTCATTTGGAGGCATTTAACACGTCAGAGGGGACGTGAGAGCAGTGGGAGACCTGATGGCCTACATCTTCGGGTTCCAAAAGAGGTGGCTGCAGAGATTTTGAATGCATTGGTTGTGATCGTTAAAAATTCCTCAGATTATAGAATGGTCTCTGTGGAAGGTAGCAACTGTAACCCCGCTATTAAAGAAAGGAGGGAGGGAATAAATAGGAATCTCCAGACAAGTTAGTCTGAGATCAGTTGTCAGGAAAATGCTGGAATCGATTATTAAGGGCGTGGCAATGGGACACGTAGAAAATCATAACACGGTTTTAGGAAAGGGAAATCGTGTTTGACAAATCTATTAGAGCTTTTGAGGATGCATCTGTTTTTTCATTCGTACATAGGATGTGGGCGTCGCTGGCAAGGCAAGCATTTGTTGCCCATCCCTCATTGCTCTTGAACCGCTGTAGTTCGTGTGGTGAAGGTTACTTTTTGCAGCCAGATTGTATAACTGAGCGGCTTCCTCGGCCATTTCAGACGGCGATTAAGAAACAACCACATTGTTGTGGCTCTGGAGTCACATATAGGCCAGACCAGGTAAAGTCGGCTGCTTTTTTTCCCCACAGGACATTAATGAATCAGATGGGCTTTTACGACAATCTGGTAATTTCATGAAACACCTCTTTTTTTCCAGATTTTATTCAATTAATTGAATGTAACCCCCTCGGCTGCTTTGATGGGATTTGAGCTCATGACTCTGTGTTTGTTAGTTCAATAACATAACCACTACGCTCAGTACCCTATGCTAGCAGCGTAGATAAAGGGGAACCAGTGTATATCGTATATTTGGATTTTCAAAAGTTATTCTAAAACGTGCCACATAAAAGGTTGTTACAACACAAGATAAGGGGTCATGGGGTTGATGATAACATATTAGCATGGATCGAGGATTGGTTAACGGAGAGAAAACAGAGAGTATGCATAAGCGAGTCATTTTCAGTTTGGCAGGCTGTAACTAGTGGGGTGCCGCAAGGGTCAGTGCTTGGGCCTCAGCTTTTTACAATCTATATTAATGACTTCAATACAGGGATCGAGAGTATTGTATCCAAGTTTGCTGACAATTCAAAGCTAGGTGGGAAAAAGCTATGAGGAGAACACAAACAATCTGCAAATTGATATAGACAGGTTAAGTGAGTGGGCAAGAAGGTGGCAGTTGGAATATAAACAGAAAGTTTGAGAAATACTCTGCAAATCAGGCAGCATCTGTGGAGAAAGAAGTAGAGTTAACATTTCCGGTTGATGAACCTTCGTCAGAACTGGAAGAAGTTGAAAAATAAACAGTTTTTAAGCAAGTACTGAGTCAGGGAAAGGGGAATGGGAAGGGAAGGGGAGGAAAGAACAAAAAAGGAAGGTCTCTGATATGGTGGAGGGCAGGAGTGATTACATGACAAAGGGATGATGGTGCAAGGCAAGGAGGGTGGTAATGGGACAAGTAAAGAAACAGAAGATGGGTCTAGAGGAGCTGTAAATGGTAACTTCAGAACTATTACCAGCACTTGTTGTCCGAAAAAATGGGAGCAGTGGTTATGATCTGAAATTATTTAAATTGATGTTGAGTCCAGAGCTTGTAAAGTGCCTAAATCGAAAGATGAGGTGCTATTCCTCGAGCTTCAGTTGAGGTTAATTGGAACAGTTTAAGAAGCCGAGGACAGAGAGGCCGGACTGAGAGTGGGTCAGGGAATTAAAATGGCAAGTGACAGGCAGGTCAGAGTCAAACTTGCGAACTTAGGAACATAGGAACAGGAGTAAGCCATTCAGACCCTCGTGCCTGCTCCGTCATTTGATAAGATCATGGCTGATCTGTGATCTAACTACATGTACCTGCTTTTGGCCCATATCCTTTAATACCTTTGGTTGCCAAAAAGCTATCTATCTCAGATTTAAATTTAGCAATTGAGCTAGTATCAATTGCCGTTTGCGGAAGAGGGTTCCAAACTTCTACCACCCTTTGTGTATAGAAAAGCTTTCTAATCTCGCTCCTGAAAGGTCTGGCTCTAATTTTTAGACTGTGCCCCCTACTACTAAAATCCCCAACCATCGGAAATAGTTTCTCTCGATCCACCCTATCTGTTCCCCTTAATATCTTATAAACTTCGATCAGATCACCCCTTAACCTTCGAAACTCTGGAGAATACAACCCCAGCGGAGGTGTTCAGTAAAGTGATCACCCAGTCTGGTTTTGGTCTCCCCAATATAGAGGTTACCTCATTGTGAGCACTGAATACAGTATACTAAATTCAAAGGAGTACAAGTAAACCGCTGTTTCACCTGGATCGAGTGTTTTGGGCCCTGGATGGTCGGAATGGAAGAGGTGAAAGGGCAAGTGTTGCAGCTCCTGCATTCGAACAGGAAGTTGCCGTGGGTACGAGAGAGGGAGTTGGGGGTGATTGAAGTCTGGACCAGGCTGTGCCGGAGTGAGCGGTCCCTTCGGAATGCTGAAATGAGGAGGAAATGTGATTTATGGTGGCAACGCGCTGGAAGTGCCGGAAATCGCGGAGGATGATCCATTGAGCGTGAAGGTTGTCGAGACCCTATCATGGTGCTTCGAGGGAGGAGAAGGAATGGCGGCACAAGTGCGGCTAATAGGATGGACACAGTCGAAGGCCCTATCAACTACAGTGGAGGGGAATCCTCGGCTGAGGCATAAGGAAGACTAATCAGAAGCACTGGTGTGGAAGGTAGCATCGTCAGAACAGATGCGAAGGAGATGGACAAACTGGGAGAAGGGACTAGAGTCCTTACATGAAGCGGAATGGGAGGACGTGTAACCACAGTAACTGTGGGAGTCGTAGGCTCATAATAGATATTGGTTGACAGCCTATCCCAAGAAATGGAGATCGAGAAGTCGAGGAAGGGAAGGGAAGAGGCGGAGATGGACCATGTGAAGGCGAGGGAAGGGTGGGTATTGGAACCAAATTTTACGAGATTTTGCACTTCGGGGTGAGAGCAGGAAACGGCACCGATCGAGTCATCAATATACCGGGAAAAAAGAGGTGAGTGAGGGGACGTGAGGAGAACAAGAAATGTTCCACGTATCCCACGAAAAAGCTGGCATACCTAGGACTCATATGAGTTCCTATAGCGACACTTTTATTTGGAGGAAGTGAGTGGAGTCAAAGGAGAAGTTGTTCAACATAAGAACGACTTCAACCAGATGGAGGCGGGTGGTGGCGGATGGGGACTGGTTGGGCCTCCTTTCAAGGAAGAAGCGGAGGGCCTGCAGACCGTCCTGATGGGGAATGTATGTGTAGAGGGATTGGACGTCTATGGTGAAAAGGAGATATTTAGGGCCGCAGAACTGGAAACGGTTTAAGTGGCGAAGGGCGTCAGAAGCGTCGTGGATGTTGGCCGTAATAGACTGATCGAGGGGAAAAATATATCATCAAGAGAGGAAGAAATACATTCTGTGGGGCAAGATCAGGCTGAAACGATGGGTCTCCCGGGGCAGTCCTGTTTGTGGATCTTGGGAAGGAGGTGGAAGCGGGCTGTGGGCAGTTTTTGGCTATGAGGTTGGCTTCCATGGGGCAAAGCTCTCCAGAGGCGATGAGGTCAGTGGCGGTCTGGGAAATAATGGTTTGATGTTCGGCCGTGGTGTCATGGTCGAGGTGGAGGTAGGAGGAAGTGTCGGAGAGTTGGCGTTCAGACTCCGCAAGGTAAAGGTCTTTTTGCTGCACAACAACAGCGCCGTCCTTCTGAGCAGGTTTAATGACAATGTCAGGGTTGGACCGAAGAGAACGGAGTGTTGCAAGTTCAGAGGTAGGGAGGTTAGAGAGAGTGAGGGGCGTAGAAGAATTTAAACGGCCGATGACACATCGGCAGTTCGCAATGAGAAGATCAAGAGAAGGTAAGAGGCCAGAGAGAGGTCCAGGTGGAACGAGAATTCTGATGATGGGAGAAAGGGTCCACTGTGCAGTGGGAAGACTCCTGCATGTCACGGCTCTTCAAGTGTAGATCCAGGAATGTTCTTATGAATTGAGGATTTCTGCCTCTACCACCCTCTCAGGGAGTGAGTTCCAGGCCCCCACCACCCTCTGGGTGAATTTGTTTCCTCCTTCATGCTCTCATCCTTCCACCAATCACTTTAAATCTATGCCCCCTGATTATTGACGCTTCCACTGAGGGAAATAAGTCCGTTCTATCCACTCTATCTCGGCCACTCATCATTTTGTACAACTCAATCATATCACCCCTCAGCCTCCTCTGCTCGAAGGAAAACAACCCCAGCCTATCAAATATATCATCACAGCTATAATTCTCCAGTCCCGGCAGCATCCTCGTGAATCTCCTCTGCACCCGAGTGCAATTCCATCCTTCCTGTAATGTGGTTAAAAGAATTGTGCGCAGTACTCAAACTTTGGCCAAATAAGTGTTTTATACAGTTCCAGTATAACATCCCTGCTTTTACATTCCATGCCTCGGCTAATAAACGAAATAATTCCATATGCCTTCCTAACCACCTTATCTACCTGTCCTGTTACCTTCAGGGATCTGTGGACATGCACTCCAAGTTCCCTCACTTCCTCCCATTTATTGTGTATTCCGTTGCCTTTTTGGCCCTCCCAAATGCATTACCTCACACTTCTCCGGATTGAACTACATTTGTCACTTTTTTGCCCATCTGACCAGTTCATTGATATCTTCCTGCAGTCTACAGCTTTCCTCCTCACTATCAAACACATGGCCTATCTTTCTGTCATCCGCAAATGTCTTAGTCATGCCACCTACGTTTAAGTCCAAATCGTTAATGCATACCACAAAAAGCAAAGTACCTAGCACCGAGCCCTGTGGCATCCCACTGGAAACAGCCTTCCAGTCACAAAAATAGCCGTCGACCATTACCTTTGCTTCCTGCCACCGAGACAGTTTTGGATTAAATTTGCCACATTCCCTTCGATCCCATGGGCTTTTACTTTTTTGACAAATCTGCCATGTGGGACCTTGTCAAAAGCCTTGCAAAAATCCCTGTAGACTACATCAATTACGCTACCCTTAACGATCCTCCTTGTCACCTCCTTGAAAAATTCAATCAAGTCATTCAGACACTACCTCCCCTTACCAAATCCGTGCTGACTGCCCTTGATTCGTCCGTGCCTTTCGAAGTGACAGTTTTTCCTGTCCCTTAGAATTGATTTCAATAATTTTCCCACCACCGTGGTTAGGCTGACTGGCCTGTAATTACTCGGTCTATCCTTCGCTCCCTTTTTAAACAACGGTACACCGTTAGCAGTTCTCCAATCCTCCGGCACTACGCCTGTATCCAGTGCAGTTTAGAAAATGATTGTTAAAGCCTTCGCTATTTCCACCCTGGCTTCTTTTATCAGCCTGGGATACATTTCATCCGGCCCTGGTGTTTTATCCACGATCAAAGACGCTAATCCCATTAATACTTCCTCTCTCACTATGTTTATCCCATCCAATATTTCACATCGCTTCTTCTTAACTTCAATCCCTGCATCATCCCTCTCCTTTGTGAAGATAGATGCAAAGTATTCTTTAAGAACCATACCCACATCATTCCACCTCCACACATAGATTACTATTTTGGTCTCAATAGGCCCCACTCTTTACTTAGTTATCCTCTTGCTCTTAATGTATTTATAAATAATCTGTGGGTTTTCTTTGATTTTACCTGCTGATATTTTCCATGCCCTCTCTTTGCTTTCCTAATTTCTTTTTTAACTTCACCCTTGCACTTTGGACACTCCTCTAAGCTTTCTGTAGTATTGAGTTCCCGGTGTCTACCATTGGCTTATTTTTTCTGCATTATCTTACTCTGAATGCTTACTGACATCCAGGGGACTCTGGATTTGGCAGCCCTCCCTTTTTCTTTGTTGGAACATGTTTACCGTGAAACCCTTGAATCACCACTTGAAATATCTCCCACTGCTCTCTCATTGATTTAACTTCAATTAGCTTGTTCATTTTGGTAGCAAGGATAAAAAACAGCTTGTTTTTCAAAAGGTGTGGACCCTCCTTTTCCTCTCCAAATTCCTTGAACATATTGTCATTTTTCAAATCCGTGCCCATCTTCCCAGAAACTCCATGTTTGAATCCCTCCAAACAGGTTTCTGCCACTGCCATGGTACTGAAACAGCCCTTATCCATTCGCAAATGACATCCTATGTGACTGTGATCATAGTAAAAAATCCCTCCTCATCCTTCTTGACCTGTCTGCAGCCTTTGACATGGTTGACCACATGATCCTCCTCCAACGCCTCTCCTCCGTCGCCCAGCAGGGTGGAACTGTGCTCCCCTCGTTCCATTCTTATTGATTCAGCGATAGGCAAAGAATCGCTCGACCTCACCATCACCAATCTCGACTCCTTCGCTGTCTCTGATTTGTCACACTTGTTGCCCGACATCCAGTTCTGGATCAGCGGAAATTTCCTCCAAGCAAATATTATGAAGACCGAAAACAATGTCTTTGGTCCCGGCCACAAATTCTCTTCCCTTGCCATCGACTCCATCCCTCTCCCTGGCAACTGTTTGAGGCTGAACCAGACTGTTCGCCATCTTGGCGATCTATTTGACCATGGGATGAGCTTCGGACATCACATCCACTTCATCACCAAGACCGCCTCTCTCCACATCCATAACATCATTCGTGGCCACTTCAGTATCAGCTCATCTTTTTTTTTATTCGTTCATGGGATGCGGGCTTCGATGGCGAGGCCGGCATTTATTACCCATCCCGAATTGCCCTCGAGAAGGTGGTGGTGGGCCGCCTTCTTGAACCGCTGCAGTCAGTGTGGTGACGGTTCTCCCACAGTGCTGTTAGGAAGGGAGTTCCAGGATTTTGACCCAGCGACAATGAAGGAACGGCGATATATTTCCAAGTCGGGATGGTGTGTGACTTGGAGGGGAATGTGCAGGAGGTGTTGTTCCCATGCGCCTGCTGCTCTTGTCCTTCTCGGTGGGAGAGGTCACGGGTTTGGGAGGTGCTGTCGAAGAAGCCTTGGCGAGTTGTCGCAGTACATCCTGTGGATGGTGCACACTGCAGTCACAGTGCGCCGGTGGTGAAGGGAGTGAATGTTTAGGGTGGTGGATGGAGTGCCAAACAAGCGGGCTGCTTTATCTTGGATGGTGTCGAGCTTCGTGAGTGTTGTTGGAGCTGCACTCATCCAGGCAAGTGGAAAGTATTCCATCACACTCCTGACTTGTGCCCTGTAGATGGTGGAAAGGCTTTGGGGAGTCAGAAAGTGAGTCACTCGCCGCAGAATACCCAGCCTCTGACCTGCTCTCGTAGCCACAGTATTTATATGGCTGGTCCAGTTCTGTTTCTGGTCAATGGTGACCCCCAGGATGTTGATGGTGGGGGATTCGGCGATGGTAATGCCGTTGAATGTCAAGGGGAGGTGGTTAGACTCTCTTTTGTTGGAGATGGTCATTGCCTGGCACTTATCTGGCGCGAATGTTACTTGCCACTTATCAGCCCAAGCCTGGATGTTGTCCAGGTCTTGCTGCATGCGGGCTCGGACTGCTTCATTACCTGAGCGGTTGCGAATGGAACTGAACACTGTGCAGTCATCAGCGAACATCCACATTTCTGACCTTATGATGGAGGGAAGGTCATTGATGAAGCAGCTGAAGATGGTTGGGCCAAAGACACTGCCCTGAGGAACTCCTGCAGCAATGCCCTGGGGCTGAGATGATTGGCCTCCAACAACCGCCACCATCTCCTTTGTGCTCGGTATGACTCGAGCCACTGGAGAGTTTTCCCTCTGATTCCCATTGACTTCAATTTTACTCGGGCTCCTTGTTGCCACACTCGGTCAAATGCTGCCTTAATGTTAAGGGCAGTCACTCTCACCTCACCTCTGGAAATCAGCTCTTTTGTCCATGTTTGGACCAAGGCTGTAATGAGGTCTGGAGCCGAGTGGTCATGGCGGAACCCAAACTGAGCATCGGTGAGCAGGTTATTGGTGAGTAAGTGCCGCTTGATAGCACTGTCGTCGACACCTTCCATCACTTTGCTGATGATTGAGAGTAGACTGATGGGGCGGTAATTGGTCAGATTGGATTTGTCCTGCTTTTTGTGGACAGGACATACCTGGGCAATTTTCCACATTGTCGGATAGATGCCAGTGTTGTAGCTGTACTGGAACAGCTTGGCTAGAGGCGCAGCTAGTTCTGGAGCACAAGTCTTCAGCACTACAGCTGGGATGTTGTCGGGGGCCCATAGCCTTTGCTGTATCCAGTGCACTCAGCCGTTTCTTGATCTCACGTGGAGTGAATCGAATTGGCCGAAGACTGGCTTCCGTGATGGTGGGGATATCGGGAGGAGGCTGAGATGGATCATCCACTCGGCACTTCTGGCTGAAGATGGTTGCAAACGCTTCAGCCTTGTCTTTTGCACTTACGTGCTGGACTCCGCCATCGTTGAGAATGGGGATGTTTGCAGAACCTCCTCCTCCCGTTAGTTGTTTAATTGTCCACCACAATTCACGAATGGATGTGGCATGACTGCAGAGCTTTGATCTGATCCGTTGGTTGTGGAATCGCTTAGCTCTGTCTATAGCATGTTGCTTCCGCTGTTTAGCATGCATGTAGTCCTGAGTTGTCGCTTCACCAGGTTGGCACCTCATTTTTAGGTACGCCTGGTGGTGCTCCTGGCATGCTCTTCTACACTCCTCATTGAACCAGGGTTGATCCCCTGGCTTGTTGGTAATGGTAGAGTGAGGAATATGCCGGGCCATGAGGTTACAGATTGTGCTGGAATACAATTCTGCTGCCGCACCCAGAGTACATTTTGTGCCCTTGCGACCCTCATTGCTTCCTCCAAGTGGTGCTCAACATGGAGGAGGACTGATTCATCAGCTGAGGGAGGACGGTAGGTGGTAATCATCAGGAGGTTTCCTTGCCCATATTTGACCTGATGCCATGAGATTTCATGGGGTCCAGATTAAACTCTCATCTATGCCTTTGTTACCTCTCGACTTGACTATTCCAATACTCTCTGGCCGGCCTACCACTTCCACACTCCTTAAACTTGAGCTCATCCGAAACTCTGCTGCCCTTTTCCGAACTCACACCAAGTCCCGTTCTTGCATCACCCTTGTGCTCACTGACCAACATTGGCTCCCGGCCCGCAAATGCCTCAAGTTAAACTTTTCACCCATGTTTTCAAATCCCACAATGGCCTCGTCCCTGCCTTTCTCTGTAACCTTCTCCAGCCCAACATCCCACCGACATCTCTGCACACCTCCAATTCTGGAATCTTGTGCATCCTCGATTTTCATTGTTCCACCATTAGCAGCCGTGCCTTAAGCAGCCAAGTCCCTCAGCTCTGGAATTCCTTCCCTCAACCTCGCCGCCTCTCTCTCCTCGTTTAAGATGCTCGTTAAAAGCAAGCATTTCGACCAAGCTTTTGGTCACCTGTCCTAACATCTTCTTATTTGGCGCAGTGTGAAATTGTGCCTGATAATCGCTCCTGTGAAACGTCTTGGGACGTTTTACTACTATAAAGGCGAAAAATCAATGCAAGTTGTCGTAGTCGAAGTATATATCTGGGTTTATCAGTGGGATTTCTGGGATCACCAACCAATATGTCCGTGTTTATCGGGTTTTACTGGGATTACCAGCCTAAATATTTGAGTTATTAGGGAATCACAAGCCTTTTTACATGGGTTTTTCAGGGATCATCTGCAATCAACAGCTTATATCCGTGGGTTTTTCGGAGTTTCCTTGCGATCACCAGGATATATCTGGTTTTCTCGGGTTTAATGAGATCACCAGACTTTATATCTGGGTTTACCTGGGTTTACTTGCATTAACAACCTATATATCTGTATTAATCAGAGATATTGGGTTCACCAATCCATATATTTGGATTTATTAGTGGTTTACTGGGATCACCAGCCTATATATCGTGGTTTACTGGGAGCACCAGAATATATTTCGGAGTTTATCTTGATTTACTTGGTTCACCAGCCGATAATACCTGAATTTATAAGTGTTTACTGGGACCACCAATCTATATATTTGTGTTTATTGGGTTTCACTGGGAACATCAGCCTACATACCTGGGTTTGTCAGGGACCACTGGAATCACCAGGTAATATGTCTTGGTTTCACAGACTTTCCTGGTGTCACCAGGGGCTTAAAACGATGCTGGAACAGCAACTCATGTATTTGCTTTATCGTATTTACTGTGATCACCAGCCTATATATCTGGGTTTGTCTTAGTTTAGCGGGACCACCAATCTACATATCTTGGCTTATCATGGTTTACTGGCATTACCAGTCTATGTGGCGGGATTTATCGACGTTTGTTCTGATCATCAGCCTATATACTGCGGTTTACTGGAATAACCAGTCTATATATCGTGGTATATTGAGGTTTTCTTGGATCATCAGTCAAGATATCAGTGTTACCGGGGTTTACTTTGTTCAACAGCCTATAATATCTGCGTTTATCAGGGTGTACTGGGATCACCAGTCTATATATTTGGGTTTATCAGGTTTCAAAGGGACCAACAGCCTATTTATCTGGGATTAACAGTGTCGACTGGAAGCACAAGCCTATATATTTGGATTCGTTGTTGTTTTCTGAAATCACCAGCCAAGATATCCAGTTTATCATTCCTTACTGTTATCACCGTACGATATATCTTAGTTTCTCAGGATTTACTAAGGTCACCAGTCGAGGTTTATCACCATTTGATGGGATCACCAGCTGATACAACTGGCTTTATCCAGTTTAAATGGAATCACCAGCATGCATATCTTGGTTGACCGGGGTGCCAACTTCGATCACCAGCCTATATTTCAGGGTATATCAGGGTTTACTGGTATCACCAGCCTATGTATCTCGATTTATCGGGGTTTACTAGGGTCACCAGTATATGTCTGGTTAATCGGGCTTTGCTGGGATTACCAGCCTAGTTATCTGCGTTTAGCGGGTTTTACTGGCATCACCAACCAAAATATATCTGGGTTCCTCATAGTTGTCTGGGATCACCAGCCTATCCATCTGCGATTGTCTGGGTTTACTGGGAGCACCATTCTATATAAGCCATGGTGTGGAGATGCCGGTGATGGACTGGGGTGGACAAATGTAAGGAATCTTACAACACCAGGTTATAGTCCAACAGTTTTATTTGAAAATCACAAGCTTTCGGAGATTATCTCCTTCGTCAGGTGAGTGAGTGAGTGAAAGATTCTCAAATCGCATATCTTATATTAGGCTGGGACACGCTCACACCAATCAAAGGTGTCGTTGGTGTTCAGACAGGTTAGCCACGGAAAACAGTTCTGAATACACAATGGGTCAGGTTACAAAGCCAGAGAGAGAAAGAGACTCGAAAGGCAGAGAGAGACAGAGAGAATGTCCAGTTGTATTAAAAACAGATTAAAAAAAATTTCCCCCTGCTTACGTGTAGCGTGACATGAACCCAAGATCCCGGTTGAGGCCGTCCTCATGGGTGCGGAACTTGGCTATCAATTTCTGCTCGACGATTTTGCGTCGTCGTGTGTCTCAAAGGCCGCCTTGGAGAGCGCTTACCCGAAGATCGGTGGCTGAATATCTTTGACTGCTAAAGTGTTCCCCGACTGGGAGGGAACCCTCCTGTCTGGCAACAAATAAAACTATTGGACTATAACCTGGTGTTGTAAGATTCCTTACATACTATACAACGAAGTTTATCATGATTTACTGGTATCATAGGTCAATAAGTCGGGATTTATTGTGGTTCGCTGGGATCGCCAGTATATATATATCTGGCTTTATGTCGGTTTACTCAGATCACCAGCCTATATATCTGGCTTTAGCGTGGTTTACTCAGATCACCAGCCTATATATCTGGGTGTATCGCGGTTAACTGGGATTACCAGTCTATATATTTGGGCGCATTAGCGGTTTACTGGGATCACTACTTTATTTATCGTGCCTCATTGCGGGTTCCTGGGATCATCAGTCTATATATCAGAGTTTACTTTGTTTACCATCCTATAATACGTGTTTATAAGGGTTTAGTGCAAACGGCAGGGTTTATTTTTGAGTTTATCGGGCTTAGAGGGATCACCAGTCTACATATAGTGATTTATCGAGGTTTGTTGTGACCATCAGCCGAAATATCGCGGTATATTTTTTTTTTTATTCGTTCATGGATGTGGGTATCGCTGGCAAGGTCAGCATTTATGGCCCATCCCTAATTGACCTTGAGAAGGTGGTGGTGAGCCGTCGCCTTGAATCGCAGCAGGCCATGTGGTTAAGGGAGGGAATTCCAGGATTTTGACCCAGCGACGATGAAGGAACGGCGATATATTTCTCAGTCGGGATGGTATGTGATTTGGAGGGGAATGTGCACGTGGTATTGTTCCCGTATGCCTGCTGCCCCTGTCCTTCCATGTCGTCGAGTCGTGGATTTGGGAGGTGCTGTCGAAGAAGCCTTGGCGAGTTGCTGCAGTGCATCCTGTGGATGGTACACACTGCAGCCACGGTGCGCTGGTGGTGAAGGGAGTGAATGTTCAGGGTAGTGGTTATGGTGCCAATCAAGCAGGTAGCTTTGTCTTGGATATTGTCATGCTTCTTGAGTATTGTTGGAGCTGCACTCATCCAGGCAAGTAGAAGGTATTCCATCATACAACTGAAATGTGCCTTGTAGATGGTTTAAAGGCTTTGGGGAGTCAGGAGGTGAGTCACTTGCCGCAGAATACCCAGCCTCTGACCTGCTTTTGTAGCCACAGTATTTATATGGCTGGCCCAGTTTAGTTTCTGGTCAAGGTTGACCCCCCGGATGTTGATGGTGGGGGATTCGGCGATGGTAATGCTGTTGAATGTCAAGTTAAGGTCGTTAGACTCTTTGTTGTTGGAGACGGTTATTGCCTGGAAGTTGTCTGGCGCAAATGTTACTTGCCACACCTCAGCCCAAGCCTGGAGGTTGTCCAGGTCTTGCTGCATGCGGACACGGACTGCTTCATTATCTGAGGGGTGCGAATGGAACTGAACACTGTGCAGTCATCAGCGAACATCCCCATTTCTAATTTTATGATGGAGGGAAGGTCATTGATGAAACAGCTGAAGATGGTTGGGCCTTGGACACCTCACTGAGAAAATCTTGCAGCAATGTCCTGGGGTTGAGATGATTGGCCTCCAACAACCACTACCATCTTCCTTTGTGCTGATATGACTCCAGCCACTGGAGGGTTTTCCCCCTGATTCCCATTGACTCCAATTTTACTGGGGCTCCTTGGTGCTACATTCGGTCAAATGCTGCCTTGATGTCAAGGGCAGTCACTCTCAACTCACCTCTAATATTCAGCTCATTTGTTCATGTTTGGACCAAGGTTGTAATGAGGTCTGTCGCCGAATGGTCCTGGCGGAACCCAAACTGAGCATCGGTGAGCAGGTTATTGGTGAGTAAGTGCCGCTTGATAGCACTGTCGACGACACCTTCCACTAGTTTGCTGATGATTGAGATTAGACTGATGGGGCAGTAATTGGCCGGATTGGATTTGTCCTGCTTTTTGTCGACAGGACACACCTGGGCAATTGTCCACATTGTCGGTTCGATGCCATTGTTGCAGTAGCACTCTGGTACAGTTACACTCTGGCGAGGGGCGCGGCTAGTTCTGGAACACAAGTCTTCAGCGCTGCAGCCGGGATGTTGTCGGGTCCACAGCCCTTGTTGTATCCAGTGCACTGAGCCGTTTCATGATATCACGTGGAGTGAATCGAATTGGCTGGAGACTGGCTTCTGTGATGGTGGGGATATCGGGACGAGGCTGAGTTGTATCAAATAGGTTTTTCCCTTCGTGTTGGTTCGCTCACCACCTGCCGCAGGCCCAGTCTGGCAGTTATGTCCTTCAGGACTCGGCCAGCTTGGTCAGTATTGCTGCTACCGAGCCACTATTTGTGATGGACATTGAAGTCCCCCACTCAGAGTACATTCTGTGCCCTTGCTGCCCTCAGAGCTTCCCCCACGTGGGGCTCAACATGGAGGAGGACTGCTCCATCAGCTGAGGGAGGGCGGTCGGTGGTAATCAGTGGGAGTTATCCTTGCTCATGTTTGATCTGATGCCAAGAGAATTCATGGGGTCTGGAATCAATATTGAGGACTCCCAGCGCCACTCCCTCCTGGGCTGTATACCATTGTACCCTCACCTCTGGTGGGTCTGTCCTGCCTGTGGGACAGGACATACGCAGGGATGGTGATGGAAGCGTTTGGCTGAAAGCTATGATTCTGTGAGCATCGCTCTATCAGGCTGTAGCTGAAGTCGTCCGTGGGACAGCTCTCCCAATTTTGGTACAATGCCCCCAGGAGTTAGTGAGGAGGACATTGCAGGGTCGACTGGATTTGATTTGCCTTTGTCGTGTCCGGTGCCGAGTGTTCCAATGCCGCGTGGTCCTTCTGGTTTTATTCTTATTGTGACTTTCTGTAGCGAGATTGTACAACTGAGTGGCTCGCTCGGCCATTTCAGAGAGCGATTAAGAATCAACTACATTGCTGTGGGCCTGGAGTCACATATCGGCCAGACCTGGTAAGTGCGGCAGGTTTCCTCCGCTAAAAAAACATTTCTGAACCAGATGGGTTTTTACAGCAATCCGGTAGTTTCTTGGCCACCATTACTGATACCAGTTTTTTTTTTATTCCAGAAGTTATTTGAATGAATTTAAATTGCCCAGCTGCTGTGGCAGGATTTGAACTCATGCCTAACACAAAGATTGTTATTCCAGGCCTCTGGGTTACTATTCCAGTAACATAACAACTACCTTATACATCGTGCTTTATTGGGATCATCAGTCGAGATATCGGGGTTTAATTGCTGCGCCAGCCAATAAAAGCTGTGCTTATTAGGGTTTACTGCGACTAATAGCCTATATTTTTGCGTTTATGGTGGTTTACTGGGACCACCATCCTATACATCTGGGTTTTCACAGGCTTGATTGGAGTCACCAGCTTTCATATCGGGGTTGAACATGTTTTGCTGGGATCAGCGGCTGAAATATCTGGCTTTATCGTGATTTACTGCAATCACCAGTTTAAATTTTGGGTTTTGCATACCTTACTGGGATCAAGACCCTATATAACTGGCTTTTATCAGTGTTTCATGAGATCACCATCCTATACATTGGGGTTTATCACGATTTGCTGGGAGCACCAGTCCACATATCTGTGTTTATCAGGGTTTACTGATATCACCCTTCTCTATGTCTGGTGTAATCGAGGTTTACTGGGATCACAAGTCTATATATCGGAATTTACCGAATTTTGTTGTGATCATCAGCCTATATATCGCGGTGTAGGTATATATTGTGATTTATTTGGATTTACTGCGACCATCAGTCGAGATATCGAGGTTTACTTGCTTCACCAGCCTATAATATCTGGGTTTATCAAGTAACTGGGACCACCAGTCTATATATTTGGGTTTATCAACACTTAAAGGGACCACCATCCTGTATATCTATGCCACAACTTCTTGTGTGGCAGCTTATCGAATGCAATTTGAAAATCCAAATACACTACCTCTACTGGTGCTCCTTTATTTACCCTGCTCGTTACACCCACAAGAAATTATTATACATTATTCAAACACAATTCCCCATTCACAAAACCGTGTTGACTCTGCTAATCATATTATGATTTTCTAAGTGCCCTGATATCAGGTCGTTAATAATAGATTCTTGCATTTTCCCTTCCACTGATGTCAGGCTAAATGGCATTTAGTTCCCTGCTTTTTCTCTCTCCCAACTTTATTGAATGACGGGGTTACATTTTCCGCCTTCCTATCCACTGCGACCATTTAAGAATTTAGCGAATCCAGGAAGATGAAAACCAATGCATCCACTATCTCCACAGCCACCTCTTTAAAAACTCTAGGATGTAGGCCGTTAGGTCCATAGATTTGTCGGCTTTTCGTCCCGTGAATTTCTCCAGTAGTTTGTGCTGACTTAATCTTAATTATGTTAAATTCCTCCCTATCATCAGACCGTTGGTTCCCCACTATTTTCGAGATATTTTTTTGTGTCTTCTACAGTGAAAACAGAAATAAAATTTTTGTTTAACGTCTCTGTTATTTCCAAATTCCCCATTATAATTTCTCCTAACTTTGACTCTGAGGTACCCACGATTATTTCCCTTAATATCATCCTTTTTCATATGTAACAAGATTTTGCATTGGTAACAAGATAGACAAACCAATGGCGCAAATAGAGATGAAACAGTTTGATCCAATAGCCATTACAGAGACGTGGTTGAAAGGTGACCAAGGTTGGGATCTAAATGTTACAGGGTACTTGACGTTTCGGAAAGACAGGCAGAATGGAAAAGGAGGGCGGACGTTTTGATAATAAAAGATGACTCAGGGCAGTAGTGAGAAAGGATCTTGGCTGTGAAGATCAGGAAGTTGAATAACTAGAATCTTAGAATCATAGAATCATAGAAAGGTTACAGCACGGAAGGAGGCCATTCGGCCCATCGAGTCCACACTGTCTCTACGCAAGAGCAATCAGCCAGTCCCATTCCCCTGCCCTATCCCCGTAGCCCGGTAATTTGTTCTCCTTGTAAGTACTTATCCAGTTTCCTTTTGAAGGCCATGATTGAATCTGCCTCCATCACCCCCTCGAGCAGTGCATTCCAGATCCAAACCATTCGCTGTGTAAAAAAAGTTTTTCCTCATGTCACCTTAAATCTATGCGCTCTGGTTCTTGAAACTTCCGCGATTGGGAACAGTTCCTCTCGATCTAATCTGTATAGACCCTTCATCATTCTGAATACCTCCATCAAATCTCCTCGCAACCATCTCTGTTCCATTGAGAACACCCCAGCTTTTCCAATCTCTCCACATCACAAAAGCCCCTCATTCCTGGAATCATTCTAATAAATCTTTTCTGCACGCTCTCCAATGCCTTCACATCCTACCTAATGTGCGGAGCCCAGATCTGGATACAATACTCCAACCACTGCTTCACAAAGGTTCAGCATAACTTCCTTACTTTTGTCCCAATTTATCAAGCCCAGGATCCCCTTTGTTTTTTTAACCGTTTTAACACGATCTGCACCTTCAACGATTTCTGCACAGATACCCCCAGGCCTCTCTGTTCCTTCACCCTCGAATGAATTGTATCCTTGAGTAGATATTGTCTCTCGTCGAACTTCCGGCCAAAATGTACCACTTCACACTTATCTGTGTTAAATTTTATCAGCCCCGTATCCACATATTCAACCGGCCAGCCGATGTCTTATATTTTGCATTGGTTCATGGGATATGGGCGTCACTGGCAAGGTCAGTATTTATTGCTCATCCCTAATTGCCCTTGACAAGTTGGTGGTGAGCCGCCTTAGAGTCATAGAAGTTTACATCATGGAAACAGGCCCTTCGGCCCAACATGTCCATGTCGCCCAGTTTATATCACTAAGCTAGTCCCAGTTGCCTGCATTTGGCTCATATCCCTCTATACCCATCTTACCCATGTAACTGTCCAAATGCTTTTTAAAAGACAAAATTGCACCCGCCTCTACTACTGCCTCTGGCAGCTCGTTCCAGACACTCACCACCCTTTGAGTGAAAAAATTGCCCCTCTGGACCCTTTTCTATCTCTCCCCTCTCACCTTAAATCTATGCCCCCTCGTTATAGACTCCCCTACCTTTGGGAAAAGATTTTGACTATCTACCTTATCTATGCCCCTCATTGTTTTATAGAATTCTATCAGATCATCCCTAAACCTTCCACTCTCCAGGGAAAAAAGTCTCAGTCTATCCAACCTCTCCCTATATGTCAAACCATCAAGTCCCGGTAATATCCTAGTAAATCTTTTCTGCACTCTTTCTAGTTTAATAATGCCCTTTCTATAATAGGGTGACCAGAACTGAACACAGTATTCCAAGTGTGGCCTTACAAATGTCTTGTACAACTACAACAAGACATCCCAACTCCTGGATTCAATGTTCTGACCAATGAAACCAAGCATGCTGAATGCCTTCTTCACCACCCTATCCACCTGTGACTCCACTTTCAAGGAGCTATGAACCTGTACTCCTATATCTCTTTGCTCTATAACTTTCCCCAACGCCCTACCATTAACGGAGTAGGTCCTGGCCCGATTCGATCTGCCAAAATGCATCACATCACATTTATCTAAATCAAACTCCATCTGCCATTCATCGGCCCACTGGCCCAATTTATCAAGATCCCGTTGCAATCCTAGATAACCTTCTTCACTGTTCACAATGCCACCATTCTTGGTGTCATCTGCAAACTTACTAACCATGCCTCCAAATTTTCATCCAAATCATTAAAATAAATAACAAATAACAGCGGACCCAGCACCGATCTCTGAGGCACACCGCTGGTCACTGGCCTCCAGTTTGAAAAACAACCCTCTGCAACCACCCTCTGTCTTCTGCCGTCAATCCAATTTTGTATCCAATTGGCTACCTCACCTTGGAGCCCATGAGATCTAACCTTATGTAACAACCTACCATGCGGTACCTTGTCAAAGGCTTTGCTAAAGTCCATGTAGACCACGTCTACTGCACAGCTCTCATCTATCTTTTTGGTTACCCCTTCAAAAAACTGAATCAAATTTGTAAGACATGATTTTCCTCTCACAAAACCGTGCTGACTGTTCCTAATCAGTCCCCGCCTCTCCAAATGCCCGTATATCCTGTCTCTCAGAATACCCTCGAACAACTTACCCACTACAGATGTCAGGCTCACCGGTCTGTAGATCCCAGGCTTTTCCCTGCCGCCCTTTTTAAACAAAGGCACAACATTTGCTACCCTCCAATCTTCAGGCACCTCACCTGTAGCTGTCGATGATTGAAATATCTCTGCTAGGGGACCCGCAATTTCCTCCCTAACCTCCCATAACATCCTGGGATACATTTCATCAGGTCCCGGAGATTTATCTACCTTGATGCGCGTTAAGACTTCCAGCACCTCCCTCTCTGTAATACGTACACTCCTCAAAACATCACTATTTATTTCCCCAACTTCCCTAACATCCATGCCTTTCTCAACTGTAAATACCGATGCGAAATATTCATTTAGGATCTCACCCGTCTTTTGTGGTTCCGCCACAAGATGACCTTGTTGATCCTTAAGAGGCACTACTCTCTCCCTAGTTACTCTTTTGCCCCTTATGTATTTGTAGAAGCTCTTTGTACCACTGCAGTCCGTGTGGTGAAGGTTCTTCCACAGTGCTGTTAGGAAGGGAGTTCCAGGATTTTGACCAAGCGACGATGAAGGAAAGGCGTTAAATTGCCAAGTCGGGATGGTGTGTGACTTCGAGAGGAAGGTGCAAGTGGTGTTGTTCCCATTTGCCTGCTGCCTTTGTCCTTCTAAGTATTAAAGGTCGCGGGTTCAGGAGGTGCTGTCGAAGAAGCCTTGGCGAGTTGATGCAGTGCATCCTGTGGATGGTACACACTGCAGCCACAGTGCGCCGGTTGTGAAGGGAGTGAATGTTTAGGGTGGTGGATGGGGTGCCAATCAAGCAGATTGCTTTGTCCTCGATGATGCCGAGCTTCTTGAGTGTTGGAGCTTCACTCATCCAGGCAACTGGTGAGTATTCCATCACACTCCTGACTTGTGCCTTGAAGATAGAACCATAGAACCACAGAAATGATACAGCACAGAAGGGGGCCATTCGGCCTATGGTGTCCGCGACGGCTCGAAGAACAAACAGGTGTAATTCTAATCCCACGTTCCAGCACCCGTTCCGTTGCACAGCAGCTTACAGCACTTTAGGTGCAGGTCCAGGTACTGGTGGTGGAATGGCTTTGGGTAGTCAGGAGGTGAGACACTCGCAGCAGGGTATCCAGCCTCTGACCTCCTTCTGTAGTGACAGTATTTATGTGGCTCGCCCAGTTAAGTTTCTGGTCAATGGTGAAACCCAGGATGTTGATGGTGGGGTATTCAGCGATGGTAATGCCGCTGGATGTCAAGCGGCGGTGGTTAGATTCTCTCTTGTTGGAGATGGTCATTGCCTGGCACTTGTCTGGCGCGAATGTCACTTGCCACTTATCAGCCGAAGCCTGGATGTTTTTCAGCTCTTGGTGCTTGCAGGCACCGACTGCTTCATTATCTGAGGTGTTACGAATTGAACTGAACACTGTGAAATCATGAGCGAACATCCCCATTTCTGACCTTATGATGGAGGGAAAGTCATTGATCAAGCAGCTGAAGATGGTTGGGACTCGGACACTGGCCTGAGGAACTCCTGCAGCAATGTCCTGGGGCTCCAACATGATTGGTCTCCAACAACCACTACCATCTTCCTTCGTACTATGTATGATTCCAGCCGGTGGAGAGTTTTCGCCCGATTCCCATTGGCTTCAATTTTACTCGGGCTCCTTGGTGCCACACTCGGTCAAATGCTGCCTTGATGTCAAGGGCAGTAACTCTCGCCTCATCTCTGGAATTCAGCTCTTTTATCCATGTTGGGATCAAGGCTGTAATGAAGTCTGGAGCCGAGTGGTCCTGGTGGAAAACAAACTGAGCATCGGTGAGCAGTTGAGTAAGTACCGCTTGATCGCACTGTTGACGACACCTTCCATCACCTTGCTGATGATTGAGAGTAGACTGATGAGGTGATAATTGGCTGGATTGGATTTGTCCTGCTTTTTGTGGAATGGACATACCTTGGCAAATTTCGACACGGCCGGATAAATGCCAGTGTTGTAGCTGTTTTGGAGCAGCTTGACGAGAGGCGCAGCTTGTTCTGGAGCACAAGCGATCAGCACGACAGCCGGGACGTTGTTGTGCCCTATCGCGTTTGCTGTATCCTCTTCACTGTTCACCACACTTCCACGTTTTGTGTCATCTGCACATTTTGAAATTGTGCCCTGTGTACCAAAGTCGAAGTCATTAATATATATTAGGAAAAGCAGTGGTCCGATTACCGAACCCTAGGGAACACCAGTGTATACCTCCCTCCATCCGAAAAACAACCCCGTTCACCACTACTCTCTGTTTACTGTCCTCGAGCTGATTCCATATCCATGCTACCACTGCCCCCTATATTCCATGGGCTTCAACTTTGCTGATTACCCAATTATGTGGCATTTTATCAAACGCCTTTTAGAAGTCTTTATACACTATATCAACCGCATTACTGTCATCAACCCTGTCTGTTACCTCATCAAACAACTGTCAAGTTAGATAAACACGAATCTCCTTTAACAAATCTGGGTTATCAGATTTTTTGGCGGATTACCAGTATATATATCTGGGTTAATCATGCTTTAGTGGACCACCATCCAATGTATTTGTGTTTATCAGGATTTAGTGGGATCAACGTCCATTATGTGTTGATTTTTGGGGCTTTCCTGCGATCACCATCGTATATAACTGGGTTTTACGAGGACATTTTCGGATTATAGGCTCATTTTCTAATATAGCAAGAGCAGAAGTAGCTTTTTTGTTATTCGTTCATGGGATGTGGGCGTCGCTGGCCAGGCCAACATTTATTGACCATCCTTAATTGCCCTTGAGAAGGTGTTGGTGATCCGCCTTTTGAACCGCTGTAGTCCGTGTGGTGAAGGTTGTCCCACAGATCTGTTAGTAAGGGAGTTCCAAGATATTGACCCAGCGACGATGAAGGTACGACGGTGTATTTCCAAGTCGGGATGGTGTGTGATTTGGAGGGGAGCATGCAGGTGGTGTTGTTCCCGTGTGCCTGCTGCCCTTGTCTTTCTAGGTGGTAGTCGTCGCGGGTTTGGGAGGTGCTGTCGAAGAAGCCTTGGCGAGTTGCTGCAGTGTATCCTGTGGATGGTACAGACTGCAGGCACTGTGCGCCGGTGATGAAGGAAGTGAATGCTTAGGGTGGTGGATGGGGTGCCAATCAAGTGGGCTGCTTTGTACTGGATGGTGTCGAGCTTCTTGAGTGTTGTTGGAGCTGCACTAATCCACGCAAGTGGAGAGTATTCCATCGTACTCCTAACTTGTGCCTTGTAGATGGTGGAAAGGCTTTGGGGAGTCAGGAGGTGAGTCACTCGCTGCAGAATACCCAACCTCTGACCTGATCGTATAGACACATTATTTATATGGCTGGTCCAGTTCAGTTTCTGGTCAATGCCCCCCAGGATGTTGATGGTGGGGGATTCGGCCATGAAAAAGCTGTTGAATGTCAAGGGGAGATGGTGAGACTCTTCCTTGTTGGAGATGGTTATTGACTGGCACTTGTCTGGTGCGAATGTTACTTGCCACTTATCAGCCCAAGCCTGAATGTTGTCCAGGCCTTGCTGCATGCGGGCTCGGACTGTTTCATTATCTGAAGGTTTGCGAATCGAACTGAAAATCATCAATATGCAATCATCAGCGAACATCCCCTTATGATGGAGGGAAGTTCATTGATGAAGCAGCTGAAGATAATTCGGCCTAGGACACTGCCCTGAGGAACTCCTGCAGCAACGTCCTGGGGCTGAGATGATTGGCCTCCAACAACCACAACCATCTTCCTTTGTGCTAGGTGTGACTGCAGCCACTGGAGAGGTTTCCCCCTGCTTCCCATTGACTTCAATTTTGCTCGGACTCCTTGGTGCCAAACTCGGTCAAATGCTGCCTTGAAGTCAAGGGCAGTCACTCTCACCTCACCTCTGGAATTCAGCTCTTTTGTCCATGTTTGGACCAAGGCTGTAATGAGGTCTGGATCCGAGTGATGCTAGCGGAACCCGAACTGAGCATCGGTGAGCAGGTTATTGGTGATTAAGTGCCTCTTGATATCACTTTCGACGACACCTTCCATCACTTTGCTAACGATTGAGAGTAGACTGATGGGGCGTTAATTGTCCGGATTGGATTTATCCTGCTTTTTGTGGACAGGAAATACCTGGGCAATTTTCCACATTGTCGAGTCGATGCCAGTATTGTAGCTGTACTGGAACAGGTTCGCAAGAGGCGCAACTCCTTCTGGAGCAAAAGCCTTTAGTCCTGCAGCCGAGATTTTGTCGCGGCCCATAGCCTTTGCTGCATCCAGTGCACTCAGCCGTTTCTTGATATCACGTGGAGTGAATCGAATTGGCTGTAAACTGGCTGCTGTGATGGCGGAGATATCGGGAGGAGGCCGAGATGGATCATCCACACGGCACTTCTGGCTGAAGATGGTTGCAAAATCTTCAGCCATGTCTTTTGCACTCACGTGCTGTACTGCGCCATCATTGAATATAGGGACGTTTACAGAGCCTCCTCCTCCCGTTAGTTGTATCATTGTCCACCACCATTCGCGACTGGATGTGGCAGGACTGCATAGCTTTGATCTGATTAGTTGGTTGTGGAATCGCTTAGCTCTGTCTATAGCATGTTGCTTCCCCTGTTTAGCATGCTTGTCGTCCTGTGTTGTAGCTTCACCAGGTTGGCACCTAATTTTTAGGTCCGTCTGGTGCTGCTCCTGGCTTGCTCTTCTACACTCCTCATTGAACCAGGGTTGATCCACTGGCTTTTTGGTAATGGTAGAATGAGGAATATGCCGGTCCATGAGGCTACAGGTTGTGCTGGAATGCAATTCTGCTGCTGCTGATGGCCCACAGTGCCTCATGGATGCCCAGTTTTGAGCACCGACATCTGTTCTGAATCTACCCCATTTAGCACGGTGGTAGTGCCACACAACACGTTGGATGGTGTCCTCAGTGCGAAGACGGGACTTCATCTCCACGAAGACAGTGCGGTGGTAACTTCTACCAATACAGTCATGGGCAGATGCATTTGCGACAGGTCGATTGGTGAGAACGAGGTCAAGTAAGTTTATACCTCGTGTTCGTTCGCTCACCACCTGCCACAGGCCCAGCCTGGCAGCTATGTCCTTCAGGACTCTGCCAGTAGTAGTGCTACCGAGCGACTCTTGGTGATTTCATTCAGAGGACATTCTGTGCCCTTGCAACCCTCAGTGCTTCCTTCAAGTGGTGTTCAGCATGGAGGAGGAATGATTCATTAGCTGCTTGAGGGCGGTATGTGGTAATCAGCAGGAGATTTCCTTGCCCACGTTTGACCTGAAGCCATGAGATTTCATGGGGTGCAGAGACAATGTTGAGGAGACACCCAGGGCCACTCCTTCCTGACTGTATATCACTGTACCACCACCTCTGGTGGGACAGGACATACCCATGGATGGTGATGGAAGAGTTTGGGACGTTGGCTGAAAGGTATGATTCTATGAGTATGGCTCTGTCAGGCTGTTGCTTGACTAGTCTGTCGGACAGCTCTCCCAATTTGGCACAAATCCCCAGATGTTCGTGAGGAGGACTTTGCAGTGTCGACTGGGCTAGGTTTGCCTTTGTCGTGTCCGGTGCCCAGTTGTCCCATGCAGGGTGGTCCGTCCGGTCTTATTCTTATTATGACTTTTTTTAGCGAGATTTTACAACTGAGTGGCTTGCTCGGCCATTTCAGAGGGTAATTAAGAATCAACCATATTGCTTTGGGCTGGAGTCACATATAGGACAGACCGCGTAAGGACAGCAGGTTTCCTTCCCTAAAGGATGTTCGTGAACCAGATGGGTTTTTATGACAATCCGGTAGTTTCATGGCCACCATGACTGATACTAGTATTTTAATTACAGATTTTACGTAAACAGTGTGTATTGGGTTCTGCAGATCTTAAATAAGCGGCTCTATGCAGTCAATGAGTCCATTTCAATAGGATTTACTGGTATCATTCTCCAAACAAAGCAGAGGTATTTGAGATGGGTGATTCGAACACAATAAGCTTGATCATTTCCAATGATAATGCTTATTGTCATCACTGTCTGATGGAGAAGGTATTTCGAGCTGAGAACGGTTCACTGCAGTCACTCTCCTGTAAGTGGTTATATTTTAAACAAGTGCGAGGAACTCGTGGATTTCTTGGTCATTAAGATTATTAACCATCCGTTTAGCCGCCTCTGATGCACCCCGCCATTACCCACCAACCCATCCCTCCCACATCACCTCCCACACAATCAGCTCCTGTATCTCTGTCTCTCTCTAGTTTCTCCCATCTTCCTCCATATCCTCTCCAAACCAATCCTATCTAGGGGAATCATCACCAGCGTAATCACAAAAATTGCCCACTTCCACGTTGGGAGCATCTCCTGTCTCAACCTTGACCTCATCCCATCCACCACTGAAACCCTTATCCGTGTCATTTTCTCATCCATTAGCGATTATTCCAATGTTGTCTGATTGTCTTCCAATCCTCTGCCAACCACAAAATTCCGATCATTCGATTCCCTGCTGCCTGCATGACCAAGTCTCACACCCGCACGAATTATGGCCATTACTACAGAACATAAAGATTCTGACTGATACCAAGGATATGTCCGATTTAACTTGTTCTCCGGGGCTTCATCTGATTGGAAATTCCACTGTTCTTGTTAAAGATCAGGGAGTGAGAATTGTTGACTTCATCTGTTTGTTCAGTGACTGTAATTAAACCCAGTCAGCGCGGGACATCATTTTCTGACTGGTTGAATTCTCTCTGTAATAAATAAGGAAAATCCACTCAATGTGTCAATCGGAGAATTGCTCCCAGCATCTGGACTAACCATCGAATCATCGCGTCTTACTGAAGGGGAAATAATGTCTCTTAGCTTTCTAATCAAACTCCAGATTCTATGGGTACTTAATGACATACAACGGATTTACTTCCCCATCCTGGCAGCGGTCGGTGTCCCGGGTAAGTTACGATCTGCACCTGGTACTTCATCAACACGAGTTTAACTGAATGCGGCATCTTACTCCACTTGTCCCGCTCTTTATTTGATAACTTTCCCTACATTGCAATAGTGATACAAAAATACTTCATTGGCTGTAAAGCGCTTTGGGACATCCTGAGGTTGTAAGACCCGCTTTATCAGAGTTTCTTTCTTACTCTCTTTCTCTATTCTGTGTTTTTGATAATGGCCCACGTTCCACTCATATGAACTCTCATTCATTGGTGTCAGTTCAATGATTAGTGTAAGTTTAATCGTCATTATTAGTTTCATTTCAGGCAATCTTATTTAAGATCCCAATGTTCTTTCAGACGACAGCACAAGCCATGTCACTAGACCATTCTAAAAGTCAGCACTCTGTTGTAAATAACGAGTCCGAGTGTCAGGTGAGATATATTTTATGAGCTCACACAGTCTACAACTTCTTCAGGGTAGAGTTAATAATTTAGTTGTACAAATAAGTCCGACCAGATAAATGACAAATGCATTCATGATTCAATCTGGTTCAGCTGCCTCGCGCTCCATCGTTTCCTGCTCTACGTTAGTGCCACTGTTTCTGAATGGTTAAGTTAGAATTCCAGGTCTGAGCTACTCTCTATTATTATTCAACTCATGTTTTGGTTTAATTTCTAATAATTGATCTGTATTAACAATCAAATGCTGTATCTGATCGGGACACACAATCATTGTAAGGAGTTGGGGCGGGGTGGAGGGTGGTGTTATTTTGTTGGTGAACTCATTCGATATTGTATTGTGTCTCATTCCGTAAGTAATTTGGAAGTTTATTGAATTCACACCACCGAAGGAAAAGAACAAGGTTAACACTATGTGACTAGAATTCAGATAGTATTGAAATCAAGGGATGGTGTCAGTCATGCTATTCCACTATTTACAGTAAATGACCACTGTTGCAAGTGTTACCTGTAATGTAATTCGAAAACTTGCCGGCAAAATTAACTACATTATATGGTCATTTTCTGCCTTTGTATTTTTGGTGCAGAGCATCACACGTGACCCTGAAAATCCAATTACCGAGCATGGAGAATAGCGTGCCTGTAACTCAGCTCATCCGTTGATTGACCATTGGGAATCCAGGAGCAGGGTGTCAGACTGGGCCCCACTACTGAGACCCAAAACAAACAGGGATTGTAATATTTAATATTTCGGAACAGGAGCAGACGAGTGGAACAATTATCTCTAGACTAGATAATGTAGAAAATGAAAAGCTTTTTCTGTTGCACCTTGTCCAGAATACTGGAACCAGAGGACAAGGCCTGCGCTTGAAGGTGAGTTAAATTCAAAACTAATCTGCGGGAACTATATTTCAATGATTCAGTGGTCAATCTATGGAACAGGCTCCCCCGGGAGGCCGTGGAAGCAGTTAGTATTGATTCATTCAAATCATAATTAAATAGATTTATTTCAGAAAGTAACATTTTGGGATACAGTGGATGAATAATTTGAGGCATGATATTTGCTAAGAGTTGCATGCTTGGGAGGATTAGGTGAATTCCAAACTATGAGGCTTTCCTCGCCTCATGTATGCATCTGTTGTGGACGAATTGATGGAGATCGATTGCTTTGATTAGTCAACAACTCCAGTATCATTGTGCAAGCGACTACCAGGATGGTCGCAGGCGAACTCAATGGGCCTTGATGTTTTTTTTTTTCATCTAGAGATTCCTATGATCCTATTTTCCTATCTCTGATGTACATAACAAACATTGGATGGAAGAGTTGACTTGTGTCATTCTACACATGCGTTCAATGCCTTGAACAAGTGATCAATGTTAATGTATGAGCACAGACAATGGGTGTTGTTCGCTCACTCTTCCATTCAGAGGGCACCAGCGAATCGCCCATTCCTCTTCCTCCCAGGGTTCATTTATCACCGCTCCACCTCGGGACATTGAAGTCACTTGTATCAACCCTGTAGCTAACTCAGACACGCTACAATTCAATCCTGGAAAGGTCCCACCTTTCCCTTTCCCTTTGGCTCAGGTACAAGTGAGACTCCCACTTTCCCTTTGGTTGTTTTGTGTTCATTCTAAACTCATTTTCTCATTGTAACCATGTTTCATTTGATCCCGTCGCTTCACTTATTTTCTGATTCATTACTGATTACTGCGATTGCCTCCAGAACACCCTGTCACATCGAAATAATCAGATTCCATCACAGCAGGCAAAGTCAAGCTGAAAACATTTCAGGTTATTGTGCAGAAGGTTAATTTCCATGTTTTTTAACCTGTTCCGTTCATTCACTAGAAACGCATCAAATTAGTGTTTTTCCTGAGTCTGGTGAATCATTTCCCTATTTTCGTCTTGCTTGCAGTTAACGTGGTGACGATTGTGATCCTGACTCGGGGAAAATGCGGCCTCTCCAAATGTGTCACTCGCTACCTGGTGGCGATGGCAGCGGCAGATCTACTGGTCGTTATCATCGATCTGATATTAAGGCAGATTCCTATTGTTTATCGGGAACAATTTAGTTTTCTGTGGAACATTAGAGCGTGTAATATCCACGCCGTCCTGCTTTATGCAGTCACAGATTGTTCTGTCTGGTTCACGGTCGCTTTCACCTTTGATCGATTTGTGGCCATTTGTTGCCAGAAGCTGAAAACTAAATATTGCACCGAGAAGACGGCGGCTGTGGTTCTCGGAACAGTCACTGTTCTGAGTGGCTTGAAGAACATTTTCTGGTATTTTCTGTATCAAAGCGAATATTTTCTTTCTAACCGTCCCTGGTTGTGCCGCGTGTCACTCGGTGTAGCTCGATCGCTGGCCTGGGCGGTTGTTGAATTAATGCATTTTGTGTTAACTCCATTCATTCCATTTCTTTTGATTGTACTGTTCAATGTATTAACGATCAGACACATTTTAGTGGCCAGCAGAGCCCGCAGGAGAATCCGGGGTCCGAGCAGTGGGGAGAGTTCCAGTGACCCAGAGATGGAGAACCGAAGGAAATCCATCGTTGTACTATTTGTTATATCTGGGAATTTCATCCTTTTATGGGTGGTGTTCATGGTGTGTTCTATATTGAAACGATTGGTTTATTTGGGATATCATGTTCCCCTGCCCACATTTGAAACAGAAATCGGCTTCATGCTCCAGCTCCTGAATTGCTGCACAAACACTTTTATTTATGCAGTGACGCAGAGAAAATTCAGAGAGGAGTTGAGGAATGGCGTGAAATATCCTCTCGCAATGATGATCAAATTAATTGGATGAGGAGATCTAACACGATCCAACAATAACAGAATCATAGAATCATAGAATGATTACAGCACAGAAGTAGGCCATCCGGCTCATCGAGCCCATGCCAACTCTTTGTAAGAGTAATCCAGTGATTCCCAATTCCCAGCTCTTTCTCCGCAGCACTGCCGTTTTTTCCTTCAAGTATTTATCCGATTCCTTTTTTGAAAGCAACGATTGAATCTGCTTCCACCACCCTTTCAGGCAGCACATTCCAGATCATAACTACTCGCTATGAGTTTGGAAGAATGAAACATTCATTGAAACATACGAATCTGAGGAAGGCTGATATAGTCGATGTTGAGAGTTTGTTTCCCTCGCTGGAGAGTCGAGAACTCGGGTGCATCGTCTCAGGATAATGGGTCAGACATTTTGGACTGAGATGAGGTGGAATTTCTTCACTCTGTGGGCTGTGAATTTTTGGAATTCTCGACCCAGGGTGCTGTGGATGGTGAGGAGTTGAGCAAGTTCAAGGCTGACATCGATAGACTTTTGGACTCTAGGGGAATCAAGGGGTTTAGTGATAGGGTGGGAAGGCGAAGATGAGGTCGAAAATCAGTCATGGTCTTATTGAATGGTGGAGCAAGTTCGAGGGGCCATATGGTCTACTCCTGCTCCTGTTTCTTATGTTCATATAGTTTTACATCATGGCTGACCTGTATCTTAAATCCATCTACCCACCTTGGTTCAGTAACCATTAAAATCCTTACCGAACAAAAATCTACCAATCTCAGTTTTGAAATTTTCAATTGAATGCCCCCCCGCACCCCGACCCCCGACAACCCCGCAGCCTCAACAGCTTTTTGGGGCGAGAGTGTGCAAATTCTAATTGTTGTATGAACTAAACCATTAAATATAAATACACTTCCAATCGTTTCCGAGAGGAAAAAAAAGAAATACCAACACAGCTCTCTGCACATGGTAGGTCGAGGCATATTTGCCTGTACAAGCAATTCATTTAGCACCTCCAAAATTGAAATGCGGGCTCTTAGCTGAGAGATGCCATAAATAAATTGACCTGTTGTCTGTCAGATATCGCATGCTGTTACTTGGAATTAACAATCAGATAAAATGTCCAGCTCGTGACCACCTTGACTGCCACTGTCAGAGCCGCCTCTGTCCTTAATCTGCATCGTAACTCCATCCACCTGCTTTGGTTGAGTAACCATTAATACCCGCCAGTCTGTCATAGATTGCAAAGGTCTGAGATTATCTCTGTGTAAATTATAGTCTCGGCACAGAGTTACAAATGTCTCGGCCCATGCACGGAGTTCGTCGTGTGCTGTCGTTTCCCTTTCCACTCCCAGCATTGCATGTCTGCACTTTTCCCGCTCTTCCTCCTCCAGTAACTGGAGATAGAAGTGCTTGCCCAGTGAAATACCCATTGATGATATGTCCAGGTTCTGTTCAGTACCTTTGAACAACAGTGCGGCGAGGAGGGTAGGTCCAACTTGTGTATGAAGTTCCGGTGCTGAATTGAAAATAATAAGTTTAATAAACTGAAAAATTAATGACTCAAAATGTACTCATTGAGCAGAAAGTTCAATAATTCCCCCTCCCCCCACTCCCGCTCCACCACTGACAGGCTTCACTTTGGAGCTGCCAGCCAGCGCGGTCCTCATATATAGTCTGGGTGATAGCAGCACTGCTCATGCACCGAACTACCGAATGGACCAAAGACTTATCAATATTTTTTTGATTATCGTTTGCCCGGGAAGCAGCACCAAAGCACCGTGCATTATCCTGCAAAAGGAGGTAGAGATGCATTGTAGATCCCGGGTCTTGACAATTTACAATACGGGGTAGCCAATGTTATGGGGTAGTCAATATTGCAGGGATCGATCATTGGTCATATAGCAACCCGTTGAAAAGGAAAACCACACTGTTGAACTCAACATGTTCTTCAACGTCTTCAGTTGGGTCTCAAGCTATTTTTACCCATTGTGCTTTAGGTCTTCTTAAAACGTCTCTGCTTTATCTGATCTTCACGTCTTCCTGGCCTTTAATTTCTTCAGTAATTTGACCAAATCCTTCATTTTACTTTCTCTTTGTTCCCGGTGAGTCTGTTTTGACTTTTCTCTATTCTATCACTATTTTAGATATAATTTCCTATTGCAATGAATGACCATGTGAAAAATGGCTCTGAAGACTCAATGGGAGCCCCATAAACTCTGGTGAGAATCCCACTCTGGTTGTAATGCGAGATTGCATGTGCCCATTATACCTTCAGAGCCTCACTGGGGTAATCTCTAGACTACACAGCGAGCTGTTTGGGATGTGGAGCCACACATATTACCACCATGACAGAACTTTCTTGTTGTGTTCATTTCTTTTCCCATCTATATCTATCGTGAAACTCTGACAGTGCAAACTTAAGAGTAACAAACCCAACGAAGCATCTCAGAAACTGACCGGGCCCATCAAATTCACTTTATCCTCGTCCCCTTAAGACGGTAATGTCGTAAAGGATACAATGCTGGAAATGCGAGAGGACATTTGGCCCATCACAAATCTGCTGGCTGTTGGCTAGAGCGACCCAAAACTAATCTCACTGCCCCCCTCTCGCTCCATGGACCCATGGCTTCCTCTCACTCAAATATTTATCATATTTTGCTTTCGAAGTTCCAATGCTCTGAGTCTCAAATACTCCCTGTGGCAACTCATTCCCGTCCCCAACAACTGTCTGACGCAGAAATAGCACTTAACCTCTCTTCTCACTCTCTTGCTGATTCACCAAACAGAGCAATAGTCTGTCCATATTCACTTTAACGAAATGCTTCAAAATGCAGCTGCTGAATAGAATGAAAGAGCACCCCCCACCTCTCCCGACAAACATCCACTACCCCTCCACCCCACTCCAACCTCACCCCACAGACAATCCATTCCTCCCACCCAGAAACTACCCACACCCCCTCACACCCCAATCCACTCTCGCCCAACTGACAACCCCCAACTCCAACATCCCCCAACCCACGCCGCTCCCACACAGAGCCACCAACTCAACTCCCCTACACACCCCCTCACTCTCACCATCACCGGACATATTCCGACTCGCCCCACCCAACCCAAATCCCCCCTCCCCAAATCACTTATCCCACACACTCAGAATCTCCTCACTCACCCCAACCCAACTCCTCATCACCCTCAAGTTTCCATCCAACCCACTTCCCTTCACCCCACTCACCCCACCCCACCCCACCCACCTCACTTCCCCGACAACCTACCAATCACACAACTCTCATCCCTACACCCCGCACCACTCACAACCCCGCACCCCTCCCTCATGGGACACTGCCACAATTATTGGGGCAGGAAGGAGCTGTAACTCTGTGACGGGCTCCACCTGAACCTGAGACTTAGCAGAAATGACAAATAAGGCGGTACATGAGGCTTTAAACTAGCAACGTGGGGAGGTATCTGGTAGTAATAACAAAAGCCTAAAGATAAAAGAAACACTTGATGAGTGTAAAGATCAGACCAGAATAAGGAATAAAGAAAACATAAACGGTCAAGGAACAAATACAGTTGTGAAAGATAAGTATGAACGGATGATAAAAATAAAGTAAAATGGAACCTATTAAAGATGATTTAATCTGCCTGTCGTGCACACAGCGTCCAAGATAAAATAGATTATATCATTCAGGAATGATTGAATAGGCTGGAGCGCTTTTCTCCAGAGAAGTGAAGACTGAGTGGTGACCTGATAGAGGTCTTTAAGATTATGAAAAGGTTTAATATGTTAAATGTACAGAAAATGTTTCCAATTGCGGGGGAAACCAAAACTCGTCGCCCTCAGTGTAAGATCGTGACTATAAATCCAATCGGGAATTCAGGAGAAACTTCTTTACGCAGATCATGGTTAAAATATGGAAATAACTAAGACAAGGATTAGTTGAGGCGGCAAACATGGATGCATTGAAAGGGAAGCCAGATAAGCAAATGAGGGTGAGAGGAATATGCTCCTCCTGCACTATTTGGGGAGTCATGGACGCTGCAAGTGTCCCTGGCGACCATGTGTGCAGGAAGTGTGTCCAGCTGCAGCTACTGGCGAACCGCATTTCGGAGCTGGAGCTCCACCCTTTGTGTGCAGAAATGTTTTATAATCTCGCTCCTGAAAGGTCTGGCTCTAATTTTTATTCTTGCCCCCGACTCCTAGAATCCCCAACCAGCGGAAATAGTTTCTCTCGATCCACCCTATCCGTTCCCCTTAATATCTTATAAACTTCGATTAGATCATACCTTAACCTTCGAAACTCCAGAGAATACAGCCCCAATTTGTGTAATCTCGCCTCGAAATTGAACCCTTGAAGTCCGGGTGTCATTCTAGTAAACCTACGCTGCACTCCATCCAAGGAACAATATGTCCTTCGGAAGGTGCGGTGCCCAGAACTGCTCACAGTACTCCAGGTGCGGTCGAACCAGGGTTTTGTATAGCTGAAGCATAACTTGTGCCCCCTTGTACTCTAGTCCTCTAGATATAAAAAAAACAACATTCCATTAGCCTTCTTGATTATTTTCTGCACCTTTTCATGACACTTCAATGATCGATGTACCTGAACCCCTAAGTCCCTTTGGACATCCACTGTTTTTAACTTTTTACCAATTAGAAAGTACCCTGTTCTATCCTTTTTTGACCCAAAGTGGATGAGGTCACATTTGTCTACATTGAATTCCTGTTGCCACAGTTTTGCCCATTAAACTAATCTATCTATATCGCTTTGTAATTTTATGTTTTCATCTACACTGCTCACAATAACACCAATCTTTGTGACATCGGCAAAATTAGATAGGAGACTTTCTATGCCTTCATCGAAGTTGTTAATAAATAATGAGGCACTAAGACAGATCCCTGCGGGATTCCACTTGTCATATCCTGCCAATGTGAGTGCCTATCCATTACCCCTACTCTCTGTCGCCTTTCGCTCAGCCAACTTCCGAACCAAGTCCGTACTTTTCCCTCGATTCCATGGGCTTCCAGCTAAGCTAACAGTGTATTATGTGGCACCTTATCAAATGTCTTCTGGAAGTCCATATAAATAACATCCATTGACATTCCCCTGTCCACTACTTTAGTCATCTCTTCAAAAAATTCATTCAGGTTTGTCAGGCACGAACTACCTTTCACAAATCCATGTTGCCTCTCTCTGATTAACTGAAAATTCTCGAGGTGTTCAGTCACTCTATCCATAATTATAGACTCCAGCATCTTCCCCAAAACAGATGCCAGGCTAACTGGTCTAAAATTCCCCGGTTTTCCTCTTTCTCCTTTCTTAAAAAGTGGAGTGACATGTGCAAGTTTCCAATTTAGAGGGACTGTTCCTGAATCTAGAGAACTTTGAAAGATTATAGTTCGGGCATCTGCAATGTGCAAACCTACTTCCTTTAAAACCCTGGGATGGAAACCATCTGGTCCTGGGGATTTGTCACTCTTTGGTGCTATTATTTTCTTCATCACTGTTGCTTTACTTACATTCATTTTATCGAGTCCCTGTCCCCGATTCAATATTAGTTTTCTTGGGATTTACGTCATGCTATCTACTTTTTCTACTCTAAATACTGACGCAAAGTCATCATTCAACATGTCCACCATTTCTCCATTGTCAATGACATATCCCCACTTTCAGTTTTTAATGGGCCAACACTGCTCCTGACCACCCTCTTTTTCCTAATGTAACTATAAAAGTTCTTCGGATTTGTTTCGATATCCCTTGCAAGTTTCTTTTCATACTCTCTTTTTGTAGCTCTTACTATCTGTTTTGTGATGCTTTGTTGATCTTTGCATCTTCTCCATTCGCTAGGAACTGCGCCATTTTTCGCCTTTTTGTATGCCCTTTCCTTATGCCTTGTACTGTCCCTTACCTCTTTAGTTGTCCATGGCTGGTTTTTTTTTGGAAAGTAGAGTTCTTGCCCATCAGGGGTAAAAAAATCGATTCTGTATTACGTTAAATGTTTCTTTAAACATTTCCCACTGATCATCAGTCGTTTTACCCATTAACAGATTTGCCCAGTTTACTGTAGACAGTCTCTGTCTCATCCCATTGAAGTCGGCCTTAGCCAAGTCTAGAATCTTAGCAGCTGACTCACTTTTTTCCTTTTCAAACACTGCATTGAACTCGATCATGTTATGATCGCTATTGGATAGATGTTTGCGTCCAGTTAAGCCGTTAACTAAATCTGGTTCATTACTCATTACTATATCTAGTACGGTTTGCCACCTTGTTGCCTCTGGGACATACTGCTGTAGAAAACTATACCGGACCCACTCAAGAAGTTCACTACCTATCTGAACGTTGCTAGTCTGCTTTTCCCGATCTATGTGAATGTTAAAGTCCTCCATTAAGACCACTGTGCTTTTCTTCACGCTTGCCTAATCTTTGCATTTATACAATCTATCACTTCAGAGCTGTTGCCAGGGGTCCTGTACACAATTCTCACTATCGTCTTAGATCCTTTCCTATTTCTCAATTCAACCCATAAGTTCTCTGTAGGCTGCTTACTTCTCGTTATATCCTCTTTCATCATTGAGGTGATTTCATCTCAAATCATTAAGGCTACTCCTCCCCCTCTTCCATTTTCCCTGTCTAGCTCAATTGTTAAATTTAAATCTGAGATCGATAGCTTTTTTGCAACCAAAGGTAATAAGGGATGTGGGCCAAAGGCAGGTATATTGAGTTAGATCACAGGCCAGCCATGATCTTATCAAATTGCGGAGCAGTCACGAGGGGCTGAATGGCCTAATCATGTTCCTATATTCCTATATTCCTATGTTCCTAGGGGTTTGCTGATAGGGTTAGATAAAGTAGGGAGGGAGGAGGATCTTGTGGAGCATGAACACCGGCATGTAGCTGTTGGGTCGAATGGCCTTTTTTGTGCTGTACATTCAATGTAATTCTATGCAATTCTATGAAAAATGACGAATTAATTTCAACATGGAAAAGAAGTGTGAGGTGGAACATTTTGGTAGGAAGAATTCGGAGGCCATTTACTCCTTGGAAAATAAGAGTCTAAATGAGGTAAGTGAGCAAAGTGATCTTGGGGTTCAGATAATCAAATCACTAAAAGAAGCAACGCAACTTAACAAGGCCAAAAAATGCAAACAAAACAATGAAGTTCATTTCAAGGGGAATAGAATTGGAAAGCAGGGCGTTCATGTTCAACTTGAGTGGAACGTAGTTCAGTCCATACTCAGAGTACTGTGAACATTTCTGGCCTCCATATAACAAACAGGGTATAGAGGTTTCGGAGAACGAAAACAAAAGATTTACCGGGATGTTACCAGAACGGAGTGGTCATAAATATCATGAAAGTCTGAACAGGCCGGTTCTGTTTCTCTCGAAAAGAGAATGTTGGGGGTGACCAAATATATGTGCTTCTAATTATGAAGGGGTTCCATAGAGTAGACGTAGAGAAGATGTTTTCACTTGTGGGGGATTCCAAAACTTGAGGCCATAAATATAAGTTAGTCACTAATAAATTTGGAAAATAAAAATGAGACTTGGTAGACTCAACATGGATTTATGAAAGGGAAATCATGTTTGACAAAGCTGTTGAAATTCTTTGAGGATGTAACTTATAGAATGGTTAAGGGGGAAACAGTGGATGTGGTGGAATGGATTTGCAGAACGCTTTCAATGAGGTCACACAAAGGAAGTTGGTGAACAAAGTTAGAGCACATGGAATTCGGGATAATATACTGGCAGGAATTAAGAATTGGTTAATGGACAGAAAAAAGAGAGTAGGAATAAACGGGTCCTTTACAAGTTGGCAGACTGTGACTGACGGGGTACCGCAGGGATCGGTGCTTGGGCCCCAGCTTTTCACAATCTACATCAATGATTTGGATGAGGGGACAAAATATAATATTTCCAAGTTTGCTGATGACACAAAACTAGGTGGGAATGTGAGTAGTGAGGAGGATGCAAAAAGGCTTCAAGGGGTTGAAACAGGATAACTGAGTGGGCAAGAACATGGCAGATGGAATATATAATGTAGAGAAATGTGAAGTTATCCACTTTGGTCTGAAAACAGAAATGCAGAGTATTTTTTTCAAATGGTGAGAGATTGGGAAATGTTGATGCTCAAAGGGATCTGGATGTCATTGTACATGAGTCATTCAAGCGAACATGCAGGTGGAGCAAGCAATTAGGAAGGCAAATGGTATGTTGGCCTTTATTACAAGAGGATTTGGGTACAGGAGTAAAGATGACTTACTGCAATTATATAGGGCTTTGGTGAGACCGCACCTGGAGTATTGTGTACAATTTTAGTCTTCTAACCTAAGAAAGGATATACTTGCTTTCCAGGGAGTGGAACGAAGTTTAAGCAGACTGATTCCTGGGATGGCGGGATTGTCGTATGAGGGGAAATTGAGTAGACGAGGCCTGATATTCTCTAGAGTTTAGAAGAATGAGAGGTGATCTCATTGAAACATATAAAATTCTTACAGGGCTCAACAGTGTGGATGGGGGGAGGATGTTTCCCCTGGGCTGGGGATTCTACAACCAAGGGCCACAGTCTCGGAATAAGGGGTTATCTATTCAGAACAGAGATGAGGAGAAATTTCTTCACTCAAAGGCTGGTCAATCTTTGGAATTCTCTACCCCAGGGGGCTTTGGAGGCTCGGTCATTGAGTAAATGCAAAACAGAAATCGATAGATTTCCATATTAAAGGCATCAAGGGATATGGGAATGGGGCAGGAAAATGGCGTTGAGGTAGAAGATCAGCCATAATCTTGTTGAATGACGGAGCAGGCTCGAGGAGGCGGATGGCCGACTACTGCTCCTATTTCTGATGTCCTTATGTTCTTCAAAAGTTCAGGAGAAACTTCTTTACCCAAAGAGTGGTAAGAAGGTGGAATTTGCTGCCATATGAAGTAGCTGAGGCGAATAGCATAGATAACTTTAATGGCAAGTTAGACAAGTACATGAGGGGGAAAGGAATAGAAGGATGTTCAGAAAGGGTTGGATGAAGTCGGATGAGAGGAGGCTCGTGTGGAGCGTAAACGTCGGCAACGAATGGCCCGTTCCGGCGCTGTAAATTGGATGTAATTCGATGTAACTTTAAAAAAACCTGTATGAAACCTCCACTTTTCCTTCTTTCTTGCAGTGCGAATAGTCCCAGTATCAAAAACTGTTCGTTATAAACAAAGTTATCCATCGCTGGCATCATCTGAAAAGCGAAAGGAAAGGTTAATGTTCGGAGGTAAACCTTCCAAACGGACAAGAAACTGAAAGATAAAGAAGCCGTTTAAGCAGGTCGGATGTGGACTTGGAGTTCAGAGGTTTATCGCTATTGCAGTGCTGAAAAAACAACCCGGGATTTTTGAATTGTGGGTGTTCAACCAACACTTTGTGTTCAGATGAAGTGATGCATAAGACAGATTTCCTTTCCTGTCCAATCTTTCTTGAAGAAGAATATTGTAATGTTCAAATAGCTGCTCTCGGGATGCTGCTGGTGCTCACACTCTGCCATTCCTCTCAAGCTGGATGTTACATTCTATGCAAATGGTGTCCTGCAAAGAATGGACACTTCTTATTCCCACAGCCGATGGGAGCGATCTCATGCAGCGAAAATAAACATCTCAAAGTTGGTTCCACCTGTCCTCAACCGATCATACACATCTGGCAAGTATTGAAATCGTGGCAGTGACGGAAGTGAATTGAAAATGTCGACCACAAATATCTTGCTCAAAGTGAAGATGAAAGTGTCCACTGGATGTTTCTAACAATAGTTCCGGGCCGCATGGTGTACTGGTGAGCACCCGAGACTTTAAAATACAGCGATTCATTTCAAATTTCGGTTAAACCTACGATGTGTTCACTTTTTGCATAAAAAAAGGAAACTTAGCTGAAAAGGCATCGGGAGACAGTTGTTATTTTGTTGTTCCCTTGACAGTGATTGTTAGTTCTTAAATGTAAAAAAATATAGTCCATTCTAATCGGGGTGGAATCGCATTTCCAACACAATTTGTCTTAGTCATGGTGGGATTTTGCATCATCTGTTGGATGCACAGATGCACACAAGGCAGCCCCGCAGAGAAGAAAGATTTATCGTTTGGAGGCGGCGAGAGAATAAATTGTACAGCATCCCTGGTCACCCAGTCCCAGCTTTGGAGGAGGCAGACTCGCAACCTGTTACGTCCCGACATCCACCGCTAAAAAACAACAGAACCATCGTCACTGACCCCCAATAGATCGAAAGGGGTCCATGTTTCTCGGTCACTATATGAACACCATTCATGATGTTTAAACCCTCTAACCCCAGTGCAGCACAGAGGGCGTTTTGCACTGTCGGAGGGGCAGTAGTGTGGGAGTGCTGCACTGTCGGAGAGGCAGTATTGACTGAGTGCTGCACTGTTGGAGAGGCAGTACTGGGAGGGTGAGGCACTGTCCGAGAGGCAGTATTGAGGGAGTGCTGCACTCTCGGAGAAGTCATCTTTGAAGTGAGACATTAAACCTGTCCCCGCAGATGGAAGTAAAAGATCCAATGGCATTATTGGAAGAAGAAATGTGGAGTTCTCCCCGGTGTCGTGGATAATATTTATCGCTCAACCAACATTACTAAAACTGATGTTATGGTCATTTGACACATTGCTGATTGTGGGATCTTGCTGTGCGCAATTTGGCTGCGAAGCCCCTTGGAGCGTCCCGATGTCGTAAAAGGCACTTTAGAAATACAAGTCTCACTTTTTAAAAATTATTAAATCTCGTCTCAGCCTCGCTGCTCCAATAGAAATCTCAAATGCAGCAGGTCAAGTCTCCCCTCATAACCGGCACATTCCCGGTCCCATCCTGGTGACTGGACCCGGTGTGATCACTGTGAACTTATTTCTTTCACAACGCCGCAAGCTATTGTGTTTGATGTTGTGACCACAGTTACACAGTGAACCGTTTCAGAAGCTGCCCGACCTGCTGATGATCCTCTTGACCCGATGTTTGTAATTGTCTGCGGGCAGCACGTCATTAAATTGTGCGCCACATCAACGCAGACTGGTGAACGGCGATTCTGATAGTGCCTCACACCGTGCAGGGGATGGAGCAGGTCTGTGATCGACTGAGTAATAAAAACAAATTAGATTTCTCCAGGTTCCAATCACGTCCTGGTCCCAATTTTCTTTTGTCCAGATCTGGGTGAGGAAATTCCCAACTGGAGATTATTATCTGTGACCAGATGGAATGTTGTATCTGCAGATTGTAAATAAACAGAACCTGGTTCGAGGATTTGGCGGGTTAGTTTCCCAGTGTAAGGGAGAAAGGTGTCTGAATGAAGAGGCACTGGAGTTGATGCAAAAAATATTTACAAGGGTGATATCAGAACTGAGAGGTTATAATTACCAGGAAAGACTGTACAGGCTGGGGCTCTTTTCTCCAGCAAAGTGAAGGGTGATAGAGGTCTTCAATATTATGAAGTGGTTTGATAGTGTAGACTGAGATAAGATGTTTCCACTTGTGTGGGAGTCGAAAACTAGGGGCCATAAATATAAGATGGCCTCCAATAAATCCAATAAGACATTTTGGAGAAAATTCCTTGCCCAGGGAATAGTAAGGAAGTGGAACTCACGATCACAGGCGTGGGCGAGGCGAATAGCATATAAGGGGAAGCAAGTCAAGTACATGAGTGAGAATGGAATAGAGGGATATGTCGTTAGGGCGTAATGAAGTAAATAGAGTGGGAGAACGCTCGTGTGGTGCATAAACATTGGCATTTTCCAGTTGGGCTGAATAACCTGTTTTGTGCTTTAAATTCCATGCAATTCTAAGTAAGTCTCTGATCCGTTCTTACAGTAATGTTGGAACGGCTCTGGTAACGGAATCACCTCTAAATGATTCACTGAGAACTTTTCAGAACATTTCTCAAACTCTCGGGCTCACTCACAAATGAACTCAGGCACGTGAATTGACTCAGAACCAACTCACAGATGGACACAGAGATAAACACAGCCCGAGATACAGAGAGTATCCGGACACACTGGGAAATAGATAGGGGGAAGAGGAGGACAAAGCGGTTTGCTGACAAAAACCTGTTTTCGCGCCCAAAATACAGCAACAAGAAGCTGCTAGATATCGCAGAGCCCGGATGTTGGCCCGACTGCAACAGTAGGGATCTATGGCTTCGTTGGTTATAGCGCCTGTTTAATTAAACATGACGTTCCTGCGTTCAAATCTTAACGTGGCATGTCGTTCTTTTAACATTGGTTCCGTTTACTAAATTGTGACTTGAAAGCAACAGGAGAATGTTTTTGCATTTGTTCAGGATTTAGCGAGTAGGTATTTCAGAAATGCGGTATAAAAGTGAGTTTTTATTGTACACACTGAAGCAGAAAAAAAGGGGCGTATGACAGACGTCAATATAAGTGAGAGCCAGGCTGAATATAGAAAGTTCAGGGGGGAAATGATAAATGAAACAAAAGGGGCAAAGAGAGAGTTTGAGAATAGACTGGCAGCTAACATAAAGGGGAATCCGATAGTAAACGGGTTGTAAGAGGAAGGGTGGGGCCGGTTAAGGACCAAATATGAGATCGACTCTTGGAGGCAGAGGGCATGGCTGAGGTACTAAATGACTACTTTGGGTCAGTCTTTACCAAGGAAGAAGATACTTCCAAAGTTACAGTAAAATAAGAGTGAGTTAAGATACTGGATGGGCAAAATTGATAAAGACGTGTTACGAGAAATGCTCGCACCACTTAAAGTAGATTATTCACCCGGTCCGGATGGGATGCATCCTAGATGCCTAAAAGGCTAAAGAGAGGTTGGAAGCTCGGGGTTTTGAAGAGAAACTGGGTAATACAAATGCCCGAGTGTAATCTCCAACTGCTGGAAAGGTAATCTTAAAAATCTTCTTGGCTCATGGCAACATATTCATGGGAGTGTTACTCTCATCCTGGTGAATCGTACTGGGTCATCACAGAAAGGTGATGTTATATCTAAAGAAGATGCAGAGCAATTACGAAGCTTGATTGGTCAGTTGAACTGGTTAAGCGGTTAAGAAAGTATCCTGGGCTTTATAAATAGAGGCATAGAGTAAAAAAGCAAAGAGTTGATGATGAATCTTTATGAAACACTGGCTTCGCACAATTGGATTATTGTGTCCATTTCTGGCAACGCACTTTAGGAAAGGTGTGAAGACATTAGAGTGGGGACGCAGACTAGACCTGATGCTAGTTTTGATGTGTTGGAGTTCAGTACTTCAATGAAACACCCAAAGTAGAGAATGTTTTAAGGCAAATAAAACATTTTTAAAAATAAATATAGATAAATGTGTCGTTAAGTTCCCATCCTTATGTGATCCAAAGAAAATGTAGCTAGTCATCTTTAACGATGCTCCACAGGCTAATCGTCCTGAGGGGTTTCTGGTGCAGCTGGTTTCATGCTGGTTCTTATGGGTGAGAATGAGAAATTTTGTCCTTAGCTTTGGAAGCTAAGACAACAATGAAGATTTGTTAAAAGTACTCTGGCTGCTGAAACACTGGCTCTGGTAGATGCAGTGTGTATGGGATCCGAATTGGCAAATAATTTGAGTGACATCCTGTCCAACGGGAATACTGAAGATAGTATACCCATTGAATGTTATGTGGACAATCGTTCATTGTGTGTTAATGGGCACCTGAACAATAATGTGAGTGAGAAAAGATTTTGGATTGAACTTGCTGCCTTGAAACAAATGCAGGAGAGAAAGGAAAGTCTCTAAAATTAAATGGGTGGATTCAAGCCAATAACTGTTCGATTGATTTAGTAAAAGAATTAAGTGTGCACATAAATAATTCGGGGTCCTGAAGAACATAATCATAGAATCATAGAAAGGTTACAGCACGGAAGGAAGCCATTTGGCGCATCGAGTCCATGCTGGCTAGATGCAAGAGCAATCCAGCTAGTCCCTCTCCCCCACCCTATCCCCGTAACCTTGCAAACTTTTTTCTTTCAAGTACTTATCCAGCTATCTTTGGAAGGCCATGATTGAATCTGCCTCCACCACCATCCAACACCCCCACCCACCTCGGGCAGTGCATTCCAGATCATAACCACTCGCTGTGTAACAAATTTTTTCCTCATGTCACCTTTGGTTCTTTTTCTAATCACCTTAAATCGATGCCCTCTGCTTCTTGACCCTTCCACCAATACGAACAGTTTCTCTCTATCTACTCTGTCTCGACCCCTCATGATTTTGAACACTTCTATCAAATCTCATCTCAACCTTCTCTGTTCCAAGAAGACCAACACCAGATTCTCCAGTCCATCCACGTAACTAAAGTCATTCATCCCTGGAATCATTCTCGCAAATCTTTTCTGCACCCACTCTAATGTCTTCACACCTTTCCTAAAGTGCGTTGCCAGAAATGGACACAATAATCCAATTGTGCGAAGCCAGTGTTTCATAAAGATTCATCATCAACTCGTTGCTTTTTTACTCTATGCCTCTATTTATAAAGCCCAGGATCCTTTCTTAACCGCTTTCTCAACCTGCCCTGCCACCTTCAACGATTTGTGCTCAGGGATCCACATATCTCTCTGCTCCTGCACGCCCTTTGGATTTGTACCTTTTAGTTTACATTGCCTCTCCTCGTTTTTCGTATCAAAATGTATCACTTCACAATTTTACGCGTTAAATTTTAACTGCCACTTGTCTGCCCATTCCACCAGCCTGCCGATATCCTCTTGAAGTCTATCACTGTCCTCACTGTTCACTACCCTTGCAAGTTTTATATCATCTGCAAATTTTGAAATTATGCCCTGCACACCCAAGTCCAAGTCATTATTATATATCAAATAAAAAACAATGGCTCTAGTACCGAACCCTGGGGAACACCACTGTATACCTCCCTCCAGTACAAAAAAAAGCCGTTCTACACTACACTATGTTTCTTGTTACTCAGCCAATTTCGTACCATTCTGCCACTGCCCCTTTTATTTCACGGCCTTCAGTATTGAGGACAAGCCTATTTTGCGGCACTTTATCCAACACCTTTTGGAAGTCCAAAAACACCACATCTACCGCATTGCCCTCAATGACCCTCTCTGTTACCTCATCAAAAAACTCAATCAAGTTCGTTAAAAACGATTTGCTTTGAACAAATCCGTGATGGCTTTCCTTAATTAATCCACATGTGTCCAAGCGACTGTTAATTTTGTCCAGGATTATTGTTTCTAAAAGTTTCCCCACTACCGAGGTTAAACTGACTGGCCTGTACTTGCTGGTTTAAACTTACACCTTTTTTTGAAAAAGGTTAAAACATTTGCAATTCTCCATTCCTCTGGTACCACTCCCGCATCAAAGGATGATTGGAAGTTTATGGCCATTACCTCTAAAATTTCCACCCTAACTTCCTCAGCAAGAGCACCAAGTGCCTTTTACTTGTTTGCCCTAAATTTGCAAACGAATGGGACAAAATTCGAGGTTTAAATTTGGATCGCTGGAGTCGAAGTCCTGACTGCTTCGCATTGCACGATGGCATCCAACTGATGACTTCAGTCAACACCCACCAGTCAAAGACACTTGGCTCTTTTCTTAGCACTGCCATAATGCCACATCACTGACACCTCGAGGCTACAGACAAACCTCTCCCATTAGCAAAACTGCAACTTCTTGCAAAAAAAATGTAAACTTTTCCCGAGGACATGATCCAAGCAATGCCTGCCTTTCAAGGAACAGAGTTTTGAATTCCGACATGCTTGACTGCTGAATGCAGATTACAAAGAAAAGTTCAGCAAACACCATTCTTTGGTGCAGTTAAACTCAGCATTTAACAAAACACAACTTTCTCTTCAGCTGATGTGGGAAAGCAAATGTCCAGTTGAGCTGATGAACTGAAACCTCATTGATTGAGGCAGCAACTTCCCACCAGCAGGAAGGGCATTCCAGCTGCACTTTTTTTTTCGCCCTGCAGTTGCAAATGAATGGGACAAAAACCAACCAAGCTCCACTGAGATTCGACCTTGGATCGCTAGATTCAGAGTCTAGAGTGCTCACCATTACACCATGGAACGCATTCGTTAATGAAAGTTATACCCTAAATCCAAAGGCATTTTGCCCTTTTCTCAGCACGGCCATGTCGCTGCATCACTGACTTCTCGAGGCTGTTGCCAACCCTCTCCCATCAGCAAAACTGCAAGAACTGGACATTTCCAAACTGCCACTTTGACTCGGCCTTTTCTCATCTCTTCCTTCAGCTTCCACCCTTTTCCTTCTGCTTGCTATCGATGCTCAGCCAATCACACAGCCAGTAGTCAAACCTATCGCTTCCCTCGTCACTGCTTCTATTTCAATCTGTTCAGCGCAGCTCCAATTACAGTCTTGCCGGATAATCTGTGAATAAATATTGCAAGGCACTGATGCATGAAGATTGGAGTAAAACAAAATGTAAACTTTGTCCGAGGACACGATCCAAGCAATGCCTGCATTTCAAGAGACAGTGCTTTGAATTTCTACATGTTTGCCTGCTGAATGCAGATTGCAAAGATAAATTCAGCAAACACAATTTTTTGGTGCAGTGAAGCGCAGCGTTGCAACTAAGACAACTTTGTCTTCTGAAGAGTTCGGAAAGCAAAAGACAGGCTGAGCTTATAGACTCATAGCAAGGTTACAAGCACGGAAGTAGGACGTTCGGCCCATCAAGTCCTGCCAGCTCTCTGCAAAAGCAATCCAACCAATCCCACACCCTCGCCCTAACCCAGTAGCCCTCGGCATGTTTACCTTGAAAGTATTTATACAGTTCCTTCTTGAAAGCCACGATTGAATCTGCCTCCACCACGACCCCTGGCATTGCATTGCATTTCCTAACCACTCACTGTGTAAAAAAGGATTTTCCTCAAGTCACCTTTGATTCTTTTGCCAGTCACCTTAAATCTATGTCCTCTGGTTCTTGACCTTTCCGCCAATTGGAAATTTTTGTCTCCATCTATTCTGTCAATACCCCTCATGATTTTAAATACCTCCATCAAACCTTCTCTCAATCTTCTCTGTTCAAAGAAAAACAACCCCAGCTTCTCCAGTCTATTCAAGTAAATAAAGTCCCTCATCCCTGGAATCATTCTCGTTCATCTTGTCTGCGCCCTCTCTCAGGCCTTCACATTTTTCCTAAAGTGCGGTGCCGAGATCTGGACACAATACTCGAGTTGTGGTCGAACTAATGTTTTAGAAAGGTTCATCATGAATTCCGTGCTTCAGTGCTCTATGCCTCTATTGAAAAAGCCCAGGATCTCGTCTGCTTTTTTGAACCGCTTTCTCAACCTGCCTCACTACATTCAACGATTTGTGCACATATACCCCCAGATCACTCTGTTCCTGTCCCCCTTTTCGAATTGAGCCCTCTAATTTATATTGCTTCTCCTCGTTCTTCCTACCGAGATGTATCAACTTGCATTTTCTGCGTTAAATTTCTATATCCTCTTGAAGTCTATTACCATCCTCCTCACTGTTCACTATACGTTAAAGGTTTGTGTCATCTGCAAATTTGGGAATTGTGCCCTGTACGCCCAAGTCCAATTCATCAATAAATATCAAAAAGGGCAGTGGTGCGAGCACCGACCTGTGGGGAACATTACTGTACACCTCCCTCCAATCCGAAAAACAACCGTTCATCACTCCTCTCTGGTTTCTGTTACTGAGGCAATTTTGTATCCATGTTGCTACTACTCCTTTTATTCTATGGGTATCAATCTTGATGACAAGGCTCTTATAAGGCACTTTATCAAAAGCCTTTTGAAAGTTTATATACACCACATCAATCGCATTGCCCTCATCAACCCTCTCCGTCAACTCATCAAAAACCCTATCAAGTTAGTTCAATACGATTTGCCTTTAACAAAAGGCCAAATTTATACAAGGAGCTCGAGCCTCATTGATTGAGGCTCCGAACTGCCCACGAACAGGGATGGGATTCCAGGTGCCTTTTATTTGTTTCTTCAAAAGTTACAAACGATTGGGACAAAAGTTGAGGTTTCACCGAGATTTGAACTCGGATCGCTGGATTCAAAGTCCAGAGTGCTCACCATTACACCATGGAACCCATTTATTAAAACACGCGGCCCCCCTCACTTCAAAGATACTGGGCTCTTTTATCAGCATCGCAATGGCGCTGCATCATTTCCTGCACGAGGCTCATGGCAAAACTCTGCCATCAGCAAAACATCAAGCACTGGTCAATCGCAACCTGCCATTTTGGCTCCGCCCTTTCTCATCCTTACTTTCAGCTTCCCCACTTTCCCCTCTGAGAAGTATAGATGATTTGCCAATCACACAGCTGCTGTCAAATCGATCGGTTCCCTCGTTTCTACTTTTGTTTCACACTGCGCAGCGCAGCTCGTCTTGTTGGATAATCAGCGCATAAACTTTGCAAGGCACTGAAGCATGAATTTCGGGTTGAAAAGAGCTCGATCCTCACTGATTGATGTGGAGATGCCCGTGATAGACTGGGGTGGACAAATGTCAGGAGTCTGACAAAACCTGTTTTTTTTCCAACAGCTTGATTGGAATCGCAAGCTTGTGATTCCAACAAAGCTGTTCGACTGGAACCTGGTGTTGTCAGACTCCTCACTTATTGAAGCTGCGAACTCCCCACCAACAGGGAGGGCGAGATGCAACCAGACCGCCTCAACAACCGCTCAGTTTCCCCTTCTCGAATCCAGCCGCGGTTAGCCGCTGTTTAACGGAGAAGACACACGATGCCATGTCAAAAGCAACGGTTTCCGTATGTTAGGAGTTATCACGTTCGCCTCACATGTGAAAAGTCTCTGGTTTGATCCCATACGGGAACGTTATTTGGGAATTTGCTCTTGTGATAAGGGGGCGATAATTGGTTGTTCCTTTTAAATTTAGCAACGGCTGCACTACTTTCCTGGTGTCATAAACACTGAACATTTTAACCAGACTCTTAAAATACAGTCTTTAAAATAAGAACGTATGAAAGTTCATCACATGCAAAACACAATTACTAACTCACGTGTCACTGTCACTCGGTAACCATGTTAGTATTTTCGTCAGCCACTTTGCAGAAAGTTATCGCTTTATTCGTAGCGATTACAACAATTATTCAGCTTTCACAGAGTTTCATCAGTTTCGTGTATTCATTTCATAAAGTTCATCACTGTTTGGTGGAAATTATTTTTCTGACCGGGAATCGAACCCACACCGCGACGGTAAAAGCCCCGAATCCAAACCACCAGATGCCGCGCAGTGGGTCGACACGAAGAACAAATTAAAAAGCAGAAACAGAAAATGTTGAGAACTCTCAGCAGGTCAGACAGCATCTGTGGAGAGAGAAACAGAGGGAACGTTTCAGGTCGTGAACATTTCATCAGAACTCGCTGCACAGATGCTGCCTGACCGGCTGAGTGTATCCAACATTTTCTGTTTATATTTCAGATTTCCAGCACTTTGCTTTTGAAACGAAAGTGTAGCCCAAGTTTACGAAAGTTACACCAATGAAAATTTTGGGTGGAGATTTAGAAGATGCGACATTGGGAAGGGCTGGACTGCGATTCGAACAGTCTTCCAAGCAAAGCTCGGGGAAGTCATCGAAATTTAAAAGATGACTTGGGACGGAAAGGAACGAGAGGCTCACGTGATCGGTCGTTGGCATTCGGAATGTACAAAATGCAGTCCCCACTGCTCTGATTACCCGAATCAGACAAATAGTAATTCACAACACAGGACAAATCCATTTGATTTGAGTTTTGGAAACCCATTCACGACAGCAGCTGTCCACCATCAGTTTACTTTTCCAAACTAAAGGGTGTGAAGCTGGCACGAGTGATGATCTGTGCTGTATTATTTCTGAGCAGCAGACTCACCTTGTCCATGAATGCCTACTTGTTGGAAGGCGCAGTCCCCATTGGTCGAGGGGATCGATTTCTCGAGCTGTGATTCATCATCGTTCATTTCAGTAATATTCCGGCTTCCTGAAATTGAGATGAGATGAAACGAGCAGGTCCAATGAGCCGGTCTGTAACACGACACGGCATCTACAAATTGTCTCTTACACTTACAGTGAAGCGGAGAGCAGTTTTCACCCTTAAACCAGCAAGTTAGGTGGCGCAGTAAGTCGTGTAGATGGGAGCAGAAAGTAGTGAAGGGTCATTGATGATTAAATGAGAGGGTAAAACAATGACAGATGGAGTTCAATGTGGTGAAGTGTGATATAATCCACTTAGAACCTTAAAAAGATGAATCAGGGTATTTTCTATATGACGAGAAACTAGGAACTATGGAGGGGCAGAGAGGTTCAGGTGTCTATCTCCATAAAGCACTAAAAACTAGCAGACAAGTACAAAAAATAATTAATGGAATGTGAGCCTTCATCTCAAGGGGCTGGAATAAAAAGCGTGGAAGTTGTGCTACGGATGCATAAACATATGGTTAGACCACATCTGGAGTACAGCATTCAGTTTGGGGCACCTTGCCCAGGAGGGACATATTGGCCTTGAATAGATTCACCAGCATGATATTGCGGCTAAAAACGTTAAATTATGAGGACAGGTCGTGCAGACTAGACGTGTAGTCTCTTGATTATAGGAGATTAAGGGGTGATCTAATTGTAATGTTTAAAAAGATAGGGTGGGGAGAGAGAGGCTATTTCCTTCGGGGGTGTCTAGAACAAGGGGGCTTAACCTTAAAATTAGAGCAGGGCCGTTCAGGGGTGATGTCAGGAAACACTTCTTCACAGGAAGCGTAGCGGGACTCCCACACACTGTGCAGGGCCCAGGCTGTTTTTTGCCAGTGTGCTGAGTCCAACACACCCTGGGGGATTGGCTCAGTTATACATCGCCTGGCTCTCTGAAATGTTTCAATCATCTCAAATCTCCGCGGTCAGACTGCCGATTGTTTATTGATCAGGAAGATGGCTGGTAATAATCTGAGAGACAGTGAAGAGGTGAGAACAGAGCAGCAGGGAATGATCCCAGAACAATAGGAGCCAGCAGCTCGCCGTCTGGTCCCTGTGTCAGGGACAATACCCAACACCTCAGCTCCAGACCAGGAACAGAGAGCTGCTGTTAACGTGGCCCAGTCCTCGCAAACTGCTGGAATTGTCGGATGAAAAACAGGCTTTTCGTCTCGGAGGCTGCTTTTGGGGCTCAGTGGCTCATCGAAAGAATGATTTCTATTGAAGAGAAGGGCTCTTCTCCATCACAGACTGATACTGTACAGTGCATGGCAGAGTAAAGCTCCCTCTACACTGTGCCATCAAACAGTGCGGGGGCAGGTGCAACAAGGGTTAGATCAAGATTAAATCTCCCTTTATACAGTCACAGAGGATGTCATTTGTGACTTTGATAAGGGCCGTTTCAGATCTGTGGCAGGGGTGGAAACCTGATTGGACGGATGTGTGGGAAAGATGGACACGGATTTGTGAGGTGACAACACGTTCAAGGACTTGAGAGGAAAGGGAGGTTGTAGATGGTGTGGTAGTTTGCATGGTCAGATGGTCAAGGTGCGTCTTTTGAGAAGGAGGTTGATGACAGCAGATTTGATAGGGAGGAGGACAGTCCCTGAGGAGAGCGAACCGTTATCAGTGTCAGCTAACATGGGGCCAGGAAGCGAGGTTGGGTGTCCAACAGTTTGGTGGAAATAAGTTCGAAGCATCAGGAGGTGGGTCTCATGTTCAAAATGAGCTCAGAGAGGGCATGAGGGGAGAGAGGATAGAAACTTTGTGGGCTTGGGGAAGGGAGGGAAGTGGCAGAGGCAGCTGTACTGATGGTCTCAATCTTAGTGACAAAGAAGTCTCTGAGCTTCTCGCACTCACGCCGTTGAAGAAAATCTCTCCTCATCCCCCCGTGACTGTTTTCCAATTTATCTTAGATGTGTGTCCTCTGGTTATTGATGCTCCCATTACTGGAAACAGTTTCTCCTTATTTACTCTATCAAAACCTTTCATAATTGTGAACAGCTCCATTAAATCGCACCATAACCTTCTGGGTGTAGTCTCAGTGCCGTTCCTGGTGGCTTTTTCATCGGTTCTCATATTGTCTTCCGGTTCGGGCTCCTTGTTGGTATCCAATTAACGCGATTTCGACTCCAGGTGTTGGATTAGTCAACTTTTCGCCCCAGCCTTCCAATTTGCCTGCAGTGTGGGCTGTCGCTGCTTTTTCCTCCCTCGCTTCTGTGTCTGTCCCACAATCACACTGAGAAATGAAGCAGACCACAGCTATTAAAGTGACCAAAATCCCAAAAACAAAAGCTGAAGTGAAGCAGCAGTTCATTGGCCAAGAGTTTGACTACAATCCTTTTATCATTTACTGTAAAATCCGAGTCTCAGTGAAACACACACAGAACATTTCGGAAACACTCAGCCAGTCGGGCCCCATCTGTGGAGAGATCGGACCAATTAACTGAGAGCCTCAATGTGACGAGGAACGAGACACGGCCCCCTGTGAGAAAAAAATAACTTGCATTTGCACAGGACCTTTCACATCCTCAGGACATCCCAACTCACTTCACTGGAAGTTCAATCATTATCGTTTTATAAGAGAACGCAGCAGCCTAGTTGTGTACAGCAAGATCCCATAAACCGTAATGAGATATTGAGCAGACCTCCTGTTTTTTGGGTGTTGATGGTTGAGGGAAGAATGTTGGCCAGGAAACCGGTAGAATTCTCTGATCTTCACAAATTGACACGGAGCAGAACGAAGGGACCCACATTAAACACCTCATTCAAATGACAGCACCTCTCACAATGTAGCTCCCTCTCAGCACGACACAGTCAGCCTGGATCACATATCCCAGAGCTGGAACTGGAGCTGGAACCCACACCCTTCCAAACACCAGCCTGACTCCCTGGTATTACTCTCACCCCTGGCTAGTCATGAACCAGACTGTGCCACTCCCAGAGTAACTGATGACCACAGCCTCAGCTCCGGGTCCCGGTCTGAACCATTGCCGCAGCCTGTTATCGCTCTTTGAAAGTGGCGTGGGATTCCCGCGTTCATTCTGTGATGTGCATTGGGGCAGTGGGACGAGGTGTATTGCTCTGAAATAGAGCCGGTACTGACTCGATGGGCCAAATGACATCCTTCCGTGCTGTAACCCATCTATGATTCTATGATTCCATGTGGGTTGAGAGGGATACATGGAAGTATTCAGAGATGGCCTTATCCATGATTGACACGATCAGGAGTAGAGAGGCCACGTGAGATGGCAAGGTCGAGGGGGTGGCCGTGAATATGCGTCGGGGAGTTTCTATGCAGGGAGAGATTAAGTGAGGATAAAGTATCACACAATAGACCTGTTAGCAAAATTGAAGCCCATGGGATTAAAGGTCAATGGCAGCGTGGACACAAAATTGGCAGAGGGTCAGAAAACAGAGAGTAGTGGTGAACGGTTGTTTTTCAAACTGGCGGCAAGTATACAGTGGTGTTCCCCAGGGCTCGGAAATAGGACCACTGCTCTTTTTGATATATATTAATGAACGGGGCTTGGGTGTACAGGATATAATTTCAAAGAATTTGCAGATGACACGAAACTCGAAAGTGTAATAAACAACGTGGAGGGTAGTGAAGGACTTCAGTAATACATGGACAGACTGGCGAAATGGGCCGAAACATGGCACATGAAATTTAATGCTAAGAATTGTGAAATGATACATTATGGCAGGAAGACTGCGGGGAGGCAATATGAACTAAATGGTGAAATTTTAAAGGGAGTGCAGGAATAGCGAGACCTGGGGTGCATGTACACAAATCTTTAAAGGTGGCAGGATAAGTTGAGAAGGCTGTTAAAGAAGCAAATGGGGTCCTTCTCTTTATTAATTGAGGAATAGAATACAAAAGTAAGGAATTAATACAAAACCTTGATAAAACATTGGTTAGGCCTCAGCTGGAGTATTCTATTCAATTCTGGGCACCGGACATTAGGAAGGATGTCACGGCCTTAGAGAGGATGCAGAGGAGATTTACTAGAGTGGTGCCATGGATGAGGGACTTCAGTTGTATGGAGAAACTGAAGAATTGGAGTTGTTCTCCTCAGATCAATGCAGGTTAAGAGGAGGTTTGATAGAGGTGTTCAAAATCATGAAGCGTTTTGATAGAGTGAATATGGAGAAACTTTCCAGTTGCAGTAGGGCAGTTACATCACGGTTGAGATCCAGAGCAAAGCTGCTCGACACTGTGACATCAAACGGTACCAGGGCAGCTGCAGCACAGGTTTGGATACAGATTAAAGCTCCTGGCAAAATGTCCCATCAAACACTCTCAGGGCAGGCACAGCACGGGATAGGTCCAGATAAAAGTTCACTCTGAACTGCCCCATTAAACATTCCCAGGGAAGGTCCAGCACGGGTGATATGCAGAATGAAGCTCCCTCTACACTGTCAAATCAAACACTCCCAGGGGAGGTACAACACAGGTTAGATACACAAAATGCTTCCTCTGCTCTGTGCAGATTAGCTCTCGCCAAACATTTCAGATACAAGGTGGCTTTGCTGGACACTCTGCTGATGGCTCTCCGTGTCTCTGCACTGAGACAAACCGCTCACAATCGCCATCTCCTGGTGTTTCTGTATCTCTGGACTCACTTACACCGCTCTCTACCTCCCTCTACTGGTTTCTCTCTGTATCTCTGTACTCAGTTACACAGCTCTCTACCTCCCTCTGCTGGTGTCTCGCTGTATCTCTGTACTCAGTTACTCCGCTCTCTACCTCCCTCTGCTGGTGTATCTCTGTATTGAATGAAAGGAGGATCCGAAAGACATTGAGTTGAATCAAAAACAGCTTTTTATTTTTTTTCGCCTTTCCGCTCAGCTCAGGTGTGTGGGATGGAAGAGCAGCCAGGTTGATTCTTCACTGCCCTCGGGAGTGTCCGAAGGGCAGCCAATCGGATCAAAACAGCGATTATTTAATTGGAGTCAGGTGACTGCAGGTTGTGCATAAAAGTTGCTGGTCGGAGGGTAAAGTGAGAATTGAGTTATTTAGTATCATGGGGGATTTTGTAGTGAGAGGTTTGTTCCCGGTGCTGGTGTTAGTTGGAGCGTTTTGTTGCCCTGATATTTGGCAACACTTTCGCGGCCAGAGATGGAGGTGCAGTGCGTGGTGCAGTTGATATGGTACGCCACTTGACAGTTGACCTCACTCACCTTGCCCACTCATTTCAAAGCATTGAACTTCATCTTGCACTGCATCCAGATGCTGTGCGCTGAAATTGACTTTCTCCCCCACTGCCTCCCACAGCTGTTTGAATATTTGTGTGGAGGGGCCCTTGCTCCCCCCAAACCACTCTGTGGATATCGGATCTCCCCGCTTCTGTCCCCCTCTTGCACCAAGGTCTGTGCTGCATCAGCAGATAATCTTGTTGCATGCACTCCCGCAGGACTGGTACCAACACAGATCGGCAGATTGGTGAGTTCTGGCGCGCATATTGGAAGATGGGGGATTTAGTTGTGCGCAACCTTTATTCAATGTTTTAACAGAACTCTTCAATGTGTAAACAAACGGATGGGACCTGCATCTGTGTTTTACGTGTGCGATGTCTGATCTCCATTCAGACTCCTTGCACACAGCAGACTGTTATTTTCATCAAACAACAGGTACCAGCGACCTTTAAGAGATTTCTGGGAAATATCCTCCCTTCATGAGATTCAGCTTTCTGCTGGTGGTTGAAAGTGTGAATTGCATTGATTCCCGGTGCAAGGCCCGGAACAGAACCCTGATTGCAGGTGAGTCCTGGGGTGGGCCGAAACTTGCATCCTGCCTGCGCAGGGCTCATTGGGCGTTGGGTAATAGCACATCACGATACCCTCGCCCAAACACGAACCCGATCCTATTTTTCCCCCAGGTGTTTTATTCCCGCTGTGTGATCTCTCTGGCAGTTTGCTGACAAATGTTTAACTCGCGGCCTGTTGCCGTTAGTGGTCACAAGCAGTAACAGACAGACAGAACGTGTCTGACCGCCCTGAGATGTGGAAAAGGCATCAATTTCGGACAAATGCATCAAATCAAAATTTGATCAGGCACCGAGAGAGAAAGAAAACATTGAGAAAGGCAGAAGGAAATAGAGAAATAAAAGGTAAATACAGACATCCTTGATGTCTCTCTATTCCATCCCCAACCGTTCAGTGTCGAGTAAAAATGTCAGTGCAAGGAAATGTTCGAGAATCGGCCCAAAGAACAAATATAATAATCCAAAACTGCTGTATTCCGGAATCGAACCAGTGACCTTAAAATCTCCACTTTAACGCTCTCTCCACTGAGCTATTTCAAGCTGAGTCAAAAGCGTTTCTTTGGTAATCCTATTGGAATAAAATATAACTCCGGGTGTAGTTGCCCCTCCTGCTCATTCCTCACTTCGGGATAATGAGACCGACCATCAAGGGGAGATTTTCTGATACTTTCGTTGAATCTCATTATTGTGAAACATTCCTTGAATTCTCTGCCGAGTGGGATTTAGAGCTTAGGTTCGCCATGAACCAGCTTCCCCTCAATTGACAGCTTTATCAGTGAATCGACCAACAAACGCTCGACAGAGCTCAGGTTATATTAATAATAGAAACAGAAAGTGCGGTAAACACTCAGCAGGTCAGGCACCATCTGTGGAGAGAGAAACATCCTTTCAGGTCGATGAACATTCATCAGAACTCTATCCACAGATGCTGCCTGACCTGCTGAGTATTCCCAGCATTTTCTGTTTTTACTTCAGATTTCGAGCATCTGCAGTATTTTGCTTTTGTTTTACAGATTGTATTAATGTTCTCCTGATGATGTCTTAATTTATCTTGTTTTTGGGCCACTTTAATCTGGTTCATGGACAAATTCTTCCATCATCCCTTCTTCCACATCGCTTCTCTTTCTCATTCATTCTGTTCTCCTTTCAATCCAGAAGAGGGCGGGAATCACAGCTCACCCCCAATCCTTCCGCACACAGACCCTCGTCTGACACTCCGTGTGATCCAAGACACAATTCAATACATTACACTCTATATAAACACAGGGAAGACAGCACGTTTCTGGACACGGAGTGAAATAAACTGAAATGTTTTCAAAAAGCTATAGATTGCAACACGTGGCTCTCTCTCTCTCCGCCATCCGGGCCTGTGCTGAGTGAGCTGATTCAATGTGTTACTGGTAATTTTCATCAACATCTTTGAATGTGTCAGCACAATTTGGTGAAGTTGTTAAAGCAGCATATGATTCTTTGGCTTAATAATACAGAAATTGAGGGCAAAAACAAGGAAGTTATGTTGAAAGTTGATAAATCATTGTTCAGGCCTCTTCTGAAGTATTGTGTTTTCATTTAGGGCACTATAATTTATTAAGGAGGTCAAGGTCTTGGAGAGGATGCAAAGGAGATTTACCAGAATTATACCAGGGATGGGTTTAGTTATGCAGAGAGACTCGAGAACCTGAGATTGTTCTGCTTCGAGCAATGAAGGTTAAGGGTAGAAGTAATCCACGTGCTCAAACTTAACAGGGGTTTTGATCGAGTAAATAAGGAGAAACTTCACCCACTGGCGGGAGGGTCGGCAACCAACGGACGAAGATTTAAGATAATTGGCAAAAGAACGAGAAGGGAAATAAGGAGTTTATTTTAAACAGCGAATTGTTATGATCTGCAACGCATTGCCTTAACGGATAGTGGAGCTCGATTCAATCGTAACATTAAAAGGAGAATCGAATAAATATTTGAGTATCTCTCCACAGATGCTGCCTGACCTGCTGAGTGTTGCCAGGAGTTTCTGGGTTTATTTTTGAGCTTTCATTATTGCAGTTTTTCTGACAACTTGAAACTTACTCCAAGGGCGCAGCTTCAAGCACAACTTTCTTGTGCTTTTCTCACACAAAAGGTCACACTTTACTTTCCCACACACGCGCTTCAAAATCCGTCTTTTCCGCACAGAGCGTCCTGCGCCACGAAAATTTGAAAGGCCTCCCGCTCATGACTTTTCAGCGCTCCTTTTTCGGCACAGCCGCTCTTCACATTCATCCTCTACTCGATCCAATCACAAATTTCAACAGCCCTAACTAGCCAAATGTGCACCTTTCAACCGCCATTCGCAGCTCTGTTGCGCTGCCCGTCGCTCTCGCACCTGAACTGCTTAGAGAAAAGAGCCAACATGCATCAAAACAAATACCAGTTCTTCAGTTACCATCCCCTGGATCACAAGGTTCTCCAAGTAAATTTCGTGAACAATCGGGCGGCTGTCCTTCCAGAGTCCAGCCCTGCTTTCGTCGTCCTGTCTGTGGAGCGGTCACGCATGATCGAAATGTATCGACTGGTTCCAAAGCACAAATGAACATTGGTGAGAATGGGAAATGTGCCCAATGGAAACAGCGGTCGGAGCAGAACATACTTAAAGGTGTGATATCGTTAAAGTCAATGTTGGAGTCGGAAATGCCGCAGGAAAGTGTCCATGAAATGGAAGGAGGAAAGTAAAGGCGGCCTATTGACTGTGGAAGGAATCAAAAGCTGGGAGAAGAGGAGGGTTTGAAATGTGGAACATCAAGTACAGGCATGTGAGAGTGCTCGCGTTTGAAGGAATGAACAGGTTTTCGACACCAACAAAAAAATATTTCTTGTCCATATTAAAGATTCATCTGTTGCTGCATTCTTTTCGCATGTGTGGCAGAGGAGAAAGGAGATTAGAAAGTCATGTCGTGATGTGGATTCGAATCGATGTTGCTGCGATTACAACGCAAATACTGATTATGAGATGATCTCGGCGCCACACCTTAACTCGCAACCCTGACCCCACTGCATCCCGGATCCTAACCTCTCGCAGTGTAAAAAAGTTTTTCCTCATGTCAACATTGGTTCTTTTGCCAATGACCTTAAATCTATGCCCTCTGGTGCTTGACCCTTCTGCCAATTGGAGCAGTTTCTCTCTGTCAACTCTGTCTAGACCTGTAATGATTTTGAATAGCTCTATCAAATCTACTCGCATACTTCTCTGTTCAAAGGAGAGCTACTCCAGCTTCTCCAGTCTATCCATGTAACTAAAGTCCCTCATCCCTGGAATCATTCTTGTAAATCTCTTTTGCACCCTCTCGAAGGCCATCCGATCTTTCCTCAAGTGCGGTGCCAGGAACTGGACACGTAGCAAAACGTCCCAAGGCGCTTCACTGGAACTTTATTGAACAACATTTGACACCGAGTCACATAAGGAGATATTAGAAGCAAAATACTGCGGATGCTGGAAATCTGAAATAAAAATAGAAAATGCTGAAAAGACTCCCAAGTCAGGCTGCGTCTGTGGAGAGAGAAACAGAGTTAACGTTAAGGTCGATGACCCTTCGTCAGAAATGGAAAAAGTTGAAGATTACATCGTTTTCAAGCAACTACAGAGCCAGAAACAGGGATGGGGGTGGAGGGAGAGGGGAGGAAAGAACATGAGGGAAGGTCCCTGATAGGGTGGAGGGCAGGAGTGATTCAAAAATAAAAGGGGTCATGGTGCAAGAAGGGTAGTATTGGGAAAATTAAAGAAACAAATGATGGGTCTCTTGGAGCTGTAAATGGCAACATTAGAACCAACACTTGCTCTCCGAAAAAAATGGGAGCAATGGTTATGATCTCAAATTATTAAAATCAGTGTTGACTTCAGAAGGTTGTAAAGAGATTAATCGAAAGATGAGGTGCTGTTTCTCGAGCTTCCGTTGAGCTTCATTGGAGTCGTGTCTGAGGCCGAGGACAGAGATGTCAGAGTGGGAGTTGGACGGGGAATTAAAATGGCAAACGACCAGCAGGTCAGGGTCAAGCTTGCGGACCGAGCAGAAGTGTTCAACAAAACGGTAACCCAATCTGCGTTTGGTCGCCCCAATGTAGATGTGGCCGCATTGCGAGCAGCGAATACGTATAGAAAATTGAAAGAAATAAAAGTAAATCACTCATTCACCGAGAAGGAAAGTTTGGGGCCGTGATAGGTGGGAAAGGATGAGGTGAACAGAAGAACATATGAAATAGCAGCAGGAGTCGGCCAATCGGCCCCTCGAGCCTGCTCCGCCATTCAATAAGATCATGGCTGATCTGATCTTAACCTCAAAATTAAATTCATGTCCAATTTCCTGCCCGTTCCCCGTAACCCCTAATTCCCTTTACTTCTGGGAAAGTGTCTTTTTCTGTTCTAAATTTATTTAACGTTGTAGCTTCCACAGATTCCTGGGGCAGAAAATTCCACAGACCGACTACCCTCTGAGTGAAGAAGTTTCTCCTCATCTCAGTTTTGAAAGAGCAGCCCCATATTTTAAGATTATGCCCACGAGTTCCAGTTTCACCCATCCTTGGGAACATCCTTACCGCATCCACCCGATCAAGACCCTTCACAATCTTATATGTTTCAATATGATCGCCTCTCATTCTTCTGAACTCTAATGAGTAGAGTCCCAATCAACTCAACCTCTCCTCATATTTTCGCCCCCTCTTCCCCGGGATTAACCGAGTGAAACTTCGTTGTACTGCCTCGAGAGCAAGTATGTCTTTTCTTAAGTATGGATACCAAAACTGTATGCAGTATTCCAGGTGCGGTCTCACTAATACCTTATATAACTACAGCAATGCCTCCCTGTTTTTATATTCTATCCCTCCAGCAATAAAAGCCAACATTCCGTTGGCCTTCTTGATCACCTGCTGCACCTGCATACTAACTTTTTGATTTTCTTGCACTAGGACCCCCAGATCCCTTTGTACTGCAGTACTTTCCAGTTTCTTGCCATTAAGATAATAACTTGCTTTCTGATTTTTACTGCCGAAGTGCATAACCTCACATTTTCCAATATTGTATTGAATCTGCCAAATCTCCACCCACTCACCCAGCCTGTCAACATTACCTTGTAGGGTTTTTTTGTCCTCCTCACTCTCGACTTTCCCTCCCATCTTTGTATCATCTGCAAACTTTGATATGTTACACTCGGTCCCGTCCTCCAAATCATTAATATAGATTGTAAAGAGTTGGGGACCCAGCACCGACTGCTGCGGAACAGCACTGGCTAATGGTTACCAGTCCGAGAATGAACCATTTATCCCAACTCTCTGCTTCTTGTTAGATAACCAATCCTCCACCCATGCCAGAATATTACCCCCAATCCCGTGATTCTTTATCTTGAGCAATAATCTTTTATGTGGCACCTTGTCGAATGCCTTCTGAAAGTCTAAATACACTACGTCCACTGGTTCCCCTTTATCCACCCTGTACGTTATGTCCTCAAAGAACTCAAGCAAATTTGTCACACATGACTTCCGCTTTATAAAGCCATGCTGACTTTGTCCTATTAAATTATGTTTATCCAAATGTTCCGCTACTGTCTCCTTAATAATAGACTCCAAAATTTTCCCCACCACACATGTTAGGCTAAATGGTCTATAATTTCTAGCCTTCTGCCTACTACCCTTTTTAAATAATGGTGTTACATTAGCAGTTTTCCAATCTGCCGGCACCTTTGCCGAGTCCAGAGAATTTTGGAAAATTATTAACAAAGCATCCACAATCCCCACTGCCACTTCCCTCAAGACCCTAGGATGTAAGCCATCAGGTCCAGGGGATTTATCCGCCTTGAGTCCCATTAATTTACTTAGTACCAATTCCTTAGTGATTTTAATCGTATTCAGCTCCTCCCAGCCGAGAGCCCCCTGTTTGTCCAGTGTTGGGATATTCTTGGTGTCCTCTACCGTAAAGACTGAAACAAAATATTTGTTCAGCATTTAGACCATCTCCATGTATCCCACCATTAATTTTCCGGTCTAATCCTCTACGTTTGCCTTAGCCACCCTTTTGCTTTTTATATAACTATTGAAACTCTTGCTATCTGTTTTTATATTTTTTGCTAATTTATTTTCATAATCTATCTTCCCTTTCTGAATCAATCCTTTAGTTACTTTTTGCTGTCTTTTGAAGACTTCCCAATCTTCTGTCCTCCCACGAAGTTTGGCTACCTTATATGTCCTTGTTTTTAGTCGGATACTATCCTTAAATTCTTTACTTAGCCACGGATGGCTGCTATTTATTTTACACCCTTTTTTCCTCAGTGGAATATATTTGTTTTGAAAGTTGTAAAATAACCCCTTAAATGAACACCACTGCTCATGTACCGTCTTACCCTTTAATCTATTTTCCCAGTCCACTTTAATCAATTCCGCTCTCTAACCACCATAGTCTCCTTTATTCAAGATCAGTACGCTTGTTTGAGAACCAACCTTCTCACCCTCTAATTGGATATGGAATGTTACCATGTTATGGTCACTCATTCCAAGGGGATCCTTAACTAGGACATTATTAATTATTCCTTGCTCATTACACAGGACCAGGTCCAAGGTTGCTTGCCCCCTTGTAGAATCAGTTACATACTGCTCAAGAAATTCATCCCTAATACACTCAATAAACTCTTCCTCAAGGCTGCCCTGCCCAATTAGATGTGTCCAGTTAATATGTTAGTTAAAATCCCCCATAATTATAGCTGTTCCCTTATTACATGCCCCGACTATTTCCTGATTAATACTTCTTCCAGCAGAGTTGCAACTATTAGGAGGCCTATATACCGCGCCCACTAGTGTTCTTTTCCTCTTATTATTCCTAATCTCTACCCAAACTGTTTCATTGTCCTGATCCTTTGTCCCAGTATAATTTCTCTGTATTACAGTGATTTCTTCCTTTATTAACATAGCCACCCCGCCTGCCCTTCCATCCTGCCTGTCTTTCCTGATAGTTAAATACACTGGCATATTTAATTCCCAGTCGTTGTCACCCTGCAGCCATGTTGCTGTAATGGCCACAAGATCATACCCAAATATAGTTATTTGTGCCGTTAACTCGTCCATTTTGTTACGAATGCTGCGTGCATTCAGATAAAGGACTTTCAAACATGTTTTGTGACACTTATTTCCTGCTTTTTCCTTTTTTAACACTTTACCTTTTACTCCATACCTTCTGTCCCTTCCTGACATGCTTTCCTCTGTCTCCCTGCTCAGGTTCCAACCCCCTGCCACAGCTTTGATGCTGGGTTAATCGCATTACGCCTTCTAGTTTTTACTTTATCTGTCGTGCCTAAAGTACACTTACTTTCCGCTGCTCCACGCTTTTCCCTTTCACTTGTTCTTGAACAGCTATTTGCACTATTTGTATTGTAGATTTCCCCAGGGTCTTCCCCTTTCTTGCTGCTCTCAACTTTATTCTCTTCTGAATCCCCGCTCAGGTTCCCATCCCCCTGCCACTTTAGTTTAAACCTTCCCCAACAGCACTAGCAAACACCCCCACGAGGACATTGGTCCCGGTCCTGCTCGGGTGAAACCCGTCACGCTTGTACAGGTCCCACCTTCCCCAGAACCGGTCCCAATGTCCCAGGAATCCAAATCCCTCCCTCCTACACCATCCCTGCAGCCACGCATTCATCCTGTCTATTCTCCTGTTTCTCTTCTCACTAGCACGTGGCACCGGTAATATTCCTCAGATCACAACCTTTGACGTCCTGGTTTTTAATTTATCTCCTAACTCCTTAAATTCACCTTGCAGAACCTCATCCCTTTTTTTACAAATGTCGTTGGTACCAATATGGACCACGACTACTGTCTGTTCAGCCTCACCTTCCAGAATGCCCTACAGCCGCTCCGTGACATCCTTGACCCGAGCACCAGGGAGGCAACATACCATCCTTGAGTCACGTTTCCGGCCTCAGAAATGCCTATCTGTTCCCCTTAGAATTGAATCCCCAATCACTATAGCCCTGCCACTCTTCTTCCTCCCCTCCTGTTGCATCTCCTGTGCTTGGATGGAAAGATGCTGTGGGAGGAGAGCGGGTTTTGGGGGTGATGGAAGAGTGGACCAGCGTGTCGAGGAGAGAGCAGTCGCTTGAGATTGTTGAAAGGAGAGTGGAAGAGACGATGTGTTTGGTGGTGGGATTGTTCTGCAGGTGGTTGAAATGGGGGAGGATGGTACGTTGAATGTGGAGGCTGGTGGTGTGGAAAGGAAGGACAAGAGGAACACTATCATGGTTCTGGGAGGGAGAGGGTGTGTGCAGAAGTGGAGGAACTGGGACGGACACGGTCAAGGGCCTGTTAACTTGAGTGCAGGGGAATTACCGAATGAGGAAAAAGGAAGATATATCGGAAGCATTAGTGTGGAAGGTGGCATCATGAAAACAGATGTGAAGGAGACGGAGAAACTGGGAGAAGGGAAAAGAGTCAATACAGGAAGCGGGGTTGGAGGATGTGTAAACAAGTCAGCTGTGAGGGTCGGTGGGCTTATAGTTGATATTGGTTGACAGCCTATCCCCGGAAATGTAGATAGAGAAGTCGAGGAAGGGAAGGGACGATTCGGAGATGGACCGTGTGAAGGCGAGGGAAGGGTGGAAATTGGAAGCAATCTTCATGACATTTCCCAGTTCGGGGTTAGAGCAGGAAACGGCATCGAAACAGTCATCAATGTACCAGAAAAAGAGGTGAGGGAGGGGACCTGAGTAGGACTGGAACAAAGGATGTTCCACATATCCAAAAAAAAAAAGGAAGGCACAGCTAGGACCCATAAGGGATCCCATAGCAACACCTTTTATTTGGAGGAAATGAGTGGAGTCAAAGGAGATGTTGTTCAACGTAAGAACAAGTTCAGCCAGGCGGAAGGTGGTGGTGGATGGGGATCGGTTGGGCATTCGTTTACGGAAAAGGCGGACGGCCCAGAGGCCGTCCTGGTGGGAGGTGGATGTGCGGACGGACTGGACGTTCATGGTAAAAAGGAGAAAGTTAGGTCTGTGGAAAAGAAACTGTTTAAGTGGTGGAGGGTGTCGGAAGAGTCGCGGATGTTGATCGGAATAGGCTGGAGGAGTGGAGAGAAAATAGAGTCGGAATAGGAAGAAATTGATTCCGTGGGACAAGAACAGGCTGAGACAATGGATCTACCAGGTCAGTCCTGTTTGTCGATCTTAGGAAGGAGGAAGAAGTGGGCTTTGCGGGGTTGGGGGACTGTGAGGTTGGAGGCCGTGGGGGGAAGATCTCCAGAGGAGATGAGGACAGCGACGGTCTGGGAAGCTATGGCTTGATGTTCGGTGGTGGGATCACGGTCCAGGGGAAGGTCGGAGGAGGTCCGAGAGAGTTGGCGTTCAGCCTCCGCAAGGTTGAGGTCTGTTCGCCTCATAACGATAACAGCGCCATCCTTGTCAGCAGGTTGAATGACAATGTCAGGGTTGGAACTGAGAGAACGGAGTGCTGCAAGTTCAGAGGTAAGAAGATCAGAGTGAGTGAGGGGAGCAGAGAAATTGAGACTGCCGATGTACTGCCGGCAGTTCCCAATGATAAGATCAAGAGAGGGTAAGAGGATAGAGGGACGATTCCAGATGCACCGAGAATTCTGAAGATGGGAGCAAAGGTCCGCTGTGCGGAGGGAAGACTCCTGGCCAAAGAAATGGGCGCGGATCTGAAGGCCAAGGAAGAAGAGCTCAGCATAATATCTTGCTCGAAACTCATTGAGGTGGGGGTGTATGAGGATGACGCTGAGGCTTTTACTGAGGACTGACGTTCGGTTTCAGAGAGGGGAAGATCAGAGGGAAGAATGAAAATACGACAAAGAGATTGGAGGGAGGGATGGGGTCAGAGGAAAGTGAAGGGGCAGAAGAATCGGGAGGGATGTGAATCGCATGTTTCAACAGAACTATTAAGATCAAGGCGGAACACTTCCGATATGACTGCGCTGCCCCAACTTGCCAAATGTGCACCTCTCAACTGCCATTCGCAGCTCTGTAGCGCTGCCCGTCGGTGACGCAACTCAACAGCTGAAAGAAAAAAGCCAAAAAGCATCAAAACAAAAACCAGTTCTTCAGTTACCATCACCTGGATCACAAGATTCGACAAGTAAAATTCGTGAACAATCGGGCGGCTGTCTTTCCAGAGGCCAGCCCTGCTTTCATCGTGTTTGTCTGTCGAGCGGTCACGCAGATCGAAATATATCGACCGGTTTCAAGGCGCAAATGAACATTGGTGCGAATCGGACATCTGCCCAATAGAAACAGTGGTCGCAGCAGAACAAACTTGAAGGCGTGAGACCATGAAAGTGAATGTTAGAGTCGGCAATGCCTCGGAAAGTTTCCATGAAATGGAAGGACGAAAGAAAAGGCGGCCTATTCACTGTGGAAGGAAGAAAAAGTGGGGACAACAGGGGAGTTTGAACTGTGGAGCATCAAGTGCAGGCATGTGAGAGTGCTGGATTTGATGGAATGGATAGGTTTTCGCCAGCAACAAAAAATATTTTTTCTTGTGAAAAAGATTGATTTCTTGCTGCATTCTATCAGTGTATGTGGCAGAGAACAAAAGAGGGAAACGAAACTATACTGTAGCTCCTAGTCAAATCGAACTTCCTGCGACCTCAACGCAGAATATGGACCAGGATACGATCAAGGTGACGCGCATCAGGTGGGGCAGTCATGCCCGAACAACAGCAATGTCGCGCCCGGTGCTGCTTGGAAAAGAAGGATGTTTGGTGATGAGGAAAAAAAAGCAAGCACTTGAAATGCGAGTAGCGGTGGGATGCGAACTTACGCTCCCGCAAAGACTGGAAACCAAATAGAGCGCCTTGGATTGCTCGGCCACGCTACCACTTGCCAGAAGTTTGCGTTCAGAATCTGATATCTGGTGATTGGAATGTGGTTTTCTTGCTTTTTGAACTTTGAGTCGAGGATTTTCCATTGAAAAAATCAAATAAATGGGCTTTCTGAGCAATATTCATGCGACGAGATGGCCGAGTGTTTGAGGTGATGGATTCCTAATCCATTGTGCTCTGCACGCATGGTTTTGTATCTCATCAGCGCCATTATTGCATTTACCGTTTGATGTGTCGCTTCCTTCCTGAATTTCAACCAGATGTCTTGGGCCTCGCTCCAATCCGAAGCCACGGTGGATGAATTTTGCATTGCTCGCTGATCTCTGCTCAAATCAGCAAGGTCCTGATTGGCGCACGGAGGTGTTGCGAGTATCAGATGTGAATAACGTGAAGTATCAAGAAAGAGCACAATGACGCCCCGGTAAAGCGAGTATCTGTCCACAGATAATACCTGACCTGCTGAGTGTTGCCAGCAGTTTCTGGATTTATTTTTGAGCTTTCACGATCGCCGTTTTCCTGACAATCTTAAACTTTCCTCAAGGGCGCAGCTTCAAGCACAACTTTCTTGAGCTCTACTCACACACAACATCGCTCTTTACTTTCCTTCACACGCGCTTCAAAATCTGGCTTATCCGCACACAGCTTCCTGCGCCACGAAAATTTGAAAGACCTTTCGCTCTTGGTCTGTAATCACGACTTTTTCGCCACAGGCGCTCTTTACATTTATCCTCTACTCGATTCAATCGCATGTTTAAACAGAACTATTAAGATCAAGGCGGAACACTTCGGATCTTGCTGCGCCGCCCCAACTTGCCAAATGTGCACATCTCAACCGCCATTCGCAGCTCTGTCGCGCTGCCCGTCGGTCACGCAACTCAACAGCTGAAAGAAAAAAGAAAAAAGCATCATAACAAAAAACAATTCTACAGTTACCATCACCTGGATCACAAGATTCGACAAGTAAACTTCGTGAACAATCGGGCGGCTGTCTTTCCAGAGGCCAGCCCTGCTTTTATCGTGTTTGTCTGTCGAGCGGTCACGCAGATCGAAATGTATCGACTGGTTTCAAGGCGCAAATGAACATTGGTGCGAATCGGACATCTGCCCAATAGAAACAGTGGTCGCAGCAGAACAAACTTAAAGGCGTGAGATCATGAAAGTGAATGCTGGAGTCGGCAATGCCGCAGGAAAGTTTCCATGAAATGGAAGGAAGAAAGGAAAGGCGGCATATTGACTGTGGAAGGAAGATAAAGTGGGTAAAACAGGCGAGATTGAACTGTGGAGCATCAAGTACAGGCATGTGAGAGTGCTGGATTTGAAGGAATGGATCGGTTTTCGACAGCAACAAAAAATATTTCTTTCTTGTGGAAAAGATTGATTTCTTGCTGCATTCTATTAGTGTATGTGGCAGAGCACAAAAGAGGTAAACGAAACTATACTGTAGCTCCTATTCAAATCGAACTTCCTGCGACCTCAACGCAGAATATGGACGAGGATACGATCAAGGCGACGCGCATCAGGTGGGGCAGTATTGCCCGAACAACAGCAATGTCGCGCGCGGGACTGCTTGGAAAAGAAGGATGTTTGGTGATGAGGAAAAAAGAGCAAGCACTTTAAATACCGGCAGCGGTGGAATTCGAGCCCACGTCGCAACAGAGACTACAGCCTTAATGCAGCGCCTTAAACCGCTGGGCCACGCTACCACCTACAACGTACATGCATTCAGAATCTGCTATCTGGTGATTGAAAGGTGCTTTTCTTGCATTTTGACCTCAGAGTCGACGATTTTCCATTGAACGAATCAAATAAATGGGCTTTCTGAGCAATATTCATGCGACGAGGTGGCCGAGTGTTTGAGGTGATGGATTCCTAATCCATTGTGCTCTGCACGCATGGTTTTGTATCTCATCCGCGCCATTATTGCATTTACCGTTTGATGTGTTGGTTCCTTCCTGAAATTCAACCAGAAGTCTTGGGCCTCGCTCCAATCCGAAGCCACGGTGAATGAATTTTGCATTGCTCGCTGAACTCTGCTCAAATCAGCAAGGTCCTGATTGGTGCACGGTGGTGTTGCGAGTGTAAGATGTGAATAACGTGAAGTGTCAAGCAAGTGCACAATGTCGCCCCGGTAAAGCGAGTATCTGTCCACAGATAATACCTGACCTGCTGAGTGTTGCCAGCAGTTTCTGGATTTATTTTTGAGCTTTCACTGTCGCCGTTTTCTGTACAACCTGAAACTTGCCTCAAGGGCGCACCTTCAAGCACAACTTTCTTGTGCTCTTCTCACACACAAGATCGCACTTTACTTTCCCACACACGCGCTTTAAAATCTGCCTTATCCGCACACAGCTTCCTGCGCATCGAAAATTTGAAAGACCTTCCGCTCATGGCCTGTAATCGCTACTTTTTCCCCACAGACGCTCTTTACATTTATCCTCTACTCGATTCAATCGCATGTTTCAACAGAAGTATTAAGATCAAGGCGGAACACTTCCGATCTCAGTGCGCCGCCCCAACTTGCCAAATGTGCACCTTTTAACCGCCATTCGCAGTTCTGTCGCGCCGGTCGCTCAGGCAACTCAATGCTCAGAGAAGAGAGCCAGCATGATCTCCACAGATACTGCGATTTATTTTTTATGCAAATGTCATTTGCGAAATGACCGAATGTATTTAATTATATATCTGTACAGGGAAGGAAAACCGCATATCGATCATTTCCAAGAACCAGTCAAGTGCATAAATTACTTTGTCAAACTCAAAACAACCGCTGGGATTTGCTGATTAAAAATTTCAATGGAGATCGAAACGGTCACGAAATGTCGGAACAAATATATCCGCTGGGGTTTCGGGATTGTTACCGCTTTATTTATATCACTGAAGAACCCATTTTAAACTCGGCGAAGGCGCAAATCTATCGATAAGAGTCTGTGTTGGAGAAGGAACAGAATAAAGTATCCAATTTAGTGACACTGTTTCCATAAACACTGCGCGCCACATCCCTTAAACAATGATTCCTGTTTCTATATAAAACTAGAGAGGGTCTAAATAAAAAGTGCTGAAACTCAGGATTATATCAGGGATCTTTTGATCTTCAGTCTGCTGCTCTCGCAACTGAGCTATTTCAGCACCACCGGAAGTTGGACTTTGTGTCATCGTCTTGGACGAAAATATAACCCCGGGAGGAATTGCCCCTCCCGTTCATTCCTCACTTCATATATAAACAGCGCACTCAAACACACACCCCCTCAGTTCATATATAAACGTCACACTCACATGTGCATTCCCATAGTTAATAAAACAACAGCGCACTCATACATGAACACCCAGCTTGTATCTACCAAAAGCCCTGTTTACAGTTCTAACTAAAGTCTGAACACGGAAAGGGTAACTGTTTTCCAGATACTGTCCATGCTGCTTTTTATTTTCAGCATTAGATTTGCTGCAGTCCGGCAAAGGTATCTGCCCTGGTGGTGAATACTGCTTCTGACGGATGTCGAGTTGTCTCGGAGTTGGCGGGGATTGGAAAGATCTGGTGTCACACGATGTGTCTGTAAGGCCCATATACACACGAAGGTCATCAGCGCGCTGCCAACTCCTTGTGCTGCAATGTTAGCGTGTCTGATATCAATTTAAAGGCGCCGCGTCTGAAACACGTTGGGGTTACAGTTCCTTTTTGTACCAAAGTGAAACAAAATCATTCAAGATGGAATGTTTCCTTTGCTGCATCACAATAAACAATATCTTGTTATCAAGTTTGACTCCTTATTTCCCCAGTGTCAGAGGGAGAATTGTCTGATCCCCTCATTTGTTTCATGTAACAAACAAACAAACACAAACACACGTGTTGGTTCAGAAACAACCCACAGATTGACACAGAGAGATAAACACAGCGAGAGATCCACACAATATCGGTAAACACAGGGAAATAGACAAGAGGAGTAGAACAATACAAAACGGCCTCAAATTCCAACAGACAGTGACAGGTAGATGATGGATATCAGTGAAAGCAGGGGAAGCAATTGCTGCTTGATTTGGCTCCCTGCCTTAGCCTGTCTTGTCCAATAAACAGGAGATCCTGTGTCCGACTCCAAGCTGAGCCGTCTTTGTCCGAGTCTCCTGTGTGATATTTACCTCATTTGTGAATTAAACAAAAAGGAGCTTCACAGGGGCGATTTTCAAAAAACATTTCACACCGAGTCAAAAAAGGAGATAATTGAACAGGTGGCCAAAATCTTTGTCAGAGAGGCAGGTTTTAAGGAAGGTCTTAAAGGAGGAGATGTTTAGGGAGGGAATACCTGAACTCAGAGCCTGAAAGGGAGGACGACAGGACCTGAGGAGAGGGAACCATTAAAATTATCCGCTAACATGGAGGCCAGGAAATCAACTTGCGTGGTTAGCAGTTTGGTGGGAATAGGGTCGACGGAAGAGGAGGTGGGTGTTCTGGTCAAGATGAGCTCGGAGAGAGCATGAGGGGAGGTAGGAGATAAAAATGCGAGTTCAGGGGGGAACCGTGAAGTGTTTGGCTGGGGGAAGGGAGGGAAGCGGCAGCTGAAAGGATGATCTCAATCTTAGTGACAAAGTAGTCCATGAGCTCCTCGCACTTCTTGTGGTGAGGGTGGAGGAGGCAGGGGGTTCAAGAAGACGGTTTGTATTAGAGAAGAGATATCGGGGTTATCTTTGCATTCCAGAATGTTCCTGGAACAGTGAGCAGTTTTCTGTCTCTTTCTGTTTCGGGCTGGTGAATTAGCCCGGGTCTGTTCACAGCGCGATTCTGCGTTTCATTTCTTCCTCATTATTCTTGTTCTGACATCGAGGTGAAGAGTGAAGCAGAGAGTAGATTTTAAAACCGCTGGAATATCATTGAAATTAAATCGTGGAAAGTCCGAGTCAGTTTTTCACTGTATTTCCCTCATCTAATATTGCAGATAAATGAGAGTGCAGCTTTCAATTCACCATCAGTGAATTGAACCCTGGCCTCCAGTGCGCCAGATACTCATCACGATACGAACGAGGAACTGGTGCGGGGAGGGGATGTATGTTCACCACAGGTGCTTCATATTTTAGTGACTCAGTTTGAACTATTTATTTGAGGACAGTTTGTTCAACTTTCCACGGATCACTGAGTAACCCCACCTATCATACAGGCGACCGGAGTGCAATTCCCTGATGGGGACGTTAAATTTTGGCCGCCTTTAGAAACTTTTTTCTCATTTATCTGCAATATTCAATGCGGAAAATATAGTGTAAATCTGAATCGGAGTTTTCAATCGCCTCAATTAAATTTAACTGATATTCCAGCGGTTTAAAATCTGCTCTCAGCGTTGCTCTTCACCTCGATGTTAGACTGGTTTCTGTGATGGTGGGGATGTCGGGAAGAGGCCGAGATGGATCATCCACTCTGCACTTCTGACTCAAGGTCGTTGCAAACGCTTTGCACCCAATTGCTGGGCTATACCATCATTGAGGATGGGAAAGTTCACAGAGACTCCACCCGTTCGTTGTTTGATTGTCCACCACCATTCACAACTGGGTGTGGCAGGATTGCAGAGCTTTGATCTCATCAGTTGGTTGTGGGATCGCTCAGCTCTCTCTCTTGCATGTTGCTACCACTGTTTGGCAAGTTGTCCTGTGTAACTTTCAGACTATTGGTGTGTGTATGTTTGTGTGTATATGTCTGGGTGTGAGTGTGTATGTAGCTATGAATGTGTGTGTATGTATATAACAATTCCAAACTGCCACTTTGACGAGGCCCTTTCTCATCCACAACTTCAGCTTCCAACCTTTTCCTTCTGCTTTATATCGATGCTCAGCCAATCACACAGCTCCGAGTCAAACCGATCGCTTCCCTCGTCACTGCTTCTCTTTCAATCTGCTCAGCGCAGCTCCTATTCCAGTCTTGCCGGATAATCTGTGAATAAATATTGTAAGGCACTGATGCATGAAGATTGGCGTAAAACAAAATGTAAACTTTACCGGAGGACACGATCCAAGCAATGCCTGCCTTTCAAGAGACAGTGCTTTGAATTTATACATGTTTGCCTGATGAATGCAGATTGCAAAGAAAAAATCAGCAAACACCATTTTTTGGGGCAGTGAAGCGCAGCGTTGCACATAAAGCAACTTTCTCTTCTGAAGATTTAGTAAAGCAAAAGACAGGCTGTGCTTAGAGACTCATAGAAAGGTAACATCACGGAAGGAGGCCGTTCGGCCCATCGAGTCATGCCAGCTCTATGAAAAAGCAATCCAGCCAATCCCAACCCCTATTCCTATCTCCGTATCCCCGGGAATGTATTCCTTTCAAGTATTTATACAGTTCCCTTTTGAAAGCCACGATTGAACCTGCCTCTACCACGACACCTGGCAGTGCATTCCAGATCCTAAACACTCATGTCACCTTTGGTTCTTTTGTCAGTCACCTTAAATTGATGGCCTCTGATTCTTGACCCTTCCACCAATAGGAAGAGTTCGTCTCCATTTATTCTGTCAACACCCCTCATGAGTTTAAATACCTCAATCAAATCCGCTCTCAATCTTCTCTGTTCCAAATGTAAAGAATCTTACAACACCAGGTTATGGTCCAACAATTTTATTTGAAAATCACAATCTTTTGGAGATTACCTCCTTCGTCAGGTGAGTGTGGGAATCCTTGAATTTATCGTCAGAGAACAATACCTGATGATTACAGATAATCTTTCCAACTGCCCGTTTTCAAGGCAATCAAAGTGTTCAGACAGATTGGTGCTACCTACAGGACCACCGAATATACAAACGTCCAGAACACAAGACAGAGAGAGAGAGGGAGAAACATCCGAAAGGAAGAGAAAGACAGAGAATGACCCGTTGTATTTTATTCGCTGGTGGGGTCTCCACATCACTCTCTGTTCCAAGAAGAACAACCTCAGCTTCTCCAGTCCATCCACGTTACTGAAGTCCCTCATCCCTGGAATCATTCTCGTTCATCTTTTCTGCACCCTCTCTTAGGCCTTCACATTTTTCCTAAAGTGCGGTGCCCAGATCTGGACACAATACTCCAGTTGTTGTCGAACTCATGTTTCATAAAGGTTCATCATGAATTCCGTGCTTTAGTGCTCTATGCCTCAATTTATAAAGCCCAGGATCCCGTATGCTTTTTTGAACCGCTTTCTCATCCTGCCTCGCTACATTCAACGATTTGTGCACATATACCCCGAGATCTCTCTGTTCCTGTACCACTTTTCGAATTGAGCCCTCTAATATATATTGCTTCTCCTCGTTCTTCTTACCGAGATGTATCACCTTGCATATTTCTGCGTTAAATTTCTATATCCATTTGAAGTCAATATTGCAATACAATATTGGAAATGTGAGGTTATGCACTTTGGCAGGAAAAATCAGAGAGCAAGTTATTATCTTAATGGCGAGAAACTGGAAAGTACTGCAGTTAAAAGGGATCTGGGGGTCTTAGTGCAAGAAAATCAAAAAGGTAGTATGCAGGTGCAGCAGGTGATCAAGAAGGCCAACGGAATGTTGGCTTTTATTGCGAGGGGGATAGAATATAAGGCATTGGTGAGACCGCACCTGGAATACTGCATACATTTTTGGTCTCCATACTAAAGAAAAGACAAACTTGCTCACGAGACAGTACAAAGAAGGTTCCCTCGGTTAATCCCGGGGCTGAGCGGGCGGACATATGAGGAGAGGTTCAGTAGATTGGGACTCGACTCATTGGAGTTCAGGAGAATGTGAGGCGATCTTATTGAAATATATAAGATTGTGAAGGGGCTTGATCGGGTGGATGAGGTAAGGATGTTCCCAAGGATGGGTGAAACTTGAACTAGGGGGCATAATCTTAGAATAAGGGGCTGCTCTGTCAAAACGGAGATGAGGAGAAACATATTCACTCAGAGGGTAGTAGGGCTGTGGAATTTGCTGCCCCAAGAAGCTGTGGAAACTACATCATTAAATAAATTTAAAACAGAAATAGACAGTTTCCTAGAAATAAAGGGAATTATGGGTTATGGGGAGCGGGCAGGAAATTGAACATGAATTTAGATTTGAGGTTAGGATCAGATCAGCCATGGTCTTATTGAATGGCGGAGCAGGCTCGAGGGGCCGATTGGCCTACTCCTGCTCCTATTGCTTATGTTCTTTTGTTCAATCACTAACGTCCTCACAGTTCACTACACTTCCAAGGTTTGTGTCATCTGCAAATTTGGAAATTGTGCCCTGTAAACCCAAGTCTAATTCATTAATAAATATTAAAAAGGCCAGTGGTGCGACCACCGACCTGTTGGGAACATTACTGTACACCTCGCTCCAATCCGAAATACAACCGTTCATCACTCCTCTCTGGTTCCTGTTACTGAGGCAATTTTGTATCCATGTTGCGACTGCTCCTTTTATTCTATGGGTATCAATCTTGATGACAAGTCGATGAAAAAGGCACTTTATCAAACGCCTTCTGAAAGTTTATATACACCACATCAATCGCATTGCCGTCATCAACCCTCTACATTACCTCATCAAAAACTCTATCAAGTTCGTTCAATACGATTTGCCTTTCACAAAAGGCCAAATTTATACAAGGAGCTCGAGTCTCATTGATTGAGGCTGCGAACTGCCCACGAACAGGAATGGGATTCCAGGTGCCTTTTGTTTGTTTTCCCAAAAGTTACTAACGAATGGGGTAACAGTTGAGGTTCCAAAGAGAGTCGAACTCGGATCGCTGGATTCAAAATTCAGACTGCTCACCATTACACCATGGAACCCATTCATTGAAAGAAGCGGCCCCCTCCCTTCAAAGATACTGGGCTCCTTTATCAGCATCGCCATGGCGCTGCATCATTGACTGCACGAGGCTCGTGGCAAACGTCTGCCATCAGCAAAACTGCAAGCACTGGTCAATCCCAACCTGCCGTTTTGGCTGTGCCCTTTCTCATCCATACTTTCAGCTTCCCCACTTTCCCCTCTGATAAGTATTGAATATTAGCCAATCACACAGCTACTGTCAAATCCATCGGTTCCCTCGTTGCTGCTTCTGTTTCACACTGCTCAGCGCAGCTCGTCTTGTTTGACAATCAGTGCATAAATATTGCAAGGCACTGAGGCATGAAGTTCAGCGTGAAAAGAAAATAGCTCGATCCTCAATGATTGAAGCTGCGAACTCCCCACCAACAGGGATTGGATTCCAAATGTTCTTTTCTTGTTTGCACTCAATTTGCAAACAATTAAGACAAAATTCGAGATTTAATCGAGATTTGAATTTGATCGCTGGAGTCCAAGTCCAGAATGCTTACCATTGAACGATGGAATCCCACTGATTACTTCAGCCGGCAACCACCAGTCAAAGACACTTGGCTTTCTTCTTGCACTGACATAATGCCGCATCACTGACACCTCGAGGCTACCGACAAAGCTCTCCCATCAGCAAAACTGCAACTTCTTGCAAAGAAAATGTAAACGTTGCCCGTGGACATGATCGAAGCAATACCTGCCTTTCTAGAAACAATGCTTTGAATTTCTACATGTTTGACCACTGAATGCAGATTGCAAAGAAAAGTTCAGCAAACACCATTCTTTGGTGCAGTGAAACTCAGCATTGAACAAAAAAAAACTTTCTCTTCTGCTGATTTGGGAAAGCCAAAGTCCGGTTGAGCTGATGAACTGAAACCGATAGAAGCAACTGGAACCTCATTGATTGAGGCAGCAACTTCCCACCAGCAGGGAGTGGATTCCAGCGGCATTTTATTTTTTCACTCTTCAGTTGCAAACAAATGGGACAAAACAAAACAGGTCCTACTGTGATTCGAACTCGGATTGCCAGTTTTAGCGCTTCTGGTGAGCACCATTCCACCATGGAACTCATTCATGTTGAGATGCCGGTGATGGACTGGGGTTGACAAATGTAAGGAATCGAACAACACCAGGTCATCGTCCAACAGTTTTATTTGAAAATCACAAGCTTTCGGAAGCTTTCTCCTTCGTCAGGTGAAGTGTGGGCTTCCTTGAACGTTACTGCATTTATAGTCAGAGAACAATGCCTGGTGATTACAGATAATATTTCCAACTGCCCGTTGTCAATATGCCGCTCGACTCGTCGATCGATAGTTCCGACGGGCAACAGCGAAAAATAGCATCCTCAGAAGACTAACATGGGACGCAACCAACAGAGTACCCTGCGTCGTCCAGTACTTCCCCGGAGCGGAGAAACTACGCCATGTTCTCCGCAGCCTTCAACATGTCATCGATGACGACGAACACCTCGCTGAGGCCATCCCCACGCCTCCACTACTCGCCTTCAAACAGCCACCCAACCTCAAACAGACCATCGTTCACAGCAAATTACCCAGCTTTCAGGAGAACAGCGTCCACGACACCACACAACCCTGCCACGGCAAACTCTGCAAGACATGCCAGATCATCGACAAAGATACCACCATCACACGATACGACACCACCCACCAGGTACATAGTTCATACTCCTGTGACTCGGCCAACGTTGTCTACCTCATCCGTTGCAGGAAAGGATGCCCCGGAGCATGGTACATTGGCGAGACCATGCAGACACTGCGACAACGGATGAACGGACAACGCGCAACAATCGCCAGGCTGGAGTGTTCCCTCCCAGTCGGGGAACACTTCAGCAGTCAAGGACATTCAGCCACTGATCTTTGGGTAAGCGTTCTCCAAGGCGGCCTTCGAGACACACGACAACGCAAAATCGTCGAGCAGAAATTGATAGCCAAGTTCTGCACCCATGAGGACGGCCTCATCCGGGATCTTGGGTTCATGTCACGCGACAAGTAACCTCACCAGCGAAAAAAAGTTATCCGTTTTTAACACAACTGGTCATTCTCTCTCTTCCTCATTCTTTCGGATGTTTCTCTCTCTCTCTGTCTTTTGTTCTGGCCGTTTGTATATTCGGTGGTCCTGTAGGGAATGTCTCTATGTCTGACGAAGGAGAAAGCCTCCGAAAGCTTGTGATTTTCAAATAAAACTGTTGGACTATAACCTGGTGTTGTAAGATTCCTTACATTAATGAAAGCCGCTGCCTCCATCCAAAGACATTTGGCTCTTTTCTCAGCACGGCCATGTCGCTGCATCAGTGACTTCTCCAGGCACTTGCCAAACCTCTCCCATCAGCAAAACTGCAAGAACTGGACAATTCCAAACTGCCACTTTGACTCGGCCCTTTCTCATCTGAACCTTCAGCTTCCACTATTTCCCTTCTGCTTAGTATCGATGCTCAGCCAATCACACAGCCGCAAGTCAAACCTGTCGCTTCCCTCATCGCTGCTTCTGTTTCACTCTGCTCAGCGCATCTCCAATGAATGTCTTGACGGATAATCTGTGAATAAATATTGCAGGACACTGATGCATGAAGATTGGCGTCAAACAAAATGTAAACTTTGCCCGAGGACTCGATTATAACAATGCCTGCATTTCAAGAGACAGTGCTTTGACTTTCGACAGCAATGCGGGCCTCTTAAAAACTGACAATGGGGATATTGTAAATTAAAATAAGGAAATGGCGGACATGTTAAATAATTACTTTGCATCACTGTTTAAAGTAGACGAAGAGGACAGCATTGCTGGACACCCAGAGGAAACTCGGTTTGAATCAGTGACGGGGACTCACCAAAATTAACGTTCGCAAATTAGCGGTAATGAAGAAAATAATGGCACTAAAGAGTGACAAATCCAGCGACCAGAGGTTTCCATCCCAGAACTTTAAAGGAAGTCGGTGACATCATTGCAGAGGCCTGAACTATAATCTCCTTAGGTTCACCTGTTTCCCGTTGTTAGACGCGAATTTTTGGAGCAAAACCAGACGGAGACGGAACTACTGACAAATTTAAAGTTTATTCGAAAGCTTTGTTCACAATGGGAGAGTGGTAAGCTTCCTCAAGCTCGCACCTAACTCTCAAAGGAACATCAGCACTACAAGCATGTTTCTACCTTTCAATAAGCAACACCCACTTGCTGTGAAAGGTGGGGGTAAATATTTATGTAACTACAGTGGGTTTCATTGGGTGGTACAGTCTGCCACTCACTTGTCAGGGGCTACGTTGTGTCGTCCCATGACATTAAAGATCTCACATTCCTGAGGAGGACCCTTATCAGTAAACTCATAAGTCCCAGACATTGAGACTACACTGGGGGTCTTCACTAGTCCTGATCAGCTCATCCCTTACTCCCTTTTGTGCTGGGGTGACCTTGGAGATATCCACCGCTCCTCCCTTAATCATCCGAAGTAAGCTGTTTCGGACAAACAATGTCAGCCTCGGTCTTGGGTAAACATTCCTTAATGTGTTCTGGAGATAAGCGAGGTGGTGGCCATAAATGCAACAAACCTGCCTTTGTCAGCTTTTGCAGTGTGAGTCACGAACTGGTCACATAATGGTCAAGTATCCCATCATGATTTGCTGCCACCTCAATGCTACATGTGCGATTTAACGACAGATGGAAGTGAGGTTGGAGTGGTTTATCATTCTTTAAAATATATGTGTATGTATATCAGGTTAGGTAAGGGGATGCTGGAGGTTTTGGATTTCTCTTCACAAGCCTATTTTTCCAGTCCAACAGTCCCCCATTCCAACCCTCGAAAAACACCTTTACAGTGGGTTTGGAAATTGAATTATTCAGGGCAAAAGCAAGAGCGCAAGTGACTGAGGTTTTTCATAATAATCAACCTAATTTACTCCCCCTCTCCCCTCCCCAGCCCACTGGCTATTCCAGGGGGATCCTCTATTGGTCACATATGATCCGGCATGAGTCCTGTCGAGGCGGCCGCCCGTCGAGGCACCGGGTATGCATCAAAAGAGGGTAATTAGTCATTTACATTAAAACCATTCCAGATTCATTCTCATCTGCTCTCGTCACCCTCACACTTGATTTTTCCCACAAGCGGCTGAAATCGTGTGAAACACGGGTGGGGGAGGGGGCGCATGCGCCAACTGTTTTAACCTCCTGTCCAGCCAGATGTTTTGCGGCAGCCCGCTTACATTTCTTACATGCCATACATTGCTGAATAGAGACCAGTATAAACTGCACCATGAACAAAACATGGGAAATTATTCGGATCCATTGGTGAATCTGTACATTTCGTCCCCAGTCCCATCAGTCACCCCACCACGTGGTCACCTTGATCGCGTCGATGTCTTTCCTCAACTCCTTGCTCCGCTGTTGCATGGTGTAATACATCTGCTGGGAATGTTGAACCTTCTCACGGAACTGTCTCAGGTGTTCGGGCAATGGAGGTATTGGATAGCCAAACGTGTTGATGCAGTTCCATACGTCGTTCCTAATGTCTTCAGACACTTGAAGAAAGGTCGTGATGTCCTGGTGTATGTCCACCAGCTCCTCATGTCCAATTCCAACTGGAATTTCCGGGGTGAAGCAAAACTCTGGACTGGGGATGCATACCTAAAGTAGGCATACTCGAACGAGCTTAAATGAGTGGTCAGACAATATTTGCCTTTTCCGGCGTAAGCCACGTGAGTCGTTTTTTTGTCCAATGCCTCCATGGTGCAGTTCATTTCCAGGTCAGTGTTGTTCAATCCGCATTGGGCTTGCGGGCTTCGGCTGATCGTATGTGGTCAGACTATGATGGCATGTCGAGTGACACATCCTTCCAATTTGGTTCCCACCAAATTTCCGTTTATCATCACTGCAGAAGTGAATACATTGTGATGAGAGATATGAATGCGGTCTTTTATTCCACCAATATTCTTCACCGGAAACACCTCTCGCACCCGAGTCTCCAGGGTCAGGACCGGGATGACCAGAACCAGACCCAGGAGCCCTCCCCCTTCCGGTTTACACTCCACTTGGCTGGGGTGTACCCTTATCATGGACCGAAATTGACAGGTAGTCATATTAAGGTTAGTCAAAAGGCGTTCGGGTGTACCCTTTCCAGCATGCCCGCGGGCCAATGTCCCCTTCAACTGCTGGTTGGTGATAGACAAGTGTACCTCCCCACCCTATATCTGTTCTAGGTTCTCTCGAGTCTGCTCAACCACCCAGTTACCATAGGTGCTGCAAGCATCGTTTGCCGCTGCCTGCTGTGAGGCGTTATATTCTTCTTTAACTATTTTATTTATTGTCTGGGCGTGTGTTTCTAACAAGGTAGCTATATCCTGGAGGTATATGGTTAACATCTCATTTTCCCTTGACTCCCGATACACGTCGCTATTTTGTTGTCTGAGAATTGCTTTTAGTTGCGAGCTAAGACTGCGAATCTTCTGATCTACGGTGACCAGGTCGATAGTGTTAACAACTGAAGCGCCCGTATTAAAGATTGTGGTTGCGTCATTAAGCAAATCCCTCCTCCGTCGCCACACTCGCCTGCTCTTTTTGTTCTTTCCGCCACCACTGCGGACCGCACCTTGTCTCAGCACCTGTGTTATGAGGAGTTGATACATTTGTTGGGTCTGTACCGAAGAACGTGCGGGTAGGGCGGCGACGGTCAGGTTCAGGACTACTGAAACTAATTCATGTTGTATGTTGTCGAACAACACGTTTTCGGTCAAAGTGAATACCAGTCTGCTGGCGGGCCCCTCTTCCATAGCCGGACAGATCAATGGATCGAATGCCGGGGTGACAGCAATAGGTTGGGCCGGATCATGACCCCAATAACAGTGAATTATCGGTGGGATAGGACCGTTAGGCCCCTCTCTCGCTCTGTATTGTAAACACTCAACCCTGGTACGGTTACATGAGTGAGGCCAAATCCCTTGGCTGTTCTGGCAGCACATGGCCCTCCGCTCCCCGGTATCGTAACTAACACATACCCATCTCAATTATCATCCATATAGCACGTGTGTGGGCCAAACTCGTCCCCGCACCATTCTAACTCCGAGTCAGCAGCTGCCTGGCTTTAAACCAGCAGTCCCAACAATCCTATCATCCCTGATACAGACCAATTCATAATGTCAAAGTCACTACTATCCCAGGTTCAGGAACCAGTGCTGGGCCGGGGTAGGCGAAGAGGGATCCGATAAACCTGGGAAAAAGGGGAAATAAACAGAGAGGAGGAGAAGGAGAAGGGAAAACAAAATAAAAAGAATGACTTGAGCTCAAAATTTTAGGGGCATGTCCTGGGACGAGGTGGGGTTATATTCCAGCCGGGAAGCCAATAGCACGGAGCGTTGGAGAGTCGACATGTCCGGTAGCGGAGACAGTACTGGGACGAGCCCAAATACCTGAAAGGAAGAGAGAGAGAGATACATAACATCCTGAACAATTGACTCGATCTTCCGACATTGGTCCTGGAAAAACAAAAGAGCTGATTCGCATTATTCTTCACGATTTATCACGCATCTGTTAACACCTCCACACGTCATGTTCCAATCCAGTCCGATCCGTTCATGCTGCAGCTATCCGCTTGAGGAGGGAGACGCTGACCTCTGGAGAGATAGTGTACCGAGCAAAGGTTTTCTTTTAGGGATTAGGGGAACTCCCTTCCCCGGGTGCCATCACATGCTTAGTTTGGCTCCAGTGTCTCCACCTTTCATCCAATTTCTCTTGCAAACTCACCGAGGTTCCCTTACTGAGGAGGACCTAGTACGGCCCATCCCATCGTGGCTCAAAAGTACCTCGAACCGGTCGCTGAACCATCACCCATTGTCCCACACAGTGGGGTGCTTTCCAAACCCTTTCCAATTCCTTCGCATCCTGTGCCTCCTGTAAATGCTGAACCCGGAAATAATTAGCCTGGTTGGTCTCACTGAGCTGACGCAGGTATGTCAGGAGGGTGTTTTTGAACTGGGAGCTGCCCCTGTGCCCTGTGGGGGTGCGTCTTGGGGTAACAACATGGCCCGTCCAGTCATGAGTTCGAATCTTGTAAAGCCGGTGCTTTTGGCTGGCGTGGCCCGTAATCACCAATGATTAGCGGGGAGGACGGTGTTCCACCCTTTACCGGTCTGCAGGATGGCTTTAGTGATGGATTGTTTTGGCGTGCGGTTCATTCGCTCGACCAATCCAGACGATTGAGGAAGGTCGGGGATTTGGAAACGCTGTCGGACCCCCAAAAGAGCCAAAGCCTGTTTCATTGTCTTGCCGGTCAAAATACTCCCTGATCCGAATCTATCTGGTAGGGCACTCCCCAGCGAGGAATGACCTCCATGTCTAGGATTTTTGCTGCTGCTTCGGCCGTATTCCTCCTGGTCGGGAAAGCCTCCACCCTGCGAGTGAAAAGGTCGATGATGACAAAAGTATGGCTATACCCGCCACTGGGAGGGAGGGGACCAGTGAAATCTATCTGTAAATGTGTCCATGGTCCCCTGGGCCATCGGGTGTGTCCCATACGTTATCGCACGTGACCCCCAATTCCCGTTAGGAGACAGGGCAAACATAAGACTCCGGACTCGTGAATTTCCCTGGCCATGCTGGGCCACCACCAGGTGTCAGCTATGAGGTAGTATAATTTGTACCCTCCCAGGTGTGCGGGTTCATGGTCGGATTGTATCAGTGCTCGTCGAAACGCTGTTGGGACCACATGCTGGGTCTCATGGCGCCAAAAACCCTGGGTGTCGAAATGATCAGAGGGTGAAGGGCTTCCCATGAGAATGTCGTCTACATACTGGAGACAGGCGGAGGTTTGCATGCGGGCATCCACCATTGCCGGTTGGAGAGCCTTTTCCAGACTCTCATGAAAAATAGTCTGGAAATTGTGGAATCCCTGGGGCAGCCGGGTCCAGGTATATTGAGTGTACCGCACAGTGAAGGGAAAACTTTCCAGGGACCCAGCGTCCAGAGGACAGGTCCAGAACGCGTTTTGGATGTCCAGTGCCGTAAATACGGACAGGCCTGGGTGGAGTCTGTTTAACATGGTAGCGGGGTTTGATACTAAAGCGTGGAGTTTGTCTGTGACTTTGTTCAGGGCCGTATAGTCTGTGGTCAGCGTCCAGGACCCATCTGGCTTTTGCACAGGCCATACGGGGGATTTAGTCCGGGAACGGTTCTCAATCACTATCCCGGTTTCCAACAAATCTCCCACTTCCAGCCGAAGGGGATACTGCCGGTGAGCCTCGTGGTAGGGTCCGTGGACCCTGACAGGGTCCATCTGAGCCCTACCGCAATCAGCTTGTGGTTAGCCCATGCGAGAGGGTAAGCTGCGCAAACTTCCCCCCATAGCCCTTCCTCCGCCCAAGCACGCTCAATCGGTCGGAGGACCTGGACACTACATCGCCGGGTATTATCTGCTGAAAAGGGAAACCTCTCCCCTCACGCCCCAGCCCCCGCCCCTATTTGCAGTGAGTGGTCACTTAGAAGCAGGTTTGCCTCTATCTGGTGCAAGATGCCCATTCCCAAAATCAGACCCTCGTCACTGGGACGTACCCAGAGCGTGACCCACCAGGTTCGTTCTCCGGGGGTTAGCTGTAGTTGGATTGGAATGCTCTGGCGAAGGATTACGCTCTCCCCACTAACCCCGCTGATATGCAGTTTTTTTTTACGGTAAGAAAATCTGAGTCGGTTATCGACAACGAGTCTCCCTTGTCTAAAAGAGCACAATACTACCGGCTCCCTAACAGTACGTTTAGAAACGGGCGGGTGGCCCCCGGTCTTCCGACAAAGGAGGCCGGGGTGTCCTATCCTTGATGAGGGGAAGATGGGTGGAGGAGAGCTCGCAGTCCCTCCAATTTACGGTCGGATAAACCCCCCTTTGGTGGTCTCTGCGACCACCGAGTGGTCCCCCGGGGCCCCTGTCCTTCCCTTCAACGCCGACCCCCCTTTCCATAACAAATGGTTTGGCTATGCCCCGGGCGTCTACAATTGGTGCATGGTTTCCTTTTCATTGGGCAATCTCGATATAAATGGCCTGTTTCCTGGCAATTAGAGCCGACACGATCCTCTCGGGCTGCTGCTACAGGACGGATGGGGTGTGGACCTGTCGGTGAGTGTGGATGTCTGTAAGATAGCACCGAAAAGCCGACTAGTCCATTCCTGAAGACCTGCCTCCGTGGCGTGTGGACTGGCCCCATCCTAAGCGCTGTTTGGTATGGTTTATCCATTCCCCGAAATAAGCTATCTATAAATCTTGGATCTTTGCGGTTGGCGGGGATGACGTTGGTCTATCCCCAATGTTCATATCGTTCAATTACCCGGTCAATATACGCATTGGGGTCTTCCCCCGGGTTTTGTCTTAGGGCCGTGAGTTCAGTCCAGGTGCCAGTGCCGTTACCCAATCCATTTTGAACCCGGGTCCTTTGACCGTCAAATTGGGTGTTATACTCGGCCATAGTGGCTGGGACCTGCAAATCCCAAGGGGGCAACGTCCAAAAAAAAAATCGGAGGGGCACTTAACCTCAATGATGTCTTTTATATCCTGTATAGACAGATAAAAATGTCGGACTGCGCTTCGTATCTCTGCCCATACGTCGACATTGGGATTATGTCGCTTCAGATCGGGAATGAGAAGGATCACGCTGGACCTCTCCGGTGGTGTAAAAGGCTGAGATTCCCCCAGTGTGCCCTGCCTCGCATTTCCCCATTTGCTGCACCTGCGGCTGGGTTTGGATTTACTCGGACAGGTGCCATGGGTTTCTGCTCCCCATTTCAAGGTTGTACCGGTACCGAAGGGCAGATATTCAGGGGGGCACTCGGTCTGCGGAGTTTTGTGCTGCTGCTGAACCTCCATTGCCTTAAAAATTCCCCCCTCAATCCTTTAAATCGTCTAACTCCTCCGTTTCTGACACTTCCAGATCCAAAAGACTCAAAACTCGAACTTTAGACTCTTGTACTGGTCTCAAAAGGTCCTGGAGAGGAGACGGCCTCCCCCATTTTCCACGATTAAAGGTCCGGTCTGATATTCCCAACTGACGAGCAGAACGGTACGATAATTAACTTGTTTATCAGCCTTCTGTCCCGCCCACCACTTTATTTGATCAACTACTGGACTCGTCTCCTTCCATCCGTTCCTGGTCATTTCACTTTGATATTTTGAATTGGCCTCTTGGACTTGTTTTACAACAGCAACACTGGTGGGCACAGCCGGGACGTCCGGAGGAAGGGGTTTCCCCTCGTTGCTCATGTCAATCGTTACGTATATCCTTATGCTCTATCTTATACTTTAATTTATTTTACTCTAATCTTATACTTTCATCGGCACAAACGGATCTCCTTATACTCTAATTTATACACACTCACTGGTCACGGGATCACAATCCTGTGGTGGTTGTATTTCCCTCTGCTGAGTTAATCCTGGCCGTCACGTGGGACTATGTCCTCTTAATTCAGGCTCAGACTTGGTGTTTGAGATAAACCACCACCCTTGTCCGTGTCGAGCACCACGTGACTCTCAAAATCCAATCTTATACTGTATCGGAATAACGGCATAAACTTATACTCGAAGCAAACAAGCACGTACACTCTATATCTTATACACCTACAGGTCGAGTCAATTCCGTCAATCCGTGGTCTCCGTGAGGAATTTTACTACGTGGATAATTTTAATACTGCGGCAAGTGCCACTGCCAATCCTGTCTCCAATGATGAGCCGAGCCCCTACCATCGACTACCGGCCTCACCCTCGAGGGCTTTATACAGGGGCACCCCCCTGTCTCAAGCACTGGTCGAACCTGCCTCACTATACCACATACCCTCCAATACAGGATCCGTTAGCCTACCTGCAGCGCAGTATCCCACTTCTGACACCAACTGTTAGACTCGAATTGTTGGAGCAAAACCAGACGGAGACGGAACTGCTGACAAAGTTAAAGTTTATTAGAAAGCTTTGCGCACAAAGGGAGAGTGGGAAGCTTCCTCAAGCTCGCACCAAACTCTCAAAGGAACATCAGCACTACAAGCATGTTTATAACTTTTAATAAGCAACATCCACCTGCTGTGAAAGGTGGGGGTACATGTTTACGTAACTACAGTGGGTTTCATTTTGTGGTATCGTCTGCCACTCACTTGTCAGGGGCGACCTTGCGTCGTCCCATGACATTAAACATCTCACATTCCTGAGGAGGACCCTTATCAGTTAACACATAAGTCCCAGACATTGAGACTACACTGGGGGTCTTCACAAGTCCTGATCAGCTCATCCCTTACTCCCTTTTGTGCTGGGGTGACCTTGGAGATATCCACCGCTCCTCCCTTAATCATCCGAAGTAAGCTGGTTAGGATAAACAATGTCAGCCTCGGCCTTGGGTAAACATTCCTTAATGTGTTCTGGAGATAAGCGAGGTGGTAGCTACAAATCCAACAAACCTGCCTTTGTCAGCTTTTACAGTGTGAGTCACGAACTGTTCCCATAATGGTCAAGTATCCCATCATGCTTTGCTGCCACCTAAATGCTACATGTACGATTTAACTACTTGTGTATTTGAGGATAGGAGTTGCTAATCATTGTTTAATACATATATGTATACATATATATCAGGTTAGGTGAGTGGAGGCTGGAGGTTTTGGATTTCTGTTCACAAGACTATTTTTCCAGTCCACCACAATTTATATGCCCATTGAAGGCTTTTGAATTCCCATTTACATTGGCCGCCAGTCTATTCTCAAACTCTCTCTTTGTCCCTCTTATTTCATTTCTCGTTTCCTCTCTGAACTTTCTATATTCAGCCTGGTTCTCACTTGTATTATCAAACTGACTTCTGTCATAGGCCCCTTTTTTCTGCTTCATCTTATCCGCTATCTCTTTTGTCATCCAGGGACCTGTGGCTGCAGTTGCCCTACCTTTCACCCTGAAGGGAATGTGCCTAGACTCTACCCGAAATATCTCCTCTTCAAAGGCTGCCCGCTGTTCAATTATAGGTTTGCTTGCCAATCTCTGATTCCAATTTACCGGGCCAGATCCGTTCTAAACTCACTGAAATTGGCCCTCCTTCAATGGAGTATTTTTACTTTAGAGTGGTACATCTCCTTTCCCATAGCTATTCTGAACCTCATGACACTATGATCTCAGTTCTGTAAAAGTTCCCCCACTGTCACTTGCTCCACCTGACCCACCTCATTCCGCAGAATCAGATCCAAATCCCGCAATGCCTCCTTCCTCGTTGAGTCGTAAACATACTGGCCAAGAAAGTTCACCTGAACACACTTTAAAAAATCCTCCCCCTCTGTGTCCCTTACCAGCAAACCAGCATAGAACGACCAAAAAATGAATAAAAAGGTATAAAATAGAACATGAATGGAAACTAGCAAGAAATATATAAACAGATTGTAAGAGCTTCAACACGTATGTAAAAAGGAAGAGAGAAGCAAAAGTAAATGTTGGTTCACTTTGAGGTTGAGATAGGAGAAATTCTAATGGGGAATCAGGGAATAGCAGATGCATCAAACAAATATTTTGTATCTATCTTCACAGTAGAAAACACAAACGGCATACCAGAAATAATGGGGAACCCGGGGGCTGATGAGAGTGGAGATCTTAAAGTAATTACTATCAGTAGAGAAAAAAATGCTTGATAAACTCATGAGTCTAAAAGCTAATAAATCACCTGGACCTGATGGTCGACATCCGAGGGTTCTAAAAGAGGTGGCTGCAGAGATTGTGGATGCATTGGTTGTGGTCTTCCAAAATTCCATACATTCTAGAACGGCCCCACGGGATTGGAAAGTAGCAAAAGTGACCCGCTATTCAAGAAAGGAGGGAACGACAGAACCGGGATCGACAGGCCAGTTAGTCTGATATCAGCCGTCGGGAAATTGGTGGAATCCATTATTAAGGAAGTGGCAACAGGACACTTAGAAAATCATGATATGATTAGGCAGAGTCAACAGGGTTTTATGAAAAGGCAATCGTGTTTGACAAATTTAGTCCAGTTTTTTGAGGATGTAACGAGCAGAGGAGTTAAAGGGGAATCAGTGGATGTCGTATATTTGGATTTTCAAAAGTCATTCCGTTGGGTCAATTTCAGATTAACAGGTTGTAACTAATGGGGTACCGCAAGGATCGGTGCTTGGGCCTCAGCTAATTTCGATCTATATTAATGACTTCAATGAAGGGACCGAGTGTAATGTATCCAAGATTGCTGATGATACAAAGCTAGTTGGGAAAATAAGCTGTGAGGAGGACACAAAGGGTCTGCAAAGGGATATGGACAGGTTAAGTGAATAGGTAAGAAGGTGGCAGATGGAGTATAATGTGGGGAAATGTGAGGTGATTCACTTCGGTAGGAAAAATAGGAAAATAAAATATTTTTTTGAACACTTAGAAACTATTAAATGTTGGTGTTCACTGAGATCTGCTTGTCCTCGTACAAGAAACGCAGAAAATTAGCATGCAGGTACAGCAAGCATTTAGGAAGTCAAATGTCATATTGGCCTTTATTGCAAGGGAGTTCGAGTACAAAAGTAAGGCAGTCTTACTACAATTGCACAGGGCTTTGGTGAGACCTCGCCTGCAATATTGTGTATAGTTTTGGTTTCCTTATCTAAGGAAGGATATACTTGCCTTAGAGGCGGTGCAACGAAGGCTCACTAGAATAATTTCTGAGATGAGAGGGGTCTCCTATGAGGAGAGATGGAGTAAAATGGGCCTATACTCTCTGGAGTTTCGAAGAATGAGAGGTGATCTCATTGAAGCATATAAGATACTGAGGGGGCTTGTTAGGGTAAGGGCTGAGAGGTTGTTTCCCCTGGCTGGAGAGTCTAGAACTCGGGCTCATAGTCTCAGGATAATGGGTCGGCCATTTAAGACTGAGATGACGAGGAATTTCTGCACTCTGCACTCAGAGGGTTGTGAATCTTTGGAATTCTCTACCCCAGAGCCCTTTGGGTGCTGAGTCATTGAATATATTCAAGGCTGAGATAGATAGTTTTCTGGACTCGCGGGGAATCAAGGGATTTGGGGATCAGACAGGAAAGTGGAGTTGAGGTTGAAGATCAGCCATGATCTGATTGAATGGTGGAGCAGGCTCGAGGGGCCGAATGTCCTGCTGCTGCTTGTATTTCTTATGTTCTCATGTTCTGCGGCCGATTTGACCTTAATCTGACTTTCCAACCCGATGTCCTCTGCATCACTATGACCGCCGACTGCAACCTCCATAAAATTGTCCTCCTCAACCCCTGTCTCAACATGTCTGCTGCGGAAATCCTCATCTATGCCTTTGCCAACTCCATACTCATTTTTTTCCAATGCCCTCCTAATGGATCACGGCATGGAAGAGAATTCTTTGGTTGACTATGTCAAGAGACTGTAGAGAAAGCGAGGAGGTCAAGACAAGATCACGTCCCCTACACCCTCCATAAACCTCAGCTCATCCAAAGCTCCGCTGGCCTGATCCTAGCCCAGAGCAAGTCCCACCCACCCATCACTGACCTACATTGGCTCCCAGTCTATCAATGCCTCCAATTCAACATTCTCATTTTCTTATTTAAATCTCATTTTGGCTCCACCCCTCCCAGTCTCTCTAACCTCATCCAGCCTTAAACCCCTCCCACAGAATTCCCCATCCTTTCGACTCGAGCCGCTTCTGGCTCTCCCTTCAGCTCACCATTGGAGGCCGTGCCTTCAGCTATCTAGGGCCCACACTCGTAGGCTTCCTCCCGCGTCTCCTCCACCTCTTCTTTTTCCGTTTTGGCCCTCATAAAAACATAGCTTCTTCACCAAGCTTTCGGTCACCCCGACAAGTATTCTACGGCCACGCATTTATTTTTGACTGATTACGCCTCTGTGCAGCACCTTAGGAAGTTTTCTTTCAACGTTAAAGGCACAATAAGTCTCTTCATTGTTTTGCTTTGTTGAGGCAATGTCCAAGTCAGACCCGATTGTGTTATTAGAATATATTCAATTAAATCTAATTCGATTGCAACTCACGTATCTCTAGTCGCCACTTTCTTCGATGCAATGCAACTCTAATCATGCATTCTGGATGGCATTTATTCCATTAATTGGAACTTAACATACAATGCAAACGGTATTGTTACCCCGTGTGTCGTACATTAATTCGATCTCGGAACACATTGCATTCACATTGCATTTGACGCTTTTTTGCTTTATATTATCCACTTATTTACATGCAAATCACGGTGGTACATTACATTTCACCACTGTATTGCATTAATTACATATCAAAAGCAATGCATCAGCGTAGAATTTTCTTGCAGTTACAATGTTGCATGATCTACATTGTTAAATACAATTCGATGTTAAATGATGCATTTCAAGTTCGGTTTTGCTGCATGAGTCCATTGCGGTTTCAGCATGTAAAACTGTTCTGCATCTGCATTTTTTGCTGTTGTTCAATTTACATTTTTCTCTATTTGCATTTTTAAATCAATACGTTCATAATTCATGCAATTGAAATCAGAATTTGCTATTCTTATCTATTGCATTAATTATGTTTAAATATATTGCATGTCCATTGCATTCCTGCGAAGGTGAATGCAAATCAACTTTGACTAATGCATCGCAGATTACAATTACGACATTGTTGTGTTCATTTTTAAAATTGATGCTTACAATTGTCCGTCCCCTTGCATGTTGCATGATTTGAATTTTCAAACGAAATGTATCAATTGGAGGCCTCTGTTTCAATCCAATGTAAATCAGCTGCTCGAGTTTTGCACTTGAGGTGCCATTGTTTTTCTTTGTCACGCTCGAATTACACTTTGAACTTTATTTAATCGCTATTCCATTCGCAGCCTTTGTAAACCCGATCCATCTGTAATTGATGATTTCGAAATTCAATTGTACAATGATCTGGTTCAGTGTCACGGGGTTTCCATACATAGACAACCATATCACCTCCAATCGGGAGTTTACCTTTCTGAAGAATCATTTAGTCATACAATAGCCGAGTTCATGGTTCATCAAACTCAGACCCTTGGTTCTGTCGATTCAATGCTGAACTAGTCCACCTGCCCCGATATGCATTTCTCCTATCTTATCAGCACAGGTTTTTAATTACTCTAATGAAACGTGGCGAATTGTAAATAAACTAGTTCGTTTAATTTATATTAAAAACATGAACTATTAGAATACAAGTTTCAGGGAAATTCGCTCTAATCCCGACTGCTCACCGTTTCATAAAACTATAGAATTGACCAAAGTTGACTCCTGATACAGACAAAGAGTCACTTTTCAAGTTTCTGCTGGTTGAATTGATTGACTCTAACCGACGAAAGATCGATTCCTCCCGCTGGGACTGTTTAACCATCCGACCAGGCTGCATTCGTTCCAGCTGGACTCGAAGGTAATATTTGGACATCTCGCCTTCCCGGAGTTCCACATTGCTCAATTGAAAGATGCTGATTCAACCTGGTACCGTCCTCTTTAGTGTAGTTTCCAAAGAGGTTACCTCATGTTTCAACACGTTAGATGTGAATGTCACTACAATATATTAATAAATACTAACAAAGCCAATAGTCACTAATAAACCCAACAGGGAATTCAGAAGAAACTTCTTCACCCAGAGAGTGGTTAGTATGTGGAACTTGTTACCACAAGGAGTAGTTGAGGCGAATAACATGGATATATTTAAGGAGAAGCTCGATAAACACACAAGGGAGAATGGAATAGAAGGTTATGCTGATAGGGTGAGATGAAGAGGCGTGGAAGAAGACTGCTGTGGAGCATAAGCACCAGCATATTCCAGTTGGGCCGAATGGCCTTTTTCTCCTCTATACATTCCATATAACTAATCAGCTTCACTGACTCACACTGATACGGTATACAAGGCAGACGATTCTGCCAGACAGATCCACTAGTCGAAGCGATTGGATCGGATACATTTTCTCAGATAGCTTCTGTGCTTTGAGCAGTCAACTCATTTTCTGTGGAACGTAATTTGACAGCGACCTTTCTGTTCAAGTGACATTGAAATTACTGCTGGGCAAAATATTCCGAATCATTGAAAGTCTCAGTTAAATTTTATGAATTATTCTGTTGCTTTAATTCTATTTTTTCATTCAGTGCAAATGCATTGTATTTCCATCAATTGAATGTTGCATTCATTGCATTTTAGAATGTACTCCATTGGTATCGTTTGCCAAGCATTTATATTTTGCGTCATATACTAATTAATTACTGCAACGAACATGTCTGCAGATTGCATCTTCATAACTAGATGTTGCCAGTGCTGCATTTCTGAACGTATTAATGGATTTATTTTTTATGTTTTATTAATCGCCTTTTCAAATGCACGGAAGCTGCATTTCATTTCGTCATTTGCATCAATTCCACTTTTCAGCCCATTATATCTGCCTTGCAATGTTTGCTTTCACATCTGATATAATTTGCAATAAAGAGCGGCATTACCGGCACATTGCTCTTGTGCATCACTTTTTCATTTGCCACTTTCATTGTCTGCATTTTTAGATGTAAATTACTTGTATTCATTACAGTTCAATATGATATTTCGTAATTAGCCTGGTGTATGAATTGATTGTTCATGATAAGCAACTCGGTTTAAGGCAACTCTGGATTGCATTTTCATTCTGCATGTTGTGCTACTAGTCGATTAGAGACATTTCTTCTGCTCTGTACTTCATAATCTTTAATTATTTGTATTCTTGAGCAACAGATTCGAAATGTTTGGCATCATTGAATAATTGCACATTGAAATACAGCAAAACAGCATTACAGTTTGTATCTATTCTATTGAAATAATTGCACTTAAAATGCATTATATTAGTGCGTCATTTGAACGTGTATTTTGCATCATTTATATGTTTAACTGCAATGAATGCATTTGCTGATGAATCTGCAGTAATCTTTCCATTCATTGTATTTTAAAATATATCTTAGTTGTTTTGCATTTCATGCACTTTCTTGCTGCATTCGCTGCCTATTCAAATTGAATGAAATGAAGTTCAGTTAACGCAATCGTGGTTTATACTTTCGGCAGTAGTTTTATAAATCAATTATATTTTGAATGCAATTAACTTACTTCTTGCATTATCTTCACGGTTAAACCCGGTGTTTGTAAACTTTATGCAACTGTGGACCGCATTTCTGAAACAGTCTGTTGCAATAATTCCACGAGTGCAAACAATGCATCAGCATTGCATTTTGAATAGTTGCATTAACTATAATGCACGTTGAGACTGCATTACATTTCATGCATTTCCATATTGAGATATCTGTAATGCAATAGAAAATGTCCATAAATAATTCAAGAAAAATGTGTTTCCAGCATTATTTGCAACTGCAGTGTATGTGCATTGCGTTTCTACATATCCAGTTTGCATTAACTGCATTTATCACTGTGGCCATGGTTATTGTACTTTGATATACATATTTATATATTATTCTACTGCATGGATTATATTTTAAGGCAAACATGGAAACATAGAAAATAGCAGCAGGTGTAGGCCATTCGGCCCTTCGAGCCTGCTCCGCCATACAATATGATCATGGCTGATCCTCTATCACAATACCATATTCCTGCTCTCACCACATACCCCTTGATGCCTTTTGTGTCTAGAAATCTATCGAGCTCCTTCTTAAATATATTCAGTGACTTGGCCTCCACAGCCTTCTGAGGTCGAGAATTTCACACGTTTACCACCCTCTGAGTGACGAAATTTCTCCTCATCTCTGTCCCAAATGTCCCACCCCGTATCCTGAGACTGTGAACCCTCATTTTAGACCCCCCAGCCAGGGGAAACATCCTCCCTGCATCCAGTCCGTCTGGCCCTGTCAGAATTTGATACGTTTCAATGAGATCCCCTCTCATTCTTCTAAACTCGAGTGAATACAGGCCGAGTCGACCCAATCTCTCCTCATACGACAGTCCTGCCATCCCAGGAATCAGTCTGGTGAACCTTTGCTACACTTCCTCTATGGCAAGTATATCTTTTCTTAGGTAAGCAGACCAAAACTGCGCACAATACTGCAGGTGTGGTCTCACCAAGGCAATGTGCCGTGTTAAAATTGTTTTATTTGTACGATGGCCTAATGACATTTTAAAGTACATTGCATCTGCACTGTTCTGCTAATGGTATTGCATTTGCCTGTCACAGAATCATCAGCAGAATATTCAGTGTCAATGTCACTTTAATTAATACATTTATTCCGCGCTGAGCCACCACGTGTACGATCATCGGCCCAATCCTTTAACGCAGTCTCAATCAACAATATAATATGGGGACATGAGAGAATTCCAATCTTGCAAAGATTGCTGCACGACCTGGGAAAAGTATTAGGGTTCACATAGTTTATGCACTGCTTTAAACAAACATATTCATTGTAAGTAGATCTTTACTGAGTCCATCAGGCATAATTTAATGCATATACCTCCCTTAGAAAACACATTAGACCCCATTTAATGTATGTTGCTTTTTGAAAAATACAGGAAGCTCCGTTTAAAGTAAGCCGACCTTTTCAGGATATAATCTGCCCCTTTAGTGTGTGTACCTCCTTAAAACGTTCCTGAGTGCATATTCCGTTTGTTTCTCGATATAAAAGACCGTGACTGCCCTTGGAAGACCCGAAGTGAATATAAAGTCGGCAGCTCCTTGAAAGAGGCCGTGTGTTAAATTATATGTAAATCCTTCAGTTCCCACTCGATGTATGAAACTCTATCAGGATAAAGGATCGCCGACCATACTTAATGTACGCAATCCTTTAAAAAAATCTCAACCCTCAGTTAAATGTATTTTCGTCCTTCATAAAGCCCTGAAATCCCATTTGATATTTGTAGACTTTAAAAAGACCCCAGGTTTCATTGAATTTAGGCAGAAAACTCTGGAAGTGACTGACGCCCCATTGAATACATTCAACATAATGTTTTTAAAACCCAACTGTAACTTAATGTATGTGGGACCCGAGGTTACAATTAAAGCATGTCTTTAGAAAGGTTCCAAGCTTAATAGGTAATGCAACTGGGTTCATCAGATACTGCAAGGTCCATGTGATTTCTTAATACAATATGACTCTCACAACCAGTCAAATTATACTCCTTGAGCACAAAGTTTGATGATTTCAGCAATGTATTTTTTTCCTTTCTGTTGACTCACTAATACATGACTTGAGTTGTTGTATAATCATAGAAGTATTTCAACAATAACAACTTGCATTTATATAGCGCCTTTAACAAAGTAAAACGTCCCAAGGGGCTTCACAGGATCGATTATGAAACAAAATTTGACACCGAACCTCATCAGGAGATACTAGGACAGGTGACCAAAAGCTCGGTCAAAGAGATAAGATTTATGGAGCGTCTTAAAGGAGGAGAGAGGGTGGCGCAGACGTTTAGGGAGGTAATTCCAGAGCTTTGGGCCTAGGCAGCTGAAGGCACAGCTGCCAATAGTGGACTGATGGAACATAGGAAGGTAGGAACAGGAGCAGGCCACTCAGCCCCTCGAGACTGTTACGCTATTCAATGAGATCATGGCTGATCTGGCATGATTAGAAAATTGGAGTTGTGCAAGAGGCCAGAATTGGAGGAACGGAGGGTTGAACAGATGGAGGAGGTCATTTCAGCAGTTAACCTTTGAATAGCTAAATTTGGTACCGTCCATCCGAATGTGGGCTTATCACAGGATAGGACTTCACTCATGGAGGGACCTGGGGGATGTGAAAGCACTTTCAGGGACACCTGGTGGTGTTACACTGGAACGACCAGCTCACTCTTCCAGGGAGACTGAAGAAACGCCTCAATACTTACATATTTGTTCGTGTTTACAATGGGTCTGGGCGATTATCTCAATGTTTACAGGTGAGGGTAAACAGTGTTTCAGGGGGATCTGGGAGTGTGCGATTGTGAAAGGATATTCGCCTAGTGTTTGTGTGTGTATTTGCAAGAGGAATGGAAAATATGCCCGTATTGACAAGAATTATTCCCTGGTATTTTTGCAGGAGAAACTTGATACTGACACTACTCACTCGCGGTCGCTCAGTACTGCACTGCTCTTACCGACACGGTGCTAATGTCAATTTGTTTGTATTCAACCTGCCTCTTGGGAGTTTCTCAGTGTTTACAAAGCTTTCTGCATCCCAATATTTACAATTGGTCCTCAGGAGTGTTTAATTATTTGCTGGCTGCCAGGGGCGTGTATCAGTAAATAGAGAGGGTTCTGGACAATGGACACTTTTTAAACAGACGATCTGTGGAGTTTTTCAGTTTTAGAGGTGATGAAATGTGATTGAATAAACATTTATAGTGGGTTCCAAGAATATACAGAAAGATCTCTGAGGCTGTGCCATTTCTTACAGGAAGTCTGTTGAGAAGCTTTATTATTCCCAAGGGTTCTCGAAGTGCGTCGATATTTACTGAGGTCCCTGAGTGTGTGGCGATCTTGCAGCAATCCACGTGAGTATTCCTGTATTTAGAGGGGGGGCGGGGGTCAACCAGGATCATGTGAGAATGTCCAGTGGATGCCCCTGAGTACAGTAATATCGAAAGTAAGTCGCCCAATGATGTATCAGTATTGAGGGAACGTTTTATACACCAGCTCCACATTCGCTGTTCTGTTTGATGGGTAATCAGTGGGGACAAGTTTCCTCTCCATAGCCCCGACGAGGCCTGATGCAGTAAAACCAAAGTACATGTTACGAAAGAGTCCTGAATCCTGGAGATTCCCAGCAACATACCCAGTGAGTACTCCACAGCTAAATGGACAATATATCCTAAGTATTGTAGGGCACCCATAATGTAGACACAAGCCGGTAATCCACAGATCCTGGGGAAATGTGCAGCAGGTTCCCTGCTGATCTAATGGTGAAGGTGCTGAGCTTTCACCGCCCAGACCCGGAAACTTGACTTCATTGGTTCTGTTCTAACTGGCACCAACCAAATACTTCTCCTGTGAGGGATCTCTCGGCCTTGGAAAGTTTGCAATGCAGATTTACCGAAAGAGTTAATTTATAAGGGAAGGTTGCACGAAGCTGCTTTGTATACCCTTGAGTTCAGAATGTTAGGGCGTGACCGAATTGAAGTTTTATTCAGATGATTGATGAATTTGATTAAATACAGAATAAATATTTCCTCTGGTGTGGGATTTCAAAACAAAGGTGGGGGAACTAATCGTAAATTAGATCCAGGCCCTTCAAGACTGAAATGATGAAGAAATTCTTCACACAAAGGGGAGTTGAAATCTCGAACTCTCTCCCCCCAAAAGGCTGTGAACGCTGGGGGTCAGTTGAAATTTTCAAGAATGAAATCGATATATTTTTGATATGGTGCAGAGGAAATTAAATGGTGTTGAGGTACAGATCAGCCATGACGTAAATTAAATGGCGGAATAGGCCCGAGTGACTGATTGGCCTGCTCATGGTCCGATATTTCTATGTTCACCTGGCAGCATTTGTGAGGATCCGAGGTGTGAGCGAATATTTTCAGGGGGTAACATGGAGTGTACACATTCCAGCAGCCCCAGGTTGTGGCAATCTTTAGCGAGGAATGCAACAACATTTTCAGGGAGTGCGGAGAGTTTACACATGCAGATAGTTCGACGACCACCTCCTTCCTTTAATGAGACAATATTTGATCGGCTGTCCGGTGGACTGTTTCAATATGTCCATTTGGCCTCCTGACCATGTTTGTCTTTACCGGAATCTTTGAAAGTGAAGCACGAGTTACTACGGAGTTCATGCATTCAGGTCGTCTGCAGACTACAGGAGGCGGGGTTTCTACAGGAGGGAGTCACAATTCTCAGGGGATTTGGGGGGAGTTTATCATTTTTACAGGTCGGTCCGTGAACATTTTAATATTCAGGTAGAATTCATAGGAGTCTTTTAATATCCAGTATTGTGTCAGTTTGTTCAGAGGTCTGTACGAGTATTAATATTCCCCAGCAGTGTATCAGCATTTACATGGGATCTGTGATTGTGTCACAATTTTTACATGGAATATTGGAGACTTTACACATTCAGCCAGTTCCCAGACTTTGGCAGCATTTCCAGCGGTTTGTGGAAGTATGTCAGAGGAGTCTGTCAGTACTTCCCCCCCAAGGAGCCCCCAGGTGGAGATCTAGGAATTAGTCCATTATTTGGTGCGGTCCGCGAGTGTGAGTCAATAATTGGAGGGAGTGTCATACAGTTCCCACTCCCACCAGTGTGATCGTCTTTACACGGATCGATGGCGGTCACGGCGTTCCCAGAATTATGCCTGTATTTACAGGCGGTAATCAGAACTGTGTCGCTTTCTCACAGAGGGTCCCCAGCAGTGTGTCCGTATTCAAGGGAATTCCATCAAACATCCCTTTATTTTCTGGGACCGATTCGATATTCAAAGGGAGGATCATGATATCTGGTCAATCTTTGCATCTTGTCTGTGGGACTGAGTCAATATTTGCACGATGCCCGCAGGGGAGTGCTTTGTGATAATAATCTATAGTTTTTTTACAATATTTGTAGGGAGTAGAGCGCCAATATTTATAGGCTAACCAGAGAATGGACAGGTTTTTGCAGGGGATTGTAGGTAATGTGTCTTTATTTGGAGAGGTCATGGAATCATCATAGAAACGTACAGCATGGAAGGAGTCCACTCGGCCCATCGTGATTGTGCCGGCTCTTTGAAAGAGCTGCCCAATTAGTCTCACTCCCTTGGTCTTTCCCCATAGACCTGCAATTTTCCCCCTTCGAGGCCCCTGAAAGTGTTAATATTTACAGAGGGTCCTAGAGTCATAGAATATTTGCAAAAGATCGCAGTAACTGTGCGTGTTCCCGGTAATTTCCTCGGGATTCTTCCGATCGACTGGCGTAACACCAGGAGGATCAGGAGAAACCATATAGTTCAAGACCAGATATGGATGTAAACGGCGCCGGTATAAAGTAGTCCGGGTTTCTCTCAGATCATAGGATTGCATCACATCACATAAATAATCGCAAATAAGTGAACGAATCTGCTCTCACTTGTCATCTGGATTCTAAGACACGGAATTTCACAATGTCCTGTTTTTCCATCAATCATTCGAATAATCTTCTGGTGGTTTCCACTGACGTTAACATTACAAGCGATTAAGGGACTTTGTTCTATAAAAAGAGTCCGAGTGCAGGGGAATAGCTGAACCTGTTTGTTCAATGAGTGTAATTAATGTCAATCTCAATGGATCACAATTGACTCACGGGAGGGTTTTCCCAGTAATATAAGGAAGCAGACTCATCTCGCAATGTCAGTGGACTGTGTTTCTCATAGAAAGGGGGAACATGGATCGCAGTCAAATGCAAGGGATTCACAGATCGTCAGGTGTAAAACAAAGTAAAAATTCAGGATGGTCTTATTTGGCACTGCTCAAGATAATGTTTACTTTTCGGAAAATACTGAGGATTTACTATCCAATCCTGGCTGCTTTTGGTGTTCCTTGTAAGTCGGGCTATCCAGATATTATCTCTGTAATTCATGCTTTAGCCTATTACTGTTCGTGCCACTTATTGACCGATCCTCACTACTGTTGGTGAGCCAGGTAATTCATTCCATTAACATCTGTAAACCATGTTCATTTGAATAACTGTTCATATCATTTGTTATCCCACATTCGCTGCTGTTAATGGATCACGTAAGTCACTATATTCAGCTATGAGTTCGATAAACTAGCTTCGACTTTATATATGTTCGGATTATTTCTCTCACGATATCGGTGTTTACTTGTGTTGAGTATATTCAGTGTGTTGTATGGATATTAAGGTTCCATGTTCCCCTGACATGATTCTTTCCCAGTCGCTTATTCGCTGGCCTGAGTTCTCAGTGTCTTCCATTTTCACTGCTTGTTTGATGTGGTGCAGTCTTATTAAGAATCAGGCTTTCTTTGAGTCTGTGACACCATGAGTATTGCTGGATGATTCATTGTGTTGAACAGATTATATTGTGCTGTCTGCATTGAGCACTCTCATCGAATTTGAAAGATGCCTTGCAGGATTTGATCATATCTGTACAGGTACTTTGTTATGCGGAGTTGGAGACCGAATTCAGATAGTCATATGGTCAGTCTTTGAAATGATTCAGCTCCCGTCACTATCTCACTCTCCCTTATTTTCCATCAGTCTCACTCCGTTTGAATGTTTAGGTTACGATTTCTATAAATCATGTTTCATACTTTCGTTGTTCTTGTCATTAGGTCACTATTATCATGCATTATTTGAGAAATTGTTGAATTGGCGGTGTCGATTGTGTTACTGTATCCCCCTTTAATTGCTTTGACTATATTCCCCTTCTTGTGTGCATGATAATGCAGCCAGTTACGCTTGATATAACTGTACGGCTCCCTCTTGCGGCTTCAGTTCAACAAATGGTACATTTTCACTTTGAATTATTTAGTTCAGATCACAGATGCACTTTGAAATCTTTGCCACAATCCACTGATGATTGAATGCTCAGTTCTCTTATTTTGGACCACTAACATTCCTTGAAACTGCCACGTATTTCTGGGTGGTTCGGAAAGGGTTACAATTGTGTGTTTCTGGGTGGTTTGGAAAGTGTTACAATTGTGTGTTTCTGGGTGGTTCGGAAAGGGTTACGATTATGTGTTTCTGGGTGGTTTGTAAAGTGTTTCAATTTTGTGTTTCTGGGTGGTTCGGAAATTGTTACAATTGTGTATTTCTGGGTGGTTTGGAAAGGGTTACAATTGTATGTTTCTGGGTGGTTTGGAAAGGGTTACAATTGTGTACTTCTGGGTGGTTTGGAAAGGGTTACAATTGTGTATTTCTGGGTGGTTCGGAAAGGGATGAAATTGTATGTTTCTGGTTGGTTCGGAAAGGGATAAAATTGTACGTTTCTGGGTGGTTCGGAAAGGGATACAATTGTATGTTTCTGGGTGGTTTGGAAAGGGATAAAATTGTGTGTTTCTGGGTGGTTTGGAAAGGGATAAAATTGTGTGTTTCTGGGTGGTTCGGAAAGGGATACAATTGTATGTTTCTGGGTGGTTCGGAAAGTGTAACAATTGTATGTTTCTGGGTGGTTTGCAAAGGGATAAAATTGTGTATTTCTGGGTGGTTCGGAAAGGGATTCAATTGTATGTTTCTGGGTGGTTCGGAAAGTGTAACAATTGTATGTTTCTGGGTGGTTTGCAAAGTGATAACATTGTATGTTTCCGGGTGGTTCGGAATGGTTTGCAATTGTCTGTTCCTGGGTGGTTTGGAAAGGGATACAATTGTATGTTTCTGGGTGGTTCGGAAAGGGATACAATTGTATGTTTCTGGGTGGTTCGGAAAGGGATACAATTGTATGTTTCTGCGTGGTTCGGAAAGGGATACAATTGTATGTTTCTGCGTGGTTCGGAAAGGGATAAAATGGTGTGTTTCTGGGAGGTTCGGAAAGTGTTACAATTGTATGTTTCTATGTGTTCGGAAAGTGTTACAATTGTATGTTTCTGTGTGTTTCGGAAAGGGAAAAAATCGTAACTTTCGTTCACAAAATGGCTTCATCAATTTCACGTCGGTGATTTGATTTCTAATCATTGCTTCGAAATGTAATCTCATGCCCGTGTAGCACAGATGACGGATACTTCAATGAGATACACGTTAACTTTCTGTTATCTACTCCTCTATGTTAGTGTAGATGATCTCAGTTGTTTGTATCTGGAGTTTTATCACATTGTAATTTGAAGGTCATGTGCCATCATCAATTGGGAACACACTCTTTACTCACGAACAGGTGAAAACCCACAAGAGAGCACAATTCGAAATGTTTCCGCATATTTTGTTTATGAAACCCGATAGTTTTAAATTACTATTCATATTATCAAACTATCTGAAGTGAGAGACGAATTCTGAAGAAAGAAAAAAGTTGTATTTACACAGCACCTTCCGCCTCCTCCTGGTGTCTCATGGAGCTTGACAGCCAATTGATTTTTGAAGTATCGTCACTGTTGGAACTCAGGAAATGTTCTGATGGAGTTTAATGTCGAGTATTTGGGCAGTTTGAATTAAAATATGTTTATTAAGTGCATTTGATTTAAAGGTTCTGATTTCAACTTATAACTTAAATAATGATCAAAATTTCAATAATGACATGGAATAATTAATGAAGAAATGTTTATTTCATCAGTTATTTAAGGTTCAATTATTTAATTTTTATTCAATTCCTTTTCCTCCCCCGATCTTGCATGTGACAGTTTTACATCTGCTCTCTGACAACCCTCAGCCGATATCACAACCGAGACTGGTCCTGCCCAACCGCTTCAATCACTGCTCCATTCACCTTTTGCTTTTCCAGAAGTCCTCAGTCAGTCTCGACTCACAATCCCCTGTTAATCGACAACTAATTTCATCATGACGATTGTTACGTCGCCGTTTCAAATCATTGGGCCCTTTACAATCTTCCAAACGTTGAAAGATGGAGAAGTTGGGATTTTTCTCCTCAGAGCAGAGAAGTTTACGTGGAGATTTAATAGAGGGGTTCAGCATTATGAAGGGTTTTGATAGAGTAAATAAGGAGAAACTCTTTCCAGTGGCAGGAGGGTCGCGAAGCAGAGGACACAGATGTAAGATGATTGCAAAAGAAGCAGAGGTGCGATGAGGAGAATTTGTTTTACCAGCGAGTTTTTCATGATCTGAAACGCGCTGCCTGAAAGGCGGTGGAAGCAGTTTCAGTGGTAACTTTCAAAAGGGAATTGGATCAATACTTGAAAGGGAGAAAATTGCAGGCCCAAGGGGAAAAAGCAGGGCGGAGTGGGACTAATTTGATAGCTCTATGAAAGTGGCACGATGGGCCGAATGGCCTCATTCCGTGCTGTAAGATTCGGTGATTCGGTGATATGACCTGAAGCCGCTCACTCTTTCGAAGGTTTAGTTGCTAGTGTCCCTTATTCTACCACCTCCAGATCCCGATTCTTACGGTGTGAGTCTGGATAGTGTCTGAAGAAGCTCGTTACAGCATCGCGCATTACAGCTGACCCGATCGTGTTCTCACCTGAAACCTGCCCACGGTACTTCAAAGGAACTGACACTGAACAATGAACTGCAACTGCAACATGGACTGATACCTCCTCCATAACCCAAGGTGACTTGATAGTGATCAGGATAGTGACCAGGATAGTGACCAGGATAGTGACCGAGGCTGGACGTCCTTCTTAGTACAGAATAGTGACCGGGACCAGGATCTAGGACTCATTTATATTCACCAATCCAGGGTCAATGAGCCCAATTAGATCCCTGTGACTGCCAACTCAACACCCACCGAGAACTGGGCTTGGCACATTCTGGGACAGTCCATTTCCTTGCTACAATCGTTCTTGCTTTGATCAATTGAAGCATGTCAGGCGCCGATATCTACTACTGCTCTTTTTCTGATTAATATGTCGCCACTTATTTATTTCCCAATTTAGTGTTGATGCATTTAAGGAGAAGCTGGATAAACACATGAGAGAGAAAGGAATTGAAGGATACCTTGATAGGGTTTGACGAAGAGGGGTGGAGGAGGCACGTATGGAAAATAAACACTGTATCGACCAATTGGGCTGAATAGTCTGTTTCTGTGCTGTTAATTCTATGTAACTATATAATGTTTTCGGGTAAATAAAATGTATCTAGCAGCTAGTCCTGGTCAGAGTAGAAATAATAGATTCCATCAATTCATGCAGTAACAAAGATCACATCTTTACCAATAACTCCATCAAGCAGACGCCTTTGCCTTGATTCTGATCCTTTCTTTTTTTATTCCATGCAGTTAACGTGGCGACGATTGTGATCCTGTCTCGGGGAAAGTGCGGTCTCTCCAAATGTGTCACTCGTTACCTGGTGGCCATGGCAGCGGCGGATCTCCTAGTCATTATTTTCGATCTGATACTGCGCCATATCCCTGTTGCTTATTATTTAGAGTTATATTTCATAAGGGACATCCCAGTGTGTAATATCCACGCCGTCCTGCTTTACACAGTCACAGACTGTTCTGTCTGGTTCACGGTCAGTTTCACCATTGATCGATACATAGCCATTTGTTGCCAGAACCTGAAAACTAAATACTGTGTGGAGAAAACGGCGACTGTGGTTGTGACAATAATTACAGTGATTTTCTCTTTAAAAAATATTTTCTGGTTCTTTATGTACACCAATAGATATGATTTCAACAATTTATCCTGGTTTTGTGCTGTAAAAGACAGCATTGCTGAGTCCACGGTGTGGGGCATGGTTGAATTCTTTCATTATATTTTAACTCCATGCATTCCATTTCTCTTAGTTTTGCTGTTTAATACTTTAACCGTCAGGTACATTTTTGTGGCCAACAGAGCCCGCAGGAGACTCAGGGGTCTCGTCACTGCAGGGAGTCCCAGTGACCCAGAGATGGAGAACCGCAGGAAATCCATGATTATACTGTACAGTATATCAGCGAATTTCATACTATTATGGACGATATATATGATATATTCTATTTATTGGCGAATGGCTTACCTGGGTTATGAGGATGTGTATCTACCTGTGTTTGTACGGGAGTTAGGGTTCATGTTTCAACTCATGGCTTGCTGCACCAACACCTGTATTTATGCGGTGACGCAGCGCAAATTCAGAGATGAGTTGAAGAATCTGTTAAAATCTCCATTTACTGTAATTGTTAAATTAATTAAAAAATGAGACGAGCTCAAAACTAGACCTCAATCTCGTCTCAACTTTTTTTCAGTTCCACTACCTACTCGACTCAGTGATCGGGACATAATGGGTCACATGAACTATAAACTGTCACGTTTGTAGATGACACTGAGTTAGGTGGAACATTAAATTTTGCACATGGGGGCAGAACATTGCAAATGGAACAGGAGAGATGAAGTGAGTGGGCGAAATTGTGGTAAATGGAGTTCAATGTGGGCAAGCACAAGGTCATCCACTTTCAACCAAGATAAATTGGAGTACTTTCTAACCAGTGAAAAACTAGGAACAGTAGAAGAGCAAACAGATTTGGAAGTCCACGTCCATAAATTATTGAAAGCTGGTTGGCAGGTACAAAAAGCAATTAAAAACGATAAAAATGAGAAAAAAACAGAGAATTATAGACCAGTTAGCCTAACATCAGTAGTGGGGAAAATACTGGAGTCTGTTATAAAAGATGTGATAACAGAACACTTGGAGGGCTTTAACGGGATTGGACAAAGTCATCATGGGTTAATGAAAGGGAAATCATGCTTTACAAATCTACTGGATTTTTTTGAGGATGTAACTAGTAGAATAGATAGGGGAGAACCAGTGGTTGTGGTGTTTTTGGATTTTCAGAAGGCTTTTGATAAGAGGTTAGTGTGAAAAATTTAAGTACATGGGATTGGGGGGAATATACTGGCATGGACTGCGAATTGGTTGACAGACAGGAAACAGAGAGTAGGGATTAACTGGTCTTTTTCCGGGTGGCAGGCAGTGACTAGTGGGGTACTGCAGGGATCAGTGCTTGGGCCCCAGCTATTCACAATATATATCAATGATTCGAATGAGGGATCTAAATGTGACATTTCCGAGTTTGCAGACGACACCAAGCGGGGGTGGAATGTGAGCTGTGAGGAGGATGCAAAGAGGCTCCAATGTGATTTAGACAAGTTGAGTGAGTGGGCAAGAATATGGCCGATGCAGTATAACGTGGATAAATGTGAGGTTATCCACTTTGGTTTTAAAAACAGAAAGGCAGATTATTATCTGAATGTTGATAGATTGGGAAAAGGGGAGGTGCAACGAGACCTGGGTGTCCTTGTACACCAGTCGCTGAAAGTGAGCATTCAGGTGCAGCAAGCAATTAGGAAGACGAATGGTATGTTGGCCTTCATTGCAATAGGATTTGAACACAGGAGCAGGGATGTCTTACTGCAGTTGTACAGGGCCTTGGTGAGACCACATCTGGAGTATTGTGTGCAGTTTTGGTCTCCTTATCTGAGGAAGGATGTCCTTGCCATGGAGGGAGTGCATCGAAGGTTTAACAGACTGATTCCTGGGATGGCAGGACTGACGTATGAGGAGAGATTGGGTCGACTAGGCCTATATTCACTAGAGTTTAGAAGAATGAGAGGTGATCTCATCGAAACATATAAAATTCTAACAGGACTAGGCAGACTAGATGCAGGGAGGATGTTCCCGATGGCTGGGGAGTCCAGAACCAGGGGTCACAGTCTCAGGATACGGGGTATGCCATTTAGAGCCGAGATGAGGAGAAATTTCTTCACTCAGAGGGTGGTGAACCTATGGAATTCTCTACCACAGAAGGCAGTGGAGGCCAAGTCATTGGATGTATTCAAGAAGGAGATCGATATATTTCTTAATGTTAATGGGATCACGGGATATGGGAAAAAGCGGGAACAGGGTACTGAGTTAGACGATCAGCCATGATCATTTTGAATGGCGGAGCAGGCCTGAAGGTTCGGATGGCCTACTCTTCCTCCTATTTTCAGTGCTTCTATGTTTATAACGGCATATTGGACTTCAGCTCTCGGGGGCTGGAATACAAAGGGGAGGAAGTTATGCTTCAGTTGCAGAGTCTTAGTCAGACCCTATGTTGAGAATTGCGTTCAGTTCTGCGTGCCTCACCTCAGGAAAGCTATATTGGCCTTGGAGCGGGTGCAGCGCAGATTAATCAGAATTATACTGGGGCTTTGAGTTTCAAATTATGAGGACAGGTTGCATAAACTTGGCTTGTATTCCCTTGAGTATAGAAGATTGAGGATTGATTCAATCGAAAAGGATTTGATAGGGTAGGTACAGATAAACTATTACCTCTGGTGTTGGAATCAAGAACAAGTGGGCACAATGTTAAAATTAGGGCCAGCCCATTCAGCAGGGAAATCAGAAAGCACTTTTTCAAACAAAGTGTAATAGAACCTTGAACTATTCCCCTTCCCTCCCCCCAAAAGGTTATGGATGCTGGGGGACAATTGGAAATTGGAAATAATGGAGTTACGGTATAGATCAGCCATCATATAATTGAACGATGGAGCAAGTTCTCTCATTCCATTAGATCACGGCTGATCTGTACCTCAATTCTACTTATCCACCTTTGCACAATATCCATTGATACCCTCACCCATCAAAAATCTATCAATCTCCACCTTGAAAGCTCTCATTGATCCCCCAGCATCCACAGACATTTGGGAGAAAATTAGAGATTTCCTCTACCCTTTGTGTAAAATAATCCTTCCTGATTTCTTTCCTGAACTGCTTGTCTCTAATTTTAAGATTGTTCCCCCTTGTGAACTCCCCCACCAGAGGAAATAATTTCTCTCTACCTACCCTTCCAAATCATTTTTTTATCATTTTAAACACCTCAATCATATCATCCCTCGACCTTCTATACTCAAGGGAATACAAGCCAAGTTTATGCAACATGTCCTCATAATTTAACCCTTTTAGCCCCGCTATTATTCCGGTGAATTTGCACTGAACCCCCTCCAAGACTGATCCATCCCTCCTGAGCTGCGGTGTCTAAAGTGAATGCAATTTTCCAGGTGGGGTCTGACCAAGGCTCTATACAACTGAAGCATCACTGTAAGTACATAGTCGAACAGGCGGGGGTAACGGTGATGCCTGCATACCCTCCATTCCACAGAGGCAATGCTCCCACTCAAAGCCAGCCCATCAACCTGGTGAAATTGGAAGTCACCAGGCAACCAGTTGGACCAAGCCTTCGCCAGGCACATCCATTCCATGCTCTGCAATGTTACCAGGACCAAAGAATGGTCTAGTTGTTGTCCCAACCAAAATAGAGCTGGACAGTGATTTACATTCAGAACTGAGATGCTTCGCCTCACCTCCGCCAGTTTACCAACCCGGTGTGATGAGACTTATCACGAGTTATAAAAAAACATGCTGCATGGAATATTAGATCAATTTCGGGAACGCAACAGTATGTCGCTGGGAAATAAACCTCAACCACTTAATCAGTTTAGACTGAACCAAACAAGACAACACACCATTGGCGCTGGAAGTGCGACCTGCTGCAGGATGGGGTATTGACAGGCGTCGGAGGTATGGCAGAAATCAACAGACAAGATATTAAGGCCAAAGATAACAGAGTCAGACAGCTGACCAACCAGATCAAAACTATAATGGGGAAACAACATGGTATAGAAGGAAAGGATTTGAGTGAGGTCAAAATAACCGACTTCTCAGTATTACAACTGACCAGCCAGGTTATGAATACGTTGAACACATTAATCAACGAGACGAAACATGCCTTGGATGCGGCATTAAGGGCAGTTACTTGTCCGGAACATGGACAATAGGTGAGGTTAACGAGGGCTTTCGTCAGGTGCCTCGATGGGTCGTGATTGCCCAGGTTTTGGAATGGAATATGAGACTTATAACGGGAGAGTTGTGTCAGATTCTCAGGTTAACGAAAGTGACTGTCATACCGCACAGTTGCTCTCAGACCAAAGATTGGCAACACAAAACAACGGGGCCCAATATTGCCGTCCATAACGAGACATTAATAGGGGTCATATCAAGATTTCTTATTTTAACATGTGCTGCCGCCAGCCCACCTTCAGAGTGGAGAACATTGGAGTCACTCAGAGTGTAATGCTTGTGAGACATGAGCCTGCACGCACCCTTGTGACCATCATCAATAATTGCACCTGGCTGGCTACGGATCCATCAGGGGACGATTTTAAGGAGGCTCCGTGGATCTGCCCTCATGATGTTACCAATCACTATTTACCAGCCTGTGGGTTCGACTGGAACTACGGAGACATTAATTGTAATATGTCAGCGCAACTCAGTTGGCATTATCCTCACAGTCATAGTTATCGGGGTAAAGGAGAGCATTGCCTCACCATTACAGCGACCTCATATCAGTATGGTGACCAGACCTGTCCCATCAGTCATACCCCGCACCTCCCTGCCTCTATCAATTGACAGACTTTGCTTAATGTCAAAACCCACACTCAGGTTAATATTACCGTCTCAGACACCATAAAACATGAACTTCACCACTATGTTGCAATGTTTGGATATGATATCCCTCCAATTCAGGAAAATTTGATCAAATTAATTAGGCGCTTAATAATTCTGTTAATCACCTATTCCAATTGGGGCAACGGAATCAGGAGCTATTCGTAGACATCGCGAACTTGATCTCCAAAATTCAATGGTGGAATATTTGAAGTGATATCTCCACTCACTCCTGGGTCAGAATTGCATCACATGACTTAGTGCTGCTGCAAGTGTCTGTTATCGTCATGTTCTGTGTTGTGATGTGCTGTTCAAAGCGTCTGCTCAAAAGGCTTTAAATCGCACTCATAGTCTGCAGCTGGCGGCCCTACCACGGGATGGAACTGGTGTTTATGTGAGGGATCAAAACCACGTTTTTCGCCCTCAAAATAAGATACTGCTGTAAGAGAATAAAAGTAGCAAGCTTATACTAAAAAGTGTCCAGCGCACAAAGGGTCAAATCGAAGACTGGAATATAAAAAATACCAGAACTGGCCGTTCTGCTGATCAGAGATCTCTATTGATCAGGGAATAGATGTCGGCGAGAGGGTCATTCTCAAAAAAACAATTATCAGCAATAAGTGTCCTGTAGTAGACAGTTGTCCAATCAAAGAAGTCAAAACATGTCAATGCTGAGCAATTGACTCTCTATTGGATAGATGCAATTGGTGTCACTCGAGGCCACATGTTTGTCCGGGTCAGTATCAGATAAGGAGAGGATTGACCAGCTCTGTCTTATCAAAGAAAGGAAACAAAGATAATCCCATTAACTGTTGAATTATTGTAAGAGCCTTGGACCTTATTACCTGATGAACAACAAACAAAGATCGACAAGTACAGGAAATTCACACCTAATTGAGGCAATCAAAGACACAGCAATATTTGTCAAGAACAAATAAACACAGATCATGCTGGAAAAGCTCAGCAAGTGAGGCAGCATCTGTGGGGAAAGAAAGAGAGTGAACGTTTCAGGTCGATGACCCTTCATCAGAAATGGAAGATGTTAAAGAGTTAATTTTAAGCAAGTACAGAGCCACGGAAAGTTCTGATGAAAGATCCTTAACCTGAACTATTTGTTTCTCTCTCCACAGATGCTGCCTCACTTGCTGAGATTTTCCAGCATTTTCGGTTTTGATTTCAGGTTTCCAGCTTCCGCGGTATTTTGCTTTGGATTTTGTAAAAAAAAAACAAATCGAGCAAAGACACTCAGTCCGTGCATTTTAGATGAGTTTCAGCAAATGCAAGAGTGGGGATATCCAACAGAAGTGTAAAGAAATGTATAAATCAAAATGCACAAAAGATCTGAACAAAGCAGAGAACGAGATCTACCGTTTGCCGCTCTTGTCCAGAAGACTTGGAAGCGGGAATATCAACCTTAGAGTCATAGAGTTATACAGCACGGATAGAGGCCATTCGGCCCATCGTGTCCGCGCCGGCCATCAGCCCTGTCTACTCTAATCCCATATTCCAGCATTTGGTCCGTAGCCTTGTATGCTATGGCATTTCAAGTGCTCATCCAAATGCTTCTTGAATGTTGTGAGGGTTCCTGCCTCCACAACACTTTCAGACAGTGAGTTCCAGACTCCAACCACCCTCTGGGTGAAAAAGTTATTTCTCAAATCCCCTCTAAACCTCCCGCCTTTTACCTTGAACCTAATTCCCCTTGTTATAGAACCCTCAACGAAGGGAAAAAGCTCCTTAGTATCCATCCTATCTGTGCCCCTCATAATTTTGTACGCCTCAATCATGTCCCCCCTCAGCCTCCTCTGCTCCAAGGAAAACAAACCCAATCTTCCCAGTCTCTCTTCATAGCTGAAGCGCTCCAGCCCTGGTAACATCCTGGTGAATCTCCTCTGCACCCTCTCCAAAGTGATCATTCTCCTTCCTGTAGTGTGGCGACCAGAACTGCACACAGTACTCCAGCTGTGGCCGAACCAGTGTTTTATACAGCTCCATCATAACCTCCTTGCTCTTATATTCTATGCCTGGGCTAATAAAGGCAAGTATCCCATATGCCTTCTTTACCACCTTATCTACCTGTTCCGCCGCCTTCAGGGATCTGTGAACTTGCACACCAAGATCCCTCTGACCCTCTGTCTTGCCGAGGGTCCTCCCATTCATTGTGTATTCCCTTGCCTTGTTAGTCCCTCCAAAGTGCATCACCTCGCACTTTTCCGGGTTAAATTCCATTTGCCACTGTTCCGCCCATCTGACCAACCCATCTATATCGTCCTGCAGACTGAGGCTATCCTCCTCGCTATTTACCACCCTACCAATTTTTGTATCATCAGCGAACTTACTGATCATACCTTTTACATTCATATCCAAGTCATTAATGTAGACCACAAACAGCAAGGGACCCAGCACCGATCCCTGTGGTACCCCACTGGCCACAGGCTTCCAGTCACAAAAACAACCTTCGACCATCACCCTCTGCCTTCTGCCACTAAGCCAGTTTTGTATCCAAAGTGCCAAGGCACCCTGGATTCCATGGGCTCGTACCGTCTTGACCAGTCTCCTGTGGGGGACTTTATCGAAGGCCTAACTGAAATCCATGTATACCACATCCACTGCGTTACCCTCATCCACACGACGAGTCACGCCCTCAAAAAATTCAATCAAATTAGTCAGACATGATCTTCCCTTGACAAAGCCATGTTGACTATCCCTGATTAATCCTTGCTTCTCCAAGTGGAGACTAATTTTGTCCTTCAGAATTTTTTCCAATAACTTTCCTACCACTGATGTTAGGCTCACTGGCCTGTAGTTCCCCGGTTTTTCCCTACTCCCCTTCTTGAATAATGGTATTACATTAGCGGTTCTCCAGTCCTCTGGCACATCCCCTGTGGCCAGAGAGGTTCTGAATATATGTGTCAGAGCCCCCGCATTCTCATCCTTTGCCTCACACAATAGCCTGGGATACATTTCGTCCGGGCCTGGGGATTTATCCATTTTTAGGCCTACAAAAACCGCCAATACCTCCTCCCGCTCGATGTTAATATGTTCGAGTATATCACAGTCCCCCTGCCGTATTTTTATGTCCACATCGTCCTTCTCCATAGTGAAAACAGATGCAAAAATTTCATTCAGAACCCCTCCTACATCTGCCGGCTCCACACACAGATTACCATTTTTGTCCCTAATGGGCCCTATTTTTTCCCTAGTCATCCTCTTACCCTTAATATACTTATAAAACATCTTAGGATTTTCCTTTATTTTGCTCGCCAGTGTTATTTCATGGCCCCTCCTTGATCTCCTCATTTCTTTTTTAAGTATCCCACTGCACTTTTTGTACTCCTCTAGGGCTTCCTCCGTCTTTAGCTTTTTGTATCTGCCAAAAGCCCTCCTTTTTTTCCTAATCCATTCTCGTATATCCCCTGACATCCAAGGTTCCCTGGAGTTCTTGGAACCACCCTTGACCTTTACGGGAACATGTTGCCATTGTATGGTCTCAATCTCCCTTCTGAAAGACTCCCATTGCTCCGATGCGGATTTTCCTACAAGCAGCTGATCCCAGTCCATTTTGGCCAGATCCTGCCTTATCCTATTAAAATCGGCCTTCCCCCAATTTAGAACCTTTATTTCCGGCCCCTCCCTGTCCTTTTCCATGACCACCTTAAATCTCACCGAATTATGGTCACTCTCACCAAAGTGCTCACCTACTCGCACTTCTTCCACTTGGCCGGCCACATTCCCTAGAATTAGGTCCAGTATCGCCCCCTCTCTTGTAGGACTTTCTACATGCTGGCTCAAAAAGCTCTCCTGGATGCACGTTAAGAATTTTGTACCCTCTAAGCCTTTTACACTCTGAGTATCCCAGTTAATATTGGGGAAGTTGAAATCCCCCACTATTATTACCCTATTATTTGCACAATTTTCTGAGATTTGCCTACATATCTGTTCCTCTTTCTCCCCTTGACTGTTTGGGGGCCTATAGTACACTCCCATTAAAGTGCTTGCCCCCTTTTTGTTTTTAAGCTCCACCCATATGGCCTCATTAGAGGAACCTGCTAATATATCATCCCTCCTTATGGCAGTGATTGATTCTTTAATTAATATTGCGACCCCGCCCCCCTCCTCTTACACCTCCCCCTCTGTCTCGCCTGAAGATTCTGTACCGCGGAATATTGAGCTGCCAGTCTTGCCCCTCCCTCAACCATGTCTCTGTGACAGCAACAATATCATACTCCCATGTGTTTATCAACACCTTCAGTTCATCCACCTTATTCGCAAGACTCCTTGCATTAAAATAGATGCCATACATCCTTGCCCTCACATATTTGCCCTGTCTTCCAAGCTGACTTGTTTTTTTCTCTATATTTGGCTGCACATCACCCCCTATTGTAGCTCCACTCTGTATCCCATCCCCCTGCCAAGTTAGTTTAACCCCCCCCCCCCCCCCCAAAAGTGCTAGCAAACCTCCCCGCAAGGATATTTGTCCCGCTCTGGTTCAGGTGCAACCCGTCCGACTTGTACAAGTCCCACCTTCCCCAGAAGCAGGCCCAGTGATCCAGGAAACTGAAACCCTCCCTCCTGCACCAACTCTTTAGCCACACATTCATCTCTTCTATCCTCCTATTTCTATACTCACTAGCCCGTGGCACTGGGAGTAATCCAGAGATTACAACCTTTGAGGTCCTGCTCTTTAATCTGCTACCTAGCTCCCTAAATTCTTGATGCAGGACCTCATCTCCCTTCCTACCTATGTCGTTGGTCCCAATGTGGACCACGACCTCTGCCTGCTCACCCTCCCCCTTGAGAATGCCCTGAAGCCGCTCAGTGACATCCATGACCCTGGCACCAGGGAGGCAACAAACCATCCTGGAGTCACGTTTACGGCCACAGAAAGCCTGTCTGTTCCCCTTACGATAGAATCCCCTACCACTATAGCTCTTCCACTCTTTTTCCTCCCAGCCTGTGCAGCAGAGCTACCCCTGGTGCCAGTAAGTTGGCTGCTGCTGCCTTCCCCTGATAAGTCATCCCCCTCAACAATATCCAAAGCAGTATATTTTTTGAGAGGGGGACGGCCACAGGGGACCCCTGCACTGCCTGCCTGCTCTTCTTACTCTGCCTGGTGGTCACCCAATTACTTCCTGCCTGTACAACCTTTACCTGCGGTGTGACCATCTCACTAAAAGTGCTATCCACGACGTTCTCAGCATCGCGAATGCTCCTTAATGAATCCATCCGCAGCTCCAGTGCCGCAATGCGGTTTGTCAGTAGCTGCAGCTGGATGCATTTCCCGCACACACGGTCGTCAGGGACAACGGAAGGGTCCCTGATTTCCCACATAGAGCAGGAAGAGCATAACACGGGGCTGGGCTGTCCTGACATGACTTACCCTTCAACTAATTAATTCAAATTAAATGAATCCCACCAATTTCACTTCAATTAAAAAGGTATACTCAAGGGCCCTTGCTGAACAGCAGTCCCCCACTACACAACAGAGACCAGAGAATCCACAAACTCTAACCTTAGACAAATTCAGCAGGAAAATACTCACCAGCCAATCACTGACCTCTTCCTTGGTGACGTCCCACTTGGATTACTTTTTGCTTCTTATTTCTCTTTGGTCCAGGAGTTAAGTCCCTGTGATGTCGCACAGTAGTTGTTTCTTGGTGCAGGTCTGCTGCTGCTTTTATTCCACAATCTCAGTCTTCTACTCTCAGGTCCACTACCGCTCTGCAGGAAAAGTTTGGAAAAGCAAGGCAAAGCAGCACCTCCTTCCCCCACTTCACCAAACTCCCACACTTCCCGAACTCTCAGCACACTGTGTAGTATCCGCACATCTTGTATTCTGTTATTGTCGCCTAATCACTGTGTGTATTGATGATTCTGCCGATGTTATAATAAATCCTTGTTATACCCAATTGGGACTGCCAACGAATTATTGGAAGGTTAACCTAGGTCTGAGTGCCCACAAATCGGAGACCCTAACTGAACAAGCTGCTTCATCAATGACCTGCCTTCCATCATAAGGTCAGAATTAGAACTGTTATCTGATGATTGCACAGTAATTGCAGTGGGCTTCACAGTTCAGATTGATGATAAAGTACCAGAGAAACGAGGACAACTAAAAATAAATCAAGGGGGGAAATTACTATATTTAATATAAATAAAATAATGGTAATGGAGAACATAATTGGACATGAAGATTCATCAATCTCCAGGACCTAATGTTTTCCACCTCAGGGAATTCAAAAAAACAGGTGAGGAAATTGATGATGAGTTTGTCATAATCGTCCCAAACTCTCTCGATTCAGGAATTGTCCCATTGGATTGGAAAATTGTCAATGTGACTCCATTATTTAAGAAGGGTGGGTGAAAGAAACCACCAACTATAGGCCTATTAGTCTAACATCTGTTGTGGGGAAGTTACTAGAATCTGTTTACAGAATGACTGAGCATTTGAACAAATATGAGCTGATCAGAGAGAGCCAGCATGGATTTGTAAAGGGTAAGTCATGTCGAACGAACCTGGTTGAATTTTTGAGGAGGTAACAAACGTGGTGGATAAGGTCTATTGAGATTATTTAAATGGATTTCCAGGAGGCATTCGACGAGGTTCCACATAAGAGACAGTTAAAAAGAAATGAAAGCTCATCGAATTGCTGGCAACTTATCTTAGATATATATTAATGACCTGGACTTGGGTATAGAGGGTATCATTTCAGAGTTTGCAGATGACACGAAACTCGGGAATGTAGTAAACAATGTGGAGGATAGTAACAGACTTCAGGAGGATATAGACTGACTGGTGAAATTGGCAGACACATGGCAGATGGAATTTAATGCAGAGAAGTGTGAAGTGATACAGTTTAGTGGGAAGAATTGGGAGAGGCAATATAAAGTAAATGGTACAATTTTAAAGGGGTACAGGAACAGAGAGACCTGGGGGTGAATGTACACAAATCTTTGAAGGTGGCAGGATAAGTTGAGAAGGCTGTTAAAAAAGCAAATGGTATCCTGGGCTTTATTAATAGAGGCACAGAGTACAAAAGCAAAGAAGATATGATAAAACTTTATAAAACTCTGGTTAGGCCTTAGCTGAAGTACTGGGTTCAATTCTGGGCACCGCACTTTAGGAAGGATGTGAAGGCCTTAGAGAGGGTGAAGAGGAGATTTACTGGAATGGTACCAGGGATGAGGGACTTCAGTTATGTGGATAGACTGGAGAAGCTGGGGTTGTTCTCCTTGGAGGTTGAGAGGAGATTTGATCGAGGTGATCAAAATCATGAAGGGTTTTGATAGATTAAATAAAAAGAAACTGTTTCCAGTGGCAGAAGGGTCGGTAACCAAAGGACACAGATTTAAGGTGATCGGCAAAAGAACCAGAGGCGACATGAGGAAACATTTTTTTACACAGCGAGTTGTTCTGATCTGGAATTCACTGCCTGAAAAGGTGGTGGAAGCAGATTCAATAGTAACTTTCAAAAGGGAATTGGATAAATACTTGAAAGGATGCACTGCGGCAACTCGCCAAGGCTTCTTGGGCAGCACCTCTAAGTTCCCCTCCAAGTGACACACCATCCTGACTTGGACATTTATCACCGTTCCTTCATTGTGGATGGGTCAAAATCCTGAAACTGCCGATCTGAACAGTACTTGAGACAGAAATGAGTGGCGAAATCACTTTCACATTGCTGACTTTGCTTAGCGTCGTGACTTTATAAAAAAGCCGGGGTGTGGCGAGTGCACTGTGTGCGGCTGCAATTGAAGCGGTTAATCGGTTAAAGAATGCAGTGGTCCTGATTGCTAAGGAAGCAGCAGCAGCAATGTAGAAAAGACTGAGGTGGGTCAGGGGCGAGCATTGCGCTCGGTGGAGATGTGAGGGGGGAAACGGGACTTTGACAGCAGTTGGACTCACGGACACCAGGCCCTGCGGAGATGTTGTGGACTGTCCTTGTTGGAAATATTCAGGATCCTGCCGGCCGGTGGTAACTGGACTTCAGCCCCTAGTTTCTGTAGGTTGTCAGTGAGGACCCTCCGCCTCTCTGTGCCTGGTGACTTTCCCCCTTGTCATTCACTCATTACGAAGTTAGTGAATATCCGAAATTTGGAAATGGGAAGTGCTGACTGACTGTGTGGGACTGGTTAGGGGAACTCCCAGATACAGGCCGAGAAACATCTCATGAACATCTCTGTGGCAACTCCACTAATAACTAAACGAGTCAAAACGAAACAGTCCCCAACAGGTCAGTCAGCTGCTGAAAGAGAATGTCAGCTAAAAGTGACACATCTAATCTTTCATCTCAAGAGTCTCTTCTTTCTACCAGGTGCTGATTACTGCTTTGTTCTGTTTCTGTTTATTCATTTCTGATCTGCGGTGTTGCAGTTTTTAGAAAGTGACTTTGAAGAAGACTTTTGATGTCTGTGTCGGGAGGCGTCCGTCTCAGACGGTCAGGGAGTCAGACAGGCCCAGAAAGCCATCAGACGTGAGAGCAGCAGCCCGTTATAGAATTTGGAGCTCTGTGTACAACACCTTTCATTATCTCAGGCCGTACTTCGGAAGAGATAGAGAAAGAAGGACACAGAGAGAGAGTGAGATAGAATGAAAGAGAGGAGGAGAGACATGGCGAGAGAAAGAGACGGGAAGAGAGATAAAGACAAAGAGAGATGAAGCTACAGGGAGACAGATAGAAAGAAGATAAACTGAGAGAACCACAGAGAGATAAAGAGAGAGATAAAGAGAGAGAGAAAGAAGAGAGAGAGAAAGAAGTAGAGAGAGAAACAAAGAGCGAGACAGACAGACAGAGAGAGAGAGTGATTCAGAGAGAGAGAGTGAGAGACACGAGTCCGAGATATAGATAAATGTAAGGAATCTTACAACATCAGGTTATAGTCCAACAGTTTTATTTGAAAATCACAAGCTTTCGGAGGCTTTCTCCTTCGTCAGGTGAGTGAGTGTGACTCACTCACCTGACGAAGGAGAAAGCCTCCGAAAGCTTGTGATTTTCAAATAAAACAGTTGGACTATAACCTGGTGTTGTAAGACTCATTACATTTGTCAACCCCAGTCCATCACCGGCATCTCCACATCAGAGATATAGATAGAGAGACAAAGACAGAGACAGAGAGCGGGGCAGATAGAAAGAGAGAGATAGAGGGAGAGAAAGAGTGACAGAGAGGGATATGGAGTCAGAGAGAAAATCAGAGAGAGAGATAGCGAAAGAGAAAGGGGCAGAGAGACAGAGAGAGAGAACAAGAGGGAGAGAGGAGTGAGGGAGAGAGTCAAAGAAGGAAGAATCAGAGACAGGGAGAGATCGAGAGTGAGAGAGAAAATCAGAGACAGAGAGAGAGAAAGAGATAGGGGCAGAGAGAGAGAAACAGAGACAGAGCCAGATAGAGAGAGAGAGAGAGATAGGTTCAGGGCTGCCCCAGTGGTCTGGAGCGGAGGGGGTCAGAAGCAGGATTACAATGATCGGGACTCCCCCTCCAGAGGCCCCTGGATTGTTCGTGGTTATCGGAAAACCCAGTTTCTTTCAACTGGAACTCATGGGTTGCTTAAGGAGTGGCTGGAAATTCCCTGAGCACTGTGAGGGGCGAGGCATTGTTTACATGAGGATCAGCACTAATTGGGACTGGTACGGACTGCATCAGTCAGAAGCAGTGCCAACCTCCCCGCCCCGGCACCAGCGCAGGAGCTGACCCCTCCCGGGGCATTAACCCCGCCCAGAACATTAACCTCTCGTGGGACATTAACCACTCGTGAGACATTAACCCCGCCCGGAAAATTAACCCCGCCCGGAAAATTAACCCCGCCCAGAACATTAATCCCTCCCGGGACATTAACCCCGCCCAGAACATTAACCCCTCCCGGGACATTAACCCCTCCCGGAAAATTAACCTCTCGTGGGACATTAACCCCGCCCAGAACATTAATCCCTCCCGGGACATTAATCCCTCCCGGGACATTAACCCCTCCTGGAAAATTAACCCCTCCCAGAAAATTAACCTCTCGTGGGACATTAACCCCGCCCAGAACATTAATCCCTCCGGCAATATTAACCCCGCCTAGGACATTAACCCCTCCGGGAAAATTAACCCCACCGAGGACATTAACCCCTCCGGGAACATTAACCCCGCCCAGAACATTAACCCCTCCAGGAACACTAACCCGACCGAGGACATTAATCCCTCCGGGAACACTAACCCGACCGAGGACATTAACCCCTCCGGGAACACTAACCCCACCGAGGACATTAACCCCTCCGGGAACACTAACCCCACCAAGGACATTAACCCCTCCGGGAACATTAACCCCACCGGGAACATTAACCCCTCCGGGAACATTAACCCTACCGAGGATATTAACCCCTCCGGGAACATTAACCCCGCCCAGAACATTAACCCCGCACAGAACATTAACCCCTCCTGGGATATTAACCCATCCCAGAACATTAACCCCTCGTGGGACATTAACCTCTCCCGGAATATTAACCCCTCCTGGAATATTAATCCCTCCTGGGATATTAACCCATCCCAGAACATTAACCCCTCGTGGGACATTAACCCCTCTTGGGACATTAACCTCTCCTGGTATAGTAATCCCTCCTGGTACACCTACCATTCCTGGTGCACTAACCCCTTCTGGTACACTAACCCCCCGTGGGACAGCAATCCCTCCTGCTCACAAACCATTCCTGGTACACTAACGCCTCCTCATACACTAACCCCTCCTGGTAGACTAACCATTCCTTGCACACTAACCACTCCTGGGGCACTAACCCCTCCTCGTACACTAACTTCTCCTGGTACATTAACCACTTCTGGTATACTAACCCCCCCTACCCCCCCTCATACACTAACCCCTCCTGGTACACTAACCCCTCCTGGTACACTAACCATTCTTGGTACACTAACCATTCCTGGTACACTAACCCCTCCTAGTATACTAACCCTTATATGCTGGTCAGATTCCTTGTGAACCCACCGCACCACGTTTGACCTATGCCCATGGAGCCCAGTCTGATGACTAACCTTGGTAAGTGAGTTTGAAATGGCTGATGCTGATGGTGGAGAGACCCTCAGTGTCTCTATATGCCTTTCCAAGCAAGTAATTACTTGGAGTGTCCATGTCCACTCTCGAATATTAAACCTTCCCAGGACACCAACCCCTCCTTGTATGTGGACTTCCAAAAGGCATTTGATAAAGTGACAAATAATAGATTTGTCAGAAAAATTGAAGCCCATGGGATAAAAGGGGCAGTGGCAGCATGGATACAAAATTGGCTAAGAGACAGGAAACAGAGAGTAGTGGTGATCGGTTGTTTTTCGGACTGGAGGGAGGTGTACAGTGGTGATCCCCAGGGGTCGGTGCTGGGAGCACTGCTTTTCTTTACATATATTAATAACTTGGATTTGCATGTACAGGGCACAATTTCAAAATTTGCAGATGACACAAAACTTGGAAGTGTAGTGAACAGTGAGGAGGATAGTGATAGACTTCAAGAGGATAGAGACAGGCTGGTGGAATGGGCTGACACATGGCAGATGAAATTTAACATAGTGAAGTGCGAAGTGATACATTTTGGCAGAAAGAACGAGGAGAGGCAATATAAACTAAATGGTACAATTCTAAAGGGGGTGCAGAAACAGAGAGATCTGGGGCAGTATGTACACAAATCTTTAAAGGTGGCAGGACAGGTTGAGAATGCAGTTAAAAAGGGCACAGAGTACAAAATCAAGGAAGTTATGATGAACCTTTATAAAATGCTGGTTCGCCCACAACTGGAGTATTGTGTCCAATTCTGGGCACCGCACTTTAGGAAGGATGTGAAGGCATTGGAGAAGGTGCCAGAAAAAAATTCCTAGAATGGTTCCAGGGATGAGGGACTTCAGTCACATGGTTAGACTGGAGAAGCTGGGGTTGTTCTCCTTAGAGCAGAGAAGGTTGAGAGGAGATTTGATAGAAGTGTTCAAAATCATGAAGGGTTTAGATAAAGTAAATAAATAGAAACTGTTCCCATTGGTGGAAGGGTCGCGAACCAGAGGACACAGATTTAAGGTGATTGGCAAAAGAATTGGAAGCAGATTGAATCGTTCAAAAAGGAATTGGATAAATACTTGAAGGGAAAAAATTTGCAGGACTACGGGGAAAAAGCGGGGGATTGGGACTAATTGGATTGCTGTGAGAAAGAGCCAGCACGGGCTCGATGGGCCGAATGGCCTCCTTCTTTGCTCTAAACCTTCTATGAAGCTATGATTCTATGTACAGCTGCATCAGAAGGCAACAGAGGGTCGCACTGCTGTGTGCACATTGACTGCTGTAGTACCCTACATTACAACTATTGAGAGGTTATGAGACACTCTTTTAAAGTGAAGGTTCATTCTTTCATGTCTAATTACCCAAATTACCATCCACAACTCTGCTGCCCGTATCCTAACTTCCAACCCTTTCACCCATCACCCCCTGTGCTCGCTGAGCTACATTGGCTCCTGGTCTGGTAACGCCTCAATTTAAAATTCTCATCCTTGTTTCCAAATCTCTCCATGGCCTCGCCACTCCCTATCTCTGTAACCTCCTCCAGCCCTACAACCCTCCGAGATCTCTGCGCTCCTCCAATTCTGGCCTCTTGTGCATCCCCGATTTTAATCGCTCCACCTATAGTGGCCCTGCCTTCTGCTGCCCAGGCCCTAAGCTCTGAAATTCTCTCCCTAAACCTCTCCATCTCTCCACCTCTCTCTCCTCCTTTAAGTCGCTGCTTAAAATCTATCTCTTTGACCGAGCTTTTGGTCACCTGTCCGAATATCTCCTTATCTGGCTTTGGTGTCAAATATTGTTTGATAATCGCTCCTGTGAATTGCTATGGTCTTCGAGAGGGTGCAGAAGAGATTTACTAGAATGATTCCAGGGATGAGGGACTTTAGTTATGTGGATAGACTGGAGAAGCTAGGTTTGTTCTCCTTCGAACAGAGACGGTTGAGAGGTGATGTGATCGAGGTATTCAAAATCATGAAGGGTATAGGAACATAGGAACAGGAGTAGGCCATTCAGCCCCTCGTGCCTGCTCCGCCATTTGATAAGATCATGGCTGATCTGTGATCTAACTCCATATACCTGCCTTTGGCCCATATCCCTTAATACCTTTGGTTGCCAAAAAGCTATCTATCTCAGATTTAAATTTAGCGATTGAGCTAGTATCAATTGCCGTTTGTGGAAGAGAGTTCCAAACTACTACCACTCTATAGACAGAGTCCATAGAGAGAAACTGCTCCCATTGGCAGAAGGGTCAAGAAGCAGAGGACATAGACTTAAGGTGATTGGCAAAAGAACCAAAGGAGACATGAGGAAAAACTTTTTTACACAGCGAGAGGTTAGGATCTGGAATGCACTGCCTGAGGGGATGGTGGAGGCAGATTCAATCATGGCCTTCAAAAGGGAACTGGATAAGTACTTTAAAGATAAAGTATTGCAGGGCTACGGGGATAGTGCTGGGGAGTGGGACTAACTGGATTGCTCTTGCATCGAGCCGGCACGGACTCAATGGGCTGAATGGCCTCCTTCAGTGCTGTAACCTTTTATGATTCTATGGGAAGTTTTATTGCATTAAAGGCGCTATATAAATGCAAGTTGTTGTTGCTATTAAGTGGGGGATTAGAGTCACATGTGGGCCCAGGCTGGGTACGGGTGTGAGGTTTCCTTCCCTAAAGGACATTGGGGATCCTCTTGACATCGTCAATGGTCACGTTTTCCCTGCTGCCAGTGCAAAAATGAACGGATTTATTAAATTCACAACTTGTCACAGTGAGATTTGAACACTCGACCACCGAACCCTCTGTCAGTGTTGGAACTCAGCAATTCTCCAGCTCCCGTATCGCCCACTGTTTCCACTCCTCTCCCCTCTCTTTGTTGGAGGTGGTCTGTGAACCTGTGGGGTTTGATGTCAGTAATATAAGGCAGTGCTAAGGGAGTCCAGATTCTGGCCTGCTGCACTCAATCCTTCCACCTCCATACTCACAATGTGATGTTGCAGTCAGACTGTTGCCTGATTTCAGATCAAGTTAACAATGTTCGTGTAGATTCATTAAATTTGAACAAAGTCCACAGTGGTGAAACAAAATTGAAAATAGAAAAGTGGAGGAAGTATTGCAGAGAGATTACAGGAATCTGCTCAATTGAGAAGATTTCGCAACAGGAAGATTATTTATACCAACTCCCATAAGAGAGAGAGGCAGAGAGAGAGAGAGAGAGAGGCAGAGAGAGAGAGGCAGAATCAGAGAGACAGAGACAGAGAGAGAGCGACAGAGAGAGAGGCAGACAGAGAGACAGAGACAGAATCACAGAGAGAGAGGGAAGGAGAGAGAGAGGGAGAGGCAGAGAGAGAGAGACAGAGAGAGGGAGACAGAATCAGAGAGACAGAGAGAGGGAAAGCGAGGCAGAGAGAGAGAGAGAGGCAGAGAGAGAGAGAGAGGCAGAGAGAGAGAGAGAGGCAGAGAGAATCAGAGAGTCAGAGACAGAGAGAGCCAGGGAGAGAGAGTGACTGAGAGAGAGGCAGACAGAGAGAGAGACAGAATCACAGAGACAGAGAGAGAGGGAGAGAGGCAGAGAGAGGCAGACAGAGAATCAGGGAGAGAGGCAGTGAAAGAGTCAGGGGGAGAGAGCGATAGAGAGAGAGAGGCAGACAGAGAGAGAGAGACACAGAGGGAGATAATAGAGAGACAGATAGAGAGGGAGAGAGGGAGACAGAGAGAATCAGAGAAAGAGACAGACAGACAGAGACAGAGAGAGGCAGGGAGAGGGAGAGAGAGAGAATCAGAGACAGAGAGAGAGGGAGAGAGATAGAGAGAAAGAGACAGAGGAACACTCACTGGAATGAGACAGACAGACAGACACAGCAGACATTAAAAATTCCACAGACAATCTGAGCGAGTGAGCAGCATCAAAAGACTAAATTGAAGTCCCAGGATTCCGGTGAGTAAAACGAGTTCTGTTTCTCAGATGTCGAACATCACTAACAATAACTTACGTGGTCATTTATCGCATTGCTGTTTGTGGGATCTTGCTTTGCTCAAATTCGCTGCAGCATTTCCCACATTATTTTACTGAGTACCAGGATGGTACTCAGTAAAATAATGGGACTCAAAGCGGATAAATCCCCTGGACCTGATGGCTTACATCCTAGGGTCTTGAGGGAAAGTGGCAGTAGGGATTGTGGATGCTTTGGTGATAGTTTTCCAACATTCTCTGGACTCGGCAAAGGTCCCGGCAGATTGGAAAACTGCTAATGTGACACCGTTATTTAAAAAGGGTAGTAGGCAGAAGGCTGGAAATTATAGGCCAGTTAGCCTAACATCTGTGGTGGGTAAAATTTTGGAATCTATTATTAAGGAGACAGTAACGGAACATTTGGATAAACATAATTTAATAGGACAAAGTCAGCATGGCTTTATGAAGGGGAAGTCATGTCTGACAAATTTGCTTGAGTTCTTTGAGGATATAAGTACAGGGTGGATAAAGGGGAACCAGTGGACGTAGTGTATTTAGACTTCCAGAAGGCATTCGACAAGGTGCCACATAAAAGATTATTGCTTAAGATGAAAAATCACAGGATTGGGGGTAATATTCTGGCATGGGTGGAGGATTGGTTATCTAACAGGAAGCAGAGAGTTGGGATAAATGGTTCATTCTCGGACTGGCAACCAGTAGCCAGTGGTGTTCCACAGGGGTCGGTGCTGGGTCCCCAACTCTTCACGATCTATATTAACGATTTGGAGGAGGGGACCGAGTGTAACATATCAATGTTTGCAGATGATACAAAGATGGGAGGGAAAGTAGAGAGTGAGGAGGACATAAAAAACCTACAAGGGGTTATAGACAGGCTGGGTGAGTGGGCGGAGATTTGGCAGATGCAATATAATATTGGAAAATATGAGGTTATGCACTTTGGCAAGAAAAATCAGAGAGCAAGTTATTATCTTAATGGCGAGAAGCTTGAAAGTACTGCAGTACAAAGGGATCTGGGGGTCCTAGTGCAAGAAAATCAAAAGGTTAGTATGCAGGTGCAGCAGGTGATCAAGAAAGCCAACGGAATGTTGGCTTTTATTGCTAGGGGGATAGAATATAAAAACAGGGAGGTATTGCTGCAGTTATATAAGGTATTGGTGAGACCGCACCAGGAATACTGCATACAGTTTTGGTGTCCACACTTAAGAAAATACATACTTGCTCTCGAGGCAGTACAAAGAAAGTTCACTTGGTTAATCCCGGGGATGAGGGGGCGGACATATGAGGAGCGGTTGAGTAGATTGGGACTCTACTCATTGGAGTTCAGAAGAATGAGAGGAGATCTTATTGAAACATCTAAGATTGTGAAGGGGCTTGATCGGGTGGATGCGGTAAGGATGTTCCCAAAGATGGGTGAAACTAGAACTCGGGGGCATAATCTTAGAATAAGGGGCTGCTCTTTCAAAACTAAGATGAGGAGAAACTTCTTCACTCAGAGGGTGGTAAGTCTGTGGAATTTGCTGCCCCAGGAAGCTTTGGAAGCTACATCATTAGATACATTTAAAACAGAAATAGACAGTTTCCTAGAAGTAAATGGAATTAGGGGTTATGGGGAGCGGGCAGGAAATTGGACATGAAGCTGAGTTCGGATCGGTCAATGCCCTGTGGGTGGCGGAGAGGGCCCAGGGGCTGAGTGGCCGGGTCCTGCTCCGACTTCGTGTGTTCTTGAGATTTGTGGTTGGGATCAGATCAGCCATGATCTTATTGAATGGCGGAGCAGGCTCGAGGGGCCGATTGGCCTACCCCTGCTCCTATTTCTTATGTTCTTATGTTCTTATTACAACCATCACTGAATTTCAAAAGTACTTCATTCGCTGTGGGACAGCCCGAGTTTGTGAAAAGTGCTCTCGGAATGCAAGTTTTCTCATTCTGAACTGCAAAGGTCCATTATATTTATTTCCTCATTGGGGAGCTGGTCATTAAAAGAAAGTTTAAACCAAAGCTGTGTGCTGAGCATAAGTCCGAAACTGCAGCAAAACGATATCTCAATTTATGGTTCAATACAATGATTTAACAATAATTTCCAGTAATTATGTAATGAATCATTACTGATTTGTGCACATTCTCACAGCAGAGTGAATTCCTCTTTCTATCGTTTCAATTCAATTGAGGGGCTTGCTAGATCACTTCAGAAGGCAGTTAAGAATCAACCGGGACTGGAGTCACATATAGGCCAGACCGGGTAAGGATGACAGGTCTCCTTCCCTAAAGGATATTGGTGAACCAGTTGAGTTTTTAAGACAATCCGACAGCTTCATGGTCACTTTTTATTTCCAGATTTTTTAATTGAATTCAAACGAACATACGAATTAAGAGAAGGAGTAGGCCATTCGGCCCCTCGAGTCTGCTCTGCCATTTGATAAGATCATGGCTGATCTGATTGTGAACTTGACCCTACTTTCCCGTCTAGCTACTATAACCGTTGACTCCCTTGTTAATCAGGAATCTATCTAACTCATCCTTAAAAATATTCACTGACCCTGCCTCCACCGCTCTCTGGGGAAGGGAGTTCCACAGACTCACCACCCTCTGAGAGAAAAAAAATCTCCTCATCTCCGTCTTAAATGGGAGATCCCTTATTTTTAATCTGTGGCCCCTAGTTCTAGTCTCTCCCACAAGGGGAAACATCCCGTCAGCATCTACCCCGTCAAGTCCCCTCAGGATCTTATATGTTTCAATAAGATCATCTCTCATTCTTCTAAACTCCAGTGTATGCAGGCCCAACTTGTCCAACCTTTCCTCATAAGATAACCCCCTCATCCCAGGAATCAGTCGAGTGAACCTTCTCTGAACCGCCTCCAAAGCAATTATGTCCTTTCTGAAATAAGGAGACCAAAACTGCACACAGTATTGTAGATGTGGTCTCACCAATGCCCTGTACAACTGTAGCAAAACATCACTATTTTTATATTCCATTCCCATTGCAATAAATGACAACATTCTTTTTGCCATTCAAATTCTCAAAATGCTGTGGTGGGATTTTGAACTGAAATTTCTCTGGGATACTATTCCAGCATCAGAATCACTACACTATTGTATCCTGTTTGGTCAGAATTAACTGCCTGAAGCCCTCCCACAGGCACCAACAACTGATCTTTAGTCCTCACACTAACGCATTTAGAAAGAACCTGCATTTATATAGCGCCTTTCACAGCCAATTAAGTATTTTTGAACTGCAGTCACTGTTTTAATATACGACACGCTACAACCAATTTGCGCACAGCAAGCTACCACAAGCAGCAATGCGTTAATTACCAGATCATCTGTTTTCGTGATGTTTGTTGAGGGATAATTATTGGCCAGGGCACCAGAGAGAACTGCCCCTGCTCTTCTTCAAAATAACATCATGGGATCTTTTACACCCATCTTAGATCACCGATGGAGCCTCAGTTTAATGTCTCATCTCGTCCTGTGCACAGATTGTCCATCCCCCATTTTAATCGCTCCACCACAGGCGGCCGTGCCTTCAGCTGCATAGGCCCTAAGCTCTGGAATTCCCTCCCTAAACCTGTCTGCCTCTCTACCTCTCTCTCCCCCTTTAAGGCGCTCCTTAAAACCTACCTCTTTGACCGAACTTTTGGTCTCCTGTCCTAATTATCTCCTTATGTGGCCCGGTGTCAATATGCGTCTGATTACTCGCCTGTGAAGCGCCTTGGGACATTTCACTGCATTAAAAGCGTCAAGTCTGGACTTGAACAGAGGAGATTGTGGGATGCTTCGATCAAGGTGATAATTTAAAATTATGATGGGCCTGGACAGAATAGATAAAAGCAGACTGTTTATAGTGATTGAGCGATTTAAAATGAGGGGAACACAGATCGAAGATTGAATGTAAGAGATTTAGAACAGAGAGGAGGATAAACTTCTTTGCACAGAGGACTGTGAAGCTGAGGCACAACCCGAGTTAATCTTTGAAGCAGAGACTACGTCAACATTTCGATAGGTAGTGAATTAAAGAGCGATGAAGGGATTTGAGAACAGGGCGGGATCATATTACTGCTTGTGTGGAGGATAAACCTCAGATCTACTTCATGATTCCGGAATGTTCCTTTTCTGCTTCAAGCCTCCCTTCCCTGCAGGTATTTTATTTTGCCCTTGGGCCTATTCCTTGCAATTTTTGTTTAATGCCTTTCCACTCCCTCACTGACCTTTGACCTCACCTCATGCGGTCCCATTAAGCATTTTGCAGAGCATTGGACCTCACACGCTGACTAAAAGCGAAAGACAGGAAATTCAGAGCACAGAAACAGGCCATTCGGCCCAACAGGTCCGTGCTGGTGTTTATGTTTCTCATGAGCCTCCTCCCACCACTCTTCATCTAACCCGATCAGCATATCCCTCTATTCCTGTCTCCCTCCTGTGTTAATCTAACTTGCCCTTAAATACATCTGTGGTATTCGCCTCTACTCCTTGTGGTAACGAGTTCCACATTCTTACCACTCTCCGGGTAAAGAAGTTTCTCCTGAATTCCCGATTGGATTTACTAGTGACGATCTGATACTGGGAATCTGAGATAAAATCAGAAAACGTTGGAAGCTCTCAATGGATGAGGCAGAGAGAAGGAAAAAGATAAGCTTTCATTAAAAGCTCGGTCAGTCAGTCAGTTCTGACAGAGGGCCGATAACTAAACGTTAACTCTCTCCCGAGATGTAAGACTGCTCCGCTGAGTGTTTCAACCACTTTGTGTTAGGGTGAGAGGGCCCTGTGCCTGCTGACAGCGGTGCCTGGTGTGAAATGATTTATGGACCATCTCAACCCAAGTCCTAGTCAGCGGGGAAAGTAGAACAACACTGCTTTTCTTAAATTAATTCTCGGGATGTGGGCGTCCCTGGCAAGGCCGGAATTTATTGCCCGTCCCTGGTTGTCCTGAGAAGGTGGAGGTGGGCCTTCTCCTGGAATGGTTTGAGACAACAGAGTGACTTGTTAGGTCACTTCAGAGGGCAGTTAAGGGTCAACTACATCGGGGTGGGACTGGAGTCACATGTAGGCCCAGACAGCGTAAGGACGGCATGAAGTGTCAGCCTAGATTATGTGTGGAAATCTCTGGAGTGAGGCTCAAACACATGACCTTCTGACTCAAAGGCAGGTATGCTACCAGTGAGACATGGCTGAGACTGTCAGTACAGCAACTTTAATATAGTAAAACATCCCAAGGTGCTTCACAGGAGGGTAAATTAAGGGAAAATTTGACACCGAAACAAAGAGCGAGATGTTCGGACAGGTGACCAAAAGTTCGGTCAGAGATAGATTTTCATGGAATCATACAGCACAGAAGGAGGCCATTCAGGCCTTCATGCCTGTGCCGGCTCTCTGAAAGAAATACCAATGAGACCACCCTCTACTGCATTTCAAGGTTCTTAAAGGAGGAGAGGGATGGGGAGAGGTTCAAGGAGGGAATTCCACGGCTTAGGGCCTAGGCAGCAGAATGCACGGCCGCCAATGGTGCGGCGATGCTAATCGTCGATCCGCAAAAGGCCAGGACTGAGATACGTTCTATCAGTGCAAATTGTTGTTGTTGTAGTTTACCAACGGCAGTGTTTAAAGGGGACTGTTTCTAACTTCAGAATGAGGACAGTTCTCCTGATACATAGACCCTAAAATACAGAGTGGGATACAAACAGAGCGAGACTCAATAATCAAACAGCACGGGAAAAAGTGTCGGCAAAGAAACTCCCAAACAGTCTAACCCCGGTGCCATCGTTTTGTCCAATTTCAGATTCTATGAAGGATGGGTGACCCGACAGTATTCACACCTGAAGCTGACTCCACTTTTACAGAGAAGACCTGGTCCTCGGGAGGGACTTCATATCCGTGGGTCCAAGTGAATATCGATTCCACAGGCAGCGCCAATCTCACAAACAACACCCGCGACTGCGAGGTCAGCGCCAACTTCCAGTACCTCATGTTCCCCATCGTTTACAGCGCTGTGTTTATCTTTGGCGCAGTGTCGAACTGCTGTGCCCTGTGGTACCTCTTCAGGAAGAAGGGCGCCTTCTCGCCCTCCGACGTGTTCATGGTCAACTTGGCCGTGATAGACCTCATCTTTGCTGCAACCCTTCCCTTCAAAGTTGTCTACCACTCCTTGGGGAACGACTGGATCTTCGGCGAGCTGGCATGTAAAATCACCGGCTCCCTCTTCTTTGCCAACATGTACGGCAGCACTTTGTTCCTCACTTGCATCTGCCTGGATCGCTACATCGCTGTGGTCCATCCCATCAGATCTCTGCAGCTCCGCAGGCCCCGCTATCGGGTGGTCGCCTGCTGCCTCATCTGGCTGATCCTGGCCGCCAACCTCCTCTACTTGACCCTCCGAGGACCGCTGACCAACAGCTTCCCCAACGGAAAGACGGCCTGCCTGGAGAACTTCTCGTCGGGTTCCTGGAGCAGGCGCATCTCTGGGATCAGCATCGCGGCCGCGATCATCGGCTTCTTCATCCCGCTGGTGCTTATCCTGGTCTGCTACCCGCTTATCGCCAGGAAGCTGCTGGAACCCACCGCCGGCAAAAACACCGTGCACGCGGTGAAGAGGAAAGCTCTCCGCACCGTGCTCCTGGTGCTGATGGTCTTCCTCATCTGCTTCGTCCCCTATCATCTCAACCAACTCATCCACACCCTCAGGCGCATCCAGCTGCTGTCCAGCTGCCGGCTCATCCAGTTCACCTACTCCGCCCGACGGGTCACCATGGCACTGACCAGCCTCAACAGCTGCCTGGACCCTCTGATCTACTCCTTCGCGGGCGACATCTTCAGGTGGAGAAGGTTCTGCTGTCGGGAGGAGGCTCTGAGTAACATCAGCCTTCGAATGAAAGGCACGTCGGAGAGGAAGACTAGAGTGACTGGCTACTGAGATCCCAAGGCTGGGATTTTCCGATCACTGTGATCCCAGGGCTGGGAATTTCTGATCACTGGGATCCCAGGACTGGGAGTTTCTGATCACTGAGATCCCAGGGCTGGGAGTTTCTGATCTCTGAGATCCCAGGGCTGGGAGTTTCTGATCACTGTGATTCCAGGGCTGGGAGTTTCTGATCACTGAGATCCCAGGGCTGCGAGTTTCTGATCACTGAGATCCCAGGGCTGGGAGTTTCTGATCTCTGAGATCCCAGGGCTGGGAGTTTCCGATCACTGAGATCCCAGGGATGCGAGTTTCTGATCACTGAGATCCCAGGGCTGGGAGTTTCTGATCTCTGAGATCCCAGGGCTGGGAGTTTCTGATCACTGTGATTCCAGGGCTGGGAGTTTCTGATCACTGGGATCTCAGGACTGGGAGTTTCTGATCACTGAGATCCCAGGGCTGGGAGTTTCTGATCTCTGAGCTCCCAGGGCTGGGAGTTTCTGATCACTGAGATCCCAGGGCTGGGAGTTTCTGATCTCTGAGATCCCAGGGCTGGGAGATTCTGATCTCTGAGCTCCCAGGACTGGTAGTTTCTGATCTCTGAGATCCCAGGGCTGGGAGTTTCTGATCTCTGAGATCCCAGGGCTGGGAGTTTCTGATTGGTGCCCAGGGCTGGGTGTTTCCGATTGGTGCCCAGGGCTGGGTGTTTCCGATTGGTGCCCAGGGCTGGGAGTTTCCGATTGGTGCCCAGGGCTGGAAGTTTCCGATTGGTGCCCAGGGCTTGCCCATGATGAAGGACATTTGATGCTGGGAGGGAATGACTCTGAGCGACTAATGATATTGCAGCACCTCCACTGGTGGGAGACTGTAATTACAGCATGACCCAAAAAATACAGACACCTCCTCTCTCAGAGAGACACTCAAACACACACTCACACACTCTCCCACTCTTTCTTTCTCTTCCACACACACTTTCCAGGAGGGGTCATTCGAGTGTGATCAGGTGGAGGAGCCTTTCTCACCCCCAGTGACACTGGGCCTCATTGCCGTGCTCCCACTGTTGCCCCAACACATCAGCTCAGCTGCAGCAGGTCATCAATCTCTCACTGTACAGACTGACTGTACTGTTGATTATCGATCTCTCACTGTACAGACTGACTGTGCTGTTGATTATCAATCTCTCACTGTACAGACTGACTGTACTGTTGATTATCAATCTCTCACTGTACAGACTGACTGTACTGTCGATTATCAATCTCTCACTGTACAGACTGACTGTACTGTTGATTATCAATCTCTCACTGTACAGACTGACTGTACTGTTGATTATCAATCTCTCACTGTACAGACTGACTGTACTGTTGATTATTGATCTCTCACTGTACAGACTGACTGTACTGTTGATTATCAATCTCTCACTGTACAGACTGACTGTACTGTTGATTATCAATCTCTCACTGTACAGACTGACTGTACTATGGATTATCAATCTCTCACTGTACAGACTGACTGTACTGTTGATTATTGATCTCTCACTGTACAGACTGACTGTACTGTTGATTATCAATCTCTCACTGTACAGACTGACTGTACTGTTGATTATTGATCTCTCACTGTACAGACTGACTGTACTGTTGATTATCAATCTCTCACTGTACAGACTGACTGTACTATGGATTATCAATCTCTCACTGTACAGACTGACTGTACTGTTGATTATTGATCTCTCACTGTACAGACTGACTGCACTGTTGATTATCAATCTCTCACTGTACAGACTGACTGTACTGTTGATTATTGATCTCTCACTGTACAGACTGACTGTACTGTTGATTATCGATCTCTCACCGTACAGACTGACTGTACTGTCGATTATCAATCTCTCACTGTACAGACTGACTGTACTGTCGATTATCAATCTCTCACTGTACAGACTGACTGTACTGTTGATTATCAATCTCTCACTGTACAGACTGACTGTACTGTTGATTATCGATCTCTCACTGTACAGACTGACTGTACTGTCGATTATCGATCTCTCACTGTACAGACTGACTGTACTGTTGATTATCGATCTCTCACTGTACAGACTGACTGTACTGTTGATTATTGATCTCTCACTGTACAGACTGACTGTACTGTCGATTATCAATCTCTCACTGTACAGACTGACTGTACTGTTGATTATCAATCTCTCACTGTACAGACTGACTGTACTGTTGATTATCAATCTCTCACTGTACAGACTGACTGTACTGTTGATTATCGATCTCTCAATGTACAGACTGACTGTACTGTTGATTATCGATCTCTCACCGTACAGACTGACTGTGTGTTGGGAATTGCCGGATTCTCTTTCATGTTCTGATTGGCCTGTGGACAAAATGCTTTTGTTGTAAATAGTTGCAATAAAATAATCCAAAACTTCCAGCTGGTCTCCAATTAATGTCCTTTCAATCACTTTTAAACGTCTTTTCAATCTGTTCACCCTCCTCTCAGATCGACAGGGACCTCACCAGGTCAGACAGCGAGTGTTGGGTGGGTATTTGTGTGTTGAGAGCATCACCGTTTCGTTCACACCTGAACTCAGCTGATCTGTGTTAACACTGACAGACACTCACACACACACACGCCTGAACTCAGCTGATGTGTGTTAACACAGACAGACACTCACACACACGCCTGAACTCAGCTGATGTGTGTGTTAACACAGACAGACAGACATTTACACTCAGACACACACCAGAACTCAGCTGATGTGTGTTAACTCTGACAGACACACACGCACCCGAACTCAGCTGATGTGCGTGTGCACGCACGCATACAGACAGACACACATATACAGTCATATCCATACACACACATATGCGTACTTATATACACATAAAAACACACAAAAACACACGCAAGCATTCAAACACACACAAACTCTCACTCACACGCAAACACTCATAAACAGACAGACATACACATACTCACACACACTCACACACATACACATATACATATACATACTCACACACACTCACACACACATACACATATACATACTCACACACACTCACACACACATACACATATACACACTCACACACACACTCACACACACATACACATATACACACTCACACACACACTCACACACACATACACATATACATACTCACACACACTCACACACACATACACATATACACACTCACACACACACTCACACACACATATACACACTCACACACACACTCACACACACATACACATATACATACTCACACACACTCACACACACATACACATATACACACTCACACACACACTCACACACACATACACATATACACACTCACACACAGTCACACACACATACACATATACATACTCACACACACTCACACACACATACACATATACATACTCACACACAGTCACACACATACACATATACACACTCACACACACACAGTCACACACATACACATATACATACTCACACACACATACACATATACATACTCACACACAGTCACACACATACACATATACACACTTACACACACTCACACACACATACACATATACACACTCACACAAAGTCACATACACATACACATACACATACTCACACACACTCACACACACATACACATATACATACTCACACACAGTCACACACACATACACATTTACACACTCACACACACACTCACACACACATACACATATACATACTCACACACACTCACACACACATACACATATACACACTCACACACACACTCACACACACATACACATATACATACTCACACACACTGTCACACACACATACACAAACAAAAATTTGCACTCGGCTCTGTCTCCAATCGAGGTGTTGAGGAGACTCGAGCGTGTGCAGCGATCCCGGTCGATCTGACCCCATTTCGGACAGACTTTCTCATCGGGGCCAGGTGCTGAAACCTCCCTCGGGGGGCTGTGCCTCACAACATGAGCAGTCTCCCAGGAACCCCCTCCCTGCCATTTCACTCTGCGCCGTGGGGTTTCCTGTACGGGCTGCTCCTGCACACTCTCCACTCCCTGGCCCTCGTCTCTCGCCCGGACACACCCTGGCGGACCATCTCCCCATCCGGCGGAGGCGGAGATCCCCAGTGGAGGGCTCTCTATGCGGGAGTCCTCCCCTGTACCACTGGGGATGTGGAGTGGATCAGCCCCGATAAACAGGGTGTTAAACCACTTCACAGACTCTCAGGCTGCCTGAATATTTTGGCGGCCTGGATGAGTCCGTGTTCCAGGTGCATAAAGGGGGCTGCAGCCACTATTTAAGGGGACTGCTCTCCAACTTCTGGCTGCACTTCAGTCCCACCCTCCTGACCTTTGGCCGCCCGGTGCGGAAGGGGGGCTGGCAAGTCGGAGGACGTCCTCGTGGGTCTATTCCTGGGCCTGGCCAAAGTGGCTATCCACAGGTCCAGGATGGACACGGCCCGTGGGGGCGGTCGCTCCGAATGTCTGCCTCTCTTCCATGGCATTCTCCGAACCCGGGTGGCCCTGGAGAGGCTTTCCGTGACCAGTGGAAATAGTTGAGATGGGGGTAATATTATTATTTATTGTTATGAGCTTTCTTTGTTCTCTGGTTTCGTTACTTACTGGTTGTGTCCCTTTAAAAAGGAGAGGGGGCAATTTGTTTGTTTGTGTAGGAGATGTCTGGATCTGCATAGGAGCAGTCTGGATCTGTGCAGGAGCCGTCTGGGTTCATGCAGGAGCTGTCTGGGTCAGTGTATGAGCTGTCTGGGTCAGTGTATGAGCTGTCTGGGTCAGTGTATGAGCTGTCTGGGTCAGTGTATGAGCTGTCTGGGTCAGTGCATGAGCTGTCTGGGTCAGTGTATGAGCTGTCTGGGTGTATGTCAGGGCACCAAGGGTTTGTATAGGAGCCGTCTGGGACTGTGAAGGAGCCGTCTGGGACTGTGAAGGAGCCGTCTGGGACTGTGAAGGAGCCGTCTGGGACTGTGAAGCAGCTGTCTCTGTCTGTGGAGCTGCTCCCTGTGTCTGTGTAGGAGATGTCTGTGTCTGTGAAGCAGCTGTCTCTGTCTGTGTAGCTGCTCCCTGTGTCAGTATAGAAGCTGTCTGTGTCTGTGCAGCAGCTGCCTGTGTGTGTGTAGCTGCTCCCTGTGTCAGTATAGAAGCTGTCACTGTCTCTGTTGGAGCTGTCTGGGTCTGTGCATGAGTTCGCTGCGTCTGTGGAGTGGCTCTATGGAACTGTCTAGGAGCTGTCTGGGTGCATGTATGAGCCCCCTGGATCTGTGGAGGAGCTGTCTGGGTCAGCATAGGAATATCTAGATCTGTACAACGGTGTCTGGGTCTGTGTAGGTGTTGTCTGGGTCTGTGTTGGAGCTGACTGTTGTGTGTACGAGCTGTCTGGGACTTTGTAGGAACTCCCATGGTCTGTGTAGGAGTATCTGGGCCTGTGCATGAGCGGTCTTGGTCTGTGTTGCAGCTGTCTGTGCTTGTCTAGGAACTGTCTGGGTCTGTGTAAGAGCCATCTTGGTCTGTATCGGAGCTGTTTGAGTCCGTAGGAGCTGACTGGGATCGTATGAACTGTCTTGGTCTGTGTAGGAGCTGCCTGGGCCTGACTAGGAGCCGTTTGAGTCTGTCTAGTAGTCGTCTGCATCTGTGCAGCAATATCTGGGTCTATATAGCAGTGTCTGTGTTTGTGTAGGAGCTGTCAGTGTCTGTGTAGGCGTCTCTGGGTCTGTGAGGCCATGTCTGGGAATGTGTAGGAGCTGTCTGTATTTGTATAAGAGCTGTCTGGGTCTGCGCTAGAGCTGTCTGTGTCTGTGCATGAGCTCACTGAGTCTGCCGAGCAGCTGTCTGGGACTGTGTGGGAACTGACTATCTGTGCAGCTGTTCCCTATGCCTGTGTAGACGCTGACTGACTGTGTAGGAACTGTCTGGGTCTAGTAAGGAGCTGCCTGTGTCTGTGTAGGAGCAGTCTGTGTCTGTGTCAGGACACCAAGTGTTTGTGTAGGACCTGTCTGGATCGGTGAAGGAGCTACCTGGGTCTGTGTAGGAGGTGTCTGGGTCTCTGTGGGTGCAGTCTGAGCCTGTCTAGGTGCTGTCTGGGTCTGTGTAGGAGCTCTCTGAGCCAGTGTAGGAGGTGTTTGATTGTGTGTAAGAGCTGCATTTGTCTGTGTAGGAGCTTTCTGCGTCTGTGGAAGAGCTCTTCTTGCCTGTGTAAGAGTTGTCTGGGTCTGTGTATGAGCTCCCAGGATCTGTGTAGGAGCTGTCTGGAACTGTCTAGGTGCTGTCTCGGTCTGTGTGGGAGCTGTCTGGGCCTGTCTATGAGCCACCTTGGTCTGTGTTGGAGCTGTTCGTGGTTGTCTAGGAACTGTCTGGTCCTGTCTATGAGCCACCGTGGTCTGTGTTGGAGCTGTCTGAGTCCACGTAGGAGCTGATTGGGTCCGTGTAAGGGTGATCTGGGTCTTTGTAGGACTGTCTCGGTCATGTGTTGGAGCTGACTGGGTCTGTGTAGGAGCCGTCTGAGTCTCTGTAGGAGCTGCCTGGGCCTGTCAACGAGCTTTGCAATTCTCTGTACCAGCTCCCTCTGTCTGTCAAGAAGGCGTCTGAACCTGATCATCTCCTCTACAGACATAACAACATAACATAAGAAATAGGAGCAGGAACAGGCCATACGGCCCCTCGACCCTGCTCCGCCATTCAGTCAGATCACGGCTGATCTTTGACCTCAACTCCACTTTCCTGCTCAACCCCCATATCCCTTGATTTCCCTCGAATCCAAAAATCTATCGATCTCAGCCTTGAATATACTCAATGACTCAGCATCCACAGCCCTCTGTGGTAGAGATTTCCAAAGATTCACAGCCCTCAGCGTGAAGAAATTCCTCCTCATCTCAGTCTTCAATGGCCGACCCCTTATCCTGAGACTATGCCCCCTAGTTCTAGACTCTCCAGCCAGGGGAAACAATCTCTCAGTATCTACCCTGTCAAGCCCCCTTAGAATCTTATATGTCTCAATGAGATCACCTCTCATTCTTCTAAACTCCAGAGAGTATCGGCCCATTCTACTCAATCTCTCCTCATAGGACAACCCTCTCATCCCAGGAATTAATCTAGTGAACCTTCGCTGCATCAGGTCCAAGGCAAGTCTATCCTTCCTTAGATAAGACCAAAACTGTACACAGTACTCCCGGTGAGGTCTCACCAAAGCCCTGTACAATTGTAGTGAGACTTCCTTACTCTTGTACTCCAGCCCCCTTGTAATAAAGGCTAACATTCCATTTGCCTTCCTAATTGCTTGCTGCATGTTAACTTTTTGTGTTTCTTGTACGAGGACACCCAAATCCCTCTGAACACCAACATTTAATAGTTTCTCACCATTTAAAAAATAGTCTGCTTTTCTAATCTTCCTACCAAAATGAATAACGTCACATTTCCCCACTTTTTACTCCATCTGCCATCTTCTTGCCCACTCACTTAACCTGTCTATATCCCTTTTGCAGACTCTGTGTGTCCTCCTCACAGCTTACTTTCCCACCTAGCTTTGTATCGTCAGCAAACTTGGATACATTACACTCGGTCCCTTCATCTAAGTCATTAATATAGATTGTAAATAGCTGAGGCCCAAGCACTGATCCTTGCGATACCCCACTAGTTACAACCTGCCAACCTGAGAATGACCCGTTTATCCCTACTCTCTGTTTTCTGTCCGTTAATTAATCCTCCATCCATGATAATATATTACCCCAACCCCATGAGCCCTTATCTTGTGGAAGAACCTTTTGTGTGGCACCTTATCGAATGCCTTTTGAAAATCCAAATATACTCCATCCACTGGTTCCCCTTTATCTACCCTGTTAGTTACATCCTCAAAAAACTCTAATAAATTTGTCAAACACGATTTCCCTTTCATAAAACCATGTTGACTCTGCCTAATCATATTATGATTTTCTAAGTGCCCTGTTACCACTTCCTTAATAACAGATTCCCGCATTTTCCTGACGACTGATGTCAGGCTAACTGGCCTGTCGTTCCCTGTTTTCTCTCTCCCTCCTTTCTTGAATAGTGGGGTTACATTTTCCACCTTCCAATCTACTGGGACCATTCTAGAATCTAGGGAATTTTGGAAGATCACAACCAATGGATCCACTATCTCTGCAGCCACCTCTTTTCGAACCCTCGGACGTAGACCATCAGGTCCAGGGGATTTATCAGCTTTTAGTCCCATTAGTTTCTCAAGTGCTTTTTCTCCACTGATATTAATTACTTTAAGTTCCTCACTCTCATTAGCCCCTTGGTTCCCCACTATTTCTGGTATTTTTTTGTGTCTTCCATTTTCTGATTCCCCATTATAATTTCTCCTGCCTCAGCCTCTAAGGGACCAACGTTTACTTTTGCTGCTCTCTTCCTTTTTACATACTTGTAGAAGCTCTTACAATCTGTTTTTATATTTATTGCTAGTTTACTTTCATATTCTATTTTCTCTCTTTTTATCAATTTTTTGGTCATCCTTTGCTGGTTTCTAAAACTCTCCCAATCCTCAGGATTACCACTCTTCCTGGCAACATTATAGGTCTCTTCGTTTAATCTAATACTATCCTTAACTTCTTTAGTTAGCTGCAGGTGGATCACTTTTCCAGTTCAGTTTTTATTTCTCAATGGAATATATATTCGTTGAGAATATTGAAATATTTCTTTAAATGTTTGCAATTGCTTTTCAACTGTCAAACCCTTTAATTTAATTTCCCAATCTATCTTAGCCATCTGTATCTGTGTAGGAGTTGTCTGGGTTTGTGTTCGAGTTCTCTAAGTCATGTGTAGGAGCTGTCTGGGTCCTTTTAGGAGCTGTCTGGGTCTGTGTATGTGTGTCTGGATCTGTACAGCAGTGTCTATGTCTGTGTAGCAGTTGTCTGGATCTGTGAAGAAGCTGCCTCAAACTGTGTAGGAGCCATCTGGATCTGTGTAGGAGCTGTCTGGATCTGCACAGGAGCTGTCAGGATCTGTGCATGGGTTGTCTGCGTCTGTCTAGGAGCTGTCTTTGTCTATCTAGGAGCTGTTCGGTTCTGTGTAAGAGTGTCTGGATCTGTGCAGCAGTGTCTGTGTCTGTGTAGCCATTATCTGGATCTGTGTAGGAGCTGTCTGGATCTACACAGGAGCTATCAGGATCTGTGTAGGAGCTGTCTGAGTCTGTGTAGGAGCTGTCTGGGACTCTCTAGGAGACATCTAGTTTCACATAGGACCTGCCTGGTCCTTTCCAGGAGCCATCTGTGTCTGTGCAGGAGCTATATGGGGCTGTGTAATTGCTGTGTATGTCTGTGTCGGAGCTGTATGGATCCGTGCAGGAGCTGTCTTGGTCTGTGAAGGAGATCCCTGGGTCATAGGATACATAGGAACATAGGAACAGGAGTAGGCCATTCAGCCCCTCGTGCCTGCTCCGCCATTTGATAAGCTCATGGTTGATCTGTGATCTAACTCCATATACCCGCCTTTGGCCCATATCCCTTAATACCTTTGGTTGCCAAAAAGCTATCTATCTCACATTTAAATTTAACAATTGAGCTAGTATCAATTGCCGTTTGCAGAAGAGAGTTCCAAACTTCTACAACCCTTTGTATGCAGAAATGTTTTCTAATCTCACTCCTGAAAGGTCTGGCTCTAATTTTTAGACTGTGCCCCCGACTCCTAGAATCCCCAACCAGCGGAAATAGTTTCTCTCTATCCACCCTATCCGTTCCCCTTAATATCTTGTAAACTTCGATCAGATCACCCCTTAACCTTCTAAACTCTAGAGAATACAACCCCAATTTGTGTAATCTCTCCTCGTAACTTAACCCTTGAAGTCCGGGGATCATTCTAGTAAACCTACGCTGCACTCCCTCCAAGGCCAATATGTCCTTCCGAAGGTGCGGTGCCCAGAACTGCTCACAGTACTCCAGGTGCGGTCTAACCAGGGTTTTGTATAGCTGCAGCATAACTTCTGCCCCCTTGTACTCTAGTCCTCTAAATATATAGGCCAGCATTCCATTGGCCTTCTTGATTATTTTCTGCACCTTTTCATGACACTTCAATGATCTATGTACCTGAACCCCTAAGTCCCTTTGGACATCCACTGTTTTTAGTTTTTTACCATTTAGAAAGTACCCTGTTCTATCCTTTTTTGATCCAAAGTGGATGACCTCACATTTGACTGCATTGAATTCCATTTGCCACAATTTTGCCCATTCATCTAATCTATCAAATATCGCTTTGTAATTTTAGGTTTTCATCTACACTGCTTACAATGCCACCAATCTTTGTGTCATCGGCAAACTTAGATATGAGACTTTCTATGCCTTCATCTAAGTCGTTAATAAATATTGTGAATAATTGAGGCCCCACGACAGATCCCTGCGGGACTCCACTGGTCACATCCTGTCAATGTGAGTACCTTCCCATTATCCCTACTCTCTGTCGCCTTTCGCTCAGCCAACTTCCTAACCAAGTCCGTCCTTTTCCCTCGATTCCATGGGCTTCTATCTGAGCTAACAATCTCTTATGTGGGACCTTATCAAATGCCTTCTGGAAGTCCATATAAATAACATCCATTGACATTCCCCTGTCCACTACTTTAGTCACCTCTTCAAAAAATTCAATCAGGTTTGTCAGGCACGACCTACCTTTCACAAATCCATGCTGGCTCTCTCTGATTAACTGAAAATTCTCGAGGTGTTCAGTCACCCTATCCTTAATTATAGACTCCAGCATTTTCCCCACAACAGATGTTAGGCTAGCTGGTCTATAATTCCCTTGTTTCCCTCTCTCCTTTCTTAAAAAGCAGACTGACATGTGCAATTTTCCAATCTGGAGGGACAGTTCCTGAATCTGGAGAACTTTGAAAGATTATAGTTAGGGCATCTGCAATGTGCTCACCTACTTCCTTTAAAACCCTGGGATGGAAACTATCTGGTCCTGGGGATTTGTCACTCTTTAGTGCTATTATTTTCTTCATTACTGTTGCTTTACTTATGTTAATTTTATCGAGTCCCTGTGCCCGATTCAATATTAGTTTTCTTGGGATTTCCGGCATGCTATCCTCTTTTTCGACTGTAAATACTGACGCAAAGTAATCGTTCAACATGTCCGCCATTTCCCCATTGTCAATGACAATATCCCCACTTTCAGTTTTTAAGGGGCCAACACTGCTCCTGACCACCCTCTTTTTCCTAATATAACTATAAAACTTCTTCGTATTGGTTTTGATATCTCCTGCGAGTTTCTTTTCATACTCTCTTTTTGTAGCTCTTACTATCTGTTTTGTGACCCTTTGTTGATTGTGTAGAAGCTGTCCATGTCCGTGTAGGTGCTCCTTGGGTCTGTGTTGAGCTGTCTGGGTCTGAATAGGTGCTGTCTGGATCCGTGTCGGAGCTGGTCTGGCCTGTATGGAGGCTGTCTGGATCCGGATAGGAACCACCTGGATCTGTCCCATTAGTTGTCTGTGCCTGTGTAGGAGTGTTGAAATCTGTAGAAGCTGTCTGGGTTGTGTTAAGAACTCCCTGGGTCTGTGAAGGAGCTGTCTGGGTCTATTTGAAGCCGCCCGGGTCTGTGTAGGAAATGTCTGGGTCTGTGTGGAAGCAGTCTGCATCTGTGTAAGAGCGGTCTGGTTCTGTGTAGGTGCTGTCTGGATCTGTGTAAGACTGTCTGGGTCTGTGTAATGGTTTGTGGGTCTGTGTTGGAGCTTTCTGTGTCAGTGTAGGAGCTGTCTGAATCCCTGAGGAGATGTCTGGGTCTGTGTAAGAGTGTCTGTGCCTGTATAGCAGTGTCTGGGTCAATGTAGAAGTTCTCCGAGTCTGTGTTGGAGCTGCCTGGGTCTATGTAATAGCTGTCTAATTCTGTGTATGGGCTGTCTGCATCTGTGTAAGCACTGTCTGGGTCTGTGTAGGAGCTGTCTGGGTCTATATAGCTGTTGCCCGGGCCTGAGTAGGTTTCTGGGTCTGTGTAGGTGCTGCTGTGTCTCTGTAAGTGCAGACTAAGTCTTTGTAGGAGCTGCCTGCTGCTGTGGATGAGCTGCTTCGGTCCGTATAAGAGTGGTCTGGTTCTGTGTGGGAGGAGTCTGGGCCTTTATCGCAGTGTCTGAGTCCGAATAGGAGCCGTCTCTCTCCTTGTAGGTGTTGTCTGGGCCTGTCTAAGGGACATCCAGGTGTGTGTAGGCGATGACTGGGCCTGTCTGGCTCTGTTTCAGAGCTGTTCGCGCATGTCCACAAGCCGGCTGGGCCTGTGTTAGGCCTGTCTGGCCCTGTCTATGAGCTGACTCGGTCTGTGCAGGAGCAGTCTGCGTCTGTGTAAGAGCCGTCTGGTTCTGTGTAGGAGCTGTCTGGGTCTATGTAAGACTGTCTGCAGCAGTGTCTGTGTCTGTGTAGGAGCTGCTGCAGCTCTGTAAGAGCTGTCTGTGTTTGTGTACTAACTGTCTGGGTCTGTGTAAGAGTGTCTGGGCCTGCATAGCAGAGTCTGGGTCAGTGTAGAAGCTGTCTACATCTGTGTAAGAACTGTCCCGGTATGTGAAGGAGCAGACTGTGTCTGTGTAGGAGCTGGCTGGGTCTGCAAAGGAGATGTCTGGATGTGTGTTGGGGCTGTCTGGGTTATGTGTAGGAGCTGTCAGCGTCTGTGTAGACGTGTCCCGGGTCTGAGGAGAAGATTTCTGGGTTTGTGTAGGAGCTGTCTGGGTCTGTGTAAGAGTGGTCTGGGTCTGTGTCTGTGCTGTCTTGGGTTCATTGTAAGAGTGTCTGGGCCTGTATAACAGTTTGTGGATCTGTGCAGAAACTGTCTGGGCCTGTGTAAGCGTGGTTAGGCCTACATCGCATTGTCTGGCTCAGTGTAGAAGCTGTCTGGGTCTGTGTAGTAGCTGCTTGGTCTGTGTAGCAGCTGTCTAGTTCTGTTTAGGAGCTGTCTGCGTCTGTGTAAAAACTGTCTGTGTCTGTGTAGGAGCAGACTATGTCTGTGTAGGAGCAGACTATGTCTGTGTAGCTATCTGGGTCATGAGTAGGAGCTGAATGAGTCTGTGTAGCAAATGTCTAAACCTGTCTAGGAGCTGTCTCGGTCTGTGTTGGTGCTGACTGGGTCTGTCTACAACCTATCTGGGCCTGTGAAGGAGCTGTCTGGGCCTGTCCAATAGCCGTCTGGGTCTCTTTTCACTGTGTGTGAGTATATGTAGAAGCCGTCTGTGGCTGCATAGGAGACGTCTGGGTCTCCGGAGGAGCTGTCTGAGTCTGTGCAGCAGATCCCTGTGACTTTATCAGACAGAATGGATCTGTGTGGGAACTGTCTGTGATTGTATGGGAACTGTCCGTGTTTGTGTAATATTTGTCTGCATCTGCGTCAGAGCTGTCTGGGTCTGTGCATGAGCAGCCTGGGATTGTGGAAGACCTGTCTAGGACTGTGTAGGAGCTGTCTGTGAATGTGTAGGAGCTCCTTGGGTCAGGGTTGAAGCTTTCTGGGTCTGTGTAGGAACAGTCTGGATCTGTCTAGGAGCTGGTCTGGTTGTGTGGAGACAGTCTGGGTCCGGGCTGAAACCTGGATCTGTCAGTTAGTTGTCTGTGTCTGTGTAGGAGTATCGAAATTTGTAGGAGCTGTCTTGGTTTGTGTTAAGAATTCCCTGGGTCTGTGAAGGAGCTGTCTGGGTCAGTGTAAGAGTGTCTGGGCCTGCATAACAGTGTCTGGGTCTGTGCAGAAGCTGTCTTGGTCTGTGTAGGGGCTACCTGTGTCTATGTAAGAGTATGTGCATCTGTATTGCAGATGTTTGCATCTGTATAAGTGCAGCAACGGCTGTGTCTGTCTGACTAGCAGCTGGCTGAGACTCTGTAGGAGCTGTCTGGGTCTGTGGAAGTATGTCTGGGCCTGCATAGCAGTGTCTGGGTCTGTGTCGAAGCTGTCTGGTTCGGTGTAGGAGCTGCCTGGGTCTGTGCAGGAGCCGCCTGGGCCTGTGTAGGCTCTGGCTGGATGTGCACAGCAACTGTCTGGGTCATGTGTAGGAGCTGACTGGTCTGTGTTGCAACTGCCTGAAGCTGTCTAGGAGCTGTCTGGGTCTGTGAGGGAGCTTACGAGGCCTGTCCAGCAGCCGTCTGAATCTGTACAGCAGCTCCCTGTGACTTTGTAGGAACCGTCTGAGTCTGTGTACTGGGTGTCTAGGTCTGCGTGGGTACATCTGCACCTGAGTTAGAGCCATCTGTGTCTGTGTAGGACATGTCTGGGTCTCCGTAGAAGCAATCTGAGCCTGTCTAGCAGCCGTCTGTGTCTGTGCAGCAGCTCCCTACGACTTTGTAGGATCTGAATGGGTCTGTGTGGGAACTGTCAGGGTTTGGGTGGTAGTTGTCTGCATCTGCGTCACAGCTGTCTGGGTCTGCGCATGAGCTGCCTAGGTTTGTGGAAGAGCTGTCTCGGACTGTGTAGGAGCTGTCCGTGGCTCAGTGTTGAAGCTGTCTGTGTCTGTGTAGCAGCTGTCTGGGTCTGTGTTGGAGCTGTCTGCATCTGTGTAAGAGGAGTCTGCGTCTGTGTAGGAGCAGCTTGTGTCTATGTAAGTGTGTCTGCAACTCTATAGCAGTGTCTGAGTATTTGTCGGAACTGTCTGTACCTGTCTAAGAGCTGCTGCAGCTCTGTAAGAGCTGTCTGCGTCTGTGTAAGAGCTGCCTGGGTCGATTTAAGAGCATCTGCACCTGTATAGCAGTGCCTAGGTCTGTCCAGGTGCCGTCTGCGTCTCTGTAAGCTCTGGCTGAGTCTTTGTAGGAGCTGTCTGCTGCTGTGTAGGAGCTGTCTGGGCCTGTGAAAGAGTGTCTGAGTCTGTGTCGCTCTATCTGGGTCTGTGTAGGAGCTCTCTGGGTCTGTGTAGCAACTGTCTGGGTCTGCGCATGAGCTCCCTAGGTTTGTGGAAGAGCTGTCTAGGACTGTGTAGGAGCTGTTTGTGTCCGTGTAGGTGCTCCTTGGGTCTGTGTTGAGCTGTCTGGGTCTGTGTAGGTGCTCTCTGAGTCTGAGTAGGAGATGTCTGGGTCTGAGTAGGAGCTGGTCTGGTCTGTGTGGAGGCAGTCTGGATCCGGGTAGGAACGGCCTGGGTCTGTCTATTAGTTGTCTGAGTCTGTGTAGGAGTGTCTAAATCTGTAGAAGCTGTCTGGGTCTGTGTTAAGAACTCCCTGGGTCTGTGAAGGAGCTGGCTGGGTCAGTGTAAGAGTATCTGGGCCTGAATAGCAGTGTCTGGCTCACTGTAGAAGCTGTCTGGGTCTGTGCAGCAGCTGTCTAGGAGCTGTCTCAGTCTGTGTCGGCGATGACTGGGCATGTGTAGAAGCAGTCTGCATTTCTGTAATGGCAGTCTGGTTCTGTGTCGGTGCCGTCTGGGTCAGTGCAACAGTGTCTGGGCCTGGATAATGGTTTGTGGGTCTGTGCAGAAGCTGTCTGGGTCTGTGTAGGAGCTGTCTGCTTCTGTGTAAGAGCTGTCTGCATCTGTATGGCAGTGTCTGGTCTGTATAGGAGCTGCTGCGGCTGTGTCAGAGCTGTCTGTGCCTGTATAAGAGCTGTCTGGGTCTTTTTAGCAGCTGCCTGTGTCTGTGCAAGAACTCACTGGGTCTGTGAAGCGTCTGTCTGGATCTATGCAGCTGTTGCCTGGGTCTGAGTAGGAGATTTCTGGGTCTGTGTCGTGCTGACTGCGACTCCGTAAGCACTGGCTGAGTCTTTGGAGGAGCTGTCTGCTGCCGTGTAGGAGCTGTCTGGGTCCGTGTAAGAGTGTCTGCGCCTGTACAGCAGTGTCTTGGTGAGTGTAGAAATTGTCTAAGTCCATGTAAGAGATGTCTGGGTCTGTGTAATTGTGTCTGGGTCTCTGCAGCTGTATCTGGGTATGTGTAGGAGCTCTCTGGGTCTGTGTAGTCGCTGTCTAGGTCTGCGCATGAGCTCCCTGGGTTTGTGGAAGAGCTGTCTGGGACTGTGTAGGAGCTGCCTGTCTCCATGTAGGTGTCCTTGGGTCTGTGTTGAAGCTGTCCGGATCAGAGTGGGAGCTGCCTGGGCCAGTCTTCAAGCGATCTGGTCCCATGTAGGAGTTGTCTGGCCCAGTCTATTATCCATCTCAGTCTGCATAATTGTATATGAGTCTAAGTAGGAGCCGTCTGTGGCTGCGTAGGAGATGTCTGGGTCTCTGTAGGAGCTGTCTGAACTTGTCTAGCAGCCACCTGAATCTGTGCAGCAGCTCCCTGCGACTTTGTAGGAGCTGTCTGCGTCTGTGTAGGAGCAATCTGGGTCTGTGTGGGAACTGTCCGGGTCAGTGTAGAAGCTGTCTGTGTTGGTGTAGGAGCTGCCTGGCTCTGTGTAGGAACTGTCTTGGTAAGTCTAGGAGCCATCTGGGCTGTGTAGGTAATGTCTGGATGTGTGTAGGAGCTGTTTGGGTCGGTCTTGCAACTGTCTGAACCTGTCTAGGAGCTGTCTGGGTCTGTGAGGGAGCTTACTGGGCCTGTCTAGCAGCCGTTTGAATCTGTGCTGCAGCTCCCTGTGACATTGAAGGAACTGTGAGTCTGTGTTGGGGGCGTCTGGGTCTGCGTGACTACTTTCAGCGCCTGAGTCAGAGCTGTTTGCAGGAGCTGCCTGAGCCAGTCTAGGAGTCGTCTTGGTCTGTGAAGGAGCTGTCTGGGTCTGTGTGAGGGTGACTGTCGCTGTCTAGCAGTGTCTGTATCAGTGTATAAGTGTCTGGGTCTTTATTGCAGTTTCTGCGTCTGTTTACCAGCTGTCTGAGTCTGTGTAAGAATTCACTGGGTCTGCGAAGGGTCTGTCTGGGTCGATGTAAACTGTAGGAGATTTCTGGGTCTGTCTAGGTGCTGTCTGCGACTCTGTAAGCGCTGGCTGAGTCTTTGTAGGAGCTGTCTGTGTCCGTGTAGGTGTTTCTTGTGTCTGTGTTAAAGCTGACTGGGTCTGTGTTGGAGCTGTCTGCATCTGTGTCGGAGCTGCCTGTCTCTATGTAAGAGTGTCTGCATCTGTATAGCAGTGTCTGGGTTTATGTAGGTGCTGTCTGTGCCTGTGTAAGAGCTGTCTGTGTCTGTGTAGGAGCTGCCAGGGTCTATTAAAGGATGTCTGCATCTGCTTAGCATTGTCTGGGTCTGCCTAGGAATTGTCTGTGTCTGTGTCAGGATTGACTGTGTCTGTGTAGGAGCTGTCTCGGCCTGTGAAAGAGTGTCTGGGCCTGTGTAGCTCTATCTGGATCTGCGTAGGAGCTCTCTGGATCTGTGTAGCAACTGTCTGGATCTGCGCATGAGCTCCCTCGGTTTGTGGAAGAGCTGTCTAGGACTGTGTAGGAGCTGTCTGTGTCTGTCTAGGTGCTCCTTGGGTGTGTGTTGAGCTGTCTGGATCTGTGTAGGTGCTGTCTGGGTCTGAGTAGGAGCTGGTCTGGTCTGTGTGGTGGCAGTCTGGATCCGGGTAGGAACTGCCTGGGTCTGTCTATTATTTGCCTGAGCCTGTGCAGGAGTGTCTAAATCTGTAGAAGCTGTCTGGGTCTGTGTTAAGAACTCCCTGGGTCTGTGAAGGAGCTGTCTGGGTCAGTGTAAGAGTGTCTGCGCCTGTACAGCAGTGTCTTGGTGAGTGTAGAAATTGTCTAAGTCCATGTAAGAGATGTCTGGGTCTGTGTAATTGTGTCTGGGTCTCTGCAGCTGTATCTGGGTATGTGTAGGAGCTCTCTGGGTCTGTGTAGTCGCTGTCTAGGTCTGCGCATGAGCTCCCTGGGTTTGTGGAAGAGCTGTCTGGGACTGTGTAGGAGCTGCCTGTCTCCATGTAGGTGTCCTTGGGTCTGTGTTGAAGCTGTCCGGATCAGAGTGGGAGCTGCCTGGGCCAGTCTTCAAGCGATCTGGTCCCATGTAGGAGTTGTCTGGCCCAGTCTATTATCCATCTCAGTCTGCATAATTGTATATGAGTCTAAGTAGGAGCCGTCTGTGGCTGCGTAGGAGATGTCTGGGTCTCTGTAGGAGCTGTCTGAACTTGTCTAGCAGCCACCTGAATCTGTGCAGCAGCTCCCTGCGACTTTGTAGGAGCTGTCTGCGTCTGTGTAGGAGCAATCTGGGTCTGTGTGGGAACTGTCTTGGTAAGTCTAGGAGCCATCTGGGCTGTGTAGGTAATGTCTGGATGTGTGTAGGAGCTGTTTGGGTCGGTCTTGCAACTGTCTGAACCTGTCTAGGAGCTGTCTGGGTCTGTGAGGGAGCTTACTGGGCCTGTCTAGCAGCCGTTTGAATCTGTGCTGCAGCTCCCTGTGACATTGAAGGAACTGTGAGTCTGTGTTGGGGGCGTCTGGGTCTGCGTGACTACTTTCAGCGCCTGAGTCAGAGCTGTTTGCAGGAGCTGCCTGAGCCAGTCTAGGAGTCGTCTTGGTCTGTGAAGGAGCTGTCTGGGTCTGTGTGAGGGTGACTGTCGCTGTCTAGCAGTGTCTGTATCAGTGTATAAGTGTCTGGGTCTTTATTGCAGTTTCTGCGTCTGTTTACCAGCTGTCTGAGTCTGTGTAAGAATTCACTGGGTCTGCGAAGGGTCTGTCTGGGTCTATGTAAACTGTAGGAGATTTCTGGGTCTGTCTAGGTGCTGTCTGCGACTCTGTAAGCGCTGGCTGAGTCTTTGTAGGAGCTGTCTGTGTCCGTGTAGGTGTTTCTTGTGTCTGTGTTAAAGCTGACTGGGTCTGTGTTGGAGCTGTCTGCATCTGTGTCGGAGCTGCCTGTCTCTATGTAAGAGTGTCTGCATCTGTATAGCAGTGTCTGGGTTTATGTAGGTGCTGTCTGTGCCTGTGTAAGAGCTGTCTGTGTCTGTGTAGGAGCTGCCAGGGTCTATTAAAGGATGTCTGCATCTGCTTAGCATTGTCTGGGTCTGCCTAGGAATTGTCTGTGTCTGTGTCAGGATTGACTGTGTCTGTGTAGGAGCTGTCTAGGCCTGTGAAAGAGTGTCTGGGCCTGTGTAGCTCTATCTGGATCTGCGTAGGAGCTCTCTGGATCTGTGTAGCAACTGTCTGGATCTGCGCATGAGCTCCCTCGGTTTGTGGAAGAGCTGTCTAGGACTGTGTAGGAGCTGTCTGTGTCTGTCTAGGTGCTCCTTGGGTGTGTGTTGAGCTGTCTGGATCTGTGTAGGTGCTGTCTGGGTCTGTGTAGGTGCTGTCTGGGTCTGAGTAGGAGCTGGTCTGGTCTGTGTGGTGGCAGTCTGGATCCGGGTAGGAACTGCCTGGGTCTGTCTATTATTTGCCTGAGCCTGTGCAGGAGTGTCTAAATCTGTAGAAGCTGTCTGGGTCTGTGTTAAGAACTCCCTGGGTCTGTGAAGGAGCTGTCTGGGTCAGTGTAAGAGAGTCTGGGCCTAAATAGCAGTGTCTGGGTCAGTGTTGAAGCTGTCTGGGTCTGTGTAGCAGCTGTCTAGGAGCTGTCTCAGTCTGTGTCGGAGATGACTGGGCCTGTGTAGAAGCAGTCTGCATTTCTGTAAGGGCGGTCTGGTTTTGTGTCGGTGCCGTCTGGGTCAGTGTAAGAGCGTCTGGGCCTGTATAATGGTTTGTGGGTCTGTGCAGAAGCCGTCTGGGTCTGTGTAGGAGCTGTCTGCTTCTGTGCAAGAGCTGTCTGCATTAGTATAGCAGTGTCTGTTCTGTATAGGAGCTGCTGCGGCTGTGTCAGAGCTGTCTGTGTCTGTGTAAGAGCTGTCTAGGTCTTTATAGGAGCTGTCTGGGTCTGTCTAGGAGCCATCTGGGTCTGTGTAGGAACTGTCTGGATGTATGTAGCAGCTGCCTGGGTCATGTGTAAGAGCTGTCTGGGTCCGTGTAAGAGTGTCTGCCCCTGTACAGCAGTGTCTTGGTGAGTGTAGAAATTGTCTGGGTCTGTGTAATTCTGTCTGGGTCTCTGCAGCTGTATCTGGGTATGTGTAGGAGCTCTCTGGGTCTGTGTAGTAGCTGTCTAAGTCTGCGCATGAGCTCCCTGGGTTTGTGGAAGAGCTGTCTGGGACTGTGTAGGAGCTGTCTGTGTCCATGTCGGTGTCCTTGGTTCTGTGTTGAAGCTGTCTGGATCTGTGTGTGAGCTGCCTGGGCCTGTCTACAAGCTATCTGGTCCCATGTAGGAGCCGTCTGGGCCAGTCTATTATCCATCTTGGTCTGCATAATTGTATATGAATCTAAGTAGGAGCCGTCTGTGGCTGCGTAGGAGATGTCTGGGTCTCTGTAGGAGCTGTCTGAACCTGCCTAGCAGCCACCTGAATCTGTGCAGCAGCTCCCTGCGACTTTGTAGGAGCTGAATGGGTCTGTGTAGGAACAGTCTGGGACTGTGTGGGAACTGTGTGGGTCAGTATAGAAGCTGTCTGTATTGGTGTAGGAGCTGCCTGGCTCTGTGTAGGAGCTGTCTTGATAAGTCTAGAAGCCATCTGGGCCTGTGTAGCTACTGTCTGGATATGTGTAGCAGCTGTCTCGATGTGTGCTGGAGCTGTCTGGGCCTGTCTTGAAACTGTCTGATCCTGTCTAGGAGCTGTCTGGGTCTGTGAGAGAGCTTACTGGGCCTGTCTAGTAGCCGTTTGAATCTGTGCTGCAGCTCCCTGTGACATTGTAGGTACTATGAGTCTGTGTTGTGGGCGTCTGGGTCTGCATGAGTACTTTCAGCGCCTGAGTCAGAGCTGTTTGGGTCAGTGGAGGAGCTGCCTGAGCCAGTCTAGGAGTCGTCTTGGTCTGTGTAGGAGCTGTCTGGGTCTGTGTGAGGGTGACTGGCGCTGTCTAGCAGTGTCTGTATCAGTGTATAAGTGTCCGGGTCTTTATTGCAGTTTCTGCGTCTGTTTACCAGCTGTCTGAGTCTGTGTAAGAATTCACTGGGTCTGCGAAGGGTCTGTCTGGGTCTATGTAAACTGTAGGAGATTTCTGGGTCTGTCTAGGTGCTGTCTGCGACTCTGTATGCGCTGGCTGAGTCTTTGTAGGAGCTGTCTGTGTCCGTGTAGGTGTTTCTTGGGTCTGTGTTAAAGCTGTCTGTGCCTGTGTAAGAGCTGTCTGTGCCTGTGTAAGCGCTGTCTGTGAATGTGTAAGAGCTGTCTGTGAATGTGTAAGAGCTGTCTGTGTCCTTGTAGGTGTTTCTTGGGTCTGTGTTAAAGCTGCCGAGGTCTATGTTGGAACTTTCTGCATCTGTGTCGGAGCTGCCAGGGTCTATTAAAGGATGTCTGCATCTGCTTAGCATTGTCTGGGTCTGCCTAGGAACAGTCTGTGTCTGTGTTAGGATTGCCTGTGTCTCTGTAGGAGCTGTCTAGGCCTGTGAAAGAGTGTCTGGGTCTGTGTAGCTCTATCTGGGACTGCGCATGAGCTCCCGAGGTTTGTGGAAGCGCTGTCTAGGACTGTGTAGGAGCGGTTTGTGTCCGTGTAGGTGCTCCTTGGGTCTGTGTTGAGCTGTCTGGGTCTGTGTAGGTGCTTTCTGGGTCTGAGTAGCAGCTGGTCTGGTCTGTGTGGTGGCAGTCTGGATCCGGGTAGGAACTGCCTGGGTCTGTCTATTAGTTGTCTGAGTCTGTGTAGGAGTGTCTAAATCTGTAGAAGCTGTCTGGTTCTGTGTTAAGAACTCCCTGGGTCTGTGAAGGAGCTGGCTGGGTCAGCGTAAGAGTATCTGGGCCTAAATAGCAGTGTCCGGCTCAGTGTAGAAGCTGTCTGGGTCTGTGTAGCAGCTGTCTAGGAGCTGTCTCAGTCTGTGTCGGAGATGAATGGGCCTGTGTAGAAGCAGTCTGCATTTCTGTAAGGGCTGTCTGGTTCTGTGTAGGTGCCGTCTGGGTCAGTGTAAGAGTGTCTGGGCCTGTATAATGGTTTGTGGGTCTGTGCAGAAGCTGTTTGGGTCTGTGTAGAGCTGTTTGCATCTGTATAGCAGTGTCTTGTCTGTATAGGAGCTGCTGCGGCTGTGTCAGAGCTGTCTGTGTCTGTGTAAGAGCTGTCTGGGTCTTTTTAGCAGCTGTCTGGATCTATGCAGCTGTTGCCTGGGTCTGAGTAGGAGATTTCTGAGTCTGTGTAGTGCTGACTGCAACTCCGTAAGCACTGGCTGAGTCTTTGGAGGAGCTGTCTGCTGCTGTGTAGGAGCTGTCTGGGTCCGTGTAAGAGTGTCTGCGCCTGTACAGCAGTGTCTTGGTGAGTGTAGAAATTGTCTGAGTCTATGTAGGAGCTCTCTGGGTCTGTGTAGTAGCTGTCTAGGTCCGCGCATGAGCTCCCTGGGTTTGTGGAAGAGCTGTCTGGGACTGTGTAGGAGCTGTCTGTGTCCATGTCGGTGTCCTTGGTTCTGTGTTGAAGCTGTCTGGATCTATGTGTGAGCTGCCTGGGCCTGTCTACAAGCTATCTGGTCCCATGTAGGAGCCGTCTGGGCCAGTCTATTATCCATCTTGGTCTGCATAATTGTATATGAGTCTAAGTAGGAGCCGTCTGTGGCTGCGCTGGAGATGTCTGGGTCTCTGTAGGAGCTGTCTGAACCTGCCTAGCAGCCACCTGAATCTGTGCAGCAGCTCCCTGCGACTTTGTAGGAGCTGAATGGGTCTGTGTAGGAACAGTCTGGGACTGTGTGGGAACTGTCTGCGTTTGTGTAGGAGCAGTCTGGGTCTGTGTGGGAGCTGTCTGGGTCTGTCTTGAAACTGTCTGAACCTGTCTAGGAGCTGTCTCTGTCTGTGAGGGAGCTTACTGGGCCTGTCTTGTTGCCGTTTGAATCTGTGCTGCAGCTCCCTGTGACATTGAAGGAACTATGAGTCTGTGTTGGGGGCGTCTGGGTCTGCGTGACTACTTTCAGCGCCTGAGTCAGAGCCGTGTGGTGGAGCTGCCTGAGCCAGTCTAGGAGTCGTCTTGGTCTGTGAAGGAGCTGTCTGGGTCTGTGTGAGGGTGACTGGTGCTGTCTAGCAGTGTCTGTATCAGTGTATAAGTGTCTGGGCCTTTATTGCAGTTTCTGCGTCTGTTTTCCAGCTGTCTGAGTCTGTGTAAGAATTCACTGGGTCTGCGAAGGGTCTGTCTGGGTCTATGTAAACTGTAGGAGATTTCTGGGTCTGTCTAGGTGCTGTCTGCGACTCTGTAAGCGCTGGCTGAGTCTTTGTAGGAGCTGTCTGTGTCTGTGTAGGTGTTTCTTGGGTCTGTGTTAAAGCTGCCTGCGTCTGTGTTGGAGCTGTCTGCATCTGTGTAGGAGCTGCCTGTCTCTATGTAAGAGTGTCTGCATCTGTATCGCAGTGTCTGGGTTTATGTAGGTGCTGTCTGTACCTGTGTAGGAGCTACCTGGGTCTGTGTAAGAATGTTTGGGCCTGCGTATCAATGTAGAAGCTGTAGAAGCTCTCTGGATCAGTGTAGGAGCTGTCTTGCTCTGTGTAGAAGCTGTCTGTGTCTGTGTATGAGCTGTCTGCATCTGTCTAGGACCAATCTGGGTCTGTGTAGGAGCTTTCCGTGTCTGTCTCGGAGCAGCCGGGACTGTGTAGGAGCCATCTGCGTCTGTGTCGGAGCTGTCAGCGTTTGTGCAGTAGTTGTCTATGTCTGCGTCGGAGCTGTCTGGGTCTGTGCATGAGCTAACTCGGTTTGTGGAAGCCTAGTCTGGGACGGATAGAAGCTGATCGTGTCTGTGTAGGGGCTCCTTGAGTCTGTATTGAAGCTGTCTCAGTCTGTGTCGGAGCTGTCTGGGACTATGTAGGAGTTGTCTGGGATCTTGAAGGAGCTGTCTAAGACTGTGTAGGACCTGCTTGGGTGTATGTAAGTGCTGTCTGGGTCTGTGTAGGAGATGCCTGGGACTGTGAAGGAGCTGTCTGGGCCTGTGTAGGAGCTGTCTGGGTCCACGTAAGAGTGTCTGCATCTGTATAGCAGTGTCTGTCTGTGTTCTTTCTGGGTCAGTGTAGCAATTGCCTGGGTCTGTGTAAGAGCTGTCTGTGTCAGTGTAGGAGCTGGCTGATTCTCTGTAGGAGCTGTCTGGGTCTGTGTAAGAGTGTCTGGGCCTGCATAGCCGTGTCTGGGTCAGTGTAAAGGCTGTGGGTATAGGAGCTGTCTGGGTCTGTGTTAGAGCTGTCTCGTTCTGTGTTAGAGCTGTCTCGTTCTGTGTTAGAGCTGTCTCGTTCTGTGTTAGAGCTGTCTCGTTCTGTGTAGGAGCTGTCTCGTTCTGTGTAAGAGCTGTCTCGTTCTGTGTTAGAGCTGTCTCGTTCTGTGTAGGAGCTGTCTCGTTCTGTGTAAGAGCTGTCTCGTTCTGTGTTAGAGCTGTCTCGTTCTGTGTAGGAGCTGTCTGGGTCTGTGTAGCAGCTGTCTGGGTCTGTGTAACAGCTGTCTGGGTCTCTGTAGGAGTTGTCTGGGTCTGTGTAAGTGCAGTCTGGATCCGTGTCGGAGCTCTCTGTGTCAGTGCAGCAATTGCCTGGGCATGTATAACACTGTCTGGGTCTGTGCAGAAGATGTCTAAGACTGTGTAAGAGCTGTCTGCGTCTGTGCTGGTGCTGGCTGGGTCAGTGTAAGAGTGTACACTGACCCAGCCAGTCTGTATAGCAGTGACTGTCTCTGTTGGAGCTTTCTGGGTCTGTGTGGGAGCTGTCTGTGTCTGTGTTGGTCCTGGCTAATTCTCTGTCGGAGATGTCTGGGTCTGTCAAAGAGTGTCTGGGCCTGCAGACCAGTGTCTGGGTCAGTGTAGATGCTGTCTGTGCCTGTGTAGGAGCTGCCAAGGTCTGTGTTGGAGCTATCTTGTTCTGTGCAGAGCTGGCTCTTGGTAGGAACCGCCTGAGTCTGTCGGTTAGCTGACTGGGGGATAAATTGGTTCATGCCTGTTTTTGGGCGGGGGCAGCACGATCCCCTATTACCCCACGCCCAATGGTCCCTGCGCAGGCAGGACCAGACTTTCGTCACGCCTGAGGACTGACCTGCAATCTGCGTTGGAAATCAGCGTTGATCGAGGATTCCGTGCAATTCACACTTTCCACCAGCAGGGGGAAGCTCCAATCTCTTAAAGGCAGGCTGCCTGTTCGAAATCTCTTAAAGGTAGCTGGTACCTGTTATTTGCTGAATATAACAGCCTGCTGTCTGCACGGAGTCTGAACAGAGATCAGACATCGCACACGTAAAACACAGATGGAGGTCCCATCCCTATTTTTACACACTGATGAGTTAGGTTAAAACATTGAATAAAGGTTGCGCACCACGAAATCCCGCACCCTCCAATCTGCACACCAGACCTCACCAATCTGCTGATCTGAGACTCTGTGCACCAAGGTTCTCAGCTGATGCACCAGAGGCCTTGATGCAAGAGGTGGACAGAAGGAGGGACATCCTATATCCGCGGTGGAAGGTGGGGAGCAAGAGACCCTCCAGACATATATCCAAAAAACAGTGGGAGGCAGCGGGGGATGAAGTCAATGCCAGGAGCACAGCATCATGAACATGGATGCAGTGCAGGAAGAAGTTCAATGCTTTGACATGAGTGGTCAAGGTGAGTGAGGTCAACTGTCAAGTGGCGTCTCCTACCAACTGCACCACACACTACACCCCCATCACCCACATACCAATAAACTCTTTCCATCAGTACTCAACCCTCTCACCCTTACACATTACCACTGTTTCAAGCCGCCCACCCACAACTCACAGGCCACACACACTGGCAGCTATTCAACCATGACAGGAACATCACCCAGACACACGTCCCGCTTTCTTGCAGGAGAAGCTGGCACATATCAGGAGGCAGCAAGTGGCGGTGGCATTTTGCCCCTCGAGCCTGTTCCACCATTCGATCAGATCAGGGGGGACCTGTGACCTAACTCCATATACCCACCTTAGCCCCATATCCCTTAATACCCTTGGTTCACAGAAATCTATCAATCTCAGATTTAACATTCTCAATTGAGTGAGCATCAACTGCCGTTTGCAGAAGAGTGTTCGAAACATCTCCCACCCTTTGTGTGTAGAATCATTTCCTAAATTCACTCCTGCACGTCCTGGCTCTAAATGTTCGGCTATGTCCCCGTGTCCTAGTATTGGAGTCTCGGAGACCTCCAAAAACAGTTACAAATGTCTGGGCAGCCAGAAGCAATAATCCAGCCACTAACTTGTAAATCCTGCATGGTCCCTTTAAATAGCCCCGGTGGGGGGTCCTCCAGACACTCTGAGACACGTTCAGATGGTCGGGGTTAAGACTGTGCGTTGAGTTGAGCGTTAAGTCCCAAAATGGCGTCTATCACTTTAAATCAGCGTTGTACACTGATTGAAGCCATTTTCTCCCGACTTTACATGATTCCAGCGTTCGTTCTCTGCGCCTGTGCTAACTCCTATACCAAGATGGCGTCTGGCGCACGTCACGCTGGAAACGTGCGTGCGGATCCAAGACGCCATCGTGGATGTCGGAGAAGCCGTGTCGCACTGAAACAACGGGCGTGACACGGTCCAATTTAACGCCCTCTGTGTCAGTTTAGGAGTGTTTGTATCGGTTTGTGTTTGGGTTTGTGTAATAGTGTCTGGATCTGTGTAAGTGCTGCCTTGGTCTGTGCAGGAGTGGTCTGGGTCTGTGTTGTCGATGTCTGGGTCAGTGTAGGAGCTGTTAATTTCTCTGTCGGGGCTGTTAGGGTCTCTGTCGGGGCTGTTAGGGTCTCTGTCGGGCCTGTCTGGGTCTCTGAACGGGCTGTTAGGGTCTCTGTAGGGGCTGTATGGTTCTCTGTAGGGGCTGTCTGAGTCTCTGTAGGGGCTGTCTGGGTCTCTGTAGGGGCTGTCTGGGTCTCTGTAGGGGCTGTCTGCGTCTCTGTAGGGGCTGTTAGGGTCTCTGTAGGGGCTGTCTGGGTCTCTGTCGGGGCTGTCTGGGTCTCTGTAGGGGCTGTCTGGGTCTCTGTAGGGGCTGTCTGGGTCTCTGTAGGGGCTGTTAGGGTCTCTGTAGGGGCTGTCTGGGTCTGTGTGGGAGACGTCTGGGTCTGTGTAGGAGCTGCATTCCCGACATTACAAGAATGACGACATTTCAAAAGTATTTCATTGAGTGTGAAACACTTTGGGACTTCCTGAGCTGGTGAACGGTACTAAAGGAATGGACATGTTTCATCCTCGAACTATTACTGTTCAGAAGATTCGGACGCCTCATTGGAACCAAATCCCATGTCCAATCTCTTCGGACAGAAGACAATTGTTCTAAATCAGTGATCACTTCTTGTGCAATGAGTTTAAGGATGGCCGACAGAGGGCGGTGTTTGATAGGCCTGAGGATTGAGGCCACCCAGAGACCCTCCGCTGGAGAGTTTTCCGATGTTGTTTTCAGGCCGTAGTTTTGGTCGTTCGATGTTCCTGCACCACAAACCCCATCAATGGGCACATCAAAGGCCGGAAAAAAGAGGATTTGATCAAAGGTGAGTCACAAAGTAAACCCCAAATCCTGAGATGGGGATGTGAGATAAACAGGAGCTCCTTCAATTCAACTCGATCTTTAATTCACCCTTTTTGGCTTGTTAATTGAACATAGGAACAGGAGCAGGTCATTCAGGCCCTCGGGCCGGATCCCACAGGAACAGGAGCAGGCCATTCAGGCCCTCGGGCCGGATCCCACAGGAACAGGAGCAGGCCATTCAGGCCCTCGGGCCGGATCCCACAGGAACAGGAGCAGGTCATTCAGCCCCTCGGGCCGGATCCCACAGGTACAGTAGGAGGCCATTCAGTCCCTCGGGCCTGTTCCACCATTCATTGAGATCATGGTTGATCTACACCTGAACTCGACTTACCCTCCGAAGCTCCATATCCCTTCATACCCTTGCCTAATGTCCCTCTATCGATCTCTATGTTGAAAGCCCCAATTGACCCTCAGCACCCACAGCCTTTTTGTGGAGAGAGTTCCAGATTTCCACTCCCCTTTGTGTGAAAAAATGCTTCCTGAAATCACCACTGAACGGCCTGGTCCTCATTTTAATCTTGTGGCCCCTCGTTCTGGATTCCCACATCAGAGGAAATAGCTTCTTTCCATCGAAGCTAGCGAATCTTTTCAACACTTTAAAGTCTTTGAATCTGCTTCCACCACCTTTTCAGGCAGTGAATTCCAGATCAGAACAACTCGCTGTGTAAAAAAATGTTTCCTCATGTCGCCTCTGGTTCTTTTGCCGATCACCTTAAATCTGTGTCCCCTGGTTACTGACCCTTCTGTCACTGGAAACAGTTTCTCTTTATTTACTCGATCAAAACCCCTCATGATTTTGAACACCTCGATCAAATCTCCTCTTAACCTTCTCTGTTCCAAGCAGAACAGCCCCAGCTTCTCCAGTCTCTCCACATAACTGAAGTCCCTCATCCCTGGTTCCATTCTAGTAAATCTCCTCTGCACCCTCTCTAAGTCCTTCACATCCTTCCTAAAGTGCGGTGCCCAGAACTGAACCCAATACTCCAGCTGAGGCCCAACCATTTTTTTTATGAAGCTTGAGCACATGTTCCTTCTTTTTTTACTCTCTGTGGGGAAAATTAGCTCGGGCCTGTTTTTGGGCGGGGGCAGCACGATCCGCTATAACCCCACACTCAATGGTCCCTGCGCAGGCAGGATGGGACATTTGTCAGGTCTGAGGACTGACCTCCAATCAGCGTTGGTCATCAGCGTTGAAAGAGGATTCCATGCAATTCACACTTTTCACCAGCAGGGGGAGCTCCAATCTCTTAAAGGCAGGCTGCCTGTTCGAAATCTCTTAAAGGTAGCTGGTACCTGTTATTTGTCGAATATAACAGCCTGCTGTCTGCACGGAGTCTGAACGGAGATCAGACATCGCACATGTAAAGCACAGATGGAGGTCCCATCCCTATTTTTACACACTGATGAGTGATGTTAAAACATTGAATAAAGGTTGCGCACCACTAAATCCCACACCCTCCAATCTGCACACCAGACCTCACCAATCTGCCGATCTAAGAGTCCATGCACCAAGGATTTCTGCTGATGCACCAGAGGCCTTGGTGCAAGAGGTGGACAGAAGGAGGGACATCCTATATCCGCGGTGGGGAGCAAGAGGCCCTCCAGACATACATCCAAAAGGCAGTGGGAGGCAGCGGGGGACGAAGTCAATGCCAGGCCCACAGCATCATGAACATGGATGTAGTGCAGGAAGAAGTTCAATGCTTTGACATGAGTGGTCAAGTTGAGTGAGGTCAACTGTCAAGTGGCGTCTCCAACCAACTGCACCACACACTACACCCCCATCACCCACATACCAATAAACTCTTTCCATCAGTACTCAACCCTCTCACCCTTACACATTACCACTGTTTCAAGCCGCCCACCCACAACTCACAGGCCACACACAATGGCAGCTATTCAACCATGATAGGCACATCACCCAAACATACGTCCCGCTTTCTTGCAGGAGAAGCTGGCACATATCAGGAGGCAGCAAGTGGCAGTGGCATTTTGCCCCTCGATCCTGTTCCACCATTCGATCAGATCAGGGTGGACCTGTGACCTAACTCCATATACCCGTCTTAGCCCCATATCCCTTAATACCCTTGGTTCACAGAAATCTATCAATCTCAGATTTAACATTCTCAATTGAGCGAGCATCAACTGCCGCCTGTAGAAGAGTGTTCCAAACTTCTCCCACCCTTTGTGTGTAGAATCATTTCCTGCACGTCCTGGCTCTAAATGTTCGGCTATGTCCCCGCGTCCTAGTATTGGAGTCTAGGAGACCTCCAAAAACAGTTACAAATGTCTGGGCAGCCAGAAACAATAATCCAGCCACTAACTTGTAAATCTTGCATGTTCCCTTTAAATAGCGCCGGTGGGGTGTCCTCCAGACACTCTAAGACACGTTCAGATGGTCGGGGTTAAGACTGTGCGTTGAGTTGAGCGTTAAGTCCCAAAATGGTGTCTATCACTTTAAATCAGCGTTGTAAACTGATTGAAGCCATTTTCTCCCTACTTTACATGATTCCAGCGTTCGTTATCTGCGCCTGCGCTAACTCCGAGACCAAGATGGCGTCTGGTGCACGTCACGCTGGAAAAGTGCGTGCGGATCCAAGACGCCATCGTGGATATCGGAGAGGCCGTGTCGCACTGAAACAACGGGCGTTACACGGTCCAATTTAACGCCCTCTGTGTCAGTTCAGGAGTGTTTGAATCGGTTTGTGTTTGGGTTTGTGTAATAGTGTCTGGATCTGTGTAAGTGCTGCCTTAGTCTGTGTACGAGTGGTCTGGGTCTGTGTTGTTGATGTCTGGGTCAGTGTAGGAGCTGCTTTTAGTTTGTGTAGGGGCTGTCTGGGTCCCTTTGGGGGCTGTCTGGGTCTCTGTAGGGGCTGTCTGGGTCTCTGTCGGGGCTGTCTGGGTCTCTGTAAGGGCTGTCTGGGTCTCTGTAGTGGCTATCTGGGTCTCTGTAGGGGCTGTCTGGGTCTCTGTAGGGGCTGTCTGGGTCTGTGTAGTGGCTGCCTGGGTCTCTGAAGAAGCTGTCTGGGTCTATGTCGGGGCTGTCTGGGTCACTGTAGGGGCTGTTAGGGTCTCTGTCGGGGCTGTCTGGTTCTGTGTCAGAGACGTCTGCGTCTGTGTGGGAGACGTCTGGATCTGTGTGGGAGCTGCATTTCCAACATTACAACAATGACTACATTTCAAAAGTATTTCATTGAGTGTGAAACACTTTGGGACTTCCTGAGCTGGTGAACGGTACTAAAGGAATGGAGATCTTTCATCCTCGAACTATTACTGTTCAGAAGATTCGGACGCCTCATTGGAACCAAATCCCATGTTCAATCTCTTCGGACAGAAGGCAATTGTTCTAAATCAGTGATCACTTCTTGTGCAATGAGTTTAAGGATGGCCGACAGAGGGCGGTGTTTGATAGGCCTGAGGATTGAGGCCACCCAGAGACCCTCCGCTGGTGAGTTTTCCGATGTTGTTTTCAGGCCGTGGTTTTGGTCGTTCGATGTTCCTGCACCACAGACCCCATCAATGGGCACATCAAAGGCCGGATAAAAGAGGATTTGATCAAAGGTGAGTCACAAAGTAAACCCCAAATCCTGAGATGGGGATGTGAGATAAACAGGAGCTCCTTCAATTCAACTCGATCTTTAATTCACCCTTTTTGGCTTGTTAATTGAACATAGGAACAGGAGCAGGCCATTCAGGCCCTCGGGCCGGATCCCACAGGAACAGGAGCAGGCCATTCAGCCCCTCGGGCCGGATCCCACAGGAACAGGAGCAGGTCATTCAGCCCCTCGGGCCGGATCCCACAGGAACAGGAGAAGGCCATTCAGCCCCTCGGGCCGGATCCCACAGGAACAGGAGCAGGTCATTCAGGCCCTCGGGCCGGATCCCACAGGAACAGGAGCAGGCCATTCAGCCCCTCGGGCCGCATCCCACAGGTACAGTAGGAGGCCATTCAGTCCCTCGGGCCTGTTCCACCATTCATTGAGATCATGGTTGATCTACACCTGAACTCTACTTACCCTCCTCAGCTCCATATCCCTTCATACCCTTGCCTAATGTCCATCTATCGATCTCTATGTTGAAAGCCCCAATTGACCCCCAGCACCCACAGCCTTTTTGTGGAGAGAGTTCCAGATTTCCACTCCCCTTTGTGTGAAAAAATGCTTCCTGAAATCACCCCTGAACGGCCTGGTCCTCATTTTAATCTTGTGGCCCCTCGTTCTGGATTCCCCCATCAGAGGAAATAGCTTTTTTCCATCTAAGCTCGCGAATCTTTTCAACACTTTAAAGTCTTTGAATCTGCTTCCACCACCTTTTCAGGCAGTGAATTCCAGATCAGAACAACTCGCTGTGTAAAAAAATGTTTCCTCATGTCGCCTCTGGTTCTTTTGCCGATCACCTTAAATCTGTGTCCCCTGGTTACTGACCCTTCTGTCACTGGAAACAGTTTCTCTTTATTTACTCGATCAAAACCCTTCATGATTTTGAACACCTCGATCAAATCTCCTCTTAACCTTCTCTGTTCTAAGGAGAACAATCCCAGTTTCTCCAGTCTATCCACATAACTGAAGTCCCTCATCCCTGGAACCATTCTAGTAAATCTCCTCTCCACCCTCTCTAAGGCCTTCACTTCCGTCCTAAAGTGCGGTGCCCAGAACTGAACCCAATACTCCAGCTGAGGCCGAACCATTTTTTTTACAAAGCTTTCGCACAACTTCCTTGTTTTTGTACTCTGTGGGGGGGAAATTAGCTCGGGCCTGTTTTTGGGCGGGGGCAGCACGATCCGCTATTACCCCACACTCAATGGTCCGTGCGCAGGCAGGATGGGACATTTGTCAGGCCTGAGGACTGACCTCCAATCTGCGTTGGTCATCAGCGTTGAACGAGGATTCCATGCAATTCACACTTTCCACCAGCAGGGGGAAGCTCCAATCTCTTAAAGGCAGGCTGTCTGTTTGTAATCTCTTAAAGGTGGCTGGTACCTGTTATTTGCTGAATATAACAGCCTGCTGTCTGCACGGAGTCTGAACGGAGATCAGACATCGCACATGTAAAGCACAGATGGAGGTCCCATCCCTTTTTTACACACTGATGAGTTATGTTAAAACATTGAATAAAGGTTGCACACCACTAAATCCCACATCCTCCAATCTGCACACCAGACCTCACCAATCTGCCGATCTAAGAGTCCGTGCACCAAGGTTTTCTGCTGATGCACCAGAGGCCTTGGTGCAAGAGGTGGACAGAGGGAGGGACATCCTATATCCGCGGGGGTGGGGGGTGGGGAGCAAGAGGCCCTCCAGACAGATATCCAAAAAACAGTGGGAGGCAGTCGGGGGACGAAGTCAATGCCAGGAGGACAGCATCATGAACATGGATGCAGTGCAGGAAGAAGTTCAATGCTTTGACATGAGTGGTCAAGGTGAGTGAGGTCAACTGTCAAGTGGTGTCTCCTACCAACTGCACCACACACGATAACCCCATCACCCACATACCAACAAACTCTTTCCATCAGTATTCAACCCTCTCACCCTCACACATTACCACCATTGCAAGCCGCCCACCCACAACTCACAGGCCACACACATTGGCAGCTATTCAACCATGACAGGAACATCACCCAGACACACGTCCCGCTTTCTTGCAGGAGAAGCTGGCACATATCAGGAGGCAGCAAGTGGCGGTGGCATTTTGCCCCTCGAGCCTGTTCCACCATTCGATCAGATCAGGTTGGACCTGTGACCTAACTCCATATACCCACCTTAGCCCCATATCCCTTAATACCCTTGGTTCACAGAAATCTATCAATCTCAGATTTAACATTCTCAATTGAGCGAGCATCAACTGCCGTTTGCAGAAGAGTGTTCCAAACATCTCCCACCCTTTGTGTGTAGAATCATTTCCTAACTTCACTCCTGCACATCCTGGCTTTAAATGTTCGGCTATGTCCCCGTGTCCCAGTATTGGAGTCCAGGAGACCTCCAAAAACAGTTACAAATGTCTGGGCAGCCGGAATCAATAATCCAGCCACTAACTTGTAAATCCTGCATGGTCCCTTTAAATATCCCCGGTGGGGGGTCCTCCAGACACTCTAAGACACGTTCAGATGGTCGGGGTTAAGACTGTGCGTTGAGTTGAGGGTTAAGTCCCAAAATGGTGTCTATCACTTTAAATCAGCGTTGTACACTGATTGAAGCCATTTTCTCCCTACTTTACATTATTCCAGCGTTCGTTATCTGCGCCTGCGCTAACTCAAGATGGCGTCCAGCGCACGTCACGCTGGTAACGTGCATGCGCATCCAAGACGCCATCGTGGATGTCGGAGAGGCCGTGTCGGACTGAAACAACGGGCGTTACACGGTCCAATTTAACGCCCTGTGTCAGTTTAGGAGTGTCTGAATCGGTTTGTGTTTGGGTTTGTGTAATAGTGTCTGGATCTGTGTAAGTGCTGCCTTGGTCTGTGCAGGAGTGGTCTGGGTCTGTGTTGTAGATGTCTGGGTCTCTGTGGGAGCGGTCAGGGTCTCTGTCGGGGCTGTTCGGGTCTCTGTAGGGGCTGTCTGAGTCTCTGTTGGGGCTGTCTTGGTCTCTGTAGGGGCTGTCTGGTTCGGTGTCAGAGACGTCTGGGTCTGTGTGGGAGACGTCTGGGTCTGTGTCGGAGCTGAATTTCTGACATTACAACAATGACTACATTTCAAAAGTATTTCATTGAGTGTGAAGCACTGGGACTTCCTGAGCTGGTGAACGGTACTAAAGGAATGGAGATCTTTCATCCTCGAACTATTACTGTTCAGAAGCTTCGGACGCCTCATTGGAACCAAATCCCATGTCCAATCTCTTCGGACAGAAGACAATTGTTTTAAATCAGTGATCACTTCTTGTGCAATGAGTTTAAGGATGGCCGACAGAGGGCGGTGTTTGATAGGCCTGAGGATTGAGGCCACCCAGAGACCCTCCGCTGGAGAGTTTTCCGATGTTGTTTTCAGGCCGTGGTTTTGGTCGTTCGATGTTCCTGCACCACAGACCCCATCAATGGGCACATCAAAGGCCGGATAAAAGAGGATTTGATCAAAGTCAAGGCACAAAGTAAACCCCAAATCCTGAGATGGGGATGTGAGATAAACAGGAGCTCCTTCAATTCAACTCGATCTTTAATTCACCCTTTTTGGCTTGTTAATTGAACATAGGAACAGGAGCAGGTCATTCAGGCCCTCGGGCTGGATCCCACAGGAACAGGAGCAGGCCATTCAGCCCCTCGGGCCGGATCCCACAGGAACAGGAGCAGGCCATTCAGGCCCTCGGGCCGGATCCCACAGGAACAGTCGGAGGCCATTCAGCCCCTCGGGCCGGATCCCACAGGAACAGGAGCAGGCCATTCAGGCCCTCGGGCCGGATCCCACAGGTACAGTAGGAGGCCATTCAGCCCCTCGGGCCTGTTCTGCCAATCATTGAGATCATGGTTGATCTACACCTGAACTCGACTTACCCTCCTCAGCTCCATATCCCTTCATACCCTTGCCTAATGTCCCTCTATCGATCTCAATGTTGAAAGCCCCAATTGACCCCCAGCACCCACAGCCTTTTTGGGGAGAGAGTTCCAGATTTCCACTCCCCTTTGTGTGAAAAAATGCTTCCTGAAATCACCCCTGAAAGGCCTGGTCCTCATTTTAATCTTGTGGCCCCTCGTTCTGGATTCCCCCATCAGAGGAAATAGCTTCTTTCCATCGAAGCTAGCGAATCTTTTTAACACTTTAAAGTCTTTGAATCTGCTTCCACCACCTTTTCAGGCAGTGAATTCCAGATCAGAACAATTCGCTGTGTAAAAAAATGATTCCTCACATCGCCCCTGGTTCTTTTGCCGATCACCTTAAATCTGTGTCCTCTGGTTATTGACCCTTCTGTCACTGGAAACAGTTTCTCTTTATTTACTCTATCAAAACCCTTCATGATTTTGAACACCTCGATCAAATCTCCTCTTAACCTTTTCTGTTCCAAGCAGAACAGCCCCAGCTTCTCCAGTCTATCCACATAACTGAAGTCCCTCATCCCTGGTTCCATTCTAGTAAATCTCCTCTGCACCCTCTCTAAGGCCTTCACTCCCGTCCTAAAGTGCAGTGCCCAGAACTGAACCCAATACTCCAGCTGAGGCCCAAACATTTTTTTTACAAAGCTTTCGCACAACTTCCTTGTTTTTGTACTCTGTGGGGGGAAAATTTGCTCGGGCCTGTTTTTGGGCGGGGGCAGCACGATCCGCTATTACCCCACACTCAATGGTCCGTGCACAGGCAGGATGGGACATTTGTCAGGTCTGAGGACTGACCTCCAATCTGCGTTGGTCATCAGCATTGAACGAGGATTCCATGCAATTCACACTTTCCACCAGCAGGGGGAAGCTCCAATCTCTTAAAGGCAGGCTGCCTGTTCGAAATCTCTTAAAGGGAGCTGGTACCTGTTATTTGCTGAATATAACAGCCTGCTGTCTGCACGGAGTCTGAACAGAGATCAGACATCGCACACGTAAAGCACAGATGGATGTCCCATCCCTATTTTTACACACTGATGAGTTATGTTAAAACATTGAATAAAGGTTGCACACCACTAAATCCCACATCCTCCAATCTGCATGCCAGACCTCACCAATCTGCCGATCTGAGAGTCCATGCACCAAGGTTCTCAGCTGATGCACCAGAGGCCTTGGTGCAAGAGGTGGAAATGAAGGAGGGATATCCTTTATCTGCATTGGGGCGGGGGAGGGGGGTGAGCAAGAGACCCTCCAGACATATATCCAAAAAACAGTGGGAGGCAGTGGGGGATCAAGTCAATGCCAGGAGCACAGCATCAAGAACATGAACGCAGTACAGGAAGACGTTCAATGCTTTGACATGAGTGGTCAAGGTGAGTGAGGTCAACTGTCAAGTGGTGTCTCCTACCAACTGCACCACACACTACACCCCCATCACCCACATACCAATAAACTCTTTCCATCAGTACTCAACCCTCTCACCTTTACACATTTTCAAGCCGCCCACCCACAACTCACAGGCCACACACAGCGGCAGCTATTCAACCATGATAGGCACATCACCCAGACACACGTCCCGCTTTCTTGCAGGAGAAGCTGGCACATATCAGGAGGCAGCAAGTGGCGTTGGCATTTTGCCCCTCGAGCCTGTTCCACCATTCGATCAGATCAGGGTGGACCTGCGACCTAACTCCATAAACCCGCCTTAGTCCCATATCACTTAATACCCTTGGTTCACAGAAATCTATCAATCTCAGATTTAACATTCTCAATTGAGCGAGCATCAACTGCCGTTTGCAGAAGAGTGTTCCAAACATCTCCCACCCTTTGTGTGTAGAATCATTTCCTAACTTCACTCCTGCACGTCCTGGCTCTAAATGTTCGGCTATGTCCCCGTGTCCCAGTATTGGAGTCCAGGAGACCTCAAAAAACAGTTACAAATGTCTGGGCAGCCAGAAGCAATAATCCAGCCACTAACCTGTAAATCCTGCATGGTCCCTTTAAATAGCCCCGGTGGGGGGTCCTCCAGACACTCTGAGACACGGTCAGATGGTCGGGGTTAAGACTGTGCGTTGAATTGAGCATTAAGTCCCAAAATGGTGTCTATCACTTTAAATCAGTGTTGTACACTGATTGAAGCCATTTTCTCCCTACTTTACATTATTCCAGCGTTCGTTATCTGCGCCTGCGCTAACTCAAGATGGCGTCCAGCGCACGTCACGCTGGTTACGTGCATGCGCATCCAAGACGCCATCGTGGATGTCGGAGAGGCCGTATCGCACAGAAACAAAGGGCGTTACACGGTCCAATTTAACGCCCTCTGTGTCAGTTTAGGAGTGTCTGAATCGGTTTGTGTTTGGGTTTGTGTAATAGTGTCTGGATCTGTGTAAGTGCTGCCTTGGTCTGTGCAGGAGTGGTCTGGGTCTGTGTTGTCGATGTCTGGGTCAGTGTAGGAGCTGTCTGAGTCTCTGTGGGGGCTGTTCGGGTCTCTGTAGGGGCTGTCTGTGTCTCTGTAGGAGCTGTCTGAGTCTCTGTAGGGGCTGTCTGAGTCTCTGTGGGGGCTGTCTGGGTCTCTGTCGCGGCTGTTACGGTCTCTGTCGGGGCTGTCTGGGTCTCTGTCGGGGCTGTCTGGGTCTCTGTAGGGGCTGTCTGGGTCTCTGTCGGGGCTGTTAGGGTCTCTGTAAGGGCTGTCTGAGTCTCTGTGGGGGCTGTCTGGGTCTCTGTCGCGGCTGTTAGGGTCTCTGCAGGGGCTGCCTGGGTCTCTGTAGGGGCTGTCTGGGTCTCTGTAGGGGCTGTCTGGGTCTCTGTAGGGGCTGTCTGGGTCTCTGTAGGGGCTGTCTGGGTCTCTGTAGGGGCTGTCTGGGTCTCTGTAGGGGCTGTCTGGGTCTCTGTCGGGGCTGTTAGGGTCTCTGTAGGGGCTGCCTGGGTCTCTGTAGGGGCTGTCTGGGTCTCTGTAGGGGCTGTCTGGGTCTCTGTAGGGGCTGTCTGGGTCTCTGTAGGGGCTGTCTGGGTCTCTGTCGGGGCTGTTAGGGTCTCTGCAGGGGCTGTCTGGGTCTCTGTAGGGGCTGTCTGGGTCTCTGTAGGGGCTGTCTGGGTCTCTGTAGGGGCTGTCTGGGTCTCTGTAGGGGCTGTTAGGGTCTCTGTAGGGGCTGTCTGGGTCTCTGTAGGGGCTGTCTGGGTCTCTGTAGGGGCTGTTAGGGTCTCTGTAGGGGCTGTCTGTGTCTCTGTCGGGGCTGTTAGGGTCTCTGTCGGGGCTGTCTGGGTCTCTGTCGGGGCTGTCTGGTTCTGTGTCAGAGACGTCTGGGTCTGTGTGGGAGACGTCTGGATCTGTGTGGGAGCTGCATTTCCTACATTGCAACAAAGACTACATTTCACAACTATTTCATTGAGTGTGAAGCACTGGGACTTCCTGAGCTGGTGAACGGTACTAAAGAAATGGAGATCTTTCATCCTCGAACTATTACTGTTCAGAAGCTTCGGACGCCTCATTGGAACCAAATCCCATGTCCAATCTCTTCGGACAGAAGACAATTGTTCTAAATCAGTGATCACTTCTTGTGCAATGAGTTTAAGGATGGCCGACAGAGGGCGGTGTTTGATCGGCCTGAGGATTGAGGCCACCCAGAGACCCTCCGCTGGCGAGTTTTCAGATGTTGTTTTCAGGCCGTGGTTTTGGTCGTTCGATGTTCCTGCACCACAAACCCCATCAATGGGCACATCAAAGGCCGGATAAAAGAGGATTTGATCAAAGGTGAGTCACAAAGTAAACCCCAAATCCTGAGATGGGGATGTGAGATAAACAGGAGCTCCTTCAATTCAACTCGATCTTTAATTCACCCTTTTTGGCTTGTTAATTGAACACAGGAACAGGAGCAGGCCATTCAGGTCCTCGGGCCGGATCCCACAGGTACAGTATGAGGCCATTCATCCCCTCGGGCTTGTTCCGCCATTCATTGAGATCATGGTTGATCTACACCTGAACTCCACTTGCCCTCCTCAGCTCCATATCCCTTCATACCCTTGCCTAATGTCCCTCCATCGATCTCTATGTTGAAAGCCCCAATTGACCCCCAGCACCCACAGCCTTTTTGGGGGAGAGAGTTCCAGATTTCCACTCCCCTTTGTGTGAAAAAATGCTTCCTGAAATCACCCCTGAACGGCCTGGTCCTCATTTAAAGCTTTTGCCTCTCGTTCTGGATTCCCCCATCAGAGGAAATAGCTTCTTTCTATCTAAGCTAACGAATCTTTTTAACACTTTCAAGTCTTTGAATCTGCTTCCACCACCTTTTCAGGCAGTGAATTCCAGATCAGAACAACTCGCTGTGTAAAAAAATGTTTCCTCATGTCGCCTCTGGTTCTTTTGCCGATCACCTTAAATCTGTGTCCTCTGGTTACCGACCCTTCTGTCAGTGGAAACAGTTTCTCTTTATTTACTCGATCAAAACCACTCATGATTTTGAACACCTCGATCAAATCTCCTCTTAACCTTCTCTGCTCTAAGGAGAACAGCCCCAGCTTCTCCAGTCTCTCCACATAACTGATGACCCTCATCCCTGGTTCCATTCTAGTAAATCTCCTCTGCACCCTCTCTAAGGCCTTCACTTCCGTCCTAAAGTGCGGTGCCCAGAACTGAACCCAATACTCCAGCTGAGGCCCAATCATTTTTTTTACAAAGCTTTCGCACAACTTCCTTGTTTTTGTACTCTATGGGGGGAAAATTAGCTCGGGCCTGTTTTTGGGCGGGGGCAGCACGATCCGCTATTACCCCACACTCAATGGTCCCTGGGCAGGCAGGATGGGACATTTCTCAGGCCTGAGGACTGACCTCCAATCTGCGTTGGTCATCAGCGTTGAACGAGGATTCCATGCAATTCACACTTTCCACCAGCAGGGGGAAGCTCCAATCTCTTAAAGGCAGGCTGCCTGTTCGAAATCTCTTAAAGGTGGCTGGTACCTGTTATTTGCTGAATATAACAGCCTGCTGTCTGCACGGAGTCTGAACGGAGATCAGACATCGCACATGTAAAGCACAGATGGAGGTCCCATCCCTTTTTTACACACTGATGAGTTATGTTAAAACATTGAATAAAGGTTGCACACCACTAAATCCCACATCCTCCAATCTGCATGCCAGACCTCACCAATCTGCCGATCTAAGAGTCCGTGCACCAAGGTTTTCTGCTGATGCACCAGAGGCCTTGGTGCAAGAGGTGGACAGAGGGAGGGACATCCTATATCCGCGGGGGTGGGGGGTGGGGAGCAAGAGGCCCTCCAGACATAGATCCAAAAGGCAGTGGGAGGCAGCGGGGGATGAAGTCAATGCCAGGCGCACAGCATCATGAACATGGATGTAGTGCAGGAAGAAGTTCAATGCTTTGACATGAGTGGTCAAGGTGAGTGAGGTCAACTGTCAAGTGGCGTCTCCTACCAACTACACCACACACGACACCCCCATCACCCACATACCAATAAACTCTTTCCATCAGTACTCACCCCTCTCACCCTTACACATTACCACCACTGCAAGCCGCCCACCCACAACTCACAGGTCACACACACCGGCAGCTATTCAACCATGATGGGCACATCACCCAGACACACGTCCCGCTTTCTTGCAGGAGAAGCTGGCACATATCAGGAGGCAGCAAGTGGCGGTGGCATTTTGCCCCTCGAGCCTGTTCCACCATTCGATCAGATCAGGGTGGACCTGTGACCTAACTCCATATACCCACCTTAGCCCCATATCCCTTAATACACTTGGTTCACAGAAATCTATCAATCTCAGATTTAACATTCTCAATTGAGCGAGCATCAACTGCCGTTTGCAAAAGAGTGTCCCAAACATCTCCCACCCTTTGTGTGTAGAATCATTTTCGAACTTCACTCCAGCACGTCCTGGCTCTAAATGTTCGGCTATGTCCCCGTGTCCTAGTATTGGAGTCCAGGAGACCTCCAAAAACAGTTACAAATGTCTGGGCAGCCAGAATCAATAATCCAGCCACTAACCTGTAAATCCTGCATGGTCCCTTTAAATAGCCCCGGTGGGGGGTCCTCCAGACACTCTGAGACACGTTCAGATGGTCGGGGTTAAGACTGTGCGTTGAGTTGAGCGTTAAGTCCCAAAATGGTGTCTCTCACTTTAAATCAGCGTTGTACACTGATTGAAGCCATTTTCTCCCTACTTTACATGATTCCAGCGTTCGTTATCTGCGCCTGCGCTAACTCAAGATGGCGTCCAGCGCACGTCACGCTGGAAACGTTCGTGCGGATCCAAGACGCCATCGTGGATGTCGGAGAGGCCGTGTAGCGCCAAAACAACGGGCGTGACACGGTCCAATTTAACGCCCTCTGTGTCAGTTTAGGAGTGTCTGAATCGGTTTGTGTTTGGGTTTGTGTAATAGTGTCTGGATCTGTGTAAGTGCTGTCTTCGTCTGTGCAGGAGTGGTCTGGGTCTGTGTTGTCGATGTCTGGGTCAGTGTAGGAGCTGTTTGGCTTTGTGTCGGGGGTGTCTGGGTTTGTGTAGGGGCTGTCTGGGTCTCTGCAGGGGCTGTTAGGGTCTCTGTATGGGCTGTTAGGGTCTCTGTCGGGGCTGTCTGGGTGTCTGTATGGGCTGTTAGGGTCTCTGTATGGGCTGTTAGGGTCTCTGTAGGAGCTGTCTGGGTCTCTGTAGGAGCTGTTAGGGTCTCTGTAGGAGCTGTCTGGGTCTCTATAGGGGCTGTCTGGGTCTCTGTAGGAGCTGTTAGGGTCTCTGTAGGGGCTGTCTGGGTCTCTGTAGGGGCTGTCTGGGTCTCTGTAGGAGCTGTTAGGGTCTCTGTAGGGGCTGTCTGGGTCTCGGTAGGGCCTGTCTGGGTCTCTTTAGGAGCTGTTAGGGTCTCTTTAGGGGCTGTTAGGGTCTCTGTAGGAGCTGTCTGGGTGTCTGAAGGGGCTGTCTGGGTCTCTTTCGGGGCTGTTAGGGTCTCTGTAAGGGCTGTCTGGGTCTCTGTAGGGGCTGTCTGGGTCTCTGTAGGGGCTGTCTGGGTCTCTGTAGGGGCTGTCTGGGTCTCTGTAGGAGCTGTTAGGGTCTCTGTAGGGGCTGTCTGGGTCTCGGTAGGGCCTGTCTGGGTCTCTTTAGGAGCTGTCTGGGTGTCTGAAGGGGCTGTCTGGGTCTCTATAGGGGCTGTCTGGGTCTCTGTAGGTGCTGTCTGGGTGTCTGAAGGGGCTGTCTGGGTCTCTATAGGGGCTGTTAGTGTCTCTGTAAGGGCTGTCTGGGTCTCTGTAGGGGCTGTCTGGGTCTCTGTAGGGGCTGTTATGGTCTCTGTAGGGTCAGTCTGGGTCTCTGTCGGTGCTGTTAGGGTCTCTGTAGGGGCTGTCTGGGTCTCTGTAAGGGCTGTCTGAGTCTCTGTCGGGGCTGTCTGGGTCTCTGTCGGGGCTGTCTGGGTCTCTGTCGGGGCTGTTAGGGTCTCTGTATGGGCTGTTAAGGCCTCTGTCTGGGCTGTCTGGTTCTGTGTCAGAGACGTCTGGGTCTGTGTGGGAGACGTCTGGGTCTGTGTAGGAGCTGCATTTCCTACATTACAGCAATGACTACATTTCAAAAGTATTTCATTGAGTGTGAAACACTTTGGGACTTCCTGAGCTGGTGAACGGTACTAAAGGAATGGAGATCTTTCATCCTCGAACTATTACTGTTCAGAAGATTCGGACGCCTCATTGGAACCAAATCCCATGTTCAATCTCTTCGGACAGAAGACAATTGTTTTAAATCAGTGATCACTTCTTGTGCAATGAGTTTAAGGATGGCCGACAGAGGGCGGTGTTTGATAGGCCTGAGGATTGAGGCCACCCAGAGACCCTCCGCTGGCGAGTTTTCCGATGTTGTTTTTCGGCCGTGGTTTTGGTCGTTCGATGTTCCTGCACCACAAACCCCATCAATGGGCACATCAAAGGCCGGATAAAAGAGGATTTGATCAAAGTCAAGGCACAAAGTAAACCCCAAATCCTGAGAAGGAGATGTGAGATAAACAGGAGCTCCTTCAATTCAACTCGATCTTTAATTCACCCTTTTTGGCTTGTTAATTGAACACAGGAACAGGAGCAGGCCATTCAGGCCCTCGGGCCGGATCCCACAGGAACAGGAGCAGGCCATTCAGCCCCTCGGGCCGGATCCCACAGGAAAAGGAGCAGGCCATTCAGCCCCTCGGGCCGGATCCCACAGGAACAGGAGCAGGCCATTCAGGCCCTCGGGCCGGATCCCACAGGAACAGGAGCAGGCCATTCAGCCCCTCGGGCCGGAACCCACAGGAACAGGAGCAGGCCATTCAGGCCCTCGGGCCGGATCCCATAGGAACAGGAGCAGGCCATTCAGCACCTCGGGCCGGATCCCACAGGTGCAGTAGGAGGCCATTCAGTCCCTCAGGCCTGTTCAGCCAATCATTGAGATCATGGTTGATCTACACCTGAACTCTACTTACCCTCCTCAGCTCCATATCCCTTCATACCCTTGCCTAATGTCCCTCTATCGATCTCAATGTTGAAAGCCCCAATTGACCCTCAGCACCCACAGCCTTTTTGGGGAGACAGTTCCAGATTTCCACTCCCCTTTGTGGGAAAAAATGCTTCCTGAAATCACCCCTGAACGGCCTGGTCCTCATTTTAATCTTGTGGCCCCTCGTTCTGGATTCCCCCATCAGAGGAAATAGCTTCTTTCTATCGAAGCTAGCGAATCTTTTTAACACTTTAAAGTCTTTGAATCTGCTTCCAGCACCTTTTCAGGCAGTGAATTCCAGATCAGAACAACTCGCTGCGTAAAAAAATGTTTCCTCATGTCGCCTCTGGTTCTTTTGCCGATCACCTTAAATCTGTGTCCTCTTGTTACTGACCCTTCTGTCACTGGAAACAGATTCTCTTTATTTCCTCGATCAAAACCCTTCATGATTTTGAACAACTCGATCAAATCTCCTCTTAACCTTCTCTGTTCTGAGGAGAACAATCCCAGCTTCGCCAGTCTATCCACATAACTGAAGTCCCTCATCCCTGGTTACATTCTAGTAAATCTCCTCTTCACCCTCTCTAAGTCCTTCACATCCTTCCTAAAGTGCAGTGCCCAGAACTGAACCCAATACTCCAGCTGAGGCCCAACCATTTTTTTTATGAAGCTTGAGCACAAGTTCCTTCTTTTTTTACTCTATGGGGGAAAATTGGCTCGGGCCTGTTTTTGGGCGGGGGCAGCACGATCCGCTATTACCCCACACTCAATGGTCCGTGCGCAGGCAGGATGGGACATTTGTCAGGCCTGAGGACTCACCTCCAATCTGCGTTGGTCATCAGCGTTGAACGAGGATTCCATGCAATTCACACTTTCCACCAGCAGGGGGAGGCTCCAAATCTCTTAAAGGCAGGCTGTCTGTTCGAAATCTCTTAAAGGTAGCTGGTACCTGTTATTTGCTGAATATAACAGCCTGCTGTCTGCACGGAGTCTGAACGGAGATCAGACATCGCACATGTAAAGCACAGATGGAGGTACCATCCCCATTTTTACACACTGATGAGTTATTTTAAAACATTGAATAAAGGTTGCGCACCACTAAATCCCACATCCTCCAATCTGCACACCAGACCTCACCAATCTGCCGATCTGAGAGTCCATGCACCAAGGTTCTCAGCTGATGCACCAGAGGCCTTGGTGCAAGAGGTGGAAAGAAGGAGGGACATCCTATATCCGCGGGGGTGGGGGAGGGAGTGGGGAGCAAGAGGCCCTCCAGACATACATCCAAAAGGCAGTGGGAGGCAGCGGGGGACGAAGTCAATGCCGGGCGCACAGCATCATGAACATGGATGTAATGCAGGAAGAAGTTCAATGCTTTGACATGAGCGGTCAAGGTGAGTGAGGTCAACTGTCAAGTGGCGTCTCCTACCATCTGCACCACACACGACACCCCCATCACCCACATACCAATAAACTCTTTCCATCAGTACTCAACCCTCTCACCCTTACACATTACCACTGTTTCAAGCCGCCCACCCACAACTCACAGGCCACACACACTGGCAGTTATTCAACCATGACAGGAACATCACCCAGACACACATCCCGCTTTCTTGCAGGAGAATCTGGCACATATCAGGAGGCAGCAAGTGGCCATGGCATTTTGCCCCTCGAGCCTGTTCCACCATTCGATCAGATCAGGGTGGACCTGTGACCTAACTCCATAAACCCGCCTTAGCCCCATATCCCTTAATACCCTTGGTTCACAGAAATCTATCAATCTCAGATTTAACATTCTCAATTGAGCGAGCATCAACTGCCGTTTGCAGAAGAGAGTTCCAAACGTCTCCCACCCTTTGTGTGTAGAATCATTTCCTAACTTCACTCCTGCACGTCCTGGCTCTAAATGTTCGGCTATGTCCCCGTGTCCCAGTATTGGAGTCTAGGAGACCTCCAAAAACAGTTACAAATGTCTGGGCAGCCAGAATCAATAATCCAGCCACTAACTTGTAAATCCTGCATGGTCCCTTTAAATAGCCCCGGTGGGGGGTCCTCCAGACACTCTGAGACACGTTCAGATGGTCGGGGTTAAGACTGTGCGTTGAGTTGAGCGTTAAGTCCCAAAATGGTGTCTATCACTTTAAATCAGCGTTGTACACTGATTGAAGCCATTTTCTCCCTACTTTACATGATTCCAGCGTTCGTTATCTGCGCCTGCGCTAACTCAAGATGGCGTCTGGCGCACGTCACGCTGGTAACGTGCGTGCGGATCCAAGACGCCATCGTGGATGTCGGAGAGGCCGTGTCGCACTGAAACAACGGGCGTTACACGGTCCAATTTAACGCCCTCTGTGTCAGTTTAGGAGTGTTTGTATCGGTTTGTGTTTGGGTTTGTGTAATAATGTCTGGATCTGTGTCAGTGCTGCCTTGGTCTGTGCAGGAGTGGTCTGGGTCTGTGTTGTCGATGTCTGGGTCAGTGTAGGAGCTGTTTGAGTTTGTGTGGGGGCTGTCTGGGTCTGTGTAGGGGCTGTTAGGGTCTCTGTCGGAGCTTTCTGGTTCTGTGTCAGAGATGTCTGGGTCTGTGTGGGAGACGTCTGGGTCTGTGTCGGAGCTGAATTTCTGACATTACAACAATGACTACATTTCAAAAGTATTTCATTGAGTGTGAAGCACTTTGGGACTTCCTGAGCTGGTGAACGGTACTAAAGGAATGGAGATCTTTCATCCTCGAACTATTACTGTTCAGAAGATTCGGACGCCTCATTGGAACCAAATCCCATGTCCAATCTCTTCGGACAGAAGACAATTGTTCTAAATCAGTGATCACTTCTTGTGCAATGAGTTTAAGGATGGCCGACAGAGGGCGGTGTTTGATCGGCCTGAGGATTGAGGCCACCCAGAGACCCTCCGCTGGCGAGTTTTCAGATGTTGTTTTCAGGCCGTGGTTTTGGTCGTTCGATGTTCCTGCACCACAAACCCCATCAATGGGCACATCAAAGGCCGGATAAAAGAGGATTTGATCAAAGTCAAGGCACAAAGTAAACCCCAAATCCTGAGATGGGGATGTGAAATAAACAGGAGCTCCTTCAATTCAACTCGATCTTTAATTCACCCTTTTTGGCTTGTTAATTGAACACAGGAACAGGAGCAGGCCATTCAGCCCCTCGGGCTGGATCCCACAGGAACAGGAGCAGGCCATTCAGCCACTTGGGCCGGATCCCACAGGAACAGGAGCAGGCCATTCAGCCCCTCGGGCCGGATCCCACAGGTACAGTCGGAGGCCATTCAGCCCCTCGGTCATGTTCCGCCATTCATTGAGATCATGGTTGATCTACACCTGAACTCCACTTACCCTCCTCAGCTCCATGTCCCTTCATACCCTTGCCTAATGTCCCTCTATCGATCTCAATGTTGAAAGCCTCAATTGACCCCCAGCACCCACAGCCTTTTTGGGGAGAGAGTTCCAGATTTCCACTCCCCTTTGTGTGAAAAGATGCTTCCTGAAATCACCCCTGAACGGCCTGGTCCTCATTTTAATCTTGTGGCCCCTCGTTCTGGATTCTCCCATCAGAGGAAATAGCTTTTTTCCATCCAAGCTCGCGAATCTTTTCAACACTTTAAAGTCTTTGAATCTGCTTCCACCACCTTTTCAGGCAGTGAATTCCAGATCAGAACAACTCGCTGTGTAAAAAAATGTTTCCTCATGTCGCCTCTGGTTCTTTTGCCGATCACCTTAAATCTGTGTCCTTTGGTTACTGACCCTTCTGTCACTGGAAACAGTTTCTCTTTATTTACTCGATCAAAACCACTCATGATTTTGAACACCTCGATCAAATCTCCTCTTAACCTTCTCTGTTCTAAGGAGAACAATCCCAGTTTCTCCAGTCTATCCACATAACTGAAGTCCCTCATCCCTGGAACCATTCTAGTAAATCTCCTCTCCACCCTCTCTAAGGCCTTCACTTCCGTCCTAAAGTGCGGTGCCCAGAACTGAACCCAATACTCCAGCTGAGGCCCAACCATTTTTTTTACAAAGCTTTCGCACAACTTCCTTGTTTTTGTACTCTGTGGGGGGGAAATTAGCTCGGGCCTGTTTTTGGGCGGGGGCAGCACGATCCGCTATTACCCCACACTCAATGGTCCCTGGGCAGGCAGGATGGGACATTTGTCAGGCCTGAGGACTGACCTCCAATCTGCGTTGGTCATCAGCGTTGAACGAGGATTCCATGCAATTCACACTTTCCACCAGCAGGGGGAAGTTCCAATCTCTTAAAGGCAGGCTGTCTGTTCGAAATCTCTTAAAGGTAGCTGGTACCTGTTATTTGCTGAATATAACAGCCTGCTGTCTGCACGGAGCCTGAACTGAGATCAGACATCGCACACGTAAAGCACAGATGGAGGTCCCATCCCTATTTTTACACACTGATGAGTTATGTTAAAACATTGAATAAAGGTTGCACACCACTAAATCCCACATCCTCCAATCTGCATGCCAGACCTCACCAATCTGCCGATCTGAGAGTCCGTGCACCAAGGTTCTCAGCTGATGCACCAGAGGCCTTGGTGCAAGAGGTGGAAATGAAGGAGGGATATCCTTTATCTGCATTGGGGCGGGGGAGGGGGGTGAGCAAGAGACCCTCCAGACATATATCCAAAAAACAGTGGGAGGCAGTGGGGGATCAAGTCAATGCCAGGAGCACAGCATCAAGAACATGAACGCAGTACAGGAAGAAGTTCAATGCTTTGACATGAGTGGTCAAGGTGAGTGAGGTCAACTGTCAAGTGGTGTCTCCTACCAACTGCACCACACACTACACCCCCATCACCCACATACCAATAAACTCTTTCCATCAGTACTCAACCCTCTCACCTTTACACATTACCACTGTTTCAAGCCGCCCACCCACAACTCACAGGCCACACACAGCGGCAGCTATTCAACCATGATAGGCACATCACCCAGACACACGTCCCGCTTTCTTGCAGGAGAAGCTGGCACATATCAGGAGGCAGCAAGTGGCGGTGGCATTTTGCACCTCGAGCCTGTTCCACCATTCGATCAGATCAGGGTGGACCTGTGACCTAACTCCATAAACCCGCCTTAGCCCCATATCCCTTAATACCCTTGGTTCACAGAAATCTATCAATCTCAGATTTAGAATTCACAATTGAGCGAGCATCAACTGCCGTTTGCAGTAGAGTGTTCCAAACTTCTCCCACCCTTTGTGTGTAGAATCATTTCCTAAATTCACTCCTGCACGTCCTGGCTCTAAATGTTCGGCTATGTCCCCGTGTCCTAGTATTGGAGTCTAGGAGACCTCCAAAAACAGTTACAAATGTCTGGGCAGCCAGAATCAATATTCCAGCCACTAACCTGTAAATCCTGCATGGTCCCTTTAAATAGCCCCGGTGGGGGGTCCTCCAGACACTCTAAGACACGTTCAGATGGTCGGGGTTAAGACTGTGCGTTGAGTTGAGCGTTAAGTCCCAAAATGGTGTCTATCACTTTAAATCAGCGTTGTACACTGATTGAAGCCATTTTCTCCCTACTTCACATTATTCCAGCGTTCGTTATCTGCGCCTGCGCTAACTCAAGATGGCGTCCAGCGCACGTCACGCTGGTAACGTGCATGCGCATCCAAGACGCCATCGTGGATGTCGGAGAGGCCGTGTCGCACTGAAACAACGGGCGTTACACGGTCCAATTTAACGCCCTCTGTGTCAGTTTAGGAGTGTTTGTATCGGTTTGTGTTTGGGTTTGTGTAATAGTGTCTGGATCTGTGTAAGTGCTGCCTTGGTCTGTGCAGGAGTGGTCTGGGTCTGTGTTGTCGATGTCTGGGTCAGTGTAGGAGCTGTCTGAGTCTCTGTGGGGGCTGTCTGGGTCTGTGTCGGGGCTGTCTGAGTCTCTGTCGGGGCTGTCTGAGTCTCTGTAGGGGCTGTCTGGGTCTCTGTAGAGGCTGTCTGGTTCTGTGTCAGAGACGTCTAGGTCTGTGTGGGAGACGTCTGGATCTGTGTAGGAGCTGCATTTCCTACATTGCAACAAAGACTACATTTCAAAAGTATTTCATTGAGTGTGAAGCACTTTGGGACTTCCTGAGCTGGTGAACGGTACTAAAGGAATGGAGATCTTTCATCCTCGAACTATTACTGTTCAGAAGATTCGGACGCCTCATTGGAACCAAATCCCATGTCCAATCTCTTCGGACAGAAGAATATTGTTTTAAATCAGTGATCACTTCTTGTGCAATGAGTTTAAGGATGGCCGACAGAGGGCGGTGTTTGATCGGCCTGAGGATTGAGGCCACCCAGAGACCCTCCGCTGGCGAGTTTTCCGATTTTGTTTTTAGGCCGTGGTTTTGGTCGTTCGATGTTCCTGCACCACAAACCCCATCAATGGACACATCAAAGGCCGGATAAAAGAGGATTTGCTCAAAGGTGAGTCACAAAGTAAACCCCAAATCCTGAGATGGGGTTGTGAGATAAACAGGAGCTCCTTCAATTCAACTCGATCTTTAATTCACCCTTTTTGGCTTGTTAATTGAACACAGGAACAGGAGCAGGCCATTCAGGCCCTCGGGCCGGATCCCACAGGTACAGTATGAGGCCATTCAGCCCCTCGGGCCTGTTCCGCCATTCATTGAGATCATGGTTGATCTACACCTGAACTCTACTTACCCTCCTCAGCTCCATATCCCTTCATACCCTTGCCTAATCTCCATCTATCGATCTCTATGTTGAAAGCCCCAATTGACCCCCAGCACCCACAGCCTTTTTGGGGAGAGAGTTCCAGATTTCCACTCCCCTTTGTGTGAAAAAATGCTTCCTGAAATCACCCCTGAACGGTCTGGTCCTCATTTAAAGCTTTTGCCTCTCGTTCTGGAATCCCCCATCAGAGGAAATAGCTTCTTTCTATCTAAGCTAACGAATCTTTTTAACACTTTCAAGTCTTTGAATCTGCTTCCACCACCTTTTCAGGCAGTGAATTCCAGATCAGAACAATTCGCTGTGTAAAAAAATGTTTCCTCATGTCGCCTCTGGTTCTTTTGCCGATCACCTTAAATCTGTGTCCTCTGGTTACCGACCCTTCTGTCACTGGAAACAGTTTCTCTTTATTTAATCGATCAAAACCCTTCATGATTTTGAACACCTCGATCAAATCTCCTCTTAACCTTCTCTGCTCTAAGGAGAACAATCCCAGCTTCTCCAGTCTCTCCACATAACTGAAGTCCCTCATCCCTGGTTCCATTCTAGTAAATCTCCTCTGCACCCTCTCTAAGGCCTTCACTTCCGTCCTAAAGTGCGGTGCCCAGAACTGAACCCAATACTCCAGCTGAGGCCCAATCTTTTTTTTTACAAAGCTTTCGCACAACTTCCTTGTTTTTGTACTCTGTGGGGGGAAAATTGGCTCGAGCCTGTTTTTGGGCGGGGGCAGCACGATCCGCTATTACCCCATGCCCAATGGTCCCTGCACAGGCAGGATGGGACATTTGTCAGGCCTGAGGACTGACCTCCAATCTGCGTTGGTCATCAGCGTTGAACGAGGATTCCATGCAATTCACACTTTCCACCAGCAGGGGGAAGCTCCAATCTCTTAAAGGCAGGCTGTCCGTTCGAAATCTCTTAAAGGTAGCTGGTACCTGTCACTTGCTGAATATAACAGCCTGCTGTCTGCACGGAGTCTGAACGGAGATCAGACATCGCACATGTAAAGCAGAGATGGAGGTCCCATCCCTATTTTTACATACTTATGAGTTATGTTAAAACATTGAATAAAGGTTGTGCACCACTAAATCCCACACCCTCCAATCTGCACACCAGACTTCACCAATCTGCCGATCTGAGAGTCCGTGCACCAAGGTTCTCTGCTGATGCACCAGAGGCCTTGGTGCAAGAGGTGGACAGAAGGAGGGACATCCTATATCTGCGGAGGGGAGGGGGGTAGCAAGAGGCCCTCCAGACATACACCCAAACGGCAGTGGGAGGCAGCAGGGGATGAAGTCAATGCCAGGCGCACAGCATCATGAACATGAACGCAGTACAGGAAGAAGTTCAATGCTTTGACATGAGTGGTCAAGGTGAGTGAGGTCAACTGTCAAGTGGCGTCTCCGACCAACTACACCATGCACTACACCCCCATCACCCACATACCAACAAACTCTTTCCATCAGTAATCAACCCTCTCACCCTTACACATTACCACTGTTTCAAGCCACCCACCCACAACTCACAGGCCACACACACTGGCAGCTATTCAACCATGATGGGCACATCACCCAGACACACGTCCCGCTTTCTTGCAGGAGAAGCTGGCACATATCAGGAGGCAGCAAGTGGCCATGGCATTTTGCCCCTCGAGCCTATTCCACCATTCGATCAGATCAGGGTGGACCTGTGACCTAACTCCATAAACCCACCTTAGCCCCATATCCCTTAATACCCTTGGTTCACAGAAATCTATCAATCTCAGATTTAACATTCTCAATTGAGCGAGCATCAACTGCCGCCTGTAGAAGAGAGTTCCAAACTTCTCCCACCCTTTGTGTGTAGAATCATTTCCTAACTTCACTCCTGCACGTCCTGGCTCTAAATGTTCGGCTATGTCCCCGTGTCCCAGTATTGGAGTCTAGGAGACCTCCAAAAACAGTTACAAATGTCTGGGCAGCCAGAGGCAATAATCCAGCCACTAACCTGTAAATCCTTCATGGTCCCTTTAAATAGCGCCGGTGGGGGGTCCTCCAGACACTCTAAGACACGTTCAGATGGTCGGGGTTAAGACTGTGCGTTGAGTTGAGCGTTAAGTCCCAAAATGGTGTCTCTCACTTTAAATCAGCGTTGTACACTGATTGAAGCCATTTTCTCCCTAATTTACATGATTTCAGCTTTCGTTATCTGCGCCTGCGCTAACTCCTATACCAAGATGGCGTCTGGCACACGTCACGCTAGAAACATGCGTGTACATCCAAGACGCCATCTTGGATGTCGAAGAGGCCGTGTCGCACCGAAACAAAGGGCGTTACACGGTCCAATTTAACGTCATGTGCCTCTGTTAATAAAGCCCAGGATCCCATCTGCTGTTTAACAGCCTTCTCAACCTGTCCTGTCACCTTCAAAGATTTGTGTCCATACACCCCCAGGTCTCTCTGTTCCTGTATCCCCTTTAAAATTGGACCATTTCATTTATTTTGCCTCTCTTCATTCCTACCAAAATGTGTCACTTTACACTTCTCTGTGCTGAATTTCATCTGCCATGTGTCTGCCCATTTCACCAGTCTGTCTATATCCTCCTGAAGTCTGTTACTATCCTCCACATTGTTTACTACATTCCCGAGTTTGGTGTCATCTGCAAACTTTGAAATCATACCCTCTATACCCAAGTCCAGGTCATTAATATGTATCAAAAAGAGCAGTGATCCTAATACTGACCCCTGGGGAACCCCACTGTATACTTCCCTCCAGTCTGAAAAACAACCGTTCACCACTACTCTCTGCTTTCTGTCCCTTAGACAATTTTGCACCCACACTGCGACTGTCCCTTTGGGGTTTAATTTTGGTGACAATTATGTGGCACTTTATCAAATGCATTTTGAAAGTCCATCGACACCACATCCACCACATTGCCCTCATCAACCCTCTCTGTTACTTCATTAAAGAACTCAATGCCCTTACTGTACGGGTGCGGTAGCATAGTGGTTATGTTACTGGACTAATAGTCCAGAGTCATCAGTTCAAATCCCGCTACAGGGAGCTGGGGAATTTAAATTCAATTAATTAAAATTTAGAATTATAAAAAACGAGTATTAGTAATAATGGCCATGAAAGTTCCGGATTGTCGTAAAAACCATCTGGTTCACTTGTGCTCTTGAGGGGAGGAAACCTGCCGTCCTTACCCGGTCTGGCCTATCGGTGACTCCAGACCCACAGCAATGTGGTTGATTCTCGATTGCTCTCTGAAATGGCCGAGCAAGCCACTCAGTTGTAAAATCTTGCTAAAAAAGTAAAAAAAAATAAAACCCATTCAGACCACGAGGCTTTGGACACGACTGAAAGGCAAACCAAGCCCAGTCGACCCTGCAAAGTCCTCCTCATGAACATCTGGGGACTTGTGCCAAAATTGGGAGAGCTGTCTCCACAGACCAGTCAAGCAACAACCTGACATAGCCATACTCACAGAATCATACCTTACAACCAACGTCCCAGACTCTTCCATCACCATCCCTGGGTATGACCTGTCACCACCGGCAGGCCAGACCCACCAGAGGTGGCAGTACAGTGATATACAGTCAGGAGGGAGTGGGCCTGGGAGTCCTCAACATTGACTCTGGACCCCATGAAATCTCATGGCATCAGGTCAAACATGGGCAAGATAACCTCCTGCTGATTATCACCTACCGTCCTCCCTCAGCTGATGAATCAGTCCTCCTCCATGTTGAACATCATTTGGAGGAAGCACTGAGGGTAGCAAGGGCACAGAATGTACTCTGGGTGGGGGACTTCAATGTCCATCACCAAGGGTGGCTCGGTGGCACCATAACTGACCGAGTCCTGAAGGACACAGCTACCAGACTGGGCCTGCGGCAGGTGGTGAGCGAACCAACACAAGGGAAAAACCGACTTGTCCTCGTCCTCACCAACCTACCTGTCGCAAATGCATCTGTCCATGACAGTATTAGTAGGAGTGAGCACCGCACAGTCCTCGTGGAGATGAAGTCCCGTCTTCACACTGAGGACACCATCCAATGTGTTGTGTGGCATGACCACCGTGCTAAATGGGACAGATTCAGAACAGATCGAGCAGCTCAAAACTGGGCATCCAGAGCAATGAGGCGCTGTGGGCCATCAGCAGCAGCAGAATTGTATTCCAGCACAATCTGTAACCTCATGGCCCGGCATATTCCTCACTCTACCATTACCAACAAGGCAGGGGATCAACCCTGGTTCAATGAGGAGTGTAGAAGAGCATGCCAGGAGCAGCACCAGGCATACCTAAAAATGAGGTGCCAACCTGGTGAAGCTACAACTCAGGACGACATGCATGCTAAACAGTGGAAGCAACATGCTATAGACAGAGCTGAGCGATTCCACAAACAACTGATCAGATCAAAGCTCTGAAGTCCTGCCACATCCAGTCGTGAATGGTGGTGGACAATTAAACAACTAAAGAGAGGAGGAGGGCTCCGTAAACATCCCCATCCTCAATAAAGCATTTGCAACCATCTTCAGCCAGAAGTGCCGATTGGATGATCCATCTCAGCCTCCTCCCGATATCCTCACCATCACAGAAGCCAGTCTTCAGCCAATTCAATTCACTCCACGTGATATCAAGAAACGGCTGAGTGCACTGGATACAACAAAGGCTATGGGCCCCGACAGCATCCCGGCTGTAGTGTTGAAGACTTGTGCTCCAGAACTAGCCGCGCCTCTGGCCAAGCTGTTCCAGTAAAGCTACAACACTGGCATCTACCCGACAATGTGGAAAATTGCCCAGGTACGTACTGTCCACAAAAAGCAGGACAAATCCAATCTGGCCAATTACCGTCCCATCAGTCCACTCTCAATCATCAGCAAAGTGATGGAAGGTGTCGTCGACAGTGCTATCAAGCGGCACTTACTCACCAATAACCTGCTCAACGATGCTCAGTTTGGGTTCCGCCAGTACCACTCGACTCCAGACCTCATGACAGCCTTGGTCCAAACATGGACAAAAGAGCTGAATTCCAGAGGTGAGGTGAGAGTGACTGCCCTTGACATCAAGGCAGCATTTGACCGAGTGTGGCACCAAGCAGCCATGGTAAAATTGAAGTTAATGGGAATCAGGGGGAAAACTCTCCAGTGGCTGGAGTCATACCTAGCACAAAGGAAGATGGTAGTGGTTGTTGGAGGCCAATCATCTCAGCCCCAGGGCATTGCTGCAGGAGTTCCTCAGGCCAGTGTCCTCGGCCCAACCATCTTCAGCTGCTTCATCAATGACCTTCCCACCATCATAAGGTCAGAAATGGGGATGTTTGCTGATGATTGCACAGTGTTCAGTTCCATTCGCAACCCCTCAGATAATGAAGCAGTCTGATGCATGCAGCAAGGCCTGGACAACATCCAGGCTTGGGCTGATAAGTGGCAAGTAACATTCGCGCCAGACAAGTGCCAGGCAATGACCATCTCCAACAAGAGAGAGTCTAACCACCTCCCCTTGACATTCAACGGCATTACCATCGCCGAATCCCCCACCATCAACATCCTGGGAGTCACCATTGACCAGAAACTTAACTGGACCAGCCATATAAATACTGTGGCTACAAGAGCAGGTCAGAGGCTGGGTATTCTGCGGTGAGTGACTCACCTCCTGACTCCCCCAAGCCTTTCCACCACCTACAAGGCACAAGTCAGGAATGTGATGGAATACTCTCCACTTGCCTGGATGAGTGCAGCTCCAACAACACTCAAGAAGCTTGACATCATCCAGGACAAAGCAGCCCACTTGATTGGCACCCCATCCACCACCCTAAACATTCACTCCCTTCACCACTGGCGCACTGTGGCTGCAGTGTGGACCATCCACAGGATGCACTGCAGCAACTCGCCAAGGCTTCTTCGACAGCACCTCCCAAACCCGCGACCTCTACCACCTAGAAGGACAAGAGCAGCAGGCACATGGGAACAACACCACCTGCACGTTCCCCTCCAAGTCACACATCATCCTGACTTGGAAATATATCGCCGTTCCTTCATCGTCGCTGGGTCAAAATCCTGGAACTCCCTTCCTAACAGCACTGTGGGAGAACCTTCACCACATGGACTGCAGCGGTTCAAGAAGGCGGCTCACCACCACCTTCTCAAGGGCAATTAGGGATGGGCAATAAATGCCGGCCTCGCCAGCGACGCCCACATCCCATGAACGAATTTTAAAAAAATTAGTCAAACACGATTTTCCGTTCAAAAAAATCCGTGCTGACTTTCATTTATTAGCCCATAATTTTCCAAGTACCAATTAATTTTGTCTCCGATTATTGTCTCCAAAAGTTTCCCCACCACCGATGTTAGGCTGACTGGCCTGTAATTGCCGGGTTTATCCCACAATCCTCCAGTCCTCCAGCACCGTCCCCATATCTAAGGAGGATTGAAAGATTGTGGCCAGAGCCTCTGCAATTTCCACCCTTACTTCCCTCAGTAACCGAGGATGCATCCCATCCGGACCGGGTGACTTTTCTACTTTGAGTACTGCCAATCTTTTAAGTATCTCCTCTTTATCTATTTTTATCCTCTCCAATATCACTACGACCTCCTCCTTGACTGCTGCATTGGCAGCATCTTCTTCTCCCGTGAGGACCAATGCGAAGTATTCATTTAGTACCTCAGTCATAAGGTGGTCAGTGAAGGAGCTCCACGGGTCTCTCCAGAAGCCGTCTGGGCCTGTGATGGACAATGTAGACGAAAATGGTCCAATCACTGTGCCAGGAGGATGTGGGCCTGCAGTCACTCCACAGTGCCCCAGTAACGAACAAGTATCTCAAGGAGTAAACATTGCCTGCGCACTGCGGTTTCACACAGCGAAACTATATTTAGAGTCTGACATTCTCCACATCACGCTGATTCATTCAGAACCTTCACTCGACTCTTTTGCAGGCTTCTTTCAAGCCTTGATGCAGATGGGTGTCAGTTGTGGGCGGCCAGCAGCATCTTAACACATCAAAGGTTAACTCAGCAGCAATTGTGGAAGACCAGCTCTCGCCCGCTCATCATATCACCCATAGAGACTGGGGACCTGGTCCCGTTCGGTGTCTCAGCATCTCGTTGACTGCCCCATTCAGTGACTGTCCCTCCCACTGACTGTCCCATTCGGTGAATATCCCTCCCAGTGACTGTCCCATTCGGTGACTATCCCTCCCAGTGACTGTCCCATTCGCTGACTATCCCTCCCATTGACTGTCCCATTCGGTGAATATCCCTCCCAGTGACTGTCCCATTCGGTGACTATCCCTCCCAGTGACTGTCCCATTCGGTGACTGTCCCTCCCAGTGACTGTCCCATTCGGTGACTATCCCACCCAGTGACTGTCCCATTCGGTGACTGTCCCTCCCAGTGACTGTCCCATTCGGTGAATATCCCTCCAAGTGACTGTCCCATTCGGTGACTATCCCTCCCAGTGACTGTCCCATTCGCTGACTCTCCCTCCCAGTGACTGTCCCATTCGCTGATTCTCCCTTCCAGTGACTGTCCCATTCGGCGACTGTCCGTCCCAGTGACTGTCCCATTCGGTGACTCTCCCTCCCGCTGACTGTCCCATTCGGTGACTCTCCCTCCCAGTGACTGTCCCATTCGCTGACTATCCCTCCCGGCGACTGTCCCATTCGGTGACTCTCCCTCCCAGTGACTGTCCCATTCGGTGACTCTCCCTCCCAGTGACTGTCCCATTCGGTGACTCTCCCTCCCAGTGATTGTCCCATTCGCTGATTCTCCCTCCCAGTGACTGTCCCATTCGGTGACTCCCCCTCACAATGACTGTCCCATTCGGTGACTCTCCCTCCCAATGACTGTCCCATTCGGTGACTCTCCCTCACAGTTACTGTCCCATTCGGTGACTATCCCTCCCATTGACTATCCCATTCGGTGACTATCCCTCCCAGTGAATGTCCCATTCGGTGACTGTCCCTCCCAGTTACTGTCCCATTCGGTGACTGTCCCTCCCAGTGACTGTCCCATTCGGTGACTCTCCCTCCCAGTGACTGTCCCATTCGCTGACTATCCCTCCCAGTGACTGTCCCATTCGGTGACTCTCCCTCCCGGTGACTGTCCCATTCGGTGACTCTCCATCCCGGTGACTGTCCCATTCGGTGACTCTCCGTCCCGGTGACTGTCCCATTCGGTGACTATCCCTCCCAGTGACTGTCCCATTCGCTGACTATCCCTCCCAGTGACTGTCCCATACAGTGACTGTCCCACCCAGTTACTATCCCATTCGCTGACTATCCCTCCCAGTGACTGTCCCATTCAGTGACTGTCCCTCCCAGTGACTGTCCCATTCAGTGACTGTCCCTCCCAGTGATTGTATCATTCGCTGACTATCCCTCCCAGTGACTGTCCCATTCGGTGACTATCCCTCCCAGTGACTGTCCCATTCAGTGACTGTCCCTCCCAGTGACTGTCCCATTCGGTGACTGTCCCTCCCAGTGACAGCCCCATGCGGTGACTATCCCTCCAGGTGACTGTCCCATTCGCTGACTCTCCCTCCCAGTCACTGTCCCATTCGGTGGTTGTCCCTCCCATTGACTGTCCCATTCGGTGACTATCCCTCCCAGTGACTGTCCCATTCGAGAACTGTCCGTCCCAGAGACTGTCCAATTCGGTGACTGTCCTTCCCTGTGACTGTCCCATTCGCTGACTATCCCTCCCAGTGACTGTCCCATTCAGTGACTGTCCTACCCAGTGACTGTCCCATTCGCTGACTATCCGTCCCAGTCACTGTCCCATTCGCTTCCTCAACCTCCCAGTGACTCACCCATTCGGCAACTTTCCCTCCCAGTGACTTTCCCATTCGGTGACTCTCCCTCCCAGTGACTGTCCCATTCGGTGACTCTCCCTCCCAGTGACTGTCCCATTCGGTGACTAACCCTCACATTGACTGTCGCATTCGGTGACTGTCCCTTCCAGTGACTGTCCCATTCGATGACTATCCCTCACATTGACTGTCCCATTCGGTGACTGTCCCTTCCAGTGACTGTCCCATTCGGTGACTCTCCCTCACATTGACTGTCCCATTCCGTGACTGTCCCTTCCAGTGACTGTCCCATTCGGTGACTATCCCTCCCAGTGACTGTCCCATTCGGTGACTATCCCTCCCAGTGACTGTCCCATTCGGTGACTATCCCTCACATTGACTGTCCCATTCGGTGACTGTCCCTCCCAGTGACTGTCCCATTCGGTGACTGTCCCTTCCAGTAACTGTCCCATTCGGTGACTATCCCTCCCAGTGACTGTCCCATTCGCTGACTGTCCCACCCAGTGACTGTCCCATTCGGTGACTGTCTCGCCCAGTGACTGTCCCATTCGCTGACTATCCCTCCCAGTGACTGTCCCATTCGCTGACGATCCCTCCCAGTGACTGTCCAATTCGGTGAAAGTCCCTCCCAGTGACTGTCCAATTCGGTGAAAGTCCCTCCCAGTGACTGTCCCATTCGGTCACTCTCCCTCCCAGTGACAGTCCCATTCGGTGACTCTCCCACCCACTGACTGTACCATTCGGTGACTCTCCCTCCCAGTGACTGTCCCATTCGGTGACTCTCCCTCCCAGTGACTGTCACATTCGGTGACTTTCCCTCCCGGTGACTGTCCCATTCGGTGACCATCCCTCCCAGTGACTGTCACATTCGGTGACTTTCCCTCCCGGTGACTGTCCCATTCGGTGACTCTCCCTTCCGGTGACTGTCCCATTCGGTGACTATCCCTCACAGTGACTGTCCCATTCGGTGACTATCCCTCCCAGTGACTGTCCCATTCGGTGAATATCCCTCCCATTGACTGTCCCATTAGGTGACTATCCCTCCCAGTGACTGTCCCATTCGGTGAATATCCCTCCCAGAGACTGTTCCATTCGGTGACTGTCTCGCCCAGTGACTGTCCCATTCGGTGACTCTCCTTCCCAGTGACTGTCCCATTCGTTGACTGTCCCTTCCAGTGACTGTCCCATTCGGTGACTATCCCTCCCGGTGACTGTCCCATTCGCTGACTATCCCTCCCAGTGACTGTCACATTCGCTGACTATCCCTCCCAGTGACTGTCCCATTCGCTGACTATCCCTCCCGGTGACTGTCCCATTCGCTGAATATCCCTCCCGGTGACTGTCCCATTCGGTGACTCTCCCACCCAGTGACTGTCCCATTCGCTGACTATCCCTCCCAGTGACTGTCCCATTCGGTGACTCTCCCACCCGGTGACTGTCCCATTCGCTGACTATCCCTCCCGGTGACTGTCCCATTCGCTGACTATCCCTCCCGGTGACTGTCCCATTCGGTGACTCTCCCACCCGGTGACTGTCCCATTCGCTGACTATCCCTCCCGGTGACTGTCCCATTCGCTGACTATCCCTCCCGGTGACTGTCCCATTCGGTGACTCTCCCATCCAGTGACTGTCCCATTCGCTGACTATCCCTCCCGGTGACTGTCCCATTCGGTGACTCTCCCACCCAGTGACTGTCCCATTCGCTGACTATCCCTCCCATTGACTGTCCCATTCGCTGACTATCCCTCCCAGTGACTGTCCCATTCGCTGACTATCCCTCCCGGCGACTGTCCCATTCGCTGACTATCCCTCCCGGTGACTGTCCCATTCGGTGACTCTCCCTTCCAGTGACTGTCACATTCGGTGACTCTCCCACCCATTGACTGTCCCATTCGCTGACTCACCCACCCAGTGACTGTCCCATTCGGCGACTTTCCCTCCCGGTGACTGTCCCATTCGCTGACTGTCCCTTCCAGTGACTGTCCCATTCGGTGACTAACCCTCCCAGAGACAGTCCCATTCGGTGACTGTCCCTCCCAGTGACTGTCCCATTCGGTGCCTATCCCTCACAGTGACTGTCCCATTCGGTGACTATCCCTCCCAGTGACTGTCCCATTCGGTGACTATCCCTCCCGGTGACTGTCCCATTCGTTGACTGTCCCTTGCAGTGACTGTCCCATTCGGTGCCTATCCCTCGCAGTGACTGTCCCATTCGGTGACTATCCCTCCCAGTGACTGTCCCATTCGCTGACTACCCCTCCCGGTGACTGTCCCATTCGCTGACTATCCCTCCCGGTGACTGTCCCATTCGGTGACTCTCCCACCCGGTGACTGTCCCATTCGCTGACTATCCCTCCCGGTGACTGTCCCATTCGCTGACTATCCCTCCCAGTGACTGTCCCATTCGCTGACTATCCCTCCCGGTGACTGTCCCATTCGCTGAATATCCCTCCCGGTGACTGTCCCATTCGGTGACTCTCCCACCCAGTGACTGTCCCATTCGCTGACTATCCCTCCCAGTGACTGTCCCATTCGGTGACTCTCCCACCCGGTGACTGTCCCATTCGCTGACTATCCCTCCCGGTGACTGTCCCATTCGCTGACTATCCCTCCCGGTGACTGTCCCATTCGGTGACTCTCCCACCCGGTGACTGTCCCATTCGCTGACTATCCCTCCCGGTGACTGTCCCATTCGCTGACTATCCCTCCCGGTGACTGTCCCATTCGGTGACTCTCCCATCCAGTGACTGTCCCATTCGCTGACTATCCCTCCCGGTGACTGTCCCATTCGGTGACTCTCCCACCCAGTGACTGTCCCATTCGCTGACTATCCCTCCCATTGACTGTCCCATTCGCTGACTATCCCTCCCAGTGACTGTCCCATTCGCTGACTATCCCTCCCGGCGACTGTCCCATTCGCTGACTATCCCTCCCGGTGACTGTCCCATTCGGTGACTCTCCCATCCAGTGACTGTCACATTCGGTGACTCTCCCACCCATTGACTGTCCCATTCGCTGACTCACCCACCCAGTGACTGTCCCATTCGGCGACTTTCCCTCCCGGTGACTGTCCCATTCGCTGACTGTCCCTTCCAGTGACTGTCCCATTCGGTGACTAACCCTCCCAGAGACAGTCCCATTCGGTGACTGTCCCTCCCAGTGACTGTCCCATTCGGTGCCTATCCCTCACAGTGACTGTCCCATTCGGTGACTATCCCTCCCAGTGACTGTCCCATTCGGTGACTATCCCTCCCGGTGACTGTCCCATTCGTTGACTGTCCCTTGCAGTGACTGTCCCATTCGGTGCCTATCCCTCGCAGTGACTGTCCCATTCGGTGACTATCCCTCCCAGTGACTGTCCCATTCGGTGACTATCCCTCCCGGTGACTGTCCCATTCGCTGACTATCCCTCCCAGTGACTGTCCCATTCGCTGACTATCCCTCCCGGTGACTGTCCCATTCGCTGACTATCCCTCCCGGTGACTGTCCCATTCGGTGACTCTCCCACCCAGTGACTGTCGCATTCGCTGACTACCCCTCCCGGTGACTGTCCCATTCGCTGACTATCCCTCCCGGTGACTGTCCCATTCGGTGACTCTCCCACCCGGTGACTGTCCCATTCGCTGACTATCCCTCCCGGTGACTGTCCCATTCGCTGACTCTCCCACCCAGTGACTGTCCCATTCGGTGACTGTCCCTCCCAGTGACTGTCCCATTCGCTGACTATCCCTCCCGGCGACTGTCCCATTCGCTGACTATCCCTCCCGGTGACTGTCCCATTCGGTGACTCTCCCACCCAGTGACTGTCCCAATCGCTGACTATCCCTCCCGGTGACTGTCCCATTCGATGACTCTCCCACCCAGTGACTGTCCGATTCGCTGACTATCCCTCCCGGCGACTGTCCCATTCGCTGACTATCCCTCGCGGTGACTGTCCCATTCGGTGACTCTACCACCCAGTGACTGTCACATTCGGTGACTCTCCCTCCCAGTGACTCACCCATTCGGTGACGATCCCTCCCAGTGACTGTCCCATTCGCTGACTCTCCCTCCCAGTGACTGTCCCATTCGCTGACTCTCCCTCCCAGTGACTATCCCATTCGCTGACTCTCCCTCCCAGTGACTGTCCCATTCGGTGACTGTCCCTTCCAGTGACTGTCCCATTCGGTGACTAACCCTCCCAGTGACTGTCCCATTCGGTGACTATCCCTCCCAGTGACTGTCCCATTCGCTGACTCTCCCTCCCAGTGACTATGCCATTCGCTGACTCTCCCTCCCAGTGACTGTCCCATTCGGTGACTGTCCCTTCCAGTGACTGTCCCATTCGGTGACTAACCCTCCCAGTGACTGTCCCATTCGGTGACTATCCCTCCCAGTGACTGTCCCATTCAGTGACTATCCCTCCCAGTGACTGTCCCATTCGCTGACTATCCCTCCCAGTGACTGTCCCATTCGGTGACTGTCCCTCCCAGTGACTGTCCAATTCCGTGACTATCCCTCCCAGTGACTGTCCCATTCGCTGACAATCCCTCCCAGTGACTGTCCCATTCGGTGACTATCCCTCCCAGTGACTGTCCCATTCGCTGACTGTCCCTCCCAGTGACTGTCCCATTCGGTGACGATCCCTCCCAGTGACTGTCCCATTCGCTGACAATCCCTCCCAGTGACTGTCCCATTCGGTGACAATCCCTCCCATGACTGTCCCATTCGGTGACAATCCCTCCCAGTGACTGTCCCATTCGGTGACTATCCCTCCCAGTGACTGTCCCATTCGCTGACTCTCCCTCCCAGTGACTGTCCCATTCGGTGACTATCCCTCCCAGTGACTGTCCCATTCGCTGACTAACCCTCCCAGTGACTGTCCCATTCGCTGACTGTCCCTTCCAGTGACTGTCCCATTCGGTGACTAACCCTCCCAGAGACTGTCCCATTCGGCGACTGTCTCGCCCAGTGACTGTCCCATTCGGTGACTCTCCTTCCCAGTGACTGTCCCATTCGTTGACTGCCCCTTCCAGTGACAGTCCCATTCGGTGCCTATCCCTCACAGTGACTGTCCCATTCCGTGACTGTCACTTCCAGTGACTGTCCCATTCGGTGACTATCCCTCCCAGTGACTGTCCCATTCGGTGACTGTCCCTCCCAGTGACTGTCCCATTCGGTGACTATCCCTCCCAGTGACTGTCCCATTCGGTGACTATCCCTCCCAGTGACTGTCCCATTCGGTGACTGTCCCTCCCAGTGACTGTCCAATTCGGTGACTATCCCTCCCAATGACTGTCCCATTCGGTGACTATCCCTCCCGGTGACTGTCCCATTCGGTGACTGTCCCTCCCAGTGACTGTCCCATTCGGTGACTATCCCTCCCAGTGACTGTCCCATTCGGTGACTGTCCCTCCCAGTGACTGTCCAGTTCGGTGACTATCCCTCCCAGTGACTGTCCCATTCGGTGACTGTCCCTCCCAGTGACTGTCCAATTCGGTGTCTATCCCTCCCAGTGACTGTCCCATTCGCTGACTATCCCTCCCAGTGACTGTCCCATTCGCTGACTATCCCATCCAGTGACTGTCCCATTCGCTGACTGTCCCTTCCAGTGACTGTCCCATTCGGTGACTATCCCTCCCAGAGACTGTCCCATTCGGTGACTCTCCTTCCCAGTGACTGTCCCATTCGTTGACTGTCCCTTCCAGTGACTGTCCCATTCGGTGACTATCCCTCCCAGTGACTGTCCCATTCGGTGACTGTCCCTCTCAGTGACTGTCCAATTCGGTGACTATCCCTCCCAGTGACTGTCCCATTCGCTGACTATCCCTCCCAGTGACTGTCCCATTCGCTGACTATCCCTCCCGGTGACTGTCCCATTAGCTGACTATCCCTCCCGGTGTCAGTCCCATTCGGTGACTCTCCCACCCAGTGACTGTCCCATTCGCTGACTATCCCTCCCGGTGACTGTCCCATTCGCTGACTATCCCACCCGGTGACTGTCCCATTCGCTGACTATCCCTCCCGGTGACTGTCCCATTCGCTGACTCTCCCACCCAGTGACTGTCCCATTCGGTGACTGTCCTTCCCAGTGACTGTCCCATTCGCTGACTATCCCTCCCGGTGACTGTCCCATTCGGTGACTCTCCCACCTAGTGACTGTCCCATTCGCTGACTATCCCTCCCAGTGACTGTCCCATTCGCTGACTCTCCCTCCCGGTGACTGTCCCATTCGCAGACTATCCCTCCCGGTGACTGTCCCATTCGGTGACTCTCCCACCCAGTGACTGCCCCATTCGCTGACTATCCCTCCCAGTGACTGTCCCATTCGCTGACTATCCCTCCCAGTGACTGTCCCATTCGCTGACTATCCCTCCCAGTGACTGTCCCTTTCGCTGACTAACCCTCCCAGAGACTGTCCCATTCGCTGACTATCCCTCCCAGTGACTGTCCCATTCGCTGACTATCCCTCCCAGTGACTGTCCCATTCGCTGACTATCCCTCCCAGTGACTGTCCCTTTCGCTGACTATCCCTCCCATTGACTGTCCCATTCGCTGACTATCCCTCCCAGTGACTGTCCCATTCGCTGACTATCCCTCCCAGTGACTGTCCCATTCGCTGACTATCCCTCCCAGTGACTGTCCCTTTCGCTGACTATCCCTCCCAGAGACTGTCCCATTCGCTGACTATCCCTCCCAGTGACTGTCCCATTCGCTGACTATCCCTCCCAGAGACTGTCCCATTCGCTGACTATCCCTCCCAGTGACTGTCCCATTCGGTGACTCTCCCTTCAAGTGACTGTCCCATTCGCTGACTATCCCTCACATTGACTGTCCCATTCGGTGACTGTCCCTTCCAGTGACTGTCCCATTCGGTGACTGTCCCTCCCAGTGACTGTCCAATTCCGTGACTATCCCTCCCAGTGACTGTCCCATTCGCTGACAATCCCTCCCAGTGACTGTCCCATTCGGTGACTGTCCCTCCCAGTGACTGTCCCATTCGCTGACTATCCCTCCCGGTGACTGTCCCATTCGGTGACTCTCCCACCCGGTGACTGTCCCATTCGCTGACTATCCCTCCCGGTGACTGTCCCATTCGCTGACTCTCCCACCCAGTGACTGTCCCATTCGGTGACTGTCCCTCCCAGTGACTGTCCCATTCGCTGACTATCCCTCCCGGCGACTGTCCCATTCGCTGACTATCCCTCCCGGTGACTGTCCCATTCGGTGACTCTCCCACCCAGTGACTGTCCCAATCGCTGACTATCCCTCCCGGTGACTGTCCCATTCGATGACTCTCCCACCCAGTGACTGTCCGATTCGCTGACTATCCCTCCCGGCGACTGTCCCATTCGCTGACTATCCCTCGCGGTGACTGTCCCATTCGGTGACTCTACCACCCAGTGACTGTCACATTCGGTGACTCTCCCTCCCAGTGACTCACCCATTCGGTGACGATCCCTCCCAGTGACTGTCCCATTCGCTGACTCTCCCTCCCAGTGACTGTCCCATTCGCTGACTCTCCCTCCCAGTGACTGTCCCATTCGGTGACTGTCCCTTCCAGTGACTGTCCCATTCGGTGACTAACCCTCCCAGTGACTGTCCCATTCGGTGACTATCCCTCCCAGTGACTGTCCCATTCGCTGACTCTCCCTCCCAGTGACTATGCCATTCGCTGACTCTCCCTCCCAGTGACTGTCCCATTCGGTGACTGTCCCTTCCAGTGACTGTCCCATTCGGTGACTAACCCTCCCAGTGACTGTCCCATTCGGTGACTATCCCTCCCAGTGACTGTCCCATTCAGTGACTATCCCTCCCAGTGACTGTCCCATTCGCTGACTATCCCTCCCAGTGACTGTCCCATTCGGTGACTGTCCCTCCCAGTGACTGTCCAATTCCGTGACTATCCCTCCCAGTGACTGTCCCATTCGCTGACAATCCCTCCCAGTGACTGTCCCATTCGGTGACTATCCCTCCCAGTGACTGTCCCATTCGCTGACTGTCCCTCCCAGTGACTGTCCCATTCGGTGACGATCCCTCCCAGTGACTGTCCCATTCGCTGACAATCCCTCCCAGTGACTGTCCCATTCGGTGACAATCCCTCCCATGACTGTCCCATTCGGTGACAATCCCTCCCAGTGACTGTCCCATTCGGTGACTATCCCTCCCAGTGACTGTCCCATTCGCTGACTCTCCCTCCCAGTGACTGTCCCATTCGGTGACTATCCCTCCCAGTGACTGTCCCATTCGCTGACTAACCCTCCCAGTGACTGTCCCATTCGCTGACTGTCCCTTCCAGTGACTGTCCCATTCGGTGACTAACCCTCCCAGAGACTGTCCCATTCGGCGACTGTCTCGCCCAGTGACTGTCCCATTCGGTGACTCTCCTTCCCAGTGACTGTCCCATTCGCTGACTGTCCCTTCCAGTGACTGTCCCATTCGGTGACTAACCCTCCCAGTGACTGTCCCATTCGGTGACTCTCCTTCCCAGTGACTGTCCCATTCGTTGACTGCCCCTTCCAGTGACAGTCCCATTCGGTGCCTATCCCTCACAGTGACTGTCCCATTCCGTGACTGTCACTTCCAGTGACTGTCCCATTCGGTGACTATCCCTCCCAGTGACTGTCCCATTCGGTGACTGTCCCTCCCAGTGACTGTCCCATTCGGTGACTATCCCTCCCAGTGACTGTCCCATTCGGTGACTATCCCTCCCAGTGACTGTCCCATTCGGTGACTGTCCCTCCCAGTGACTGTCCAATTCGGTGACTATCCCTCCCAATGACTGTCCCATTCGGTGACTATCCCTCCCGGTGACTGTCCCATTCGGTGACTGTCCCTCCCAGTGACTGTCCCATTCGGTGACTATCCCTCCCAGTGACTGTCCCATTCGGTGACTGTCCCTCCCAGTGACTGTCCAGTTCGGTGACTATCCCTCCCAGTGACTGTCCCATTCGGTGACTGTCCCTCCCAGTGACTGTCCAATTCGGTGTCTATCCCTCCCAGTGACTGTCCCATTCGCTGACTATCCCTCCCAGTGACTGTCCCATTCGCTGACTATCCCATCCAGTGACTGTCCCATTCGCTGACTGTCCCTTCCAGTGACTGTCCCATTCGGTGACTATCCCTCCCAGAGACTGTCCCATTCGGTGACTCTCCTTCCCAGTGACTGTCCCATTCGTTGACTGTCCCTTCCAGTGACTGTCCCATTCGGTGACTATCCCTCCCAGTGACTGTCCCATTCGGTGACTGTCCCTCCCAGTGACTGTCCAATTCGGTGACTATCCCTCCCAGTGACTGTCCCATTCGCTGACTATCCCTCCCAGTGACTGTCCCATTCGCTGACTATCCCTCCCGGTGACTGTCCCATTAGCTGACTATCCCTCCCGGTGTCAGTCCCATTCGGTGACTCTCCCACCCAGTGACTGTCCCATTCGCTGACTATCCCTCCCGGTGACTGTCCCATTCGCTGACTATCCCACCCGGTGACTGTCCCATTCGCTGACTATCCCTCCCGGTGACTGTCCCATTCGCTGACTCTCCCACCCAGTGACTGTCCCATTCGGTGACTGTCCTTCCCAGTGACTGTCCCATTCGCTGACTATCCCTCCCGGTGACTGTCCCATTCGGTGACTCTCCAACCTAGTGACTGTCCCATTCGCTGACTATCCCTCCCAGTGACTGTCCCATTCGCTGACTCTCCCTCCCGGTGACTGTCCCATTCGCAGACTATCCCTCCCGGTGACTGTCCCATTCGGTGACTCTCCCACCCAGTGACTGCCCCATTCGCTGACTATCCCTCCCAGTGACTGTCCCATTCGCTGACTATCCCTCCCAGTGACTGTCCCATTCGCTGACTATCCCTCCCAGTGACTGTCCCTTTCGCTGACTAACCCTCCCAGAGACTGTCCCATTCGCTGACTATCCCTCCCAGTGACTGTCCCATTCGCTGACTATCCCTCCCAGTGACTGTCCCATTCGCTGACTATCCCTCCCAGTGACTGTCCCTTTCGCTGACTATCCCTCCCATTGACTGTCCCATTCGCTGACTATCCCTCCCAGTGACTGTCCCATTCGCTGACTATCCCTCCCAGTGACTGTCCCATTCGCTGACTATCCCTCCCAGTGACTGTCCCTTTCGCTGACTATCCCTCCCAGAGACTGTCCCATTCGCTGACTATCCCTCCCAGTGACTGTCCCATTCGCTGACTATCCCTCCCAGAGACTGTCCCATTCGCTGACTATCCCTCCCAGTGACTGTCCCATTCGGTGACTCTCCCTTCAAGTGACTGTCCCATTCGCTGACTATCCCTCACATTGACTGTCCCATTCGGTGACTGTCCCTTCCAGTGACTGTCCCATTCGGTGACTGTCCCTCCCAGTGACTGTCCAATTCCGTGACTATCCCTCCCAGTGACTGTCCCATTCGCTGACAATCCCTCCCAGTGACTGTCCCATTCGGTGACTGTCCCTCCCAGTGACTGTCCCATTCGCTGACTATCCCTCCCGGTGACTGTCCCATTCGGTGACTCTCCCACCCGGTGACTGTCCCATTCGCTGACTATCCCTCCCGGTGACTGTCCCATTCGCTGACTCTCCCACCCAGTGACTGTCCCATTCGGTGACTGTCCCTCCCAGTGACTGTCCCATTCGCTGACTATCCCTCCCGGCGACTGTCCCATTCGCTGACTATCCCTCCCGGTGACTGTCCCATTCGGTGACTCTCCCACCCAGTGACTGTCCCAATCGCTGACTATCCCTCCCGGTGACTGTCCCATTCGATGACTCTCCCACCCAGTGACTGTCCGATTCGCTGACTATCCCTCCCGGCGACTGTCCCATTCGCTGACTATCCCTCGCGGTGACTGTCCCATTCGGTGACTCTACCACCCAGTGACTGTCACATTCGGTGACTCTCCCTCCCAGTGACTCACCCATTCGGTGACGATCCCTCCCAGTGACTGTCCCATTCGCTGACTCTCCCTCCCAGTGACTGTCCCATTCGCTGACTCTCCCTCCCAGTGACTATCCCATTCGCTGACTCTCCCTCCCAGTGACTGTCCCATTCGGTGACTGTCCCTTCCAGTGACTGTCCCATTCGGTGACTAACCCTCCCAGTGACTGTCCCATTCGGTGACTATCCCTCCCAGTGACTGTCCCATTCGCTGACTCTCCCTCCCAGTGACTATGCCATTCGCTGACTCTCCCTCCCAGTGACTGTCCCATTCGGTGACTGTCCCTTCCAGTGACTGTCCCATTCGGTGACTAACCCTCCCAGTGACTGTCCCATTCGGTGACTATCCCTCCCAGTGACTGTCCCATTCAGTGACTATCCCTCCCAGTGACTGTCCCATTCGCTGACTATCCCTCCCAGTGACTGTCCCATTCGGTGACTGTCCCTCCCAGTGACTGTCCAATTCCGTGACTATCCCTCCCAGTGACTGTCCCATTCGCTGACAATCCCTCCCAGTGACTGTCCCATTCGGTGACTATCCCTCCCAGTGACTGTCCCATTCGCTGACTGTCCCTCCCAGTGACTGTCCCATTCGGTGACGATCCCTCCCAGTGACTGTCCCATTCGCTGACAATCCCTCCCAGTGACTGTCCCATTCGGTGACAATCCCTCCCATGACTGTCCCATTCGGTGACAATCCCTCCCAGTGACTGTCCCATTCGGTGACTATCCCTCCCAGTGACTGTCCCATTCGCTGACTCTCCCTCCCAGTGACTGTCCCATTCGGTGACTATCCCTCCCAGTGACTGTCCCATTCGCTGACTAACCCTCCCAGTGACTGTCCCATTCGCTGACTGTCCCTTCCAGTGACTGTCCCATTCGGTGACTAACCCTCCCAGAGACTGTCCCATTCGGCGACTGTCTCGCCCAGTGACTGTCCCATTCGGTGACTCTCCTTCCCAGTGACTGTCCCATTCGCTGACTGTCCCTTCCAGTGACTGTCCCATTCGGTGACTAACCCTCCCAGTGACTGTCCCATTCGGTGACTCTCCTTCCCAGTGACTGTCCCATTCGTTGACTGCCCCTTCCAGTGACAGTCCCATTCGGTGCCTATCCCTCACAGTGACTGTCCCATTCCGTGACTGTCACTTCCAGTGACTGTCCCATTCGGTGACTATCCCTCCCAGTGACTGTCCCATTCGGTGACTGTCCCTCCCAGTGACTGTCCCATTCGGTGACTATCCCTCCCAGTGACTGTCCCATTCGGTGACTATCCCTCCCAGTGACTGTCCCATTCGGTGACTGTCCCTCCCAGTGACTGTCCAATTCGGTGACTATCCCTCCCAATGACTGTCCCATTCGGTGACTATCCCTCCCGGTGACTGTCCCATTCGGTGACTGTCCCTCCCAGTGACTGTCCCATTCGGTGACTATCCCTCCCAGTGACTGTCCCATTCGGTGACTGTCCCTCCCAGTGACTGTCCAGTTCGGTGACTATCCCTCCCAGTGACTGTCCCATTCGGTGACTGTCCCTCCCAGTGACTGTCCAATTCGGTGTCTATCCCTCCCAGTGACTGTCCCATTCGCTGACTATCCCTCCCAGTGACTGTCCCATTCGCTGACTATCCCATCCAGTGACTGTCCCATTCGCTGACTGTCCCTTCCAGTGACTGTCCCATTCGGTGACTATCCCTCCCAGAGACTGTCCCATTCGGTGACTCTCCTTCCCAGTGACTGTCCCATTCGTTGACTGTCCCTTCCAGTGACTGTCCCATTCGGTGACTATCCCTCCCAGTGACTGTCCCATTCGGTGACTGTCCCTCCCAGTGACTGTCCAATTCGGTGACTATCCCTCCCAGTGACTGTCCCATTCGCTGACTATCCCTCCCAGTGACTGTCCCATTCGCTGACTATCCCTCCCGGTGACTGTCCCATTAGCTGACTATCCCTCCCGGTGTCAGTCCCATTCGGTGACTCTCCCACCCAGTGACTGTCCCATTCGCTGACTATCCCTCCCGGTGACTGTCCCATTCGCTGACTATCCCACCCGGTGACTGTCCCATTCGCTGACTATCCCTCCCGGTGACTGTCCCATTCGCTGACTCTCCCACCCAGTGACTGTCCCATTCGGTGACTGTCCTTCCCAGTGACTGTCCCATTCGCTGACTATCCCTCCCGGTGACTGTCCCATTCGGTGACTCTCCAACCTAGTGACTGTCCCATTCGCTGACTATCCCTCCCAGTGACTGTCCCATTCGCTGACTCTCCCTCCCGGTGACTGTCCCATTCGCAGACTATCCCTCCCGGTGACTGTCCCATTCGGTGACTCTCCCACCCAGTGACTGCCCTATTCGCTGACTATCCCTCCCAGTGACTGTCCCATTCGCTGACTATCCCTCCCAGTGACTGTCCCATTCGCTGACTATCCCTCCCAGTGACTGTCCCTTTCGCTGACTAACCCTCCCAGAGACTGTCCCATTCGCTGACTATCCCTCCCAGTGACTGTCCCATTCGCTGACTATCCCTCCCAGTGACTGTCCCATTCGCTGACTATCCCTCCCAGTGACTGTCCCTTTCGCTGACTATCCCTCCCATTGACTGTCCCATTCGCTGACTATCCCTCCCAGTGACTGTCCCATTCGCTGACTATCCCTCCCAGTGACTGTCCCATTCGCTGACTATCCCTCCCAGTGACTGTCCCTTTCGCTGACTATCCCTCCCAGAGACTGTCCCATTCGCTGACTATCCCTCCCAGTGACTGTCCCATTCGCTGACTATCCCTCCCAGAGACTGTCCCATTCGCTGACTATCCCTCCCAGTGACTGTCCCATTCGGTGACTCTCCCTTCAAGTGACTGTCCCATTCGCTGACTATCCCTCACATTGACTGTCCCATTCGGTGACTGTCCCTTCCAGTGACTGTCCCATTCGGTGACTGTCCCTCCCAGTGACTGTCCAATTCCGTGACTATCCCTCCCAGTGACTGTCCCATTCGCTGACAATCCCTCCCAGTGACTGTCCCATTCGGTGACTGTCCCTCCCAGTGACTGTCCCATTCGGTGACTATCCCTCCCAGTGACTCTCCCATTCGGTGACTATCCCTCCCAGTGACTGTCCAATTCGGTGTCTATCCCTCCCAGTGACTGTCCCATTCGCTGATTCTCCCTTCCAGTGACTGTCCCATTCGGCGACTGTCCGTCCCAGTGACTGTCCCATTCGGTGACTCTCCCTCCCAGTGACTGTCCCATTCGCTGACTATCCCTCCCAGTGACTGTCTCATTCGCTGACGATCCCTCCCAGTGACTGTCCCATTCGCTGACGATCCCTCCCAGTGACTGTCCCATTCGCTGAATATCCCTCCCAGTGACTGTCCCATTCGGTGACTGTCCCTTCCAGTGACTGTCCCATTCGGTGACTATCCCTCCCAGTGACTGTCCCATTCGGTGACTGTCCCTCCCAGTGACTGTCCCTTCCGGTGACTGTCCCATTCGGTGACTATCCCTCCCAGTGACTGTCCCATTCGGTGACTCTCCCTCCCAATGACTGTCCCATTCGGTGACTATCCCTCCCAGTGACTGTCCCATTCGGTGACTCTCCCTCCCAGTGACTGTCCCATTCGGTGAATGTCCCTCCCGTTCACTGTCCCATACAGTGACTGTCCCTCCCGGTGACTGTCCCATTCGGTGACTGTCCCTCCCGTTGACTGTCCCATTCGGTGACTGTCCCTCCCAGTGACTGTCCAATTCGGTGACTATCCCTCCCAGTGACTGTCCCATTCGGTGAATGTCCCTCCCGTTCACTGTCCCATACGGTGACTCACCCTCCCAGTGACTGTCCCATTCGGTGACTGTCCCTCCCGTTGACTGTCCCATTCGGTGACTGTCCCTCCCAGTGACTGTCCCATTCGGTGACTGTCCCTCCCGTTGACTGTCCCATTCGGTGACTGTCCCTCCCAGTGACTGTCCCATTCTGTGACTGTCCCTCCCAGTGACTGTCCCATTCGGTGACTGTCCCTCCCGTTGACTGTCCCATTCGGTGACTATCCCTCCCAGTGACTGTCCGATTCGGTGACTGTCCCTCCCAGTGACTGTCCCATTCGGTGACTGTCCCTCCCGTTGACTGTCCCATTCGGTGACTGTCCCTCCCAGTGACTGTCCCTCCCAGTGACATCCCATTCTGTGACTGTCCCTCCCGGTGACTGTCCCGTTCGGTGACTGTCCCAGTGTTTGAAGTACTGCTGCCTGCCATAAAAGGAGAAAGGTCACAGTAGCAGGAATGTGAAGGCATGGTGCGCCAGTTGTGGACAGCGGCGGTCTGAATCAAGCGGGAAGGTCCAGGAGTGCCAGTAATCGGTGTATCTTGGTGCGTTCCCATTCAGTTTTTATTGCTGATTGAGTTTCACCCTGTGCAGAGACCTGGCCCTGTCCTGCCCAAGTCTGGAGGAGGTGAGGAGGGGGATTCAGTGGTAATAAATTCGGTGGTCTCCCTGGACCGGGACGAGGAATGCCAAACGTGGCCCATGACCCTCAGCGTAAGCGGCCTCTGTGATGCCTGAAAACATTATTTTCTTAACACTTTTACAAAATTCAAGCTGCTTTTGTGGAAACCGTCACCTGCTCGTGGTGAGGCCCCAGCGTTCATTTAAATTACCTCTCACTGCCCTTGGAGACACATCACACAAGGAACACACAGGAGAAACTTTGTCTCAATGTCACAGAGGCTCAAAGGATGGAAATGATGTCAGATGTTGTAAAACTATTACTTCCACATTATTTGAATATTTCTGTCCATATTGGCATTATTTGCATGATATTTGAATATTTATCACTGCATTTGCATACTTTGCACTGTGTATTTGATTATTTCTCTCTGTATTGGCGTTATTTGCATGATATTTGAATATGTATCACTACATTTGCATCATTTGCACTGTGTATTTAAATATTTCTGTCCATATTTGCATTATTTGCATGCTATTTGAATATTTATCAAGACATTTGCATAATTTGCACTATGTATTTGAATATTTCTGTCCATATTGGCATTATTTGCATGAAATTTGAATATTTATCACTACATTTGCATCATTTGCACTGTGTATTTGATTATTTCTCTCTGTATTGGCATTATTTGCATGATATTTGAATATTTATCTCTACATTTGCATCATTTGCACTGTGTATTTAAATATTTCTGTCCATATTTGCATTATTTGCATGATATTTGAATATTTGTCACTACATTTGCATAATTTGCACTGTGTATTTGAATATTTATGTCCATATTTTGATCCTTCGCATGGTGCTGTTGTGGGGAAGTTGTATTTATGACCAGCAATCCGGAGAATGTGATTTCAAAGCCCACCACGGAATTTGAATTCAATTTAATAACCTGGGGTAAAAATCTGGTCTCAGTAAAAGTGCCCATGAAGCTGTCGGATTATCGTAAAAACCCAACTGGTTCATTAATGCCCTTGAGGGAAGGAAACCTGCCGTCCTTACCCTATCGGGGCCTATATGTGACTCCAGACCCACACCAATGTGGTTAGAATCATAGAATCATAGAAGTTTACAACATGGAAACAGGCCCTTCGGCCCAACATGTCCATGTCGCCCAGTTTATACCACTAAGCTAGTCCCAATTGCCTGCACTTGGCCCATATCCCTCTATACCCATCTTACCCATGTAACTGTCCAAATGCTTTTTAAAAGACAAAATTGTACCCGCCTCTACTACTGCCTCTGGCAGCTCGTTCCAGACACTCACCACCCTTTGAGTGAAAAAATTGCCCCTCTGGACCCTTTTGTATCTCTCCCCTCTCACCTTAAATCTATGCCCCCTCGTTATAGACTCCCCTACCTTTGGGAAAAGATTTTGACTACCTTATCTATGCCCCTCATTATTTTATAGACTTCTATAAAATCACCCCTTAACTTCCTACTTTCCAGGGAAAAAAGTCCCAGTCTGTCTAACCTCTCCCTATAAGTCAAACCATCAAGTCCCGGTAGCATCCTAGTAAATCTTTTCTGCACTCTTTCTAGTTTAATAATATCCTTTCTATAATAGGGTGACCAGAACTGTACACAGTATTCCAAGTGTGGCCTTACTAATGTCTTGTACAACTTCAACAAGACATCCCAACTCCTGCATTCAATGTTCTGACCAATGAAACCAAGCATGTTGAATGCCTTCTTCACCACCCTATCCACCTGTGACTCCACTTTCAAGGAGCTATGAACCTGTACTCCTAGCTCTTTTTGTTCTATAACTCTCCCCAACGCCCTACCATTAACGGAGTAGGTCCTGGCCCGATTTGATCTACCAAAATGCATCACCTCACATTTATCTAAATTAAACTCCATCTGCCATTCATCGGCCCACTGGCCCAATTTATCAAGATCCCGTTGCAATCCTAGATAACCTTCTTCACTGTCCACAATGCCACCAATCTTGGTGTCATCTGCAAACTTACTAACCATGCCTCCTAAATTCTCATCCAAATCATTAATATAAATAACAAATAACAGCGGACCCAGCACCGATCCCTGAGGCACACCGCTGGTCACAGGCCTCCAGTTTGAAAAACAACCCTCTACAACCACCCTCTGTCTTCTGCCGTCAAGCCAATTTTGTATCCAATTGGCTACCTCACCTTGGATCCCATGAGATTTAACCTTATGTAACAACCTACCATGCGGTACCTTGTCAAAGGCTTTGCTACAGTCCATGTAGACCACGTCTACTGCACAGCCCTCATCTATCTTCTTGGTTACCCCTTCAAAAAACTCAATCAAATTCGTGAGACATGATTTTCCACTCACAAAACCATGCTGACTGTTCCTAACCTCACATTTATCTAAATTAAACTCCATCTGCCATTCATCGGCCCACTGGCCCAATTTATCAAGATCCCGTTGCAATCCTAGATAACCTAGTTGACTCTTAGCTGCCCACTCAAGCGGCCTAACACCCCCCTCACTTGTAACAAACCGGCTACTCAGTGAATCAGGGCAACCAAGGACAGGCAATAACCATTAGCCTTGCCAGCGACCCCCACATCCCGAGAATGAACAATAAAAAACTTTGAATAAGCTTACCCACATTCCCATCACTTGCCTGGAATTCGAATGCACCTGCCCTTATTTGGGTTCATATTCCACCTCATCCCTCACTTCCGGCAGGAGGTGTCTGGGACACAGATGGGAGGCCAGGTTAGCATTTCCCCAAAAATGTTTCACCAAATTCTGAGCAATGAACGAAGGCCAACATCTCCCTGCACTCATGGTTTGGTTTAAATAATCATAGCATCCAATGGGTTTTGATTTCAAATACACCGGAGATGAACCTTCACCACATGATCAATAGAGAACCTGTGTGACATCTTTCTCTCTGCCATTATCGTAACGCTAGCACCCAATTAAAATAATTTGGCTCGTACCTTCCCGTGGGAGTCATCTGTAACTCAGTGGGTGGCACTTTCACTCTGAGTCAGAAGGTCATGGGTTAAGCCCCACTCCAGAGACTTGAGCACAAAACCCAGACCTACACTGCACTGTCGGAGGGTCAGTTCCGAGGGAGCGCTGCACTGTCGGAGGTGCCGTCTTGTGGATGAGAAGTTAAACCGAGGCCCCGTCTGCCCTCCCAGGTGGACGTAAAAGATCCCACGGCCACTATTTCGAACAAGAGCAAGGGAGTTCTCCCCGGTGTCCTGGGCCAATATTTATCCCTCAATTAACATCACTGAAAACAAGTTACCCAGTCATTTACCCCATTGCTGTTTGTGGGATCTTGCTATGTACAAATTGGCTGCTGCGTTTGTCCACAAAACAATATTAAGTGCACTGAAAAAGATCATCGACCTGACACGTTAACCTCACCACCGATGCTGCCTGACCTGCTGAGTGTTTCCAGCATTTTCTGTTTTTATCTCAGACTTTACAGCATCTGCAGCATTTTGTTTTTCAATTTAAGCGTATTTCATTGGCTGTGAAGCACTTTGGGACATCCTGAAGAAGAAAAAAGAAGGAGCTTGCATTTATATAGCATTTCATGACCTCAGTGCCTCCCAGAATGCTTTACAGTCCTTTTATAAAGTGGCCACTGTTGGAATGTAGGAAACATGGCAGCCAATTCGTGCACAGCAAGATCCCACAAACAGCAACGAGATACTGAATCAGGTAATCTGTTTTAGATGTTGATTGAGGAATAAATACTGGCCCAGGACACCAGGGAGAACTCCCCTCCTCTGCTTGGACCAGTGCCAATGTCTCATCCGAAAGATGGCACCTCCGACAGTGCAGCACTCCCTCAGTACTGGCACGGCAAGTGTCAGCCTAGATTATGGGCTCAAGTCTCTGGAGTGGAACTGGAACCCACAACCTCTGACTTTGAGGGAAGAGTGCTACCCCCTGAGCCATGGCCAACACACGCTCAAAACAGAAACCGTTTGAGATGCACATCTGGGTGATGGGGGTCTGAGCGAGGGAACGGTCAGGAGAATGTTTGGAAGGGTCTAAGCAGCAGAGGCTTTGTTTCGATGTTGCTGACTCACCCTTAGCCCTCTGGAACTGGTTAACGATAAAGCTTGTTGATTTAACCCAGTGTAACCTTTGACCCAGGCAATCCCCTGATCCCTGTCCCCTGGCCAGGCTGGGAGATGCTGCGATCTCGGGGTTTAGGGCCAGTTCTGTCTCTTGTAAGTGAACGGTCGGGTGGGATCAGGGTGGGGCCTGTGTTAGAAAAGGCTTCAGTCCACTCATGGGCAGGGGGCGTGTGACCCTTCTGACACCTGCCGCAGTAACTCTGAGGGGAGGCCACTGGAGAAGCCTGGGGCACACCACTCCGCGTTACCCTGGACCCAGGCCGCAGCTCAGCGTTTCCTGGATGACCAGTAGAAATGATGCTTCAGTTGTACAGAGCTCTGGTCAGGCCCCATCTGGAGATACAGCCTTCAGTTCTGGACACCGTACCTCGGGAAGGATATATCGGCCTTGGAGGGAGTGCAGCACAGATTCACCAGAATGACACCGGGGCTAAAAGAGTTAAATCATGAGGACAGGTTGATAGACTCGGCTTGTAGTCCCTCGAGGATAGAAGATCAAGGGATGGTCTAATTGAGGTGTTTAAGATGATTAAAGGATTTGATGGGGTCGATAGAGAGAAACTATTTCCTCTGGTGGGGGGAGTCCAGAACAAGGGGGCAGAACCTTAAAATTAGAGCCAGGCCGTTCAGGGGTGATGTCAGGAGGCACTTCCTCACACAAAGGGGGAGTGGGAATCTGGAACTCTCCACACCTTCCCCTGCACCCCTCCAAAAAAAGCTGTTGATGTCAATTGAAAATTTCAAAGCTGAGATTGATAGCTTTTTGATAGGCAAATGTATTAAGGGTTAGGGGACCAAGACGGGTAGATGGAATTAAGATACAGATCAGCCCTGATCGAATTGAATGGCGGAACAGGCTCGAGGGGCTGAATGGCCTCCTCCTGTTCCTACGTTCCTGAGGGGATGCGATCGGGAGTGGGTTGATTGGAACTTTGGGAGGGGTGAGGGGTGAGGGGTGGCTGGCAGCAGCCTGCGGTTTTAATCTGGGCATCACTCCTGCTCCTCCCGGGAAGTATTTTTTTACAAACTTATCCTTTTGGTGACGGCCTGCAGTGGCCCCTTTTAAGGCCCACCGGTTAGGCTGTATGTCGGCCATGTTTTCCTGAGCACAGCAGGCCCAGTGCTGGCAACCCTGTTGTCATGTGCAGAGGGCCTAACACCTGGTTCAGGCACACTTCCTGCCCGCCATATTGGGGGCTTCGCTGCCCGTTTAGTGCTCAAAAAAGGGGTGCCATCGATCTTCAGACCAATATCTTTCCAGAATCAGCTTCATTCCAGGCTGGTGCCTTTGTTTTTGAGTTAAGTTAATCCCTCTCCATTTGGCCCTTAGACCAGGCCCGTCTCCATGGAATCGTAGACAGTTACGGCACAGAAGGAGGCCATTCGGCCCATCGTGTCCGTGCCGGCCGAAACAGAGCTATCCAGCCTAATCCAACTTTCCAGCTCTTGGTCCGTAGCCTTGTAGTTTACGACACTTCAAGTGCACATCCAAGTACCTTTCAAATGAGTTGAGGGTTTCTGCCTCTTCCACCCTTTCAGGCAGTGAGTTCCAGACTCCCAACACCCTCTGGGTGAAAACATTTCTCCTCAGCTCCCCTCTAATCCTTCTACCAATTACTTTAAATCTGTGCCCCCTGGTTATTGACCTGTCTGCTAAGGGAAATAGGTCCTTCCTGTCCACTCTATCAAGGCCCCTCATAATACACCTCAATTAAATCTCCCCTCAGCCTCCTCTGTTCCAATGAAAACAACCCCAGCCTATCCAATCTTTCCTCATCACTAAAATTCTCCAGTCCTGGCAACATCCTCGTAAATCTCCTCTGTACCCTCTCTAGTGCAATCACATCTTTCCTGTAATGTGGTGACCAGAACTGTACACAGTACTCAAGCTGTGGCCTAACCAGTGTTTTATACAGTTCCAGCATAACCTCCCTGCTCTAATATTCTATGCCTCGGCTAGTAAAGGAAGGTATTCCATATACCTTTTTAACCACCTTATCGACCTGTCCTGCTACCTTCAGGGATCTGTGGACATGCACTCCAAGGTCCCTCACTTCCTCTACACCTCTCAGTATCCTTCCATTTATTGTCTATTCCCTTGCCTTGTTTGCCCTCCCCAAATCCATTACCTCAAATTTCTCTGGATTGAATTCCATTTGCCACTTTTCTGCCCACCTGACCAGTCCATTGATATCTTCCTGCAGTCTCCAGCTTTCCTCCTCACTATCAACCACATGGCCAATTTTTGTATCATCTGCAAACTTCTTAATCATGCCCCCAACATTTAAGTCCAAATCATTAATATATATCACAAAAAGTAAGGGACCCAGTACTGAGCCCTGTGGAACCCCACTGGAAACAGCCTTCCAGTCACAAAAACACCTGTCGACCATTACCCTTTGCTTCCTGCCACTGAGCCAATTATAGATCCAACATCCCACTCTCCCTTGGATCCCATGGGCTTGTATTTTTATGACCAGTCTGCCATGTGGGGCTTTGTCGAAAGCCTTGCTAAAATCCATGTAGACGACATCAAATGCACGACCCTCATCGACACTCCTTGTTACCTCCTCAAAAAATTCAGTCCAGTTAGTCAGACACGACCTTCCCTTAACAAATCCGTGCTGACTGTCTTTGATTAATCCGTGCCTTTCCAAGTGATGTTTTATCCTGTCCCTCAGAATTGATTCCAATAATTTTCTCACCACCGAGGTTACACTCACTGGCCAGGAATTACTCGGTCTATCCCTCTCTCCCTTTTTAAACAACGGTACAACGTTAGCAGTCCTCCAATCCTCTGACACCATGCCTGTATCCAGGGACGATTGGAAAATGATGGTCAGAGCCTCCGCTATTTCCTCCCTTGCTTCTTTTAACAGCCTGGGATACATTTCATCCGGGCCTGGCGATTTATCTACTTTCAAAGATGCTAAACCCTTTAATACTTCCTCTCTCATTATGTTTATCCCATCCAATATTTCACACTCCTCCTCCTTAACTATAATCTCTCCATCGTCCCTCTCTTTTGTGAAGACAGACACAAAATATTCATTAAGAACCAAACCCACATCTTCCACCTCCACACACAGGTTACCTTTCTGCTCTCTATTCTTTCCTTAGTTATCCTCTTGCTGTTTATGTATTTATAAAATATCTTTGGGTTTTCCTTAATTTTACTTGCCAGTATTTTTTCATGCCCTCTCTTTGCTTTCCTAATTTCCTTTTTAGTTTCACTCCTGCACTTTCTATCCTCCTCTCGGCTTTCTGCAATATTGAGCTCTCAGTGTCTGACATAAGCTTCCCTTATTGCCTTATCTCACCCAGCATGCTCCTTGTCATCCAGAGGGCTCTAGATTTGGGAGTCCCACCCTTTCTCTTTGTGGGAACATTTTTACTCTGAACCCCTTGAATCTCCCCCTTGAATGCCTCCCACTGCTCTGACACTGATTTACCTTCAGGTAGCTGTTTCCAGTCCACTTTTGCTAAATCACTTCTCAGCTTAGTAAGATTGGCCTTTCCCCAATTTAGAACTTTTCCTCCTGTTCTAGCTCTGTCCTTTTCCATAGGTCTTGTCATCACAAACTCCCGAGGTCCTCACCCACTTTAAACTCAATGACCCAGTCAACTTCAGAGCTCATAACCAGATCTACCATCTCCTCTCCCCTTGTAGGGCAGTGGGCGTACTATTGGAGGAAGCAATCCGACCGAGGCTTTCGCAATTTGATTCCCTTTCTCCCCATTCGCTCCTTGCCCGCCCTAACCCATGAGTGGGGAGGTAACGAGGCTTATTTTGGTGCCGCCAGCCCTGCTGACAGAGACTGCTCCCGCTCTTGGTGTGGTTCATTGAGCTCTGAGGCACCATCTGAGCCACGAAACCAAGAAAAGATCAAAACATCCTGTCACAGAGCAGCAGAGAGGCAGATGCCCCGGGGGAAAGGAAACTTTCTGCAGCGAGATAAGGGTGGGGTGCATCTCAAAGTAACCCACACAAACAACTCACAGGCAGATTCAGATACTTCAGCAGATTTACAGTCACAAGGTCGAGCTCCGAGTTACACCACAGTACAGGCTGACAGCACAGTCAGAAATGGGGGAAATTATAATGGGGAACAGAGAAACCGCAGAACAATTAAACACATACTTTGGTTCTGTCTTCACAAAGGCGGACACAAATAACCTGCCACAAATGTCAGGGAACCAAGGGTCCAGTGAGAGGGAGGAACTGAAGGAAACCAGTATTAGTAAAAAAATAATGCTCGGGAAATTAATGGGGCTAAAGGCTGCCAAATCCCCAGGGCCTGATAATCTACATCCCAGAGTACTAAAGGAAGTGGCCCTGGAAATAGTGGATGCATTGGTGATCATCTTCCAAAATTCTATAGACTCTGGAAGAGTTCCTACAGATTGGAGGGTGGCAAATGTAACCCCACTATTTAAAAAACAGGGAATTACAGACCAGTTAGCCTAAAATCAGTAGTGGGGAAAATGCTGGACTCTATTTTTAAAGATGTGATAACAGAACACTTGGAAGGCATTAACGGGATTGGACAAAGTCAGCATGGGTTTATGAAAGGGAAATCATGCTTTACAAATCTACTGGAGTTTTTTGAGGATGTAACTAGTAGAATAGATAGGGGAGAACCAGTGGATGTGGTGTATTTGGATTTTCAGAAGGCTTTTGATAAGGTCCCACACAAGAGGTTAGTGTGCAAAATTAAAGCACATGGGATTGGGGGGAATATACTGGCATGGATTGAGAATTGGTTGACAGACAGGAAACAGAGAGTAGGAATAAACGGGTCTTTTTCCGGGTGGCAGGCAGTGACTAGTGGGGTACCGCAGGGATCAGTGCTTGGGCCCCAGCTATTCACAATATATATCAATGATTTGGATGAGGGAACGGAATGTAACATTTCCAAGTTTGCAGACGACACAAAGCTGGGGTGGAATGTGAGCTGTGAGGAGGATGCAAAGTGGCTCCAATGTGATTTAGACAAGTTGGGTGAGTGGGCAAGAACATGGCAGATGAAGTATAACGTGGATAAATGTGAGGTTTTCCACTTTGGTTGTAAAAACAGAAAGGCAGAGTATTATCTGAATGGTGATAGATTGGGAAAAGGGGAGGTGCAACGAGACCTGGGTGTCCTTGTACACCAGTCGCTGAAAGTGAGCATTCAGGTGCAGCAAGCAATTAGGAAGGCGAATGTTATGTTGGCCTTCATTGCAAGAGGATTTGAGTACAGGAGCAGAGATGTCTTACTGCAGTTATACAGAGCCTTGGTGAGACCACATCTGGAGTATTGTGTGTAGTTTTGGTCTCCTTATCTGAGGAAGGATGTCCTTGCCATGGAGGGAGTGCAACGAAGGTTTACCAGACTGAATCCTGGGATGGCAGGACTGACGTATGAGGAGAGATTGGGTGGACTAGGCCTATATTCACGAGAGTTTAGAAGAATGAGAGGTGATCTCATCGAAACAAAAAAAATCTAACAGGACGAGACAGACGAGGTGCAGGGAGGATGTTCCTGATGGCTGGGGAGTCCAGAACCAGGGGTCACAGTCTCAGGATACGGGGTATGACATTTAGAACCGAGATGAGGAGAAATGTCTTTACTCAGAGGGTGGTGAACCTGTGGAATTCTCTGCCACAGAAGGCAGTGGAGGCCAAGTCATTAAATATATTCAAGAAGGAGATCGATATATTTCTTAATGCGAAAGGGATCAAGGGATATGGGGAATAAGCGGGAACAGGGTACTGAGTTAGATGATCAGCCATGATCATTTTGAATGGCGGAGCAGGCCCGAAGGGCCGAATGGCTTACTCTTGCTCCTATTTTCCATGTTTCTATGACTGAGAGAGTGAGAGGAAATCACGGAACGGAATTAAAACGTCTCACTCGGACGGTCAGTGTATCTAACACACAATCCCTCTCTCACTGGGTCGGTGTATCGAACACACAATCCCTCTCTCACTGGGTCAGTATATCGAACACACAATCCCTCTCTCACTGGGTCAGTGCATCTAACACACAATCCCTCTCTCACTGGGTCAGTGTATCTAACACACAATCCCTCTCTCACTGGGTCAGTGTATCTAACACACAATCCCTCTCTCACTGGGTCAGTGTATCCAACACACAATCCCTCTCTCACTGGGTCAGTGTATCTAACACACAACCCCTCTCTCAAGGGTTCAGTGTATCTAACACACAATCCCTCTCTCACTGGGTCAGTGTATCTAACACACAATCCCTCTCTCACTGGGTCAGTGCATCAAACACACAATCCCTCTCTCACTGGGTCAGTGTATCTAACACATAATCCCTCTCTCACTCGGTCAGTGTATCTAACACACAATCCCTCTCTCACTGGGTCAGTGTATCTAACACACAATCCCTCTCTCACTGGGTCAGTGTATCTAACACACAATCCCTCTCACTGGGTCAGTGTATCGAGCACACAAACCCTCTCTCACTGGGTCAGTGTATCTAACACACAATCCCTCTCACTGGGTCAGTTTATCGAGCACACAATCCCTCTCTCACTGGGTCAGTGCATCTAACACACAATCCCTCTCTCACTGGGTCAGTGTATCTAACACACAATCCCTCTCTCACTGGGTTAGTGTATCTAACACACAATCCCTCTCACTGGGTGAGTGTATCGAGCACACAATCCCTCTCTCACTGGGTCAGTGTATCTAACACACAATCCCTCTCTCACTCGGTCAGTGCATCTAACACACAATCCCTCTGTCACTGGGTCAGTGTATCTAACACACAATCCCACTCTCACTGGGTCAGTGTATCTAACACACAATCCCTCTCACTGGGTGAGTGTATCGAGCACACAATCCCTCTCTCACTGGGTCAGTGTATCTAACACACAATCCCTCTCTCACTGGGTCAGTGCATCTAACACACAATCCCTCCCTCACTGGGTCAGTGTATCTAACACACAATCCCTCTCTCACTCGGTCAGTGTATCTAACACACAATCCCTCTCTCACTGGGTCAGTGTATCTAACACACAATCCCTCTCTCACTGGGTCAGTGTATCTAACACACAATCCCTCTCTCACTGGGTCAGTGTATCTAACACACAATCCCTCTCTCACTGGGTCAGTTTATCTAACACACAATCCCTCTCTCACTGGGTCAGTGTATCTAACACACAATCCCTCTCACTGGGTCAGTGTATCTAACACACAATCCCTCTCTCACTGGGTCAGTGTATCGAACACACAATCCCTCTCTCACTGGGTCAGTGTATCTAACACACAATCCCTCTCTCACTGGGTCAGTGTATCTAACACACAATCCCCCTCTCAATGGATGAATGTATCGAACACACAATCCCACTCTCACTGGGTCAGTGCATCTAACACACAATCCCTCTCTCATTGGGTCAGTGTATCTAACACACAATCCCTCTCTCACTGGGTCAGTGTATCTAACACACAATCGCTCTCTCACTGGGTCAGTGTGTCTAACACACAATCCCACTCTCACTGGGTCAGTGTATCTAACACACAATCCCTCTCTCATTGGGTCAGTGTATCTAACACACAATCCCATTCTCACTGGGTCAGTGTATCTAACACACAATCCCTCTCTCACTGGGTCAGTGTATCTCACACACAATCCCTCTCTCACATGGTCAGTGTATCCAACACACAATCCCTCTCTCACTGGGTCAGTGTATCTAACACACAATCCAACTCTCACTGGGTGAGTGTATCGAACACACAATCCCACTCTCACTGGGTCAGTGTATCCAACACACAATCCCTCTCTCACTGGGTCAGTGTATCTAACACACAATCCCTCTCTCACTGGGTCAGTGTATCTAACACACAATCCCACTCTCACTGGGTCAGTGTATCTAACACACAATCCCTCTCTCACTGAGTCAGTGCATCTAACACACAATCCCACTCTCACTGGATCAGTGTATCTAACACACAATCCCTCTCTCTCTGGGTCAGTGTATCTAACACACAATCCAACTCTCACTGGGTGAGTGTATCGAACACACAATCCCTCTCTCACTGAGTCAGTGTATCTAACACACAATCCCCCTCTCACTGGGTCACTGTATCTAACACACAATCCCTCTCTCACTGGGTCAGTGCATCTAACACACAATCCCATTCTCACTGGGTGAGTGGATCTAACACACAATCCCTCTCTCACTGGGTCAGTGTATCTAACACAGAATCCCATTCTCACTGGGTGAGTGTATCTAACACACAATCCCTCTCTCACTGAGTCAGTGTATCTAACACACAATCCCTCTCTCACTGGGTCAGTGTATCTAACACACAATCCCTCTCTCACTGGGTCAGTGTATCTAACACACAATCCCATTCTCACTGGGTGAGTGTATCTAACACACAATCCCTCTCTCACTGGGTCAGTGTATCGAACACACAATCCCTCTCTCACTGGGTCAGTGTATCTCACACACAATCCCTCTCTCATTGGGTCAGCGTAGCTAACAAACAATCCCACTCTCACTGGGTCAGTGTATCCAACACACAATCCCTCTCTCACTGGGTCAGTGTATCTAACACACAGTCCCTCTCTCACTGGGTCAGTGTATCTAACACACAATCCCACTCTCACTGGGTCAGTGTATCTAACACACAATCCCTCTCTCACTGGGTCAGTGTATCTAACACACAATCCCACTCTCACTGGGTCAGTGTATCTAACACACAATCCCTCTCTCACTGGGTCGGTGTATCTAACACACAATCCCTCTCTCACTGGGTCAGTGTATCTAACACACAATCCCTCTCTCACTGGGTCGGTGTATCGAACACACAATCCCTCTCTCACTGGGTCAGTGTATCGAACACACAATCCCACTCTCACTGGGTCAGTGTATCTAACACACAATCCCTCTCTCACTGGGTCAGTGTATCTAACACACAATCCCACTCTCACTGGATGAGTGTATCGAACACACAATCCCACTCTCACTGGGTCAGTGTATCTAACACACAATCCCTCTCCAACTGGGTCAGTGTATCTAACACACAATCCCACTCTCACTGGATGAGTGTATCGAACACATAATCCCACTCTCACTGGGTCGGTGTATCGAACACACAATCCCACTCTCACTGGGTCAGTGTATCGAACACACAATCCCTCTCTCACTGGGTCAGTGCATCTAACACACAATCCCTCTCTCACTGGGTCAGTGTATCTAACACACAATCCCTCTCTCACTGGGTCAGTGTATCTGACACACAATCCCACTCTCACTGGGTGAGTGTATCGAACACACAATCCCTCTCTCACTGGGTCAGTGTATCTAACACACAATCCCACTCTCACTGGGTCAGTGTATCTAACACACAATCCCTCTCTAACTGGGTCAGTGTATCTAACACACAATCCCTCTCTCACTGGGTCGGTGCATCAAACACACAATCCCTCTCTCACTGGGTCAGTGTATCTAACACATAATCCCTCTCTCTCTCGGTCAGTGTATCTAACACACAATCCCTCTCTCACTGGGTCAGTGTATCTAACACACAATCCCTCTCTCACTGGGTCAGTGTATCTAACACACAATCCCTCTCACTGGGTCAGTGTATCGAGCACACAAACCCTCTCTCACTGGGTCAGTGTATCTAACACACAATCCCTCTCACTGGGTCAGTGTATCGAGCACACAATCCCTCTCTCACTGGGTCAGTGCATCTAACACACAATCCCTCTCTCACTGGGTCAGTGTATCTAACACACAATCCCTCTCTCACTGGGTTAGTGTATCGAACACACAATCCCTCTCACTGGGTGAGTGTATCGAGCACACAATCCCTCTCTCACTGGGTCAGTGTATCTAACACACAATCCCTCTCTCACTCGGTCAGTGCATCTAACACACAATCCCTCTGTCACTGGGTCAGTGTATCTAACACACAATCCCACTCTCACTGGGTCAGTGTATCTAACACACAATCCCTCTCACTGGGTGAGTGTATCGAGCACACAATCCCTCTCTCACTGGGTCAGTGTATCTAAAACACAATCCCTCTCTCACTGGGTCAGTGCATCTAACACACAATCCCTCTCTCACTGGGTCAGTGTATCTAACACACAATCCCTCTCTCACTCGGTCAGTGTATCTAACACACAATCCCTCTCTCACTGGGTCAGTGTATCTAACACACAATCCCTCTCTCACTGGGTCAGTGTATCTAACACACAATCCCTCTCTCACTGGGTCAGTGTATCTAACACACAATCCCTCTCTCACTGGGTCAGTTTATCTAACACACAATCCCTCTCTCACTGGGTCAGTGTATCTAACACACAATCCCTCTCACTGGGTCAGTGTATCTAACACACAATCCCTCTCTCACTGGGTCAGTGTATCGAACACACAATCCCTCTCTCACTGGGTCAGTGTATCTAACACACAATCCCTCTCTCACTGGGTCAGTGTATCTAACACACAATCCCCCTCTCAATGGATGAATGTATCGAACACACAATCCCACTCTCACTGGGTCAGTGTATCTAACACACAATCCCTCTCTCATTGGGTCAGTGTATCTAACACACAATCCCTCTCTCACTGGGTCAGTGTATCTAACACACAATCGCTCTCTCACTGGGTCAGTGTGTCTAACACACAATCCCACTCTCACTGGGTCAGTGTATCTAACACACAATCCCTCTCTCATTGGGTCAGTGTATCTAACACACAATCCCATTCTCACTGGGTCAGTGTATCTAACACACAATCCCTCTCTCACTGGGTCAGTGTATCTCACACACAATCCCTCTCTCACATGGTCAGTGTATCCAACACACAATCCCTCTCTCACTGGGTCAGTGTATCTAACACACAATCCAACTCTCACTGGGTGAGTGTATCGAACACACAATCCCACTCTCACTGGGTCAGTGTATCCAACACACAATCCCTCTCTCACTGGGTCAGTGTATCTAACACACAATCCCTCTCTCACTGGGTCAGTGTATCTAACACACAATCCCACTCTCACTGGGTCAGTGTATCTTACACACAATCCCTCTCTCACTGAGTCAGTGCATCTAACACACAATCCCACTCTCACTGGATCAGTGTATCTAACACACAATCCCTCTCTCTCTGGGTCAGTGTATCTAACACACAATCCAACTCTCACTGGGTGAGTGTATCGAACACACAATCCCTCTCTCACTGAGTCAGTGTATCTAACACACAATCCCCCTCTCACTGGGTCACTGTATCTAACACACAATCCCTCTCTCACTGGGTCAGTGCATCTAACACACAATCCCATTCTCACTGGGTGAGTGGATCTAACACACAATCCCTCTCTCACTGGGTCAGTGTATCTCACACAGAATCCCATTCTCACTGGGTGAGTGTATCTAACACACAATCCCTCTCTCACTGAGTCAGTGTATCTAACACACAATCCCTCTCTCACTGGGTCAGTGTATCTAACACACAATCCCTCTCTCACTGGGTCAGTGTATCTAACACACAATCCCATTCTCACTGGGTGAGTGTATCTAACACACAATCCCTCTCTCACTGGGTCAGTGTATCGAACACACAATCCCTCTCTCACTGGGTCAGTGTATCTCACACACAATCCCTCTCTCATTGGGTCAGCGTAGCTAACAAACAATCCCACTCTCACTGGGTCAGTGTATCCAACACACAATCCCTCTCTCACTGGGTCAGTGTATCTAACACACAGTCCCTCTCTCACTGGGTCAGTGTATCTAACACACAATCCCACTCTCACTGGGTCAGTGTATCTAACACACAATCCCTCTCTCACTGGGTCAGTGTATCTAACACACAATCCCACTCTCACTGGGTCAGTGTATCTAACACACAATCCCTCTCTCACTGGGTCGGTGTATCTAACACACAATCCCTCTCTCACTGGGTCAGTGTATCTAACACACAATCCCTCTCTCACTGGGTCGGTGTATCGAACACACAATCCCTCTCTCACTGGGTCAGTGTATCGAACACACAATCCCACTCTCACTGGGTCAGTGTATCTAACACACAATCCCTCTCTCACTGGGTCAGTGTATCTAACACACAATCCCACTCTCACTGGATGAGTGTATCGAACACACAATCCCACTCTCACTGGGTCAGTGTATCTAACACACAATCCCTCTCCAACTGGGTCAGTGTATCTAACACACAATCCCACTCTCACTGGATGAGTGTATCGAACACATAATCCCACTCTCACTGGGTCGGTGTATCGAACACACAATCCCACTCTCACTGGGTCAGTGTATCGAACACACAATCCCTCTCTCACTGGGTCAGTGCATCTAACACACAATCCCTCTCTCACTGGGTCGGTGTATCTAACACACAATCCCACTCTCACTCGGTCAGTGTATCTAACACACAATCCCACTCTCACTCGGTCAGTGTATCTAACACACAATCCCTTTCTCACTGGGTCAGTGTATCTAACACACAATCCCTCTCTCACTGGGTCAGTGTATCTAACACACAATCCCTCTCTCACTGGGTCAGTGTATCGAACACACAATCCCTCTCTCATTGGGTCAGTGTATCTAACACACAATCCCTCGCTCACTGGGTCAGTGTATCGAACACACAATCCCACTCTCACTGGGTCAGTGTATCAAACACACAATCCCTCTCTCACTGGGTCAGTGTATCTAACACACAATCCTTCTCTCACTGGGTCAGTTTATCTAACATACAATCTCTCTCTCACTGGGTCAGTGTATCTAACACCCAATCCCTCTCACACTCGGTCAGTGTATCAAACACACAATCCCTCTCTCACTGTGTCAGTGTATCTAATACACAATCCCTCTCTCACTGGGTCAGTGTATCTGACACACAATCCCTCTCTCACTGGGTCAGTGTATCTCACACACAATCCCTCTCTCACTGGGTCAGTTTATCTCACACACAATCCCTCTCTCACTGGGTCAGTGTATCTAACACACAATCCCACTCTCACTGGGTCAGTGTATCTAACACACAATCCCTCTCTCACTGGGTCAGTGTATCTAACACACAATCCCTCTCTCACTGGGTCAGTGTATCTAACACACAATCCCTCTCTCACTGGGTCAGTGTATCTAACACACAATCCCTCTCTCACTGGGTCAGTGTATCTAACACACAATCCCTCTCTCACTGGGTCAGTGTATCGAACACGCAATCCCTCTCTCACTTGGTCAGTGTATCTAACACACAATCACTCTCTCACTGGGTCAGTGTATCTAACACACAATCCCTCTCTCACTGGGTCAGTGTATCTAACACACAATCCCTCTCTCACTGGGTCAGTGTATCTAACACACAATCCCTCTCTCACTGGGTCAGTGTATCTCACACACAATCCCTCTCTCACTGGGTCAGTGTATCTCACACACAATCCCTCTCTCACTGGGTCAGTGTATCTAACACACAATCCCACTCTCACTGGGTCAGTGCATCTAACACACAATCCCTCTCTCACTGGGTCAGTGTATCTAACACACAATCCCACTCTCACTGGGTCAGTGTATCTAACACACAATCCCCCTCTCACTGGGTCAGTGTATCTAACACACAATCCCTCTCTCACTGGGTCAGTGTATCTAACACACAATCCCTCTCTCACTGGGTCAGTGCATCTAACACACAATCCCTCTCTCACTGGGTCAGTGTATCTAACACACATTCCCTCTCTCACTGGGTCAGTGTATCTAACACACAATCCCCCTCTCACTGGGTCAGTGTATCTAACACACAATCCCTCTCTCACTGGGTCAGTGTATCGAACACACAATCCCTCTCTCACTGGGTCAGTGTATCGAACACACAATCCCTCTCTCACTGGGTCAGTGTATCTAACACACAATCCCACTCTCACTGGGAGGGTCAGTGTATCTAACACACAATCCCTCTCTCACTGGGTCAGTGTATCTAACACACAATCCCCCTCTCACTGGGTCAGTGTATCTAACACACAATCCCCCTCTCACTGGGTCAGTGTATCTAACACACAATCCCCCTCTCACTGGGTCAGTGTATCTAACACACAATCCCACTCTCACTGGGTCAGTGTATCGAACACACAATCGCTCTCTCACTGGGTCAGTGTATCTAACACACAATCCCCCTCTCACTGGGTCAGTGTATCTAACACACAATCCCTCTCTCACTGGGTCAGTGCATCTAACACACAATCCCTCTCTCACTGGGTCAGTGTATCTAACACACAATCCCTCTCTCACTGGGTCAGTGTATCTAACACACAATCCCTCTCTCACTGGGTCAGTGTATCTAACACACAATCCCTCTCTCACTGGGTCAGTGTATCTAACACACAATCCCTCTCTCACTGGGTCAGTGTATCGAACACGCAATCCCTCTCTCACTTGGTCAGTGTATCTAACACACAATCACTCTCTCACTGGGTCAGTGTATCTAACACACAATCCCTCTCTCACTGGGTCAGTGTATCTAACACACAATCCCTCTCTCACTGGGTCAGTGTATCTAACACACAATCCCTCTCTCACTGGGTCAGTGTATCTCACACACAATCCCTCTCTCACTGGGTCAGTGTATCTCACACACAATCCCTCTCTCACTGGGTCAGTGTATCTAACACACAATCCCACTCTCACTGGGTCAGTGCATCTAACACACAATCCCTCTCTCACTGGGTCAGTGTATCTAACACACAATCCCACTCTCACTGGGTCAGTGTATCTAACACACAATCCCCCTCTCACTGGGTCAGTGTATCTAACACACAATCCCTCTCTCACTGGGTCAGTGTATCTAACACACAATCCCTCTCTCACTGGGTCAGTGCATCTAACACACAATCCCTCTCTCACTGGGTCAGTGTATCTAACACACATTCCCTCTCTCACTGGGTCAGTGTATCTAACACACAATCCCCCTCTCACTGGGTCAGTGTATCTAACACACAATCCCTCTCTCACTGGGTCAGTGTATCGAACACACAATCCCTCTCTCACTGGGTCAGTGTATCGAACACACAATCCCTCTCTCACTGGGTCAGTGTATCTAACACACAATCCCACTCTCACTGGGAGGGTCAGTGTATCTAACACACAATCCCTCTCTCACTGGGTCAGTGTATCTAACACACAATCCCCCTCTCACTGGGTCAGTGTATCTAACACACAATCCCCCTCTCACTGGGTCAGTGTATCTAACACACAATCCCCCTCTCACTGGGTCAGTGTATCTAACACACAATCCCACTCTCACTGGGTCAGTGTATCGAACACACAATCGCTCTCTCACTGGGTCAGTGTATCTAACACACAATCCCCCTCTCACTGGGTCAGTGTATCTAACACACAATCCCTCTCTCACTGGGTCAGTGCATCTAACACACAATCCCTCTCTCACTGGGTCAGTGTATCTAACACACAATCCCTCTCTCACTGGGTCAGTGTGTCGAAGACACAATCCCTCTCTCACTGGGTCAGTGTATCTAACACACAATCCCACTCTCACTGGGTCAGTGTATCTAACACACAATCCCTCTTTCACTGGGTCAGTGTATCTAACACACAATCCCCCTCTCACTGGGTCAGTGTATCTAACACACAATCCCACTCTCACTGGGTCCGTGTATCTAACACACAATCCCTCTTTCACTGGGTCAGTGTATCTAACACACAATCCCCCTCTCACTGGGTCAGTGTATCTAACACACAATCCCTCTCTCACTGGGTCAGTGTATCTAACACACAATCCCACTCTCACTGGGTCAGTGTATCTAACACACAATCCCTCTTTCACTGGGTCAGTGTATCTAACACACAATCCCCCTCTCACTGGGTCAGTGTATCTAACACACAATCCCTCTCTCACTGGGTCAGTGTATCTAACACACAATCCCACTCTCACTGGGTCAGTGTATCTAACACACAATCCCTCTCTCACTGGGTCAGTGTATCTAACACACAATCCCACTCTCACTGGGTCAGTGTATCTAACACACAATCCCACTCTCACTGGGTCAGTGTATCTAACACACAATCCCACTCTCACTCGGTCAGTGTATCTAACACACAATCCCACTCTCACTGGGTCAGTGTATCTAACACACAATCCCTCTCTCACTGGGTCAGTGTATCTAACACACAATCCCACTCTCACTCGGTCAGTGTATCTAACACACAATCCCACTCTCACTGGGTCAGTGTATCTAACACACAATCCCACTCTCACTGGGTCAGTGTATCTAACACACAATCCCACTCTCACTCGGTCAGTGTATCTAACACACAATCCCACTCTCACTGGGTCAGTGTATCTAACACACAATCCCACTCTCACTGGGTCAGTGTATCTAACACACAATCCCTCTCTCACTGGGAGGTTCACTGTATTTTTTTTGATAAAGAGGTGCAAATAGAGTGGGTGAGAATCGAGTGGCATCCAACATAAAGGGGCCTCCAACAGCCTTCTATTGGTAATTAAACATTGAATGGGTAGTGAGATGAGCAGTGGGGCCAATTATTAACTGAAAGGAGGGATTGAATGTTAGATACACTGACCCAGTGAGAGAGGGATTGTGTGTTCGATACACTGACACAGTGAGAGAGGGATTGTGTGTTTGATACACTGACCCAGTGAGAGAGGGATTGTGTTTTAGATACACTGACCCAGTGAGAGAGGGATTGTGTGTTCGATACACTGACCCAGTGAGAGAGGGATTGTGTTTTAGATACACTGACCCAGTGAGAGAGGGATTGTGTGTTCGATACACTGACCCAGTGAAAGAGGGATTGTGTTTTAGATACACTGACCCAGTGAGAGAGGGATTGTGTGTTAGACACACTGACCCAGTGAGAGAGGGATTGTGTGTTAGATACACTGACACAGTGAGAGAGGGATTGTGTGTTAGATACACTGAACCAGTGAGAGAGGGATTGTGTGTTAGATACACTGACACAGTGAGAGGGGGATTGTGTGTTGGATACACTGACCCAGTGAGAGTGGGATTGTGTGTTAGATACACTGACCCAGTGAGAGAGGGATTGTGTGTTAGATACACTGACCCAGTGAGAGAGGGATTGTGTGTTAGATACACTGACCCAGTGAGAGAGGGATTGTGTGTTAGATACACTGACCCAGTGAGAGAGGGATTGTGTGTTAGATACACTGACACAGTGAGAGAGGGATTGTGTGTTAGATACACTGACCCAGTGAGAGAGGGATTGTGTGTTAGATACACTGACACAGTGAGAGAGGGATTGTGTGTTAGATGCACTGACCCAGTGAGAGAGGGATTGTGTGTTAGATACACTGACACAGTGAGAGAGGGATTGTGTGTTAGATACACTGACCCAGTGAGAGATGGATTGTGTGTTAGATACACTGACCCAGTGAGAGATGGATTGTGTGTTAGATACACTGACCCAGTGAGAGAGCGATTGTGTGTTAGATACACTGACCCAGTGAGAGAGGGATTGTGTGCTCGATACACTCACCCAGTGAGAGGGATTGTGTGTTAGATACACTGACCCAGTGAGAGAGCGATTGTGTGTTAGATACACTGACCGAGTGAGAGAGGGATTGTGTGTTAGATACACTGACCCAGTGAGAGAGTGATTGTGTGTTAGATACACTGACACAGTGAGAGAGGGATTGTGTGTTAGATACACTGACACAGTGAGAGAGGGATTGTGTGTTAGATACACTGACACAGTGAGAGAGGGATTGTGTGTTAGATACACTGACCCAGTGAGAGAGGGATTGTGTGTTAGATACACTGACACAGTGAGAGAGGGATTGTGTGTTAGATGCACTGACCCAGTGAGAGAGGGATTGTGTGTTAGATACACTGACCCAGTGAGAGAGCGATTGTGTGTTAGATACACTGACCCAGTGAGAGAGGGATTGTGTATTAGATACACGGATCCAGTGAGAGAGTGATTGTGTGTTAGATACACTGACCCAGTGAGAGAGGGATTGTGTGTTAGATACACTGACCCAGTGAGAGAGGGATTGTGTGTTAGATACACTGACCCAGTGAGAGAGGGATTGTGTGTTAGATACACTGACCCAGTGAGAGAGCGATTGTGTGTTAGATACACTGACCGAGTGAGAGAGGAATTTTGTGTTAGATACACTGACCCAGTGAGAGAGGGATTGTGTGTTAGATACACTGACCCAGTGAGAGAGGTATTGTGTGTTAGATACACTGAACCAGTGAGAGAGGGATTGTGTGTTAGATACACTGACCCAGTGAGAGAGGGATTGTGTGTTAGATACACTGAACCAGTGAGAGAGGGATTGTGTGTTAGATACACTGACCCAGTGAGAGAGGGATTGTGTTTTAGATGCACTGACCCAGTGATAGAGGGACTGTGTGTTAGATACACTGACCCAGTGAGAGAGGGATTGTGTGTTAGATACACTGACCCAGTGAGAGAGGGATTGTGTTTTAGATACACTGACCCAGTGAGATAGGGACTGTGTGTTAGATACATTGACCCAGTGAGAGAGGGATTGTGTGTTAGATACACTGACCCAGTGAGAGAGGGATTGTGTGTTAGATACACTGACCCAGTGAGAGAGGGATTGTGTGTTAGATACACTGACCCAGTGAGAGAGGGATTGTGTGTTTGATACACTGACACAGTGAGAGAGGGATTGTGTGTTAGATACACTGACCCAGTGAGAGTGGGATTGTGTGTTAGATACACTGACCCAGTGAGAGAGGGATTGTGTGTTAGATACACTGACCCAGTGAGAGTGGGATTGGGTGTTAGATACACTGACCCAGTGAGAGAGGGATTGTGTGTTAGATACACTGACCCAGTGAGAGAGGGATTGTGTGTTAGATACACTGACCCAGTGAGAGAGGGATTGTGTGTTTGATACACTGACACAGTGAGAGAGGGATTGTGTGTGAGATACACTGACCAAGTGAGAGAGGGACTGTGTGTTAGATACACTGACCCAGTGAGAGAGGGATTGTGTTTTAGATACACTAACCCAGTGAGAGAGGGACTGTGTGTTCGATACACTGACCCAGTGAGAGTGGGATTGTGTGTTAGATACACTGACCCAGTAAGAGAGGGATTGTATTTTAGATACACTGACCCAGTGAGAGAGGGAATGTGTGTTTGATACACTGACACAGTGAGAGAGGGATTGTGTGTTAGATACACTGACACAGTGAGAGAGGGATTGTGTGTTAGATGCACTGACCCAGTGAGAGAGGGATTGTGTGTTAGATACACTGACCCAGTGAGAGAGCGATTGTGTGTTAGATACACTGACCCAGTGAGAGAGGGATTGTGTATTAGATACACGGATCCAGTGAGAGAGTGATTGTGTGTTAGATACACTGACCCAGTGAGAGAGGGATTGTGTGTTAGATGCACTGACCCAGTGAGAGAGGGATTGTGTGTTAGATACACTGACCCAGTGAGAGAGGGATTGTGTGTTAGATACACTGACCCAGTGAGAGAGCGATTGTGTGTTAGATACACTGACCGAGTGAGAGAGGGATTGTGTGTTAGATACACTGACCCAGTGAGAGAGGGATTGTGTGTTAGATACACTGACCCAGTGAGAGAGGGATTGTGTGTTAGATACACTGAACCAGTGAGAGAGGGATTGTGTGTTAGATACACTGACCCAGTGAGAGAGGGATTGTGTGTTAGATACACTGAACCAGTGAGAGAGGGATTGTGTGTTAGATACACTGACCCAGTGAGAGAGGGATTGTGTTTTAGATGCACTGACCCAGTGAGAGAGGGACTGTGTGTTAGATACACTGACCCAGTGAGAGAGGGATTGTGTGTTAGATACACTGACCCAGTGAGAGAGGGATTGTGTTTTAGATACACTGACCCAGTGAGATAGGGACTGTGTGTTCGATACACTGACCCAGTTAGAGAGGGATTGTGTGTTAGATACACTGACCCAGTGAGAGAGGGATTGTGTGTTAGATACACTGACCCAGTGAGAGAGGGATTGTGTGTTAGATACACTGACCCAGTGAGAGAGGGATTGTGTGTTTGATACACTGACACAGTGAGAGAGGGATTGTGTGTTAGATACACTGACCCAGTGAGAGTGGGATTGTGTGTTAGATACACTGACCCAGTGAGAGAGGGATTGTGTGTTAGATACACTGACCCAGTGAGAGTGGGATTGGGTGTTAGATACACTGACCCAGTGAGAAAGGGATTGTGTGTTAGATACACTGACCCAGTGAGAGAGGGATTGTGTGTTAGATACACTGACCCAGTGAGAGAGGGATTGTGTGTTTGATACACTGACACAGTGAGAGAGGGATTGTGTGTGAGATACACTGACCAAGTGAGAGAGGGACTGTGTGTTAGATACACTGACCCAGTGAGAGAGGGATTGTGTTTTAGATACACTGACCCAGTGAGAGAGGGACTGTGTGTTCGATACACTGACCCAGTGAGAGTGGGATTGTGTGTTAGATACACTGTCCCAGTAAGAGAGGGATTGTATTTTAGATACACTGACCCAGTGAGAGAGGGATTGTGTGTTTGATACACTGACACAGTGAGAGAGGGATTGTGTGTTATATACACTGACCCAGTGAGAGTGGGATTGTGTGTTGGATACACTGAATGAGTGAGAGTGGGATTGTGTGTTAGATACACTGACTCAGTGAGAGAGGGATTGTGTGTTAGATACACTGACCCAGTGAGAGAGGGATTGTGTGTTAGATACACTGACTCAGTGAGAGAGGGATTGTGTGTTAGATACACTGACCCAGTGAGAGAGGGTTTGTGTGTTAGATACACTGACCCAGTAAGAGAGGGATTGTGTGTTCGATACACTGACCCAGTGAGAGAGGGATTGTGTGTTAGATACACTGACCCAGTGAGAGTGGGATTGTGTTTTAGATACACTGACCCAGTGAGAGAGGGATTGTGTGTTAGATACACTGACCCAGTGAGAGAGGGATTGTGTGTTAGATACACTGACCAAGTGAGAGAGGGATTGTGTGTTAGATACACTGACCCAGTGAGAGAGGGATTGTGTGTTAGATACACTGACCCAGTGAGAGAGATTGTGTGTTAGATAAACTGACCCAGTGAGAGTGGGATTGTGTATTATATACACTGACCCAGTGAGAGAGGGATTGTGTTTTAGATACACTGACCCAGTGAGAGAGGGATTGTGTGTTAGATGCACTGACCCAGTGAGAGAGGGATTGTGTATTAGATACACTGACCCAGTGAGAGAGGGATTGTGTGTAAGATACACTGACCCAGTGAGAGAGGGATTGTGTGTTAGATACACCGACCCAGTGAGAGAGGGATTGTGTGTTAGATACACTGACCCAGTGAGAGAGGGATTGTGTGTTAGATACACTGACCCAGTGAGAGAGGGATTGTGTGTTAGATACACTGACCCAGTGAGAGAGGGATTGTGTGTTTGATACACTGACCCAGTGAGAGAGGGATTGTGTGTCAGATACACCGACTCAGTGAGAGTGGGATTGTGTGTTAGATACACTGACCCCGTTGGAGCGGGATTGTGTGTTAGATACACTGACCCAGTGAGAGAGGGATTGTGTGTTAGATACACTGACCGAGTGAGAGAGGGACTGTGTGTTAGATACACTGACCCAGTGAGAGAGGGATTGTGTGTTAGATACACTGACCGAGTGAGAGAGGGATTGTGTGTTTGATACACTGACCCAGTGAGAGAGGGATTGTGTGTTAGATACACTGACCCAGTGAGAGAGGGATTGTGTGTTAGATACACTGACCGAGTGAGAGTGGGATTGTGTGTTAGATACACTGACCCAGTGAGAGTGGGATTGTGTGTTAGATACACTGACCCAGTGAGAGTGGGATTGTGTGTTAAATACACTGACCCAGTGAGAGAGGGATTGTGTGTTAGATACACTGACACAGTGAGAGAGGGATTGTGTGTTAGATACACTGACCCGGTGAGAGAGGGATTGTGTTTTAGATACACTGACCCAGTGATAGAGGGATTGTGTGTTAGATACACTGACCCAGTGAGAGAGGGATTGTGTGTTCGATACACTGACCCAGTGAGAGAGGGATTGTGTGTTAGATACACTGTCCCAGTAAGAGAGGGATTGTGTGTTCGATACACTGACCCAGTGAGGGAGGGATTGTGTGTTAGATACACTGACCCAGTGAGAGAGGGATTGTGTGTTAGATACACTGACCCAGTGAGAGAGGGATTGTGTGTTCGATACACTGACCCAGTGAGAGAGGGATTGTGTGTTAGATGCACTGACTCAGTGAGAGAGGGATTGTGTGTTAGATACACTGACCCAGTGAGAGAGGGTTTGTGTGTTAGATACACTGACCCAGTGAGAGAGGGATTGTGTGTTCGATACACTGACCCAGTGAGAGAGGGATTGTGTGTTAGATACACTGACCCAGTGAGAGTGGGATTGTGTGTTTGATACACTGACACAGTGAGAGAGGGATTGTGTGTTATATACACTGACCCAGTGAGAGTGGGATTGTGTGTTAGATACACTGAATGAGTGAGAGTGGGATTGTGTGTTAGATACACTGACTCAGTGAGAGAGGGATTGTGTGTTAGATACACTGACCCAGTGAGAGAGGGATTGTGTGTTAGATACACTGACTCAGTGAGAGAGGGATTGTGTGTTAGATACACTGACCCAGTGAGAGAGGGTTTGTGTGTTAGATACACTGACCCAGTCAGAGAGGGATTGTGTGTTCGATACACTGACCCAGTGAGAGAGGGATTGTGTGTTAGATACACTGACCCAGTGAGAGTGGGATTGTGTTTTAGATACACTGACCCAGTGAGAGAGGGATTGTGTGTTAGATACACTGACCCAGTGAGAGAGGGATTGTGTGTTAGATACACTGACCAAGTGAGAGAGGGATTGTGTGTTAGATACACTGACCCAGTGAGAGAGGGATTGTGTGTTAGATACACTGACCCAGTGAGAGAGATTGTGTGTTAGATAAACTGACCCAGTGAGAGTGGGATTGTGTATTATATACACTGACCCAGTGAGAGAGGGATTGTGTTTCAGATACACTGACCCAGTGAGAGAGGGATTGTGTGTTAGATGCACTGACCCAGTGAGAGAGGGATTGTGTATTAGATACACTGACCCAGTGAGAGAGGGATTGTGTGTAAGATACACTGACCCAGTGAGAGAGGGATTGTGTGTTAGATACACCGACCCAGTGAGAGAGGGATTGTGTGTTAGATACACTGACCCAGTGAGAGAGGGATTGTGTGTTAGATACACTGACCCAGTGAGAGAGGGATTGTGTGTTAGATACACTGACCCAGTGAGAGAGGGATTGTGTGTTTGATACACTGACCCAGTGAGAGAGGGATTGTGTGTCAGATACACCGACTCAGTGAGAGTGGGATTGTGTGTTAGATACACTGACCCCGTTGGAGCGGGATTGTGTGTTAGATACACTGACCCAGTGAGAGAGGGATTGTGTGTTAGATACACTGACCGAGTGAGAGAGGGACTGTGTGTTAGATACACTGACCCAGAGAGAGAGGGATTGTGTGTTAGATACACTGACCGAGTGAGAGAGGGATTGTGTGTTTGATACACTGACCCAGTGAGAGAGGGATTGTGTGTTAGATACACTGACCCAGTGAGAGAGGGATTGTGTGTTAGATACACTGACCGAGTGAGAGTGGGATTGTGTGTTAGATACACTGACCCAGTGAGAGTGGGATTGTGTGTTAGATACACTGACCCAGTGAGAGTGGGATTGTGTGTTAGATACACTGACCCAGTGAGAGAGGGATTGTGTGTTAGATACACTGACACAGTGAGAGAGGGATTGTGTGTTAGATACACTGACCCGGTGAGAGAGGGATTGTGTTTTAGATACACTGACCCAGTGATAGAGGGATTGTGTGTTAGATACACTGACCCAGTGAGAGAGGGATTGTGTGTTCGATACACTGACCCAGTGAGAGAGGGATTGTGTGTTAGATACACTGTCCCAGTAAGAGAGGGATTGTGTGTTCGATACACTGACCCAGTGAGGGAGGGATTGTGTGTTAGATACACTGACCCAGTGAGAGAGGGATTGTGTGTTAGATACACTGACCCAGTGAGAGAGGGATTGTGTGTTCGATACACTGACCCAGTGAGAGAGGGATTGTGTGTTAGATGCACTGACTCAGTGAGAGAGGGATTGTGTGTTAGATACACTGACCCAGTGAGAGAGGGTTTGTGTGTTAGATACACTGACCCAGTGAGAGAGGGATTGTGTGTTCGATACACTGACCCAGTGAGAGAGGGATTGTGTGTTAGATACACTGACCCAGTGAGAGTGGGATTGTGTGTTAGATACACTGACCCAGTGAGAGATGGATTGTGTGTTAGATACACTGACCCAGTGAGAGAGGGATTGTGTGTTAGATACACTGACCAAGTGAGAGAGGGATTGTGTGTTAGATACACTGACCCAGTGAGAGAGGGATTGTGTGTTAGATACACTGACCCAGTGAGAGAGGGTTTGTGTGTTAGATACACTGACCCAGTAAGAGAGGGATTGTGTGTTCGATACACTGACCCAGTGAGAGAGGGATTGTGTGTTAGATACACTGACCCAGTGAGAGTGGGATTGTGTTTTAGATACACTGACCCAGTGAGAGAGGGATTGTGTGTGAGATACACTGACCCAGTGAGAGAGGGATTGTGTGTTAGATACACTGACCAAGTGAGAGAGGGATTGTGTGTTAGATACACTGACCCAGTGAGAGAGGGATTGTGTGTTAGATACACTGACCCAGTGAGAGAGATTGTGTGTTAGATAAACTGACCCAGTGAGAGTGGGATTGTGTATTATATACACTGACCCAGTGAGAGAGGGATTGTGTTTTAGATACACTGACCCAGTGAGAGAGGGATTGTGTGTTAGATGCACTGACCCAGTGAGAGAGGGATTGTGTATTAGATACACTGACCCAGTGAGAGAGGGATTGTGTGTAAGATACACTGACCCAGTGAGAGAGGGATTGTGTGTTAGATACACCGACCCAGTGAGAGAGGGATTGTGTGTTAGATACACTGACCCAGTGAGAGAGGGATTGTGTGTTAGATACACTGACCCAGTGAGAGAGGGATTGTGTGTTAGATACACTGACCCAGTGAGAGAGGGATTGTGTGTTTGATACACTGACCCAGTGAGAGAGGGATTGTGTGTCAGATACACCGACTCAGTGAGAGTGGGATTGTGTGTTAGATACACTGACCCCGTTGGAGCGGGATTGTGTGTTAGATACACTGACCCAGTGAGAGAGGGATTGTGTGTTAGATACACTGACCGAGTGAAAGAGGGACTGTGTGTTAGATACACTGACCCAGTGAGAGAGGGATTGTGTGTTAGATACACTGACCGAGTGAGAGAGGGATTGTGTGTTTGATACACTGACCCAGTGAGAAAGGGATTGTGTGTTAGATACACTGACCCAGTGAGAGAGGGATTGTGTGTTAGATACACTGACCGAGTGAGAGTGGGATTGTGTGTTAGATACACTGACCCAGTGAGAGTGGGATTGTGTGTTAGATACACTGACCCAGTGAGAGTGGGATTGTGTGTTAGATACACTGACCCAGTGAGAGAGGGATTGTGTGTTAGATACACTGACACAGTGAGAGAGGGATTGTGTGTTAGATACACTGACCCGGTGAGAGAGGGATTGTGTTTTAGATACACTGACCCAGTGATAGAGGGATTGTGTGTTAGATACACTGACCCAGTGAGAGAGGGATTGTGTGTTCGATACACTGACCCAGTGAGAGAGGGATTGTGTGTTAGATACACTGTCCCAGTAAGAGAGGGATTGTGTGTTCGATACACTGACCCAGTGAGGGAGGGATTGTGTGTTGGATACACTGACCCAGTGAGAGAGGGATTGTGTGTTAGATACACTGACCCAGTGAGAGAGGGATTGTGTGTTCGATACACTGACCCAGTGAGAGAGGAATTGTGTGTTAGATGCACTGACTCAGTGAGAGAGGGATTGTGTGTTAGATACACTGACCCAGTGAGAGAGGGTTTGTGTGTTAGATACACTGACCCAGTGAGAGAGGGATTGTGTGTTCGATACACTGACCCAGTGAGAGAGGGATTGTGTGTTAGATACACTGACCCAGTGAGAGTGGGATTGTGTGTTAGATACACTGACCCAGTGAGAGAGGGATTGTGTGTTAGATACACTGACCCAGTGAGAGAGGGATTGTGTGTTAGATACACTGACCAAGTGAGAGAGGGATTGTGTGTTAGATACACTGACCCAGTGAGAGAGGGATTGTGTGTTAGATACACTGACCCAGTGAGAGAGATTGTGTGTTAGATAAACTGACCCAGTGAGAGTGGGATTGTGTGTTAGATACACTGTCCCAGTAAGAGAGGGATTGTGTGTTCGATACACTGACCCAGTGAGGGAGGGATTGTGTGTTAGATACACTGACCCAGTGAGAGTGGGATTGTGTGTTCGATACACTCATCCAGTGAGAGTGGGATTGTGTGTTAGATGCACTGACCCAGTGAGAGAGGGATTGTGTGTTAGATACACTGACCCAGTGAGAGTGGGATTGTGTGTTCGATACACTGACCCAGTGAGAGAGGGATTGTGTGTTCGATACACCGACCCAGTGAGAGAGGGATTGTGTGTTAGATACACTGACCCAGTGAGAGAGGGATTGTGTGTTAGATACACCGACCCAGTGAGAGAGGGATTGTGTGTTAGATACACTGACCCAGTGAGAGTGGGATTGTGTGTTAGATACACTGACCCAGTGAGAGAGGGATTGTGTGTTAGATACACTGACCCAGTGAGAGTGGGATTGTGTGTTCGATACACTCATCCAGTGAGAGTGGGATTATGTGTTAGATACACTGACCCAGTGAGAGAGGGATTGTGTGTTAGATACACTGACCCAGTGAGAGAGGGATTGTGTGTTAGATACACTGACCCAGTGAGAGAGGGATTGTGTGTTAGATACACCGACCCAGTGAGAGAGGGATTGTGTGTTAGATACACTGACCCAGTGAGAGAGGGATTGTGTGTTAGATACACTGACCCAGTGAGAGAGGGATTGTGTGTTAGATACACTGACCCAGTGAGAGAGGGATTGTGTGTTTGATACACTGACCCAGTGAGAGAGGGATTGTGTGTCAGATACACCGACTCAGTGAGAGTGGGATTGTGTGTTAGATACACTGACCCCGTTGGAGCGGGATTGTGTGTTAGATACACTGACCCAGTGAGAGAGGGATTGTGTGTTAGATACACTGACCGAGTGAGAGAGGGACTGTGTGTTAGATACACTGACCCAGTGAGAGAGGGATTGTGTGTTAGATACACTGACCGAGTGAGAGAGGGATTGTGTGTTTGATACACTGACCCAGTGAGAGAGGGATTGTGTGTTAGATACACTGACCCAGTGAGAGAGGGATTGTGTGTTAGATACACTGACCGAGTGAGAGTGGGATTGTGTGTTAGATACACTGACCCAGTGAGAGTGGGATTGTGTGTTAGATACACTGACCCAGTGAGAGTGGGATTGTGTGTTAGATACACTGACGCAGTGAGAGAGGGATTGTGTGTTAGATACACTGACACAGTGAGAGAGGGATTGTGTGTTAGATACACTGACCCGGTGAGAGAGGGATTGTGTTTTAGATACACTGACCCAGTGATAGAGGGATTGTGTGTTAGAGACACTGACCCAGTGAGAGAGGGATTGTGTGTTAGATACACTGACCCAGTGAGAGTGGGATTGTGTGTTCGATACACTCATCCAGTGAGAGTGGGATTATGTGTTAGATACACTGACCCAGTGAGAGAGGGATTGTGTGTTAGATACACTGACCCAGTGAGAGAGGGATTGTGTGTTAGATACACTGACCCAGTGAGAGAGGGATTGTGTGTTAGATACACCGACCCAGTGAGAGAGGGATTGTGTGTTAGATACACTGACCCAGTGAGAGAGGGATTGTGTGTTAGATACACTGACCCAGTGAGAGAGGGATTGTGTGTTAGATACACTGACCCAGTGAGAGAGGGATTGTGTGTTTGATACACTGACCCAGTGAGAGAGGGATTGTGTGTCAGATACACCGACTCAGTGAGAGTGGGATTGTGTGTTAGATACACTGACCCCGTTGGAGCGGGATTGTGTGTTAGATACACTGACCCAGTGAGAGAGGGATTGTGTGTTAGATACACTGACCGAGTGAGAGAGGGACTGTGTGTTAGATACACTGACCCAGTGAGAGAGGGATTGTGTGTTAGATACACTGACCGAGTGAGAGAGGGATTGTGTGTTTGATACACTGACCCAGTGAGAGAGGGATTGTGTGTTAGATACACTGACCCAGTGAGAGAGGGATTGTGTGTTAGATACACTGACCGAGTGAGAGTGGGATTGTGTGTTAGATACACTGACCCAGTGAGAGTGGGATTGTGTGTTAGATACACTGACCCAGTGAGAGTGGGATTGTGTGTTAGATACACTGACCCAGTGAGAGAGGGATTGTGTGTTAGATACACTGACACAGTGAGAGAGGGATTGTGTGTTAGATACACTGACCCGGTGAGAGAGGGATTGTGTTTTAGATACACTGACCCAGTGATAGAGGGATTGTGTGTTAGAGACACTGACCCAGTGAGAGAGGGATTGTGTGTTCGATACACTGACCCAGTGAGAGAGGGATTGTGTGTTAGATACACTGTCCCAGTAAGAGAGGGATTGTGTGTTCGATACACTGACCCAGTGAGGGAGGGATTGTGTGTTGGATACACTGACCCAGTGAGAGAGGGATTGTGTGTTAGATACACTGACCCAGTGAGAGAGGGATTGTGTGTTCGATACACTGACCCAGTGAGAGAGGAATTGTGTGTTAGATGCACTGACTCAGTGAGAGAGGGATTGTGTGTTAGATACACTGACCCAGTGAGAGAGGGTTTGTGTGTTAGATACACTGACCCAGTGAGAGAGGGATTGTGTGTTCGATACACTGACCCAGTGAGAGAGGGATTGTGTGTTAGATACACTGACCCAGTGAGAGTGGGATTGTGTGTTAGATACACTGACCCAGTGAGAGAGGGATTGTGTGTTAGATACACTGACCCAGTGAGAGAGGGATTGTGTGTTAGATACACTGACCAAGTGAGAGAGGGATTGTGTGTTAGATACACTGACCCAGTGAGAGAGGGATTGTGTGTTAGATACACTGACCCAGTGAGAGAGATTGTGTGTTAGATAAACTGACCCAGTGAGAGTGGGATTGTGTATTATATACACTGACCCAGTGAGAGAGGGATTGTGTTTTAGATACACTGACCCAGTGAGCGAGGGATTGTGTGTTTGATACACTGACCCAGTGAGAGAGGGATTGTGTGTTAGATACACTGACCCAGTGAGAGAGGGATTGTGTGTTAGATACACTGACCCAGTGAGAGAGGGATTGTGTGTTGGATGCACCGACCCAGTGAGAGTGGGATTGTGTGTTAGATACACCGACCCAGTGAGAGTGGGATTGTGTGTTTGATACACTAACCCAGTGAGAGAGGGATTGTGTGTTAGATACACTGACCCAATGAGAGAGGGATTGTGTGTTAGATACACTGACCCAGTGAGAGAGGGATTGTGTGTTAGATACACTGACCCAGTGAGAGAGGGATTGTGTGTTGGATACACTGACCCAGTGAGAGAGGGATTGTGTGTTAGATACACCGACCCAGTGAGAGTGGGATTGTGTGTTTGATACACTAACCCAGTGAGAGAGGGATTGTGTGTTCGATACACTGACCCAATGAGAGAGGGATTGTGTGTTAGATACACTGACCCAGTGAGAGAGGGATTGTGTGTTGGATACACCGACCCAGTGAGAGTGGGATTGTGTGTTTGATACACTGACCCAGTGAGAGCGGGATTGTGTGTTTGATACACTGACCCAGTGAGAGAGGGATTGTGTGTTAGATACACTGACCCAGTGAGAGAAGGATTGTGTGTTAGATACACTGACCCAGTGAGAGAGGGATTGTGTGTTAGATACACTGACCCAGTGAGAGAGGGATTGTGTGTTAGATACACTGACCCAGTGAGAGAGGGATTGTGTGTGAGATACACTGACCCAGTGAGCGAGGGATTGTGTGTTTGTTGCACTGACCCAGTGAGAGAGGGATTGTGTGTTAGATACACTGACCCAGTGAGAGAGGGATTGTGTGTTAGATACACTGACCCACTGAGAGAGGGATTGTGTGTTTGATACACTGACCCAGTGAGAGAGGGATTGTGTGTTAGATACACTGACCCAGTGAGAGGGGGATTGTGTGTTAGATACACTGACCCAGTGAGAGAGGGATTGTGTGTTAGATACACTGACCATGTGAGAGAGGGATTGTGTGTTAGATACACTGACCCAGTGAGAGAGGGATTGTGTGTTCGATACACTGACCCAATTAGAGTGGGATTGTGTGTTAGATACACTGACCCAATGAGAGAGGGATTGTGTGTTAGATACACTGACCCAGTGAGAGAGGGATTGTGTGTTAGATACACTGACCCAGTGAGAGAAGGATTGTGTGTTAGATACACTGACCCAGTGAGAGAGGTATTGTGTGGTAGATACACTGACCCAGTGAGAGAGGGATTGTGTATTAGATACACTGAACCAGTGAGAGAGGGATTGTGTGTTAGATACACTGACCCAGTGAGAGAGGGATTGTGTGGTCGATACACTGACCCAGTGAGAGAGGGATTGTGTGTTAGATACACTGACCCAGTGAGAGAGGGATTGTGTGTTAGATACACTGACCCAGTGAGAGAGGGATTGTGTGTTAGATACACTGACCCAGTGAGAGACGGATTGTGTGTTAGATACACTGACCCAGTGAGAGAGGGATTGTGTGTTAGATACACTGACCCAGTGAGAGAGGGATTGTGTGTTAGATACACTGACCCAGTGAGAGAGGGATTGTGTGTTAGATACACTGACCCAGTGAGAGGGTGATTGTGTGTTTGAGGGCAGAGGACATGGCTGAGGCACTAAATGAGTACTTTGCATCTGTCCTGAGCAAGGATGAAGATGCTGCCAGAGTCTCAGTGAAAGAGGAAGTAGTTGAGATTCTGGATGGTCTAAAAATTGATGATTAAGAGCTACGAGAAATACTAGCAGCAGTTAATGTCGATTTGTCACCCGATCCAGATGGGAGACATTCTCGGTTGCTGAGGGAAGTTATAGTGGAAATTGTGGAGGTACTTTCCATAATCTTCCATCATCCTTAGATACTGGGGTGGTTCCAGAGGACTGGAGAATTGCAAATGTTACACCCTTGTTCAAAAAAGTGTGTAAGGATAAACCCAGCAACTGCAGGCCGGTCAGTTTAACCTCAGTGGTGGGGAATCTTTTCGAAACTATAATCCGGGACAGAATTGACAGTCACTTGGACAAGTGTGGATTAATTCAGGAAAGCCAGCACGGATTTCTTAAAGGCAAATGGGGTTAACAAACCTGATGGTGTTTTTTGATGATGGTAACAGAGAGGGTCGATGAGGGCCATGCGGTTGATGTTGTGTTTCTGGACTTTCAAAAGTTGTTTGACTAAGTGTCAGCAATGTTGAAGCCCCTGGAATAAAAGGGGCAGTGGCAGCATGGATACAAAATTAGCTAAGTGACAGGAAACAGAGAGTAGTGGTGAACGGTTGTTTTTCGGACTGGAGGGAGGTGTACAGTGGTGTTCCCCAGGGGTCAGTGCTGGGACCACTGCTTTTTTTGATATATATTAATGACTCGGACTTGGCTGTACAGGACACAATTTCAAAATTTGCAAATGACACAAAATTAGAAGTGTAGTGAACAGTGAGGAGGATAGTGATAGACTTCAAGAGGATATAGACAGGCTGGTGGAATGGGCGGACACGTTGTGGACTAAATTTAACACAGAGAAGTGCGAAGTGATACATTTTGGCAGCAAAAACGAGAAGAAGTCATTTCAACTAAATGGTTCAATTTTAGGAAGGATGTGAAAGCCTTAGAGAGGGTGCAGAAAGATTTACTAGAATGGTTCCAGGGATGAGGGATTTCAGTTACGTGGATAGACTGGAGAAGCTGGGGTTGTTCTCCTTAGAACAGAGAAGGTTGAGAGGAGATTTGATCGAGGTGTTCAAAATCATGAAGGGTTTAGATAAAGTAAATAAAGAGAAACTGTTCCCATTGGCGGAAGGGTCGAGAACCAGAGGACACAGATTTAAGGTGATTGGCAAAAGAACCAAAGACAACATGAGGGAAAACATCTTTACGCAGCGAGTCGTTATAATCTGGAATGCTCTGCCTGAAAGGGAGGTGGAAGCAGATTCAATCGTGGCTTTCAAAAGGGAATTGGATAAATACTTGAAGGGAAAAAATTTGCAAGCTATGGGGAAACAGTGCAGAATGGGACTTACTGGACTGCTCTTACAAAGAGACAACACAGGCTCGATGGGCTGAATGGCCTCCTTCTGTGCTGTAACCATTCTATGATTCTAATATACACAGGAGCTGTTATTCTCTATAATATATACAATGTCTTAAGGTAATTAATATCAGTAGAGAAAAATTACTTGAGAAACTAATGAGACTAAAAGCTGATAAATCCCCTGGACCTGATGGTCGACATCCGAGGGTTCGAAAAGAGGTGGCTGCAGAGATAGTGGATCCATTGGTTGTGATCTTCCAAAATTCTCTAGATTCTAGAACGATCCCACCAGATCACAAGGTAGCAAATGTAACCCCACTATTCAAGAAAGGAGGGAGAGAGAAAACAGGGAACTACAGGCCAGTTAGCCTGACATCAGTCATCGGGAAAATGCTGGAATCCATTATTAAGGAAGTGGTAACAGGGCACTTAGAAAATCATAATATGATCAGGCAGAGTCAACATGGTTTTATGAAAGGGAAATCATGTTTGACAAATTTATTAGAGTTTTTTGAGGATGTAACTAGCAGGGTAGATAAAGGGGAACCAGTGGATGGAGTATATTTGGATTTTCAAAAGGCATTCAATAAGGTGCCACACAAAAGGTTGTTACACAAGAAAAGGGCTCATGAGGTTGGGTTTTTTTTTTATTCGTTCATGGGATGTGGGCGTCGCTGGCGAGGCCGGCATTTATTGCCCATCCCTAATTGCCCTTGAGAAGGTGGTGGTGAGCCGCCTTCTTGAACCGCTGCAGTCCGTGTGGTGAAGGTTCTCCCACAGTGCTGTTAGGAAGGGAGTTCCAGGATTTTGACCCAGCGACGATGAAGGAACGGTGATACATTTCCAAGTCGGGATGGTGTGTGACTTGGAGGGGAACGTGCAGGTGGTGTTGTTCCCATGTGCCTGCTGCCCTTGTCCTTCGAGGTGGTAGAGATCGCGGGTTTGGGAGGTGCTGTCGAAGAAGCCTTGGCGAGTTGCTGCAGTGCATCCTGTGGATGGTACACACTGCAGCCACATTGCGCCGGTGGTGAAGGGAGTGAATGTTTAGGGTGGTGGATGGGGTGCCAATCAAGCGGGCTGCTTTGTCCTTTTGATTTTTGATGGGTAACATATTATGGATAGAGGATTGGTTAACAGATAGAAAACAGAGAGTAGGGATAAATGGGTCATTCTCAGGTTGGCAGGCTGTAACTGGTGGGGTATCGCAAGGATCAGTGCTTGGGCCTCAGCTGTTTACAATCTATATTAATGACTTAGATGAAAGGACCAAATTTAATGTGTCCAAGTTTGCTGATGATACAAAGCTCGGTGGGAAAGTAAGCTGTGAGGATGACACAAAGGGGACGATTTTCGGATGGCCGAGTGGGTGCATTGACAATATAATATTTAATGTGGGTTGAACCAAAATCAAATATAAATAAAAAACATGACAAACCGTCAAACACCCTTGTGCATCCCCTTTGTGCTCACGAAACCTTTGCCTTACGCTTCCTGCTACTCATACATGATGCATCCCCTGTGGCTGCAGCAGAGGTAGTGGCAGGTTGGGTGAGGCTGACCGTGAAAGAGATGCATCAGAGGGTGAGTAAGAGATAGAGCCGTGAGATTGTTTGAGAATTGGGTTGAGTGGTAGTGGTGGGATGAGTACTGGCGAGGTGAGTAAGTGCAGGTAAGTTGAGGATGAGGTTTGAGTGGGTGTGAGGAGTGATGTGATAGAGTAGTGTTGGCAGTGCAGATTTAGATGTGGGGTGGGGGCGGTGATGTGGAAGACGGAGTGTAGGAGAATGAGTAAGTGTACTCACTTTGACTGACCTAGTTAGGTCATTGAAGCACTTCCTCCACTGTATCCATGTGCGGGAGATGTTACTGGTGCTGCTGACCTCCTCTGCCACCTCGAGCCACGCCTTCTTGGTGGCAGAGGCAAGCCACTTCCTCCCGTATGCTGGGTGGACGATCTCCCTCCTCCTCTTCACCCCATCCAGTAAGACCTGAAGTGAGGCATCATTAAACCTGGGAGCAGCCTTTCCCCTGGGCTGCTCCATGCTGTAATTTTGGGTGTTTGCTCCAGGAGCAGCCATTGGAGGACTGGCCCTTTAAATCGCGCTCCTCCGGCTGACAGCCTGTGATGCGGGTGCGCAGTCCGCCCGCTGCGCGGGTTGACAACGGGAAACCCGGAAGCCGCGGTAAGTGGCTTCAATTTACCTGTGATCGCGTGGGGAACAGACCGATTTTACTGGCCGGGTTACCCACGAACCCAGTCGCCCCCACCCCCATTCCCCCTCCCCCACCCGCTGCCATCCCGTCTCCCTGGTCATATCGATGCCAAAGAGTCTGCAAAGGGATACAGACAGGTTGAGTGAGTGGGCAAGAAGGTGGCAGATGGAGTATAATGTGGGGAAATGTGAGGTTGTTCACTTTGAAAGGAAGAATAGAAAAACAAAATATTTTTTATATGGGAAACTATTAAATGTTGGTGTTCAGAGAGACTTGAGTGTCCTCGTACAAGAAACACAAAAAGTTAACATGCAGGTACAGCAAGCGATTAGGAAGGCAAATGGCATGTTGGCCTTCATTGCAAGGGGATTGGAGTACAAGAGTAAGGAAGTCTTACTACAATTGTACAGGGCTTTGGTGAGACCTCACCTGGAGGACTGTGTACAGTTTTGGTCTTATCTAAGGAAGGAGATACTTGCCTTGGACCCGGTGCAGCGAAGGTTCACTAGATTAATTCCTGGGATGAGAGGGTTGTCCTATGAGGAGAGATCGAGTAGAATGGGCCTATACTGTCTGGAGTTTAGAAGAATGAGAGGTGATCTCATTGAAATATATCAGATTCTGAGGGGGCTTGACAGGGTCGATGCTGAGAGGTTGTTTCCCCTGGCTGGAGAGTCTAGAACTAGGGGGCATAGTCTCAGGATAAGGGGTCGGCCATTTAAGACTGAGATGAGGAGGAATTTCTTCACTCAGAGGGTTGTGAATCTTTGGAATTCTCTACCACAGAGGGCTGTGGATGCTGAGTCATTGAATATATTCAAGGCTGAGATCAATAGATTTTTGGACTCTCGGGGAATCAAGGGATATGGGGATCGGGCAGGAAAGTGGAGTTGAGGTTGAAGATCAGCCATGATCTGATTGAATGGTGGAGCAGGCTCGCGGGGCCGTATGGCCTACTCCTGCTCCTATTTCTTATGTTCTTCTAATATGGGCTTGGTTGTACTGGATTATTTCAAAGTTTGCAAATGACACGAAACTCAGAAATGTAGTAAACAATGTGGAGGATAGTAACAGACTTCAGGAGGATATAGACAGACTGGTGAAATGGGCAGACACATGGCAGATTACATTTACCACAGAGAAATGTGAAGTGACTCATTTCGGCAGGAAGAATGAGGAGAGGCAAAATAAACTAAATGGTACAATTTTAAAGGGGGTACAGGAACAGAGAGACCTGGGGGTGAATGAACACAAATCTTTGAAGGTGGCAGGACAGGTTGAGAAGACTGTTAAAAAAGCAAATGGGATCCTGGGCTTTATTAATAGAGGCACAGAGTACAAAAGCAAGGAAGTTGTGCTGAACTTTTATAAAACACTGGTTAGGCCTCAGCTGGAGTATTGGGTTCAATTCTGGGCACCGCACTTTAGGAAGGATGTGAAGGCCTTAGAGAGGGTGTGGAAGAGATTTACTGGAATGGTTCCAGGGATGAGGGACTTCAGTTATGTGGATAGACTGGAGAAGCTGGGGTTGTTCTCATTGGAGCAGAGAAGGTTAAGAGGAGATTTGATCGAGGTGTTCAAAATCATGAAGGGTTTTGATAGAGTAAATAAAGAGAAACTGTTTCCAGTGACAGAAGGGTCAGTAACCAGAGGACACAGATTTAAGGTGATCGGCAAAAGAACCAGAGGCGACATGAGGAAACATTTTTTTACACAGTGAGTTGTTCTGATCTGGAATTCACTGCCTGAAAAGGTGGTGGAAGCAGATTCAATAGTAACTTTCAAAAGGGAATTGGATAAATACTTGAAGGGATGAATTTACAGGGTTATGGGGAAAGAGCAGGGGAGAGGGACTAATTGGACAGGTCTCTCAAAGAGCTGGCACAGGCACGATGGGCCGAATGGCCTCCTTCTGTGCTGTAACATTCTGTGATACAGTGATATGCACAGGGGCTATTCTCGAAAATATGTACAGATCCTACACAAACCCAGACACTGCTGTCCAGACCCGGACAGCTCCAATGCATTCCCAGACTGCTTCTCCACAGACCCAGGGACCAAGGAGCCATCTGGTTCTGTGTCAGAGCTGCCAGGTTCTGTCTAGGAGCCGTCTGGGTCTGTACAGGTGCGGTCTGGGCCTATCTCGGAGCCACTGCGGCCTGTGTAAAAGCCGTCTGGGTCTGTGTAGCAGAATGGGTCTGGATCTATTCTTTATAATATACATATGGGCTGCACTCCCCCTCTCCCTCCCCTCCCCTTCCATCCCCCTCCCCCTCCCCTTCCATCCCCCTCCCCCTCCCCCTCCCCTTCCATCCTCCTCCCCCTCCCCTTCCATCTCCCTCCCCCTCCCCTTCCATCCCCCTCCCCTCCCCTCCCCCTCCCCCTCCCCTCCCCTTCCATCCCCCTCCTCCTCCGCTCCCCTTCCACCCCCCTCCACCTCCCCTCCCCTTCCATCCCCTCCCCCTCCCCTTCCATCCCCCTCCCCTCCCCTCCCCTTCCATCCCCCTCCCCTTCCCCCTCCCCTTCCATCCCCCTCCCCCTCCCCCTCCACTTCCATCCCCCTCCTCCTCCCCTCCCCTTCCACCCCCCTCCTCCTCCCCTCCCCTTCCATCCCCCTCCCCCTCCCCTTCCATCCCCCTCCCCTTCCCCTTCCATCCCCCTCCCCTCCCCCTCCCCTTCCATCCCCCTCCCCTTCCCCCTCCCCTTCCATCCCCCTCCCCCTCCCCCTCCACTTCCATCCCCCTCCCCTTCCATCCCCCTCCCCCTCACCCCCCGTCCCCTTCCATCTCCCTCCCCCTTCCTTCCATCCCCCTCCTCCTCCCCTCCCCTTCCACCCCCTCCTCCTCCCCTCCCCTTCCATCCCCCTCCCCCTCCCCTCCCCTTCCACCCCATCCCCCTCTCCCTCCCCTTCCATCCCCCTCCCCCTCCCCTCCCCTTCCATCCCCCTCCTCCTCCCCTCCCCTTCCATCCCCCTCCCCTTCCATCCCCATCCCCCTCCCCCTCCCCTTCCATCCCCATCCCCCTCCCCCTCCATCCCCATCCCCCTCCCCTCTCCCTCCCTTTCCATCCCCCTCCCCCTCTCCCTCCCCTTCCATCCCCCTCCCCCTCTCCCTCTCCTTCCATCCCCCTCCCCCTCTCCCTCCCCTTCCATCCCCCTCCTCCTCCCCTCCCATCCCCCTCCCCCTCCCCTTCCATCCCCCTCCCCCTCTCCCTCCCCTTCCATCCCCCTCCTCCTCCCCTCCCCTTCCATCCCCCTCCCCTCCCCTTCCATCCCCCTCCCCCTCTCCCTCCCCTTCCATCCCCCTCCCCCTCTCCCTCCCCTTCCATCCCCCTCCTCCTCCCCTCCCCGTCCATCCCCCTCCCCCTCCCCTTCCATCCCCCTTCCCCTCCCCTCCACTTCCATCCCCCTCCCCCTCTCCCTCCCCTTCCACCCCCTCTCCCTCCCCTTCCACCCCCTCCCCCTCTCCCTCCCCTTCCATCCCCTCCCCCTCTCCCTCCCCTTCCATCCCCCTCCCCTCCCCTTCCATCCCCCTCCTCCTCCCCTCCCCTTCCATCCCCCTCCCCTTCCATCCCCATCCCCCTCCCCCTCCCCTTCCATTCCCATCCCCCTCCCCCTCCCCCCTCTCCCTCCCCTTCCCTCCCCCTCCCTTTCCTTCCCTCCCCTCGCCTTCCCTCCCTCCCCCTCCCCTTCCCTTCCCTCCCCCTCCCCTTCCCTCCCTCCCCCTCCCCTCCCGCTCCCCAGGCACTATTCCAGATGATGAGTATTCCTGACCAGATTCCATTCTTCGAGTCCTCTCCTTGGATCTTTCTGTGCCCCGGTTTTAGCCGGTGGTCCCTTGTCCCAGAGCTTGGGGCGTTGCTCCCCTCCGAGACCCCTGCGGCCTCTCCTCGCGGAGCGGAGCCTCAGCGTCTCCCTCGGTCTGACGATTAACCTCAATCCACATTCTCCTCTCTTGACTCATTTCCTCAGAGTGTGTGTTTGACCCAGAATCTCAGAGCCCTGTTTAATATCTCTACCTTCCGGTCTGCACACTGTGAGACCCAGTCTACTGCCAATGGGTCGTACCTGAACTTTCTTTGTATTCAGATTTCATCGACCACTGAAAGATCTCATTGAGCCCTCTCTCTAGGTTCTCGTGTCCCCCTGTTCCTTTATTTCTTTGGTCTGTCTGTACCCCTCCCTCCCGAACAGTTTACGGTGGAATTATAACCTGCAGGGGCTGGCTGCCGTCTTTAAGAGCTATTTGGAAGCGTTTCCTGTTTTGGTCTGAATGTTATCACCCTCCACGACAGACCACGGAGAGGAGGCTCCGGCTTAAATCAACACAGAGCAGGCAGTGAGGTAAGTGTAAAAATATCAGAACAAAAATACTGAGATACAGAGAGAGAGAGTGAGTGAGAGAGGGAGAGACAGAGAGAGAGACAGAGAGAGTGCGAGAGAGAGAGAGGGAAAAAGCAAGAGAGACAGCGAGAGAGACAGAGAGAGAGAGAGAGACAAACAGACAGACGGAGACAGAGAGAGAGATAGCGAGAGAGAGAGACAGCGAGAGAGAGAGAGGGAGAGACAGACGGAGACAGAGAGAGAGGGAGAGAGAGAGAGGGAGAGAGAGAGAGAGAGACAGCGAGAGAGAGAGAGAGAGACAGCGAGAGAGAGAGACAGCAAGGGAGAGGGAGGGAGAGACAGACAGACAGAGACAGAGAGAGAGGGAGAGAGAGACAGCGAGAGAGAGAGAGAGACAACGAGAGAGAGAGAGACACGCAGACAAAGAGAGGGAGAAACAGAGAGAGAGAGGGACAGAGACAGAGACAGACGGAGACATAGACAAACAGAGAAACAGAGACAGAGAAAGAGATAAACAGAGAGCAAGAGAGCGAGGGAGACAGCGAGAGAGAGAAAGGCAGCGAAGAGAGAGACAGCGAGAGAGAGAGAGAGGCAAACAAAGAGAGGCAGAGAAACACAAAGAGAGAGAGCGACAGAA